>NC_134710.1:268780075-269406075 GCF_043290135.1 Rhipicephalus microplus
TTACACACATTTTCGGCAATCGGTGATTTGCACTACAGACGCTAGTAAAATCAAAATATCTCACCCAGCAACACAGTCGCAGTGCGCTCCAACGATGCGACCGGTAGCCACGACGAACCATGCCGTTGTTACATACACGCCGGACTTCATGGACGGTGCGCACGCCGCTCTCACCAGACCTAGTTCGTCATCAGATGTTTGGAGGTTCAACTTCAAGTGTTTGACGTATCCTTCTTCCTTGAAGGACCAGCCGCGATGAGCCTGGCGAACGGTCGAAGTAGCGGAGTGTAGGTACCGCCACACGTCGTTGTTGCTCAGGCTGCAACGCGAAAAATCCTCGCTCCATCCCGTTTCCACAAACGCAAACGGGATGTTTTCTTCTTCTATCATGTTGTTTCCGTAAGCAGCGCACGTTTCCGGCAAAGAAACAACAGTAAATCAATAAAACAAGCGCACGCGAGCCGCCGAACGCTGCCTAGCACATGTTAGTTCACGAATGCCTTTCCAACCAAAAGCGCGAGCGCTGCTTCCCTGTTTAGACGGCAGGTGGCGCTCGCTTTTCCGCAAATGGTCCATTGCGCGAGGAAAACTTTCTACGAAAACGCACAGAGCGAAAAAGAAAACGTAGTGGCCGCAAATCGGAATTCTCACAAAAGCACCTTACAGCAAGCATTAAGAAGTACTAATTAGAACTTGCCTCAACAATAAAAGCAGAGGTTCAACACAAGGCAAGATTTATTTGAGACACAAAAAGTGGAAGCAAATAGTCGAGAATTGGAATACCATACGCGAAGCTTGTGGGCGTTGCGGGCGTAGCGGTAGCGGTCGGCGCTCAACAGGAGCCCTCAAAAAGTAAGCGTTGGATGTCAGTATTGGGCTGATGGCTATTTAACAGAATCATTCGCAGTTCCCTTCTGAAGAAATAAAGTTTACCATCAATCCCAATTTTAGGCACACGGCAGGCACAACGCATCTTGGTGGCTTTCAGCTGCCGTGACCAGTAGCGAACACAAAACTCGTAGGCTCCGAAGGGCATACCGGCAGCCTTGTTGCCGTTGTTTAGCGCATGATCTATAATTTGCAACTTGAAGCAACCGTGTGGCTTCAGTATCGCCCCATAACGTGTCAAGATTACAGACACAACACACAAAACACGCCGCAACGCGCACTGGCCACTTCGGCTTGGCTTGAATTGGATTGGATTTCCGTGCAATAGTACGCTCAATGCTTAAGAGATGGCGCCAGATGGTGCGCGCTATCATCAATGACTGGAACGAGCAGACGACATTATTGCGGCAGTTTTGGGGGGTGCGATAATTACTCGAGAAAAAAATCGTATTATTTCTTGGACGATGTGGGGGGTGCGAGAATTATGCGAGTGCGATGATTACGCGAGTAAATACGGTACTTTATCAAGATGGAGGAGAGGGTATTAAGCACACACATGCCATCATTTGACGTCTCATTGTGATGCCACGATGACATCACAATAACTTTATGGTAACCTGAAAAAAATTTCGGCAATATGTGATGCTACAGGGACATCATAAGGCATCGTCATTTTATTGTGGCGATTTTTTTTTGCAACACTCGCGTTGACGATGACCATCACTTTTCGTTATGATGGGGAACATGAAGCTTTTGTCTTATTAACTTCAACCGACCACCACTGAAAATATCAAAAGCCCCTCCACCCAACGAACAGATAAAAGACCACAGAGGGGGGGGTGAAAATCCCGAGAAAAGAAAACAACAAACCTAGCACAAGAATGTTTGACAAATTATCCTGTCTTTTGTGCTGTTGACGTTAGAAATGAGACAGTTCCAATTAGGATCTCTCCAGGAATGCAACCTTCAAATATGTCGCATGGATCTTCTATGTTTTTCACTGATCAATGACTAGTTAAATGTTGAAACTATGCAACATCACCGCTATACTACCCTACGCTCACCGAAAAATTGCTAAAATACCCTACAAGTAGGGAAATTACCCTATGGTTGGCAACCCTGGTCCACTTGTCGAAACTCATGCTCGAGCTCACAACCCCTGTTTACGGATTTTATCATCGCAAGCCTCCATCATCCCCTTCCTGCCGTCTCTAACTCGTTAAAAAGCTCGTTTCGCAGAAATTATGGCGTCAGCGTGGCCGTCGTTGGTTGAGTGAAAATCAAGTTGCAAGTAAAAAAATGAAAAAAAAAAGAATTCCAGATCTGAGTGATGATTGAACCCAGGTCGTTTGTGTGACAAGCAGCTGTTCGACCACACATCCATGCACCTGCTTGAATATGCAGTGAAAATAACTTCCTCTGCTTGGAAATGCAGTAAAGATTACCTTCATTGTTTACAGACATCCTGTATATTGTAATGTCACCGTAATATTGTGTGTTAGAAGTGTACATTGCCACCGGGTGTCGGAACACGCGATTATCATAACGACTATGTGGTTTAAAGGTGGCACCCCATTTTGAAAGGCACATTGTTGCTATGCATATTTCCTTAACACCACTTAGTGCGTCCACAGCAAGTTAAAAACATTTCACGCGCGTTTGCTCGTGGTTCAAAGCGTGCCACTGATCACACAGAATGTGGCCATATGCGAAAGCTTCACTGGCACAAGCCACTTTCAACTTTATTGATTGCATTATATAATCCACATTTTAAACTTTTCGAGCAAGATCAAACAATAAAGGTAGCATTAGGTTGTTGAAGTACGCACTAGGGATAGGATATCTCTATGCACTCAAACCTTGTTATAACGAAGTTGAAGGGGAGCCACAATTATTTCATTATATCCATTATTGCGTTATATCGATCATAACAGTTTCTGGCAGTGTATGCTCAGATGGGCGCACACCTATAAGCATGCAAAGAAGGAAACCGCCTTGCGGTCTGATTTACCGCAGTGCGACTACGCGTGCCATGGAAAATAAACTTAGTCAAACCTCATTAACTCAAACTTTCGGGTAATTCCAACTCACACTGAGGTCCCGTAAAAGCTATGTGTATTCCCATGGGCGAAAACGCCCTGTAATTCGAACGGGCAAGCCCTTCCAACGGTCAATAGGAACATTCCGCGCGCCGAAAATGCTCTCTGCACCATGTCCAATCCCGCGGCGGCACCTCTCAATGCTGCGCACGAAGAAGGAAAAGAAGAAAAGGAAAGAAAAGACTATGGTGGATTGTTTGCTCTCTCTCAAATGCCGCTCTGCTACACGCCTGTTCCACGCTTCTCCCTTTTTCATTCGCTCGGAGGATTTCAAGCTGGACGGTTGTGCCCTCGCGATCTCCGACTTCAGCGTAGCTCCCGCCGACTGGTTCGCCCTCCGCGGTCTCCTGATGCCGTGCAGCTCTCGCATTGTGGCACCCCGCCCTTGGACTGCTTCGACCGGATCTCCACTTTCCTATCTCCTTCTTTTTTCCTCTCGCTGGCTGGCGGCTTCTTATCCATCTATTTTCCTTCTATTCTTTTTATTCCTTCTCTCTATATCTTTTATTCCCCATATCCCATTCCTCTGCTGACCTGTTGAGGTGTCCTCGTAAGGAGAGACAGTTACGGGTCGGCACCTTTCTTTTCTTTTCTTCTGATATAACCACAATCTCTCTCTCTTTTCAGTCTCTGCATGTAGAGGCCCTTCTCTTCCAAGGCCGGGCAAAAAAAAAAAAAAGAAAGCTGTCACGGAGAGTCAACCTTTCTCAGTGCAGATAAGCAGCCATTGTAGCAGCAGAGACTCAGTCGTTGCCGTTGTGAAAGGAAAATCGCTTTGCACCGTGGCACCGCTTCTCTCTCATGTGGCCCGCTGAGCGCTTCCTCAATCCTCTCCGCTGGCTGTGTGAGGAGGACGGCTCTCTCGGCCACGCGGGGCGTGGCTGTAGGTAGGCGCGGGAGTTTTGACAGAGTCGTGCCGAACGAGCGTCAAACTTCGCAGAAAACGCTATACAGTCGAGCCCACTTAAAACGGCCCCACTTAAAACGAACTTCCGCTTAAAACAAACAATATTCGTGTGACCGTGAAAATGAAACAAAACACACAACGAATGTCTTCGAGCACCGCTGGTCGCTTACAGCGAATGGAGTCAACGGTCTGCTTATTTCCCGGGAAACAAATTTCGACCACAGATCAGGCATCGGCGATGTGCCCATACATTCTTATTGTCAAACGCCGACCCTGCCTCCGTGACCCTCTAGTTGCCGCTCTACCCAACCCATGGAAGAAGTAAAGCTGTTTCCTTCCTCCGTGCCCCGACTGCTTTTATTATGCACCCCTCCGTCTTTTGTCCCCCCGCTACTCTGAGCACCCCGCATCGCTAGACGAGGCCAGAGTGTTTCACACTGCTACCGATCTTTCGAAGACAGGTCGGCCATCTACCCTATTTTTGATCGCTGGTTGGCGTCGCCGGCCTGGAGGGACCAGACCATTTGCCAACATTGTCGGCCACCGACTGTATACGATAGTCTGCGTCTAGTGCACGCGCGTACTCTACCCCACCGACTCTGCGATTTGTTTTGTGTTTAGGACTTGTTCTCGCTCACTTCGCACTCTGCCCAGCATGCCTTCCGGGCGCGTGTGGAAGAGCGAAACTGGTTGTCAATTTGCGTGGAACAAATTGCGAAATATCAAAGTTCGTGAAGCCACGCAAGCCCGCCGGTGCAACAAAACGATTTTTTTACCACGGCCGCGCGTACCGATCTAGGTGGCCATGCTTTGACTTCTGTGCGTGCAGGCACTCTTTCCTCCAAGTTTTTCTACGTGCGATCGAGTTTCGCGGACCTTTCAAGCAAGGTACCCAATCTCCCTCTTTCCTGTGTGTTTCGGTTTTCAAGGTCGCCCCTCCCGCCGCATCCTCCCCTCTTTTTATCGCAACTCTTTGCCCTTCTCTCGCAAGTCTGCTCTTCTTTCATTATCACGACCCCTTCACCCACGGAGGAAGGTTACTCCGTCCCTTCGCCTGTCTCTGCCGCTCCGCGACGCCCGCCACGCTGGCTTGAATTAGTTTCGTTTTCTGGCTGAAAACGGGCCCAGAGCTGTTCCACGCGTTCTGACATGTGTGTCGCGTGTGCACCTCTTGATTTCTCTTGGTGTGCGTATGTAGTCGGGATGGCAGACGGTAAGACTAGCACGCTTTTTCTTGCCGCTCAACAAAACCTCAAGCCAAGTGTGACCGTTTGGCTTGAGCGTAATCCGCGCGTTAGGTGCCGCGTTGCTGAGCGCTTGCTCATAGCTGTTGACCATCTGGCAGCCACTTTGCCGCTTCGGGCGTCCCAGTATTCAGCTGTGGAGATGGTGAACATTTCGTGGGCGGTGGTGACGGCTATTTGCGCGCGAAACCGTTTTCGCGAGGCCGACTTCATCGACGTCGGTGTTACGTCCTAACAGGACCACTGCGGCGGGGGTTTGTGGCAGCGCATCGTCGGCTCCGACCTGGTAGAGCTGGTGGACAATCTGTTGGGATGGTTTAATTACGGCGGATGATGATGCTGAAACTGCGGAACCATGCACTAGTTGGGACATTATGAATGAAGTACATGGCGAGAGCGACGAAACTTTGGAGCCACTGCCTCATGCAGCTTATGCCACGGGCCTCGGCGAACGAGTACTCTGCCGTTTTAAATGAACTCCAGACCACCCTTATCGCTTCTGCTCTTCGAAACAAGTGCATCACGGACTTTTTTTGGGAAAAAAATTTTTTCACTCGCAACTTTTTTCAAGAGATGTGTTTAATTTACTACGAACTTCGGGATACAGCGAACGGATGCCGTGTCACACTCAGGTTTGTTATAAGCGAGCTTGACAGTACCTGACACACTACGGTTGACTTTTTATAGACTATTTGATAGACTAATTTAGTTCGTTATATCTATTTACCAGTCGATTTTAGTTCGTTACAATGAGGTTTAAAATGTATGGTTCTTAATGGAGATTTCAAGAGGAACTTCATTTACTTCGTTATATCCATTATTTCCTTATATTCAGTTACGTTATAACGAGGTTTGAGAGTAGTGCTCAGCTCTTAAAGGCGAAGCTTGGGGTTCCCCCAATTTTTTGTAAAAGCGCTTCAATATTTCCACAGGCAAACCTTCTGCAATGAAATTCATATTGTTTTGTCTTTTTCAAAATTAACTGAACCCTTCAAATTATAAATCAAACCAATTTTCAAGTTAAAAAATGTAGTTACCTCGCTTTTCACAGTAGCAAATGATCACCGCGGGTTCACGTTTAGCGAGCCACAGGGCCGCGACTTCATCACCTACTCGCGTGTAGCGCACCGCTCTGCGCGCGCTCAACTAACAAGGCTTTTAGCGCAGAGCGGCAAAACAGACAGTGTTCGAATAAAAGAAATACACAAACACTTTATTGCCTTTGGCGGCATCCCGAACAGTACAACGTCCGCTCCCGGGATGCGGGGAGTGAAGGCTCGCGCACGTGGACGTTCACAATAAGGGGAAACCGCGAGCATGTCACAGCTGGCAATGGCGAGCTTTGACACGGCGGTCGGGAAAAGGTCCCTTGCGGCTATGCTGCGCACTCTCACGATGGCCACTGGGCCTGGTCGCGAGAGTTCTGGCAAATTTTGTACGCGTAGGCCTATGGCAAGTGCGGCTTGATGTGGTGCGACCACACCAAGCCGCACTTGCCGTAGGCCTACGCGTACTCAGGCTAGCACTCAAATAAAAATGCCTGCCTGGGATGCTAAGGCTCCCCGGGCAGGCTACAGTTCGGCGATTTCCGAAGGAGACGTGGACGGAGGAAACACGTGCTTACCAGGCGCCGACGAACAGAGGAGAGAGACTTTCCGGCGCACACATGACTTGGCCTCGCGGATTGTCGCAGCCCCCGAGAACACGCGCCCATGTGGGGCGCCATCTATCGCCACACGCCGTTACCAGAGCACGGGAAAGGGAAAAGGAGCGGCCGTATGGCGGGATGCCCTCGAAAAAGTCGCGGACGTGCTTCAGATCCCCACACAAGCAATCCCATAAAATCGTCAGACATAAGCCTCTTTCATTAACTTGCATAATGTTCCAAGTTTGAGCATACTTGTGCCTCCAGATTTTGTTAAAACTGACTTTAACGTATTCTTAAGGGCTGTATGATTTTACTGGAGAGTGCAATGCTGCTTAGGAGTGTGGCATCATTATGTCAAATTAATCTCCAGAGATTGCGGCTCTTTGAGCTTGCGGACAGTCGTGCCATCAGGCAACAAACGCGTGTACATTTATTATCCTGCTTTTTCATCGCAACGAGGTTACGAGCCGAAACTTAAACTTCACTAGCGACAAGCATTAATAACCTTACAAAATATGCCAAATAGCACAAGCAACATCATGCTTGCAAAGTAGGCTTGTGCGAATTGTAAATTTTTTGTTCAAAGTGAATACCGATCTGATTAGAATTATCTTCGATTGAATTTCAGTAGTATATAGCGCATATTATGAAGAAAAAGGAGCATATTTGTCATGATCTGACCAACCTGCAATTTTTTAATTGAAACGAAGCATGTCAATGACATTCTTATTGGCTCACTGAGAAGTTGAAGAAACTTTGAATAGCAGCTGGATTTGACCATCGATAGAATGGAAGTGACGTCCAAAATGTGTTATGCTTTAAAATTTACCATACCGAAAGAATATGAGCCATTATAACAAGCTTTTAATCTTCAAAAACGAATGGATGCGAAGTTAATTTATCTACAAGTGGGGCATCGCGGCATTCCAGATTTTTTTTTTCGAAAAGGTGTTTTTGCGTTACAGCGCTTCTTTACTGCAATGGAACCACCTTTACAGGCAGGTTACATTTGGAATATTTTATTCGTTCTTTTCGATCTTCAAAATTTTAAATAAGTGAAATTCGAATTGAAGGGCATCTGAACGTGTTAATAGTCATTTGAATATATGCACAACCCTTATGTACAAAGTACCACGAATGCAGGGTCACCAACGTTCAACTCGTCGGGAGGAGTCCACGGGAAACGAGCTGTGGTACTGTCTCCATGGGCCCACTGCAGGAGACGTCCGTTCCTACCAAACCGTAAAGACTCTTTACTGTTTCCTGTGTGCCAACCTAACCTCTTCCGCCAGGCGGTGCCACGGACACCACTGTGCTAATTCTATCTCGCGCGACCACACAGCCACCTCTCCTTGGCCGCTGTCAAACTTAGCTGCAGCTAATATGCTAGACACGCGTGCGTCATCAGGCGCAAAGACTTTAATATGGGTGATAGCACCTCCACAATATACATGTCCACATGCACTGTTTTATTCCTAGAAAGGCAATTTTCACGAAAAGGAATATCGAGGGACAGCTACAGTGTCCATATAAAGATAAATCCCAGCTTTTGAATATTATCATGCATTTTTTTACAAAAAAAAGTTACCTAGAGCTGTCTTTCAGATTTAGCTGGATACTGTCGCCACTATTTTTTTGGCAGAAGTGACCTGAAAGAGACCGCAAACATTCAAATCCTAGATAATGAACCAGGAAAGTGGTCTTCATATTTTAACCTTGTGCCTTCGAAATTATACACTTTTTAAATAGGGAAGCAATTCTGAATGACTTTTTTTATTTTCCTCTGTAAAACTGCATTAAGCAAAGTAGATGCATTAAAAAGTATTTTGCATTGCAGAACACGCAGACGAAAGTTGACTATAAGAGAGAGTTGGCTTTTCTGCCAACTGGACAGGGTTGCACTTTTTCTTGAAGTATTTTGTGGAAAATAATAAAATGGTAATGTAATCTGTGCATAAAGACGATAACTAAAATGCACTGACCTGATCAGTCTTTGGTAAGGGACGACCTCTGCTAGCTCGTGCTAATCGGTATGTGAAATGTTTGGTTCAGCCAAGCTAGTCTAGGGAGGGTGAAAGGTTAATGAAAGTGAACACATGCATTCATGTTGTAAATTGCGGCAAACATTCGAGAGGTTCAGTATCTTGTGACACACTGCTACGTGCCAAAATATAGCGGAACTAGACTCCTTTCGTAGTGAGCTTAGTGGCTTTTCGCTTGAAAGATAGGGACAAAGCCTTAAGGAGGTTGCTGCAATTGAATTGGAGAATCCGGTCAAAATTATCGATTTATGGATATTTTTTGTGATCGTAATAAAGTATTATAATGAACTATGCTGTAGTAATCAAGGAAAAATCACTTATTCAGTGTGTTATCGTCGAAAACCAGAAAAAATGTCTTCAGGAAGTGTAATAAAATGTAAGTGAAGTAAATCCTGAAGTATAGAGAGGTCATCTGCAAGGTGTTCTGGTCCTCAGTGTTAGGTTATCGTGTTTGTGTATAGGGGGGGGGGAGGGGGGCTGACGCAGACGCGCTTTGCTATCAGCGGTGACCCGGACTCGGACTGTTCGGCTTCGTGATGCCAATGCTCGGTGTGATAGTGGCTCGATCATGTATATAAGCAACCGCCTCTTTTCCTTCCGGGTGGTAAAACAGTTGGTTGTGTGACCGAATAAACATGTGTTGCACTTAGCCACCGTGTGCTGCCTGCCGGTCTCGCGCCTGTTTAGACGAAGATATAATAGTGGCGACGAGGATGGGATCCGAGTGAATCTGCACTGCCGACAGACGCCAGGCACTTTTGCGAGCGGAAGATTCCAACATGGCAGCGGCTGGCAAGTTCAAACCCTTCCTTGAAGACGGAGACGAGAATTTCGAATCGTACATCGAGCGGTTCGAGCACTTCCTTCGGGCGACCCAGGTGAGCGACGACCTCAAAGTTTCGATGCTGGTTACCGCTATTGGGAAAAAAACCTATCGCACGCTTAATAATCTACTAGCTCCCGCGAAGCCCAAGGAGAAAGAATATGCGCAACTAATTCAAGCCCTCAAGAAGCATTATGCTCCGGAACCCATGGTCATAGCGGAACGTTTCCGATTCAACCGCCAGATTCAGCAGGACACAGAACTGGTGGCGGGCTTTGCGTTGGAATTAGAGTCTGGCTGGCTCCTGCACTTTCGGGGCATTTTTGAATGAATCTTTGCGGAACCGTTTCGTTGCCGGGCTGAAAGACGAGACAACGCATGCAGAGCTTCTGAAGAGGGCCACACTGACGTTTGCAGAGGCGTGCAAACTAGCCCGAAGTATTGAACTAGCCCGTTCCGAGGCGAAAAAATTCCAGCCGGAGGGGCAAGAACTGGGTGTCCACGCCGTACAACGACAAGCTCTGAGTTCAAGGTCGGGACAGCCGCGTGGAGATTACATGGAAACGAGAGCAACGAAAGAAACCACCGGTTGGGCTTGCTATGACTGCAGAGCCACCTTCAACACCGACGAAAGGTGCCCGTTCAGGAAATACCACTGCCACACCTGCAAACGAGTGGGCCACTTGGCGAGAGCGTACCGATCGTCCGCCAGCACAGCGCACTATGCGGAGGACAGTAGTGGTGAGGACAATACTTTGCTACAGAATATGTTTTCGTATGACGAGAGTGTCCGAAACTATACTGTAAACGTACGGGTCGGGGGTCGTAATGTGCCGATGCTGATAGATACAGACGCGTCTGCTTCTATAGTCCCCGAGACTCTCTATCAGCGACACTGGGCCGGGAGAACGTTGTTGCCGTGTAGCATAAAGCTAAAAGCCTATTGGGGAACGCCGTTAGCGGTTCTGGGCAAGCTGATGATGCCGGTAGAGCACAACTACTAGACAGCGACGCTGCCTCTGATCGTGGTCCGTACGTTGCAAAAGAGTGAGACTGCGTTGCTAGGGCGAGACTGGTTGGAATCTCTTAAATTGTATTGGTTGAGTGTGAGTGGGGTCGGGATCGATCGAGTAGCTAGCTTGCTTGAAAGGCTCTCGGAAGTGATTGAACCAGAGCTCGGACAGATAATGAATTGTCAAGTAAGCTTGTTGCTCAAGGATGGCACAACACTGGTCTTTTGTAAACCTCGACCGGTGCCCTTCGCACTCCGAGATCCCGTTTCCCAACAATTGAGGGCCTGGCAGAACGCAGGGGTGATTGTTCCCGTCCTAAAAAGCGACTGGGCCACGCCACTAGTGGTGGTTCCAAAAGGAGACAAAACGGTCAGGATTTGCGGAGACTACAGAATGACGGTGAATCCCTGCTTGCGCACCGATCAATATCCGCTGCCAGTCATGGAAGATTTGTTTGTAGCCTTGCATGGGTGCAAATATTTCACTGTGCTTGACCTTTCAACCGCGTATCAGCAGCTGCAGTTGCACCCTGACTCGCAGTCTTTGCTCACGATAAATACGCACATGGGGCTGTTAAAGTTTACGCGCCTACCGTATGGGATAACCAGTGTACCCTCGATATTCCAGGCAGTCATGGACGATTTTCTAGGAGGCCTAGATAAAGTCGCCTGCTACCTGGGTGATGTGTTGATTGCCGGGGAAAGTTTTGAGGAATGTTGGAAAAAGGTGGAAAGCGTGCTGACAAGGTTCAAGAAACGAGGCGTTAAATTGTGCAAAGAAAAGTGCAAGTTTTTCTAAACATCGGTGGCGTATTTGGGTCACGTGCTGGACGAAAATGGCATTCGACTATCCGAGGATAAGGTGCGCACTATCAAAGACGCGCCGACACCCAAGAACAAACAGGAGCTTCGAGCATATTTGGGCGTGCTCAATTTTTATGCCAAATTCGTTCTAAACATGTCAGCAGAGCTGAAACCATTGTACGAGTTGTTGGGCGAAAATGTTAAGTGGCAATGGACGGACAGGGTGGCAGATACTTTTAAGAGATCTAAGGATTGGCTTATGCATCCCAGAGTACTAACATACTACAATCTGGATCAGGAACTGGGTATGGTATGCGACGCCTCGGCGTATGGACTAGGGGCGATTTTATTCCATAAAATCGCGGGGGTTGAAAGACCGATAGCGTTCGCATCGAGGACACTAAGTCAGGCAGAGCAGGGCTACGCCCACCTGAAGAAAG
This sequence comes from Rhipicephalus microplus, assembly GCF_043290135.1. Taxonomy (NCBI): domain Eukaryota; kingdom Metazoa; phylum Arthropoda; class Arachnida; order Ixodida; family Ixodidae; genus Rhipicephalus; species Rhipicephalus microplus. The sequence goes on from NC_134710.1 coordinate 268,791,983, forward strand.
AGGCTCTTGCAGTTATTTTCGGTCTAAAGAAGTTCCACAAATTTTTGTTTGGTCGAAAACTTTCCGTTTATTCAGATCACCGACCCCTGGTTGCAATTTTCGGGCATGGCAAGCCAATCTCTACAATGGCAGCAGCATGGATACAGCGGTGGGCCCTTCATCCTTGCAGCGTATGACTACCGATGGGTCTACCGAAAGGCCAGCGAAATCCAAAATGCCGATGCCTTTTCACGGCTACCGCTCCGAGAGAAAGCAGAGAAGTCGGAGGGCGTTTATTTCATTTCGGTGCTAGACGAGGCTCCATTGTTGGCAAAGGAAACGCGTAAAGATCGATTGCTGTCCAAAGTGTTGTTTTTTACGCAGAACGGGTGGCCTGCGCATGAGTCGGACGACGATCTTTCACCATACTTCGTTCGCCGTAACAAACTGTCGGTAGACCAAGAGTGCGTAACCTGGGGCAATCGCGTGGTTATACCAGCTTCGTTGCGACAGAAATTTCTATAAATGCTGCACAAAGAAACCCAGGGATGACTCGAATGAAAATGCTGTTAAGGAGTCATGTCTGGTGGCCTCGCTTAACGCTAGAGATATAGCAAGCGGTGAAAGAGTGCATCACTTGTCAGTTGTGACAGAATGCGGCAGCTAGAGTGCCACTAATGTCATGGGGCTGGCCAATGCGTAGATGGCAGCGAGTTCATCTGGATTTTGCGCAGAGGGACCAGCATTACTTTTTGGTTCTAATGGACGCTCATTCGAAGTGGGTTGAGGTGTTTGTCATGACAACAACAACAAGTGAAAAGACGGTAGAGAAATCGCGAGGTGTTTTTGGGCCTACGGACTACCAGAGGAGATCGTGACCGACAACGGGCCCCAATTCACATCGCAGCACTTCAGAACATTTCTGAGCAGGAATGGAATTCGTCATTCTGAATCTCCTCCCTATCACCCAGCTTCGAATGGTAGCGCCGAACGGTGCGTTCAGACCGTCAAGAAGGACTTGTTTAAACAGATACTAGACGAAGAAAGAAAAGGAGACAAGAAGTCCATACAACATCGCATAGACCGATTTCTCTTCAGTTATCGCAACACCCCACCCAGCACAACTGGTGAGACCCCGGCCCAGATGCTCTTGTCGTGGCAGCCAAGAACCAGGCTGAGTCTGCTGCACCCTGAAATGGAACAACGCATGCGCGAAAGGGAAAGCAGGCGAAGCTTCACGCAGACCAGAAACGAGGGCCATGGAGAGACTTTAGGGAAGGCGACCAGGTTTTGGTAAAAGGGCTCCACCCGGACGACGACAAATAGTTGTTGGGTACAATTGCTCAGCGGTGCAGCGCCTGACGCAACTTTTGCAACACTCGCTGCAGCCACAGATTCGCGAGCAGCTCGACGAAAGGACGTCTGCTAGAGAAAATGAGGACACAAAAAAAGAAATGGAGGCCGTCACATCATCATCATAACGTCATGATAAAGTGAGGGAAGAAGAGAGAGTTGCCATGGGGTCACTTTTGAAGGTGTCAATAGCGCGTCCACGCAAATTTTACAATTTGTGTAAAATACCTTTCAAGGTGTTCTCGCTGCATGATATGCACATGTTCGTGGGAATGGATCCCACAGGCTATCTCGGCTGCTAAATTTTGTGTCTGTACCCTTTAACTTCTTTCCCGACCATTGACGAGTGTAGTCGAGATTTTCTAACAGTGACCGATGACCACTATAGTCATCGGTCATTTAATTTGTTTGAAAATTTCATGACTACACCCAAGAATTAGGCATGACCGAAATAATACTCACTATACTTGCCACATTTTTGTTTGTTGACGCTAGATGGCCGCACATCTAAGACATTTGTGTCCCAGCTTTAATTTATTGCTTTTTTTTCATTCTATTTTCTCTCAGTGAAGCCACCTTTCATTTATCATTTTTCACACGATTAGTGAATCAATGCTATTGAATTGAAAGACTGGTACCTTCATTTACAAATAAGAAATCTTTACAAATTGAGCAAAATTTTTTTTTAATGATCCTTGCAAGTTTGTTTTTTCTGTCGTGAAAGGGTTAAATTGACGGCCGTCCACTTAGTAATTACCGCCTTACCCTACTTCTTTGTACCACTTGCTCAAACAGTGAATGTCGGTACTGCTTCATGTCTTGATAATAGGCTACAAACGACAACGCAGCCTTGTTATCAAGGGGGATAAGGGTCTTAAAAAGTTTATTTGTTCTATTGTCAAGAAAATTGCCATGCATGTGTATCGCTGAACGGAGATTTAAAATGTGGAAGCAGATTTCAAATATCTCATTTAGAAAAGAAGTAATGACAAATTTTCACAATATAATTTGGTAATTTCTTATGGGTGATTATGGTAACTTGCAATAAAAAAGTTAGTTTTCAAAACTTCATAGTTCCTCTACAAGGTTCATCCCACAAACTAAAGCGAACTAGACGTTGAAACGGCTATTCAGAAATCGGGAATTCAGGATCAGGAATAATATTTAAACATGGAAGTTAAAAATGAGCTTCCAGTAATCGGCTGGTATTTATCATATGGTTACATTTCTATCAAGGTTGAGAGAGAAAGAAAAGCTTTCACTTGCAGTTCAAGTGCTGTGGAATAGAGTGGAGCCAATTTTGTTTAAATATCTTCATAGAAAATTTCTCAAAATTTTCGTAAGGCAGGTCCACTCCAAATAACAATGCCAAAAAAGTTAGGTTTCAAGTTTTAAAAACATTTTTAATTTCGTCTATCGAGCTTTTACCAAAAAGAAATGGTTTTCTGCCATAATAAAAGATTTTGCCAAAACATAATTTGGACTATAATTACCACAAATCGCAATTTCCGAAAGTCCAAATTTGTCATGGCCCTGCAACACTTTTTGAGCATGATCGGGAAACGCTGCTGATCGGTGGTAGAGACTCCCGAGAATACTCAAGCATAATATTATAGCGCAGCACGGCACCTGGAATTCACATAAATTCTCAGTCAGCTAAAGATCACTTTCTTCTCTCTAGAGTTGACAAAAGAAGGTAAAAATCACTTGTCAAACCTGTTCTACATCATTGGCTTAATTGAACCAGGCATGTTTTGTCGTTGCAGAGATCATTGTCGGAGGCCAAAACTTGTCCACGCGTGCGCATGCGATTGCACTGAAAAAGCTGCGTATTCGGGGGAGAAAAAAGTGCTCTAGGTCAGGAGGCTTGTGTGACTTGGGTATTTTCTCTACTCGTGTCATGTCTCCCTGCTTAGCTTCCAGCGCTTTTATCGGGAGGAGAGAAGAGAGCATGCAATTGCAACGTGCATCAAATCTTTGCAACTCCGCTCGTACTGGACAGATTGATTCTAAAAATCTTTGCGGTGATGTTTTTGTGAGACAATAAGCTTTTTTAATGAACTCCTTAGATGGCTACTTGAAAAGTGTTGTAGGGCCCCTTTAATAATCAATTCTCTGTTTAGCACGCTTCTGTTCTTTCAAAATTTTACACTTCATTGGTCACACCTATGCTTGTTTCCACTATTCTACATTTTTTTCACACAGGATTTTGCGAAGACTTGACGTACAGAACGCGGAAATGCAAATATTTTACTTTACTCTTTAGAGGTTGCATTGTAACAGTGGTGCGTGCTGTGGACACTTGCGACTGCTAACTACTGCAGTGGTGTCTTGTCCACGTTTACGTTGGCGCAGGTGTCCCATGAGTGGCACTCCTTCTGGAGCACCTCCGCGGTCACAGGGCGTCACTCTGAGCTCCGACTTGGAACGCATGCTGGAGGAAGCAGCGGTGGTGCCGTCCAAAGCTTCAGGCATTCAAGAGGTGGATGTTGACTCCATTCTGGCGGAACCGTCCGTTCAGCTGCCTCACCGCAGGCAAGCCCACTTATCGAACCACTTGCATCTTTTGTCGTTGCATCTTGGATCTTTCGCATTTGTAACCAGGCTGGCATTGCCACCTTGTTCTCTGTTACTGTAAAAGCTCAATATTTCGGGTTTCATGGAACTGGAATAAACTTTCCAAGTACATCATCGGTGAATTGTCTACGCGATAAGGAAGCAAAAAAAGCATACTAAATCAATACACTTTCATTTTCTTGAGGATTATCTTCTACTCTTAAAGTTCATAATAACAAAGTTACATGTTTCACGAAAATAAATTTGTTATATCTGGAAATTCGTTCCTAAAAGTATATTCCTACTGCTATATCTATTTTAATACTGTTCTTCATTTACTTCGTTATAGTAACATTTACTTTGTTTTAATGACCGATATTTCATTATGTTCTGGCTTGTTACCGAGGTTTGAGTGTATATCTAGCACCTATTTTGAAATTTAGTTATGTAGGCTGTAATTTTCTTCATTTGCAACATCACAATGATACCTCACTCTTGAGCCGAAACGTGCTCTGAATTCATGCCTTATTACGTATCAGTAATGGGATCATAGGCTCCTTTCAGAAAGCCTGCAGCTGTTTCAGTTGTCTGGAATGCTGTTTTTGTTCCTTTGCGTCTCACAATAGCAGTGCTTCGCAGGTGGAAAATGCACGTCGACGCGTGTTTATGTGACGCATGTTTATCTCTGCTCTAGCTCGGCTGCGGTTTTTATCAGGACAGGCGTGAGTGGGGACCACGGTGTTAAAGCCAGGCGATGGATGCGTGCCTCGCAGCGTTACTTTTAGTATGGATGAATCCTACAAGTGTGGCTGAGGCTTGGGTTAAGGTGCCAACATCTAGGCGTGTTGGAGCGTTGACAAAATTGCACTTGCATCAGAAATGCGGCCGAATGGGATAGGTGCGCAGCAATGGTGCATTGCAAGAGTTAATGACATAGGCCACGGTCATGATGCATTGCTTCACTTTGCCACTCCCAGAGGCCACGACACCCCGTCGAAAAAGAGTGCTGTCGGAGAAAAGTGGTGTATATAAAAGGTGCGATTATAAAGCCTCGGCAGTGTGTGACCATGGCACCGTGGATAGCTTGCCTGGAATATGTTGTGACTGAAGGAGAGATTGTGGGTAGGACTCCTGCTGATAGAACTTTTTTTTCCATCATTTCCGGGACAGAAGTAAGTCACTGCAGCCTTAGAGGCATAAAAAACTTTCGTGTTAAAAAATATATCTGCAAAACTTCTTCACCTTTTCATAAATGCCTCCCTGGGCGCCGCCATAGTCCTCCTTGGGCTGTGCGAATTGGCGCGTCCCCTCGAAAATGCACTGACAACGCTGCACCCTTAGCCTTTGTACTCCCGCGCACAGCTCATCATTACAGTGGGACAGTCTTTTTCACTGCTTATTCGAGATGGCTTTCTGGTTGTCGCAAGAATGTTTCACATTGTTTCTTTTTTGGAGAAATCCCTCAGGCTCCTGAAGTTTAGTCGAGAGTTGTGGAGATTTTAGTTCCATTTGGTCATAATTCTTTTTATTGACAATGTACCAAACCAACCAATTAAGAACTTTCAGTTCAATTTGTAAATTTTTAAGTTGGGGAGATTTCACTGTACAACGTTCTACTAAAAGATTTAAACACTGACCTATTTACACAGCAGGCTCAGTAGCTCATTAGCGCAGACTGTGCTGACAAGTTTTTCGTATTGTGTACTAGTATGAAAGAGTGGCCTGTAATATTAATGCAATATGTCCAATCTTCACTGCGAGCTGATTCTTGTAGCTTTAGATATCTAAGACCACTCGCTCATTCAGTTACCCTGCTCTTTATTGATATGTAGATGTGCATTATAAAGTTCAGCAAAAAGATTGTTTGATATAGTAAATGCACCTTGCTCTGAGCAGTAGCCTAATAGTGTTTCTTAATCTGATATGAAATATGGGTGCACTGTACAGTGTGTAGCTTGCTTGGTGGCTGTGTGGGGACCGGAAAGAATGCGTGGACGACACGAGTGCAATATTCCCGATACTACAGGAACCCACACAAAGGGGGAGAGAATGCATGACAGCATGAAGAATTGTGCCTCTGTTCGACAGGATAAAGTGGGACCGGATGAGTGTGTTTTGGGCTTTGTGCTTTCTCCTGAAGTTTTCTGTTCTTGCTAAATAAATTCTAATTGAAATTATTCATTTATTATGTTCGTGCTAGTATATATTCACTTTGCTCTTCTCAGCCTCCGCAGATGTTGCATTGCTGTGGTTGTTTCACTTCACAAGTGCCCTCAACTCTTCCTCAATTCGCTCGTTCTTTTACAGATGTCTCAAGAAAAGTGCCAGCCCCCCCAGCCATGCCCGCAGGCTGCCCCTCGACACTGATTCCCTGGGCCTCATATCGCGGTTTTCGTCGCAGGAGATTCCCGTTGTGCTCGTGGGATTGGAAGAGGTACGCTGCATGTAACATTGCTCATCAAAGTGCTTTGTTTCCGCTATTGATAGTGTGTCTACAACAGTATGTTATCAGATTAAAAAAACTACTCTGCCTGAAATAATCCTGCCAACAGTTCCCCAGCTAACATTGACTGCCTTTCGATTAAGTGACCTCTACTGTACAGAGGGCATACATGTATCAAGTCTGAATGCATTGCACAAAGGTGAAATGCTCAATTCTCATCACGTGCAACATTATGGCTGGTAGTGCATCAAATCTTAATCTTTCAGCCTGGGCTTGTAAAAAGGGTCCTGTAATACATTTTCACCATGATCAGAAAACACTAGTCGACACCAATGAAAACACAATAGCCAAACATTGCATTATAGCACACCAAGCAGCATTTCGCAATTCATTTTTAGTCAACTATAAATTGTTCTCTCTCCTTTCTGCAAACAATGCCATATGACTGCGCAGTGTCCCCAACTGCACGACCAGCAGCCGATTTGAGCAGCGTGAACTTCATAGTCACTAAAGCGGCCACATGCCTGCCCGTGCAATTCCACTGCAAGAATGCTGTGCATTCAGATCATGACAGCCATGCAACATCATTTTGTTTTTTTTTCATACTATTCCTCCCATTTAGCAACAGGTAGTTGTCTTGAAAATGTGTCATTATTTCAATAACAGCTCACACTTTCCCTTTGCCATTGTAACTTACAAGGTAATTTTTTTGTTGCAGATATTGAGTGAACCCCTGCATGTTGCTGAGGCGAGGTATCAGCAGATGATACAGCGATCAGAAGAAATGAGAAAAACAGCATTGCAGATAATCGCCGACTTTTGGAATCGTGATAAAAGTCAGGAGGACTCGGAATGCTGAGCAGCAGCGCAGTCGAGTTCTTATTTAGCAGACAGCGGACAGTTTCTTCTGCAGCACGCATTTTTTTATTTATTTATTTATTTTACCCTCAGGATACACAGTACATTTCAGAGGGAAAGGGCATGCACAACAATAAAACACAAGGAATACAAAGCAAATGGCGTAAAAATGTTGTCACTTATTGGGGTACAAAGATTATTACTCCTAACAACTCACATCATAATAAAGTAAATGATAACACTAATTTTATTTTTATTACATGGTGAAGGCACAAAGCAATACAAATAAACTGTTCAACAAACATACAGGGAATAATTAGGTAATCATTGTTTTAAGGACATTCTTGAATTGAATGGGTTCATTGATGCTTGTTATTGATGCAGGCAGGGAATTTCATTCATTACAAGTTCTTGGGAGATGTGATTGGGCATATGTTACTGCGTTGCAATGGGGGACTGTGACTTTTTGTTGGTGATTACGGCGACGAGAAATGAAGGGAGCAGCTTGGATTAAATGGGAACGGAGTTTCGGATTATGATAGAATATTTTATGAAACAGGCAAATGCGAGTGCGCTTTCGGCGGGTAACTAGTGGGATGAGGTTTAGAGATGTCTTCATTTGAGTGACACTAGCTGAACGATGGTAGTTAGCCAAAATGAAACGAGCTGCACGATTTTGAACGAATTACAACATATGTAATAATGTTACCTGACCGGAGTCTCAAACAGATGAAGCGTATTCCATTTGAGGACGGACGTATGTGGTATATAGTAATAACTTTAGTGACGATGGAGCAAGAAAGAAGTTTCTTCGAAGGTAACCCAGGGTTTTATTAGCTTTGGACGCTATATGTTCTTTATGTTTTTCCAGGACAAAGTGTTAGTTATGTGAACGCCGAGGTACCGGTAAGTTGTGACTGTGAAGAAAGTAAGTTGGACAAGTTGTACTCGACCGAGAAATCCTCATAGACTTGCATTTTTGAATATTTAGTTCCATTTTCCAAATATGACACCAATGAAGTATGTTATTGAGATCAGCCTGCAGAGAATGAATATCATTGTCATTAGATATTTTACGGTAAATCACACAGTCGTCAGAGAACAAACAAATTTTGGTAGTAATAGTAGAAGGTGAGTCATTTATATAGATTAGGAATAGCAGGGGGCCAAGTACTGATCCTTGAGGAACACCAGAATCAACTGGTGCAGTGGAAGAATTAACATTGTTAGTGCTGACAAAGTGAACATGAGAAGAAAGAAATGCATGAATCCAGTTTAAAACTGCAGGGTCAACTTTTAGAACACTTAGTTTACATAAGAGCAGGGAATGGTTAACTTTATCAAACGCTTTAGCAAACTCAAGAAATATACAGTCAGTTAAAGAAGCAGAGTTCAAAGATAAATACAAATCGTTAGTAAAAGAAATTAGTTGAGTATCACAAGAAAAAATCTTTCGAAAGCCATGCTGAGTTGAAGAGAAGAAGCTATTATCCTTTAGAAAATTAACAAGATGAGAAAATATTATGTTTCATTATTTTGCATGGTACACATGTGAGAGATATAGGACGATAGTTAGATGGACTATGTTTATCACCGCCTTTATGTCCTGGAATAATCGCAGCAGTTCTCCAGTCTTCAGGTAGTACACCATCTTGATACGATTGTGAAAATATGCATTTAAGGATGATGGAACTGTATTTTTGGTATTCTTCAAAAATGTACTATTAATTCCATCAATACCGTGAGAAGACGTTAGTTTCAGGTTGTCGATAATCGTGACGATGCCATGCTAGTCAAACGTGATGTGATCCATCGCAAAATGATTGTACGACTGAAGCTCAGGACGTTGGGTATAATTAGATGAAGAAAACGACTTAATGAATGTATCATGTAGCACAGTAGAACAAAGATGGTCGGGAACAGGATCGCCGGTGGGTGTAACCGATAATAATTTACTGGTGCTAAGTGGTTTCATTATACTCTAAAAGCGTTTAGGGTTAGTCTTCAGGATATTCGGCAGGGTTACATTGAAGAACGAGGATTTACGAATAAACGAATAAACTACGCATTATGTGTAAATACGTGTTGTACCGAATACGTTAGTTTTTGTGAACGTGCTTTTAGTTTATCTGCTTTTAAATGTGCTTTTGATCGCGTGAATAAACTATTCCACCGATGGAGTGTCGGTGTTTATTTTCTGCTTTGAAGGCTTTAGGCATGGAAAGAATGTATTGGTGCTGAAAACTGTTTATATAAAATATTTAAATTATTTCAGAGGGTTTGAGAGTTATTTTTTTCGAAAATGTGAAAACAAGGACTGTGTTGTTTTGAAAATCTTTCCTGTTGTGGTAGTTTTTTGTGCACTTTGAACTCTTGCCCTCTGTATTCTCAAGTCCCTTGGATTTAGCATTAACAGGTCAATTGACTCGAAGGTCATGCGATTGAATCCCGGATGCTGTTTCTTAATTAGATGTGAAAATACTTGTGGCCGATGTACTTGGATTTAGATGCATGTTGGAGAACTCCAGGTGGTGGAAATTTCCAGAGCCATCCTCTACGGCATCCCTCATTATCATGTTGTGGTTTTGAGATGTCACCTTCAAGAGTTATTACTAATAAAGTAATTTTACTGCAAACACGAGGCCACCAATGCTATGCTTGCCTCTAGTAAAGCTTGAAGAATTTTTCGAATGGTAGTATATGACACGACCAGGTGTGTGTTTACAGGTGTTATGAGCAAAAATGTTTTGCCTAAACTTCTGCCCACCACTGGTCTCATCCAAAACTTCATTCTAACATGTCGCGCGAAAGTGCAATGGCATATCTGAGCAGACTGCAAGATATTAACTGCGGAGCATTTCTTAAGCCTGTTTCACATGCGAGCGAACGAGCGGCGGCGGTCGCAGCGATGAGCGGCGGGAGGACGCGCGGACGCACGTTCGTTTCACATGCACCGCTGCTGTTGCGCGACGCCCGCCGCTTTAGCGGGCAGTGTTGTCGGCGAAAGGCGCCGATCAACTGCTGTTTTCAGTGGTATCTGAAAGCCGTGCTCTCCTCCAAGTCTCCTTCATTTGGCGCCTCTGTGCTACGAGGTTCATCATCAATAGGCGCTCGACTTTTACGCGTCTGTACACTGATTGAACTAGTTTTAACATGTATCTTACAACAAATGAGCAACCTTTGCAGTTACTTTTTGTTTTGTCCTAGCTTTTTCACGTATGATTCTTGTTGCGCGCTCATATAACTGATATAACTGACCATGGAGAAGCAAAAAAAAAAAGAGTTTGCTTGTATGGTTTTATTATACTGCTGTTCCAGCTAGGTGAATGCTTAAGAACTGCGAGCGCGTTTTGCGCAGCACTTCCCATGTTTCTCCAAGTCATTGCTTTTGCTTTCAGCGATTTAACGTTGGGACACTGAATGAGGTTTCTGTCAGCCCAGTATACACAACTCGCAAAATTTATACCTAAATTTTTGTACCTGTTCACTCGAGTCAAAATAAGAGTTTTTATAAAAACTCTAAGTAGTAAGCTTCGGCAGTGTTTGTGGTCACCCTTTGGCTCATGCGAACACATCCTTCATTGGGGTTTTCTGAATGGTCTACATATGTTCTGGCGCTCGAATTTGTATGCTTCCACCCTAGAGAGTAAGCCTCTTAGATTTTTCAATAATTCAGTAAAGCACTCCAGAATGAAGAGTTTCATCAACGGCAGGTAGCATAATATACGTGATACGCTCATTGTCCCGGTTCTTTGACTGCTGTATATACACTTGTGCGCGGCGCAGGTAAGGGACTACGCAGCAATCCTTGCTTTAGCTTGCATTTGCGTCCATAAATACTGCGGTGGTGAGCAGGAAAGCCGAAGTATCACATCATTTTACACAACACACCTTTGCCGTCAAGACATAGTGACATTCAATTGGTAGCATTCGACCGTGTAATTTAGATGCATGTTTCTAGGCATGTGTTGCTGCCCTGGTGCCTGAAATCAACAGCTGTTCCTCGTTATCTACGCAGTCTGTGTTGTGCTCGCGACCGAACATCTATTTTCGCCTAGCCAGCTGCCCATTCCTGCACTGAATGTCACGGAGAGCAGCTGGCCAGTGTGGCAGGACCTGTCGACAGCCTGCAAACTTGAGTGCTCTGCGGTGCATTGCTCAGCCAGGGTTTTAGTGAGAATTCAAGGTGTTGTTGAAGGGGAGAACAAAAATAAAGGTCCCTGATGAGTGCCTTATTTTCCCGAACCATGACAGGAAGCTTCGCGCCCCTTTTTTGTTGAGTCACATCACGAAATTCCTTTTCAGTGAGCTGTGTGGAATTCCACTTCTCAAGTCCACTACCGTAGAAGCCATCCTTGCTCTCTCGTTCGTGTGAAGCCTTTCATCTCTGCACCGCGACACCAAATGTCATCATTTGTTAAACCAGCAACAATTGCTACGACATAATAACGTTATTGAAATAAAAATACTATTATAATAATCTTATTGAAATTAAAGAAGGCACCGCACGCGATTGTCACTACGGCGAAAGCATCGTCGAGAGACGAAAGGAAAACAGCTGCACTTCGACTTCACCAGTGAACATGGCCAGTTCAAGCCGCGACGTTTACTTTATGGAACTATGCAAGTTCGGCAATTTCTTCCCAAAGAATGCCCTTCTTATGGTTCTTGCGGAAATCCTTCATCTTGACGTCCCAAAGAAGAGATCGTTTCAACACTTCTATCAGCAACTTGTTGAAAGCAGTGCGAAACATTTGTGAGCCGGGGAGAGGACGGATGTCGTCTGCTACTCAGTCGGAGCGAGTTGTTCTGTGGAACCAGTTCCTCGCAGCGCGCGCGTCAACTTCTCGACTCCACCCCCGTCATCACGTGTCAAACGACGCCACTGGTCGCTCTGCCGCTTGTGCCGCTAACGAATTTTTCGAACTCGGGCGAATTTCACTAGGCCGTCCAGTCGCCGCGGTAAAAACCTGTTTTAGCCTTGCGCGGCAGCTGCCGCTCCACTCTTGGAGCAAAATCGCTCGCATGTGAAACAGGCTTTAAGCCTGTTTCAGGCACCATCTCAGGCACCATGACATCATCTTTATTGATATGTGGGGTTTAACGTCCCAAAACCACCATATGATTATGAGAGACGCCGTAGTGGAGGACTCTGAAAATTTCGACCACCTGGGGTTCTTTGACATTCACCCAAATCTGAGCACACGAGCCTACATCATTTTTGCCTGCATCAGAAATGCAGCCGCCGCAGCCGGGATTCGATCCCGCGACCTGTGGGTCGCAGCCGTACCTTAGCCACTAGACCACCATGGTGGGGCACGACATCATCTTCAAAAAAAAAGCATGCCAGAAATTTTTTTCCTAAATATGCTATAGTAGAGTCAAAGTTAAACGGTAATGACAATGGAGCTGATGCCAGCCTCAATTTTGAGTCGTGTGGCAGCACCACCTGGGAGCATTGCTCGATGAACCCGTTGGCACGCTGTCGAAGCTTTTGTTGAAAACATTTCAACGCAATCTTACACCAGAGTTAACATCAAGTTTCAAAGCAGCAAATGTCACTTGGTCGTGATTCAAGATGGCACAATGCCTGTGCTGCAACAGCTAAACGTTGCAGCCAACAAAACTTTTAAAAGTAACCTTCGAAAGAAGTACATACAGTCGGTGCACATCCTCAACCAGAAGATGATGCCGATGCGCAAGCTGCAGAAAGCGTGCATGTCAACCATCGCGGGATGGATTTCAGATGCATGAAAGCAGGTCAAAGGCGATGATGTGGCCAAGTAATTTAAAATGAATGTAATTACAAAAGGTTTTGACAGAATGGAAGGCAACCTACTATGGCTTAGCGAGATTGTTGCCTCAAGCGGTGCATCAGACTAGAGTCAGTGAGTGACGGAGTGCCAGACACAAGCAGTCGGCTCACTGTCTGCACCAATTTTTTTCTTTTTATCATAAGCCAAATAAAATGCTTTATGTTTTATCTTGTTCCCACCGTAATGTTGCTGTCGTGAAAGTAAAAAAATTGCCCGCAGCTTCCCTCGGGGGAACACTGAGGAGGATGCGGAGCATATAATTGGTTAACGGGGTGTTAAAGTGCGACTTACTTGGGTCGATGGCTAAATTGGTTAACGTGGTTGTGAAATGGGGTGTTAAATTGCGACTTACTTGGGTCGATGGCTAAATTGGTTAACGTGGTTGTAGGAGGGGGTGTTAAATGAGTGAACACGTACACACGTATGCGAAAGGGCGGCGCTGGTCGAAGGGACGTCGATCATTGTGTTTGTGGATTCGTTGGAATTCATTTCACCGTGACCTTGGACGTCAACGCGCCGTACAAACCAACCGACGAGCGGCAACTCAGCGAGCGAGCGCCGACCTTGAGTATATATACAGCGCGACGGCGCATGCACTGTCAGCTGTCGAATGTTCGAGAAGGGGGAGAAGCGCAACGGCGCATGCGCGCGCGTCAGCTGCCGATGTTCTCGAAGCGTGACGGCGCATGCGCGCTACATTATACAGCTAGCGCATGTTCGTGAAGAGGAGAAGCGCACGCGGTGTGTAGAGGAGGAAGGGTGCACAGATGGTGGAGGAGTGAAGCGTGCGCGGTGTGTAGAGGAGGAAGGGATGCACAGATGGTGGAAGAAGGAGGAGGAAGCTTGCGGACGGCGCCGCACTACAAGCCTCGAGTATTAGATGCTCCGCATCTAAAAGGGGTGAAGTCAATTTACACTTTTTAAATCTAAGAGTCAACCCCCTCCATTCGGGCATCACAATCATAAAAAAGTGTGATTTAAATAACATAAATATGGTATGTGCCCAGTGAAACAAACCGCATGAAATGCAAGCCTAAATAGTACATAACTTATGTTAGCACATGCAATGAGCAGATTGATGAATTTGGTCTACACCAAACTGACGTTTGCTTGGCAGCTGCAGGAATCATAACATAAATTACTCTTATTTTAACCAAGTGGTTGAAAATAAGTAAAATTACACCGATGTAAGAGTCAGTGTTAAGGTTACGAAATATCTTGCATTGCAGTGTTACATTCAAAGCAGGATCACATACTCAACAAGCATATGTAAGTATCATCTGCCGAACAGACACAAGTGCACAGAAGAGCTAGTTTGAAACATGTACCAAAATGTTTGAAACTAGCAGAAATACAAAAATAGGCATTCTAAAATTGACAGACTTCAGGTAAAGATGAAATCTTGAAGTGAAAAGAAATTGTTGAACTGGAAACGTTGCAGCACTTAAACATGGCTTTTCCAACAAAATCACAATCAAGACAGCCCAGCCTAAAAACAAAAAAAACTGAAGACAACTTTGTGTTTGTTAAATTAACAATTGCTGAGATTGCACATGCCAAAGCCATGATGTGACTATGTGGCACGTTGTAGTGGGGGGCCCCGGATAGTGTCTGCCACCTGTTTATTTTTCAACAAGCATTGATATCACACGGTGCCTCTGGCATCTAAGTGATTGTGAAACTCAAGTGTCACACATACAAATGACTCATTAAGCCACTCCTTGCAGCTGCTGCATAATGACATACAGCACACTCTCAATGACAATGTCAACCCATTCACTGGGTTCATGGCAGGAAAAAGGCTTCCCTCTTGACGATTTCCAGTCGGCCCGGACTGCCTCCATGATCGACTCACTCCACCTGCTGATCTCGCCATTTGATATTCGGTCACACTAGGCTGCACTTTCCTTCCCATGGTGTCCATATGATGGTGTTCACAATAAAAACAGTTCATCGATCATGGTAATCCTTCCGCACGTTGTTAGGCTCCTTCGGATTCCACAGTCCCTGATAAGAGAGTTGGCGTGAACCCCGGTGACCGGCGAATGAAATGTCCTGCAAGAACAGAAAGAAAAGGCCAATTGGACTTTCCTTTAGTCTACCACTTCCCAAGGCAGCTGCAACGCCAGCCTCTGCTACAGGTTACGTGCAGCCATTGCTGCACACCAGGGCACTCAACTAGACATGCACACAAACACCGCGAAAAATGAAGACCTGTTTGGTACAAGCGGTGACCCGAGTGATCTTACATGGCAGCACCCAGCTGTTCATCTGCAAGCATTCGCAAATAGAGGACATGCTTTCACAGTGTACGGGCACCAAGCGGCACGAAATGCATGAGCGAAATTGAGTGACATGTTGAATTCTTGGACCAGATTCTAAACGGTGTAACTATCCTATCTGGAGTGCAGCCAGTTGTGGAATAAATATTGTCTTCAATAGTATAGCAGAATAGGAAAGGGTTTTCTTAAATCGCAGACACCAACCCGTCTGTGACCCACTTGTCTTACAAGCTGCACACTTGCGTCTCGTGCCAACAGTTGTTTCTTCCGCTTTTCTTTCAACAACATATTTTCCATACAAACATCCTTCATGCAGCAAGAAAGCCACAACTGCATCAAATTTGGAAAATTCATACAAAAAATGTGAAAAAAGGAATAATGAGCACAAACATGCCACTTTTTTTTTCTCACTGCTAGCAGATTGCAATGAGCCAACCCAAATTCATTGTGGCACATTGCCAGCATACAATAACAAGCAGATGTACTGAATGCGATTCCCGCTGAAGGCTTTATAGAAATGCCTCAACAAATAGCGCTATCCTTAAAAATTGACATATGTTCCCCAAAGCAAGTAGAACACTCGGCTGCATGCCAGAATTTCATCTACTGCGTGATTGGTCTGCATGATTGGTGAACAAGCATTGTGCTTAAATGAGCCAATTTTTAACACGCTGCTTAGATGTTTTGTAATTTTCCTGACCGTGCACTCACTCAGTGCAACTCATTACGGTTCAGTCAGTTCAGTTTTCTTTCCAAACATCTTCCTGCATTCTTTCTATGAACATTTGCAGATTCCTATTTGGCAGAAACCAATCACGTTTCACAGAGTCTGCAAGTAATCAAGCTCAGCTTTGCGAGAGCATAGCAGAGCGGCTTTTGAAGTGACGAACCTTTCAGTCGAGTTGGACACCCACCAAGCCGCACCGATCACATTGCCTGGTGAATGCGCTCACTGGCACTCATGCCCCCGTCACCAACCAGTGGCTGGAAGGCCCAGAAGGAAGACGGCCGGCCATTGACATCACGGTGGCGCTTAACAAAGGCCTTGAACAATGACACACAGTTGCCCACAAAGTGGTTGGCCAGACCTAGAACGTCCAGGTCCCCATGTGGCTCACTGGGCTCACGCTGCACAGCTACTGCCTGCACACATCTATTAATCCTACAAGCCAAAAAAGAGAGTTTTTTGCATGCCACCCTTGCCCTACCGAGGTTTTTGGCCAAACATGATGCAAAAGCACATTTTCTTTTGTTTTCCCGTTTTGTTCTTCATCTCTTAAAACTTTGATTGATTGATTGATTGATTGATTGATTGATTGATTGATTGATTGATATGTGGGGTTTAACGTCCCAAAACCACCATATGATAATGAGAGACGCCGTAGTAAAGGGCTCCGGAAATTTCGACCACCTGGGGTTTTTTAACGTACACCTAAATCTGAGCCCACGGGCCTACAACATTTCCGCCTCCATCGGAAATGCAGCCGCCGCTGCCGGGATTTGAACCCACGACCTGCGGGTCAGCAGCCGAGTACCTTAGCCACTAGACCACCACGGCGGGGCTTCATCTCTTGAAACAACTAAAAACTTTTGAAAGCCACTTTATTCACAAACTCTAATAACTAAAAGAGTGCTGGGCACTCTCTTTGGGAAAGTACTCTCTTGTCCCATATTTCACTGTCTTTTCCAAAATAAATCGCCTCTTTGTAAGTCAGAGTAGAGTGACTCC
The DNA here is from genome assembly GCF_043290135.1 of Rhipicephalus microplus. NCBI lineage: Eukaryota > Metazoa > Arthropoda > Arachnida > Ixodida > Ixodidae > Rhipicephalus > Rhipicephalus microplus. The sequence goes on from NC_134710.1 coordinate 268,808,999, forward strand.
CCCAGAATGGGCCAAAGCACCCCCCCCCCCTCAATAGAGTAATGTAACGCTGCCCAATGCAGAGTAGCATAACCCCACCGAAGAGAGTAGCAGTCGACCTCACAGAAAAAAAAGCAGAAGTTGGGCCATTTTATTGTTTTTGATGAATTTCATAGCACGCACAATGCCATCATCATCATCATCATCATTATCAGCCTGACTACGTCCACTGCAGGACAAGGCCTCTCCCATGTTTTGGCAGTCAACTTGGTCCTGTGCTTGCTGCTGCCATTTTACACCCGCAAACTTCCTAATCTCATATGCCCACCTAACCTTCTGTCTCCCCCTAACCTGCTTGCTTCCTCTGGGAATCCAGTTAGTTACCCTAATGACCAGCAGTTATCCTGTCTACGCACTACATGCCTGGCCCATGTCCATTTCCTCTTCTTGATTTCAATTATGATATCATTGACCCCGGTTTGTCCCCTGATCCACTCTGCTCTCTTCTTGTTTCTTAAGGTTACGCATATCATTTTTCTTTTTATTGCTCGCTGCGTCATGCTCAACTTGAGCTGAACCCTCTTTGTAAGTCTCCAGGTTTCTGCTCCGTAGCTAAGTACCGGCAAGATGCAGCTGTTATATACCTTTCTCTTAAAGAATAGTGGCAATCTATCTGTCATGATTTGAGAGTACTTGCCAAATGTGCTCCATCCCATTCTTATTCTTCTAGTTACTTCAATTTCGTGGTTTGGCTCCACGGTTATTACCTATCCTAAGTAGACATAGTCTTTTAGAACTTGAAGTGCACTATTACGTATCTCGAAGCGCTGCTTTTTTCCGAGGTTGTAAATTACTTTCGTTTTCTGCTGATAAATTTTAAAACCTACCTTTCTGCTCTCCTTGTCTAACTTCGTAATCATTATTTGCAATTCGTCCCCTGAGTTACTCAGCAGTGGATTGTCATCCACAAAGCACCCATTATAAGGTACTCTTCATCAACTCTTAACCCTAACTCTTCCCATTCTAGGCCTCGGAAAACCTCCTGTAAGCATGTGGTAAATAGCATTGGGGAGATGCTACCCCCCTGCCTTACACTCTTCTTGATTGGTATCCTATTGCTTTTTTTATAAAGCCCAAAGGTAGCAGTTGATCCTCTGCCGATTTTTTTCGAGATGTTTATATATATATGCTTCTTCCACGCCCTGATTCTGGAGTGTGTGCATGACTTCTGATAATTCTACTGAAGCAAATGCCTTCTCGTAATCTATGAAGGCTATGTACAGTGGCTGGCTATATTCTGAGCTCTTCTCTATTACCTGATTGAGTAGCCTGTTCAAAATCCTGCTTGTTCCTTTGGTTGGTTGTATTCTAATGTTGTCTTAATTCTATTAGCAAATACCTTTATAAATAGCTTGTGTATGACAAAGAGCGAGCTGATCAGCCTTTAACTCTTCAAGTCCTTGTCATCTCTTTTCTTATGTATTAAGATGGTGTTAGCATTCTTCCAAGATTCTGGTACTGTTCCTGTGAGGAGACACCTCGTAAACAGGGTGGCTTGTTTTTCCAACACAATCTGTCCTCCATCTTCAGATCTGATGTTACCTGATCCTAACCAGAAGCTTTGCCTTTTTGCATTCCCTCCAAGGCTTTTCTGACTTTTTCTATCATTACTGGTGGGATGCCATCTGGGGTACTGCTAGTTCTTACAATAAGGCCATGGTTGGGCCGGCTACTGTACAGATTTCTGTAAAACTCCTCCACTGTTTGAACTATCCTATGCATATTGGTAGTTATTTTGCCTTCCTTGTCTATTAGTGCATACATTCCATTTTTGCCTATCCCAAGTTTCCTCTTTACTGCTCCGATGCTTCCTCCCTTTTTTAGAGCGTGTTCACTTCTCTCCATGTTATACTGTCTTACATCGGATACCTCACGCTTATTAATCAACTTCGAAAGCTCTACCAACTCTATTTTGTCTGTTGTAGTTGAGGCTTGCATGCTTTGACGTTTCTAGATGAACTTGTTCATCTACTGGAACAGCTTGGCAGTGTCCAGTCTAACTACTGTACCTAACGTAGATACCTACGTTACCCCTACCGCTTACCATATGCACGGTATTTCTTAGATTTAAGGTTACCGTAGTAGCGTAAGGGTACGTAGTGTACGTAAACATGGTGGCGCTCTCGGACGCCTGCTTCGAAGTGATTTTGGCGTAGTTGTTGAAAGATTCATCTTTTCGCAGCAAATGACTGTTTAAAGTGGCTTCGTTTGCCTTCAGTTAGCTTTGATGACCGAGTATAACAGCTAATATGGCGTAATTTTTTAGATAGCTTCCCTTTTCGAACTGATCTAGGTCTAACTACAAGATCGATGTAAACAAATCAGCAACACAATTTTTTTCGCGTTTTGTGCATGGTTCATGTTTATGTGCTTTTATTAGAAAAATAAACTTGTAACAATGCTTCACGCGGTGGCATAGGCAAACATTCTCGTTTTCTTTTCCTTTTCACTGTCTTTACCTTTTTAACCATCTGATAGGTGGCGCCGCCGTCCCAGCTGGGGCACGTTAACGCTATCCCGCTAAACTATAAGCCGCTGTCCGTAACTAACGTTTGCTGCACGGTAACGTCGTTCCCTTAACCTCCGCTATCACGCTAACAGTAGACTATAACTGTCTAATATTCGTTAAATTATCATTCATTGCGACAGCGCTAAGGCTGGTTTCCTCAATAAGAGCCGAGTACCTGTTCTGAAGCGAGACTCTGAATTCCTGTATTTTCCCTCTCAGTACTAGCTCATTAATTAGCTTCTTGCATATCAGTTTCTGTCGTTCCTTCTTCATGTCTAGGTGAATTCGAGACCGTACCATTCTATGGTCACTGCATGATACCTTGTCAAGCACTTACATTGATGATTGATTGATTTGTTGAGTTTAACGCGCCAAAACCACTAGATGATTATGAAAGACGCCGCAGTGAAGGGCTCCGAAAATTTCGACCATCTGGGGTTCTTTAACGTGCACCCAAATCTGAGCACATGGGCCTATGACATTTTTGCCTCCATCGGAAATGCAACCGCCGCAGCCGGGATTTCATCCCACGACCAGCGGGTCAGCAGCCGTGTACCTATAGCCACTAGACCACCACGGCAGGGCGCCAAGCACTTCCACATCCTGCATAATGCCTGGGTGTGCACTCAGTGTAAAGTATATTTCGTTCTTATCTTCGCCCTTGAAGCTCCTCCATCTCCACTTGTGGTTCCCTTGTTTTCAGTAGAAGATATTCAAAATCTGCAAATTGTCGCGTTTTGCGAATTCTACTAGTAGATCCCCTGTGGAATTTCTAGTACCGATGCGATAATCTTCTACTACCTGGTCTCCAGCCTGCTTCTTCCCTACCTTTGCATTGAAGTCTCCCATCAGTATAGTATACTGTGTTTTTTTACCTTACTCATTGCCAATTCACATTTTCATAAAAGCTTTCAACTGACGCGTCATCATGGCTGGATGTAGGCACGTAAGCCTGTACCACCTTATATCTTGCATCTCTAATTGAGTTTAATTATAGTAACTACCACGCTTTCAATAATGCCATTGTATTCCTTTGTGTTGCCAGCTATATTTCTGTGGATAAGGAACCCCACACTAAGTTCTTTTCTGCCAGCCAAACCCAGATAGCAAAGGACGTGCCCATTATGTAGCACCGTATAGGCCTCATCTGTCCTCCTAACCTCACTGAGCCCTATTACATCCCATTTAACACCCTCTAGCTCTTCGAATAGTACAGCTAGACTTGCCTCACTAGATAAAGTTCTTGCGTTAAACGTTGCCAAGTTCAGGTTCCAATGGCGGCCTGTCTGGACCCAGAGATTCTTAGCACCCTCTGCTGCATTGCAGATCTGACTGCCGCGGTGCTCGGTTGCTTCGTAGTTGCTGGGGACTGAGGGCTGTGAGTTAATTGACGTATGCATATAGGAGGTAGTAGCCATGTAATGCACCAGGGTGGCCAATCCTTCTCTGTTGAGGGAATGCGTTACCGGCAGTGGTCACCGGTGTGGTCGCAGCCCAGGCCTCTTAATGCAGTTCCATCACCACGCAGAATTTTTTTTAATCTGGTTGGGAACTACGCGGCACCAAATTCGAGCCATGGATCTCTTGCATGAGAGGCTGATGTGCTAACCACTACGCCATCACTACACTGTAAAGATGGCTAAATACGAGCACTGAGACAAAAAGAAAAAGAAGTAAAAAGTTTTTAAAAGTGTGCGAGAGAGACTTGGGCCTGCGACTTCTAGACGCATTGTACATGACAAGCCCGACACGGTAACTACTGCACCACACTGAAAGACGGTATGTCAATGTATAAATCTTCATGTCATAAGCAATATTTGTCTACATTTTCTTACAGATTATGTGCAGATTTAAATGCCTCCGTGCTTTACAAAAGCAGCCAGACTGTAGCTAACGTGTTTATTATGTTTGTTTTGTGCTTCGTAAAATCAGACTGTCTATTCGAAACGTTTTTTACCGTAGAAACAACAGGATTAGTACTACCAATTATATTAACGGCATTTGCACTAATACGTACAAAATATCGCGCTTCTGAAGAGTACTCTAAACAATTTAGTTGCTTTTTGTTCACCCCTTTGGACATGGTTTCAGTTTTTCTTGTTCGCGTTCTTCTTCACATTCTATGACTAGCCGTACTATACGTTAGGCTTACAACAGCATAACCCATGTGCAATGGTCGTAGCGAAAACCACGAATATTAATATAATTAGAACGTCACAGTCGTTTGCGTTGAGTTTCGATCGTGACCGATCGAATAAAGTAGTATTCACTTATTTCACTTTACACGTCCGAAACTAAAAACGCGGATATTAAGAGTTCCAAGTGCCCTCCAGTGCACTGGTATTCACTGGCGCGGGCTGGAAAGGCTGTTCTTATTGTTCATTGACTCTAACGTCTCAAAAACAAATGGAGTACATTTTACTGCAGATATGTGTGGTTACTGGGTAGTGCTAATCACTCGCATTGTGCCAGCGCATCTAAATATAATCAAGACCAGGAGTATAACCGCGTTTTACGCTCTCAAAGCGAGGTAGAGTATAAAGCTGTTTCACTGACTCATCTCATATAGAGTGAAAATGTATTTCACTCTATCTGATGTTTTGCAAGAGTAGAAGAACACTCTGAAGAGTAACTTGGCATGTCTACTCTTGCGATACCCTCCGCAGTTTTTAGAGTGTATGATACAAGCAATACATTATTGTCAAAATATGCAAAGGATTTCCGTTACTTCACTGCAACATGAAAAATGCCTTAATGTCTGCAGTCTTCAGTGTAGTAACTATGTCTATGAATTTTAAAAATAAAGTGCAAAGACCAGGAAGTCCGTAAAAAAGACACCTTGGATGTGTTGCTGTGTGGTTTTGTCTACATCTATAAGATTCTACCGTCCATGCGTCAGGAGGTAAAGAATTCATAGATTGGGTGTGAGCTGGGCTTCGGCCTTGTGCTGCGGTCTAACCAGAACAACTGTACTAATGTTTTTTTGAACAGCTTGTAAATGACACATTTACAGAGGGGCAGAAAAAATCAGCAAAACAGAAAAACACTGCTGAGCAGCAATCCATGCCTACTGAGCTGATTACATGCAGACATAAGTATAGGTTGCCAAACACCAGAACCTCTCATGTTGCTTGTGTTTCGACAGTAAGAGAAAAATTACGACATTATCAACAAAAGACAGCTAGAACAACGTCACAACTTTTTTTCAGTGAGCACCAGAGTGAATAAAAATATTCAGTATCATAAATGTGGGAGCCCCTGCAATGACACTGTGGTAAATGTACTCTGCTTACCAATACCTTGCCTAGGCATTCCTTATGTTCATTCACAAAATGGCGACTGAAAGATCTGTTTCGAAGCACACTGCATTACATTTAAAGCTAGAACAGAGATCTCTGTTTAATAACATTATGTAACTACGTTTTTGGCTGACAGGTGAAATTATATGTAAACGGTGAATTTTATATTCAAAGCAAACAGTGATTTTGGTAGAATAATTTCGAATAGATTTGAATAGTGTATATATATCACATATTATAAAGAAAAATGGGCATATTTGTCAGGTCGAGAAAAGCTTCATTGTCGAGAAAAGCAGAATTGTCAGCATAGTCGAGAAAATGTCAGCATTGTCAGCATTGTCGATAAAAGCTTCAACAAAACGGGGCATTCAAACACGCTCGCCAAAACATCTGGACGACGCGCATTGGGAGGGCGCTGACAGTGGCCAAGACCATGATCCCCAATCAGGCCTCTCGACCAGTGATTTCGACCTCACCGCGCATGACCGGATCTGGCTGGTTAAAGCACGTGCTGATTCTGTTAAACAAACAAGTGAGCTTTGTTTGTGCTCCATTTTTTTCATGCATAATCGGTCCCGTTAGGACCATATATTATTACAGATTAGGGAGTTTTCAAATAGCATACCTGAAGCTTTGCCTTAGTGTTTGTTGCCACTGTGCATGCGCCCTATGCTATCCTCTTGCGGGCTCCCGTTAAGTGACGAAAATAGTGGGCGACCACGACAAACGCAAGCTTAGTGTACAATAATATAAAACTGCCTATTATTTCAGATGAGTTGGCAAAATCTCCATGTAATTTGCGCATGGCTTTGTGAAGCCCCAAAACTGATAAAAAAAGTGCGCAAGTTATGCGAGCAAATAAAGTACGTTATACCTGTCGGCAACCTCCTCTTAACTTCATACTAACTGACAACTGGCAATTTTCATCTCAAAAAATGCCATCAATACCAACAAAGCACAGAATTATGGCCATGGTACGGAACAAAAAGGCTTATAATGACTTGTCCAGCTTGCCTGAGTGCGTGTGCATACATATTAAAGATGAAATATTGCGCAAAATCTGTGCCACTTCTTTGAAACGCAGCCTTTCCTGCCATATATAGCCAATCATTTCTAGTGTACAGCACATAGCTTTAAGCTCATGTCATCACTGCTAGGGCGCTTGCTTCATTATACAGTCGATTACTGATAATTCAAAGTCACTTAATTGCAATTTCCAGTTAATTAGAAGTCAACAAGTGGTCTCATCAATTTTGCATACACACCTATAAAAATGCGCAGTAATTCGATGTTCAAAGTCTGTAACTTTGGTTGATTAAAAGTTAATTTTCAGTTGAGAGCCTCTAGGCGACCATAATATTTCAATAAAATGAAACATTTTTCACTGCAAAGACAGCTGTCAGACCGGCTGTTGTCGCCATCGCCACTGCCCACAGCACCATGGTTCATGAAGGGGTCACCTTGTTTAGTCAATACAGGGGCATCCCATTGATCACATCGGCTAACTATGTCTTTTATTGTGACGTGTCGAGTGCTTCATCCGCACGCTGGGTTGATGTCTGGTTGAATTTGGTTGAAGTCTGGGTGATGTCTAGTTGAACAGCGAGACTAGATGCTGGCGGAAAAGAACGCCTAAACACACACACGGGGCTGTGTGTGTGTTTATGTGTTCTGCTCCATCCGCGTCCCGTTGAGCTGTTCTAATATAACGTGATAAACCAACTAGCCGAACGCTTGACCTGGCAACACAAGTCAAAAAATCTTGAAAGTACTTGACCAGGAAGGCACCCCCCATAAAAGAAATCGCACGAAAGTATGGTATTACGCCTATCAAGTGCAAACAGGACAACTCCACGATGATAGTTTTGGGGCCCTTCTTAGTGACGTCCATTTAGAAAAGTTCGTTGCCGTGGACAGTAACATCGATACATGCAGTCCGCTAATGAACTGAAAAATTGTGCAATTGGTCCGGCTAGTGAACAACGACATAAAAACGAATGGCCACCGAGGACTCTACCGATGTTGCTGCCGGTCTTGCACAATGGTTTTCGAGTTTTGTTGAAGAAGACAATGTTGAAAAAGCCCACTAGCAGGTGTAGTACATGAGAGTATTTACATGAGCGAAGTAATGTCGAGGGGCGGGATTAATGAGAAACGCTTTTATAAGACGGCTTGTCTTCCTTTCGAAATTACGAGCACCTTTAATAGCTTTCATGTAACTTAGCGGTGCCTTTAAAAAGGCGGTAGTGAGCCGACAGACTGTAGTTGTTCATAAAACGTGTGCTTATAAACTATGTGTTGCCCCACCGCGGTGGTCTAGTGGCTAAGGTACTCGGCTGCTGACCCGCAGGGCGCGGGTTCAAATCCCGGCTGCGGCGGCTGCATTTCCGATGGAGACGGAAATGTTGTAGGCCCGTGTGCTCAGATTTGGGTGCACGTTAAAGAACCACAGGTAGTCTAAATTTCCAGAGCCCTCCACTACGGCGTCTCTCATAATCATATAGTGGTTTTGGGACGTTAAACCCCACATGTCAATCAATCAAAGCACACTAGCAGGTGTAGTGCTTAGAAAACTTGCTAGCAGCAGCCACGTTTGACAAGAGAAGATGACAGACATTTTTCATAAAGAACTGTCAGGTTTGAAGCAATAAAAGTGCAGAATTCTGTGCATTTTGCCTAATTGGAAGCTAGTTTAATTTGATAATTCTTGCGGTTTTTGTGAACCTCCTATTACCGGAAGTCGACTGTACACCCAAGTTTGCCATGGTAGTATTCGTCGTGCCCACTCCATTACCAAACGCACATTGACACAGGGATGGTGAGTAGCTTTAATTCCAGAAAAAACAAATCTGTGGGGCACACGTAGCAGTTTCATACAAAGAGGTAACAGTGAACGGCGGTGCAGTGAGTTTGGGCTTTTGCCTATTCAAAGCGAAACGTACGCTTACAACCACACAAGGCCGCAAGTACTACCAAGCAGTTAGCTCAACACGCCTATCGTTAGAGGGTTGTTGGTGCTAAAATCATGCTAACCCATTGCCACCAGCCACCATTCCAGTGCTTATCTAAAAGCATCACAACACTCGCACTGTGAAAATAGCCCTTTAAAATTCTCAATAGCTTTATCGCATGAAACTTTGGCATTACGGCAACGTGACTTTTGAGTCTGCTACACCCGTTAACGGATTCACTCACAAAAGCATTGCTTCAGGCATGCGAGAGTGACACGCAACAGTGATGGCTTCAATTATTACTGTTTTGGAACTGAAACAAGATTATTATGTTAAAAAAATTGAACCCCAGACAATTTCAGCACCAAAAATATCAGGCTATAATAAGAATAATTGTTGGGTTTTACTTTCCAAAAGCCAAGATATGATTATGTGACATACAGTACTGGAGGGCTCTGAAAGTTTCGACCAGCAGGAGTTGTTTAACGTGTACCTAAATCAAAGCACACGGGCCTTAGAATTTTCAGCTCCATCACAAATGGGGCCACCGCTACCAAGATTTGATTCAGCGATGTGCGGGTCAACATAAACACTAGACTACCCATGACGGACCCATAATATCAGATATTCTTATGCACAGATGCTATAGGGCTCGTGCCGTGCTGTGAAAGGGTCTGAATTTTCAAGCACGCATGAAAAATTGGCTGTTCACTGCATAACTAAATTTCATTAGGCATGAGTGTACAGTGCAAACTTAGCAATAATTAATTCAAGAATAAACAAGACAAAAAAATTTCCTGACATGAGAGCCTTGCTGTCCAAAGAGATAGTACAGACAGGTAGTATGCTGCAAAATGAACTTTACTCTTGAAATTCTTCGAGCCTGCATAGACAAGCATTGCTCAAAGCTATCCAGAGCGGCATTGCTGACGACAGCACAAAGTGTGCCATTCTGAATCCATTCTGAATCACACTCGTGAGCCTTGCCTCTGTAAGCCCCATCATAGGATTTTTGACTAACTCACCTGCGGAAGCTCAAGAGCCCGGTTTCTCCGGTCAAGCATAGCGTCACTGTCTGTGGCCACGAAAACGGAGCGTGCTCACAGGGCTCGGACAACACGCACCACCTGTCACAAGATAAACGAGTGTTTTGTCCAGCGAGTGACACTGCGCTCATTCCAAACACGGCATCTAAAATCATGCGGACACATGTTTATGCATCAAGCCCTCTTCCGACCCATTTCCTAACCCTTGGTATCCATTTTACTGCTCTAATTTATCAGCAAGATGCCCCCCTCACCTAAATTAGTCTATAGTGACCACATGCCTGCTGAAACAAATAAATCTAGTTATAAGCTCAAGGGATCACGTGCGTTACATAAACAGAAATACTCCTCCTTTTTCAATTTACTTTACATAAAGTGCTTTATTGTTTAAGTTAGGATGAAGAATGATGATTAAGTACTATCATGTTTTTATATCACCTCTGAGCTCAATTTTTTTAGACATCATACCATCAATTTTTTAATTATTTTCCACAAGTGCTTCGTTAAATCACAGTCAAAATAAATGAAATGTCACTGGATTATACATATTTCACAGATGTCAAAGAGTGCAACAAGAATAAGTTTATTTATTAATATCTGGGGCTTTACATCTCAAAGTCGAGAGATGATTATGAGAGACGCCGTAGTCGAGGGCTCCGGAAACCTCAACCATCTTGTGTTCTTTAACCTGCACTGACATCGCATAGTATACACGAGCCTCTACCAATTCGCCTCCATTGAAATGTCACCGCCACGGCCGGCATCGAACCCGCCACCTTCAGCTCAGCAGCTGAGCAACGTAGTTATTTCAATAATACTCGTTGTTGGGCTAGTTGGTGCATTGCTTCAGATGAAAAACTTCCGGCCAATAAAATAACGCACACAGGAAACGAAGAAGGAGACAGGAAAGAGGCCAGACTACCAACTGTTTGACAGTTGGTAGTCTGGCCTCTTTCCTGTCTCCTTCTTCGTTTCCTGTGTGCGTTATTTTATTGGCCGGAAGTTTTTCATCTGGAGCAACGTAGCTAATCTTCACAGTAAAACTTTTTGCACCCAGAAGGGTGTAAATGAGCTTGTCCCATGGACGGCACCTTAAGGGTGTTAATTCAGCTCCTTCCAAAAAGGGTGCTGTTCCACGCACCCTTGAAATAAGGTGTACATGTAAAAACTGTAGGATGTTACAAAAACACCCTTAAAGAAGGGTGCCTTCAACGTCCATCACTTTTTTAACACCCATTGAGGGGGGTGCGAGAAGGGTGCACAAGGGTGTTGAGTGCCCATGGCAGGAGTGCCAGTATTCTTTTAGACTGCACTAATAGATATCAGCATGCACTGATTACAAACTACTTGAAGAAAGTGGTCCTGATTATCAATGGTGCACCACCTGTCGAGCTCCATCCATTGCGTGTGGGCAAAAATATAAACACGTACAATCGTGTATGAACTTCTGCCGGATCTATATATACTTCACAGTATATGCATAATGCGCGTTACAGAAAAATAAGCCTTGCTGCCCTTGCATATTGCATTTATTTAATAGGCAAATAAAACTTATAATCTTTTCTTCTGCCACACAACTTTGTCACCAGATGTGTAACGTGTTCACGTATACGTACACTACAGACGCAACACCTCAAATGTTTATTATATTTTTTCAGTTTCACTTTATTGACAATTCTTTGAAACATACAATTACACTGGTTTCAGTTTAGTATACTGCTTCAAGTACATAGAGACTACAAATGAAATACACGCTAGTATATCCCTATAATTCTTGCAAATGTCCACAATCCCAGTGGTTTCCAGTTTAATACTCCTTCATGTACACAATCGGTTAATAGGAATGAAATACAGGCAAATATATACTTATAATTCTTTCAAATATATACAATCACCATGATTTCACTATATACGCCTCCATGTACGAAATCGTTCCCAAGAAGTGATGCACGTAAAAATATATGCCGATAGTGTTTTCAATTGTATACAATCACAGTGGTTTAAGCTTAGTATTCCTGGATGTATAACAATTGATTATGAGAAATTATGTACATGCAAACATATATAGGTTTTCGCACATATAACTTTAGCGAATACTTAAAAACTAATACAATGATCAGAAACAGAATAAGTTAAAAACGAACACAAAACTGAGTCAGGACACACAGAAAACAAAAGAGGTAATGCATAATTATGGCTAATGACACAGCTAGGTCATTTTATGCCAAATTTTCCAGCCATTTTGGCGACCATCTCAAATGTATTCGAAAAACTCGTGCTGCATTGAAAATAGTGAACTTCTGGAATATTTAGGAGAGGAAAAATATTTGGTCACGTGGCTGCCTTCTGAACTTCCTGGAATGCCGTCTAGGTGTTGTATGGAGAAATTTTTATTTTAAAAGCACCGCTCTTTCTTTCTATACGAAACTCGGTCTACGTGTTAAGTACCAGGAGTTTAATTTGGGCGAGTTGGTTCATCGTGGTTGTGTTCTAGTCACAGAGCGACAACTTCAGGAAGAGACAAAAAGGACAGGAAAGAACACCGACTGTCAACTGAATTTAATGAATGTGCTACGAGCGCTTTTAAACGGAGTACAAGAACATTGCTGATGCGTGACGACACGTGTGACCACTACAAAATAATCTTAATTGAGAAAAAATACTCCCTCTCGGAAAGGATAAGTGAACTTGTAGTGATGCACTGATCATTGGTCTTCCTGATAAAAAATACTTCTACAAACTTCAAATTGGCATTAGGTAAACCTATTCTCATGACGAATGGTGCAAGATTGACTATTCCTGTTGCTGTTTAGTACACACACTTTTAAAAGCTTGCAAGGGGTGGAAAACAACGCGCTAATATCATATCTGCTGGCTATTTTTTTAATTGTGAGACACGTGATGTGGTATAACATGCAAAGGTTTCGGTCATTGTTTTTTGTTGGTCCTGTCTTCTTTACCTTTATTTACTTTTTGCAGGAGGGTTTTGCAAACGGGTGTGATGATTCTGTTGGGATACTCAGCATCTTTTAGTCTTTTAATCTGGCTTTTAAGCCTGACCTCACCCTTGTGCTAACATGACTTCTGAAGGGTGGCCTGAATACATGTGGTATCAATTCTTCTTTCTACTAATTTTGAATGCCCACTATCAAAAGGCAGAACATTCTTAGCACTCCTGGGCTGATAGCACCAACCAATACCCCAACAGCATCATCACACTTGTTTGCGAAACCCTCCTGCAGAAAGTAAAGTTAAAGGAAGCAGGACCAAAAGAAAAAAAGAATGACTAATCACCTTTGCATGTCACACGGTACTACGTACATAAGGTGTCTCACAATTTTAGGAAAAGAGCCAGCAGATATGACATTGTTGTTTTCCACCCCTTGCAAGCTTTCAAAAGTGCATGTACTTACAGCAACAGGAATAGTCAATCTTGCACCATTCGTCACTATAGAATAGGTTTACTGAATGCCAATTCAATGTGTATGATATACCGCTAACATGTGGAAAAGAAAACATAGCACAAACTGGGCAATGTTTCAATCATCGAGCAAGACAGCATGCTTTAAATGTTAATAAGGGCTATAGTAGTCTCATAGAAAGACACTGTAAAGAATGTAAGTGCAGTCCTAGGTTTCATAAAACATGGTTTTTGAAAAAAAGCAAGCAGAAAAAATAAGAAATCTTATACCTTTTTATCAAGAAGGCCAAGGATCAATGCATCAGTGCACCTTCACTTATCTTTTCCGAAAGAGAGTATTCTTTTCTCGGTTAAGATTATTTTGTCATGGTCCCAGATGTGTTGTTGCAGATGAGCCCTGTTCTTGTGCTCAGTATAAAAACGCTCGATGCACCTTCAGTAAAATTCAGTTGACAGCGCTATTTCCTGTCATTTTTGTGATAAGATTTTAACAGAACTGAATTTTAACTGAACCGTCTTTGTAAGTCTCCAGGTTTCTACTCCGTAGCTAAGTAGCGGCAAGATACAGCTGTTATATACTTTCGCCTTGAGGAATAGTGGCAATATACCTGTCAAAACTTGAGAGTGCTTGCAAATATACTCAACCCTATTCTTATTCTTCTAGTTACTTCAATCTCGTGGTTCTGCTCCGCGGTTATTACCTGCCTTAAGTAGACAAAGTCTTTTACAACTTGAAGTGCACTATTACCTATCTCGAAGTGCTGCTCTCTTTCGAGGTGGTTGTACATTCATTTCGTTTCCTGCAGATCAATTTTAAGACCCACCTTTCTGCTCTTCTTGTTTAACTACATAATCATGAGTTGCTATTCGTCCCCTGAGTTACTCAGCAATGCAATGTCATCGGTGAAGCGCAGGTTACTAAGGTACTCTCCATTAACTCTTATCCCTTTTTGTTCTCAATCCGGGCTTCTTAAAACTTCCTGTAAGCACGCGGTAAATAGAATTGGGGAGAATTTTCCCCCTGCCTCACACCCTTCTTGATTCGTATTCTGTTGCTTACTTTATGAAGCACTATGGTAGCAGTTGATCCTCTGTAGATTTCTTCCAGGATGTTTATATTGAAAGGCAACGTTTTGGCTGCAAGACACTTCTTTTACTTGCCGAGCCTCTGACCCACAACACAAGTCAGATTGATGATGATGAGTATGTACATATGATAAGATGACGCGCATGAATAATGCTCACACTTATCCCCCTCCCCCCAAGCGTGAGCAGCCAGCCTGGACGCGTCTTAGATGGAAACGGAACGTCGAATGAATGGCTTCAGACGCGATACGTGGACAATCTCCGAACCACGACAGCGACGATCCGAAGAAAGGTCGCTGGGAGTGACACGGTAGTTCACTAGTAACGTTTGTTTATTGATTGTATAGGGTCCAATGAAGCGTGACTGAAATCGATCGCACAATCCTGGAGTGCGAATGGGCGTCCGAAGAATACTTCATCGACGCCCTGATTACGCAGTGTCTGCATCACGGCTGATATTTCTACTGAATCAAACGCCTTCTCGTAATCTACGAAGGCTATGTATAGTGGTTGGTTATATTCTGAGCATTTTGTTATTACCTGATTGATAGTATGAATGTGGTCGATTGTTGAGTAGCCCGTTCAAAATCCTGCTTGTTCCATCGGTTGATTGAATTCTAATGTTTTCTTTATTCTGTTAGCAATTACCTTTGTAAATAGCTTGTATAATTCTGAGAGCAAGCTGATCGACCTGTAATTCTTCAAGTCTTTGTCATCTCCTTTCTTATGTATTAAGATGATGTTAGCATTCTTCCAAGACTCTGGTACTCTTTCTGTTAGGAGACACCTCGTAAACTCGTAAACAAGGTGGCTAGTATTCTAGCACAATCAGTCCTCCATCTTTCAGCAGATCTGATGTTACCTGATCCCCACCAGCAGCTTTGCCTCTTTGCATGCTCTCCAAGAATTTTCTGACTTCTTCTATCAGTACTGGTGGGGTGTCATCTGGGTTACGGCTCGTTCTTATAGTATTAAGGTCGTGGTTGTCCCGGCGACTGTACAGATCTCTGTTAACTCATCCGCTATTTTAACTATCCTATCCGTATTGGTAGTTATTTTGCCTTCTTTGTCCCTTATTGTATACATCCGGTTTTTGCCTATCCGAAGTTTCCTCTTCACTGCTTTGACGCTTCCTCTGTTTTTCAGAGCGTGTTCGATTCTCTCTAGGTTATACCTTCTCACATCGCATACTTTACGCCGAATAATGAACTTCTAAATCCCTGCCAGTTCTATTTCTTCTGTTGTACTTGAGCCTTTCGTGATTTGACGCGTCTTAATAATATTCTTCATTTCTTGGGAAAGCTTGCCAAAGTCCTGTCTAACTACCCTGCCTCCAACTTCCACTGCACACTCCGTAATGATACTCGTCAGATTATCATTTATTGTATCTACGCTAAGATTGGTTTCCTCACTAAGGCCACGTTCACACTGAGCATTCCGGCCACCGAAAGTGCTCCAAATCTGGTTCGGCGGCGCCGAGATCCGCCGAAAGAGTCCTCTCCGCGCCGATCGCTCTCGAACCGATTTTTGTGGCGTCTTCCGCCATATTGGCCACCGCGGACCAATAGTAGCGCTAGTCAAGGAATTTTGAAAAATGGCGGCCAAGCCCTACTCACTTGTTATGCCGCAGTGCACGTAACTGAATGTTGAAACCAACGGGAGTTTAACCTACTCTGTGCCTACTTCGCCTCCGTATTTCGTGAAAGAGGTGACCGAGCTTGCTGTTGGCGTGACCGAGCTTGTTGCGGTTTTGCAGAGCAAAACGAACCCACCAACGCCGCTGGCGTCGGTGGTTTTTCTACTCTTCGTGCATTACAAGACAGCCACTTTCCAGCAAAGTAAGCAGTACTGTCTTTTCTGGCTTCT
The DNA here is from genome assembly GCF_043290135.1 of Rhipicephalus microplus. Taxonomy (NCBI): domain Eukaryota; kingdom Metazoa; phylum Arthropoda; class Arachnida; order Ixodida; family Ixodidae; genus Rhipicephalus; species Rhipicephalus microplus. The sequence goes on from NC_134710.1 coordinate 268,825,216, forward strand.
TGCGTACGAGAATCGTCGAAGTATACACCACCGGATATCATTGTAGCGTTTGCGAGCCGCGACAACAACCTGGTGACAGCGCATCCATCCCGCGTTCGCCCCGTAGTAGATGGCATATTCGGCGGCGCGGGGCGCGTCCAGTGCGAACGACGCTGCGTTTCGGTGGCAGGGGAATTTCGGTCGCAGTAGAATGCGGGTGTTTCAGTGTGAACTAGGCATAAGAGCCAAGTACCTGTTCTGAAGCGAGACTCTGAATCCCTGTACTTTCCCTCTCAGTGCTAGCTCATTGATTGGCCTCTTGCTTATCAGTTTCTGTAGTTCCTTCTTCAAGTCTAGGCGAATTAGAGACCGTACCATTCTATGATCACTGCATCGTACCTTGCCAACCACTTCCGCATTCTGCACGATGCCTGGGTGTGCACTCATTATAAAGTCTATTTAATTCCTATTTTCTCCATTAGGGCTCCTCCTTGTCCACTTGCAGTTTCCTCATTTTCGGTAGAAGGTATTCCAAATCCGTATATTATAACGTTCTGCGAATTCTACTAGCAGCTCTCCTCTCGGCGTTTCTAGTACCGATGCCATAATCTTCTGCTCCCTGGTCTCCATCTTGCTTCTTCCCTACTTTTGCATTAAAGTCTCCCATCAGTATAGTATACTGTGTTTTTACCTTACTCATTGCCAATTGCACGTCTTCGTAGAAGCTTTCAACTGAAGCGTCATCATGGCTTGATGTAGGCGCGTAAGCCTGTACCACCTTCATCTTGTATCGTTTATTCAGTTTAATTACGATACCTACCACCCTTTCATTAATGCTATGGTATTCCTCTATGTTGCCAGCTGTGTTTCTGTGAATTAGGAACCCCACTCCCAGTTTTCCTCTGTTAGCCAAGCCCTGATAGCAAAGGACGTGCCCATTCTGTAGCACCGTATAGGCCTCATCTGTCCTCCTAACTTCATCGAGCCCTATTATATCCCATTTAACACCCTGTAGCTCCTCGAATAGTACATCTAGACTTCTCTCACTAGATAAGGTTCTAGCGTTAAACGTTGCCAAGTTCAGGTTCCAATGGTGGCCTGTCCGGATCCAGAGATTCTTGGCGTCCTCCGCTGCGTTGCATATCTGACCACCGCCGTTGTCAGTTGCTTCGCAGCTGCTGGGGACTGAGAGCCGTGAGTTAATTGACGTATGCATGTGGGAGGTAGTGGCCAGATACTGCACCAGGGTGGCCAATCCTTCTCTGGTGAGGGAGTGCGTTACGGGTGGTGGTTATCGGTGAGGCTGCACCCCAGGCCTTTTAATGCAGTTCCATCACCACGGAGATTTTTTTTATCCGGTTGGGAACTGCGTGGCACCGGTATTTGAACCACGGACCTTTTGCATGCGAGGCGGATGCTCTAACTACTACGCCATCGCCGAACATAAATAAAAAAAAACTGATTTTATTCGACACAAAATGGTAAACAGTACTCTAACTTTAAACTTGACTAAAAAAAGAAGCATGCGCACAATAAGCTGCTATACAAGAAACCCGGAACTGATGTCAATCCAAATCAAGTTCGATCCTTAACCCTAATCTGTCTTTAGCCAAGATGGCATTACAGTGTACTAGAGGAGAGCAGTGGATTTACTCCACCGTTCCTCTGACGTCATTGGCATTGCATAGAATTGGTGGTGCCACAGGAAACTTGTATAGAAGCTTCACTTGCAGGAGCTGCTCGCCGCTTGCCGCTTTGAATTGCGACGCGCATTTCATTGATATTTAAACTAATATTGCTTGTAATAACCACCATCTGACAATAGTGAGAGTTTATGTTGCCCTCGGTTTCTCTTTTTTTCATTTTCTTTTACGACAAAATTTGCTGAAAGTCAGCCCAATGGAGGCCAATGCAACCTATGCCTTTCTTTCTTTTTTTTAATTTCATGCAGTTATATTATCTTTTACTTTAGTGCACTTTAGTTCATTGCGTATTCAATATATATATATATATATATATATATATATATATATATCTTTTTAGATCACATCGCATTTGCCCTTACATATGGTACCACGTGGAAAATGACGATTTATTCCCATGACGTCCAAGATCACGAGCATGTGCCGTGCTTCTCTCCTACCGTCCCAATCACTGGGCTCGCCAGCGCAAAACAAACGAGTATCGCTCGCGCACTCGGCTACTTTGAGAGGGCACAGGTTCCGGTGGTGGCACAGGGCAGAGTGCACGAAATTCCGGACTGCATGTAATTTTTCTTCTTTTCGCGTACAAACAAGAGTCACTGCCAGAATGATCTGGCTGCACTGAAGGCAAGTATTTTTCTTTTGTTACTGCCTCTATTTTGGTCTATTTTACGAAGAAAAGCGTGACAACTGCAGAGTTTTCCTGATATGTATCATTGGAAGGAGCTATGAATTAGTATTTGTGGCAGTATTGCGTGGAAAGCCATCTAAGCATCCACCTCTAGGCCCTAAGCTCATGATGCCACTGAGCACCACCTGCTTAACGGTATGCATCTTACGTGAGCTGCCCGGGCTGACATGGCTCAGGTTTACGCTGTCCCATGCAGGCTGTCCCCCCAAGAAGCTGAAAGTAGCACAACAGGAGTTCGACCACATGCTCGAGCTCTGCATAATCCACCCATTCGCTAGCCCTTGGGCATCCCCACTACTTATGGTGCCGAAATCTCCACGAGGTGACTGGTGGCTCTCCGGCAATTATTGAGCCCTCAAATGAGCAACCATGCCCAACCGTTATCTAGTACCACATGTTCACAATGGCATGGCCAACCTGCATGGTGGGACATTTTTCTCCAATATCGACTTTCTATGTACCTACCGTCAAACCCCAGGGCCCCAGAAGACATCCCGAAGACAGGGATAACACCATTCAGCCTGTTTAAGTTCGTCCGCATGTTGTTCAGCTTCTGAAACTTGAGACAGACATTTCAGTGCTTAATTACAGCGTTTCACATGGCCTTAACTTCTGTAGAGCATGTCTCGACGATCTACTCATTGCAAGCAGCTTACCAGATAAGCATGAAGTGCATCTGCGATATGAGGTTTCAGATCGCAGATGCTCCAGGCAGAGCATGCAATATAGGTGAACACGGACAAGTCTGAATTTGGGGTGCATAAGCTGATGTTTCTTGGCCAGGTCACCCCAAATGGACCATATGCGAAATTGCTTTGTGCTCTGGAACACTGTGCATTTTGACCACGCCGTCATTTTAATGTGGGCGACCGGGCGACGGCAACGCGTTCGCTAGTACGGCCGTACGACTCCTGAACACTTGCTTCACTGCGCTAAGCTACTGCGATGGCCACAGCAAGACATTTACGAGTGCCCGAACATGTGATGTGGACAAACTGTTTAGGCATCTTGCCACATCTGGCCACTTGTATGTCATTGCATCTTTCGGAAAGCGGTGGAAGGATACCTACAAGATATATGCAAACAAACATTCAGTGCGACGTCATGAGCTAGATTTCTCTTAGCTGTTTAAACGATTGTTGTTTACGAACACAGGCACTATCACAAATTCATCTCACAGGGAATAGAGGTCGCACTTATATGTGCATTGCAGGACTAATGATGCACTTGTAATGTGACCCTCCCCCTCAGTTTTTTTCTGTGCACACTCCCGTTTTCTAGCAGTCTTTCCTAGATATGGCCCTTCACAGCAAGCCTTAAGAGACATTAGTCACTTGTGGACACTCAGGAGAATTGAAATAAGTTATTTTTTATATCTAAGTAGCTTCAAAGGTTTCTAGGAGCGGCGACTGTAAGGCAGCCAAAATGCTGAATCCCATACAACTAAGTTATGGCTGTCTCCACAGCTGTATGTTTTAATAATGCAACATCAAACATTTTTCAAGGGAGGTGATTTGCAACACAAAAAAAACAGCTACAACGCAACTGAGCCAAACAGACTAAAATGCGAAGAATGAATCACGTCTTACGAATAAATAGGACTGCCGCACTCTGAACTCATGCAGAACGTCATTCAGTCAAGCCCTGGTGATACTCATGGTGCCAGTTTTCGAAACCTATGGCAGTGCGCCCCGCTATCTTTTCGATTTTATTTCGTTGGTAAAGGAAAATTAGCGAGAGAGGCCTCAATGGAAAAGTTTCGTCCGCGCACGTTGGGGGAATTGAAGTTAAGTGCCTTAGCAGATACTTTTCTGTTCCAAAGTAGCATTGTCCTTATCTTCCGAATGACTGTTTTATTGCTGCGCGGTGACCGTACTTGCAGACACAACGGAGCTTGAATGCGGACAAGCAACCGAGCTGCCTTTCTAGGATGCGTGTATGGCATGTTACTCGGAGTAGCGGAAGCTCTGCACGTCTCTGTGCGCAATCACCTTCGAAAATAACATTTCTACGTCGTCTATCTACATGGTGTAATGTAGTCACAAAAAAGCCCGTCCTAACAGTTCGGTTCTGTCACACTAGTTACCCCACCAGCAGTGGCGGATTCTCTATTCGACCGCAGGGAATCACCGGGGCTCTTCGATTTATCATCTCAGACTCACCGTGGATAGTCCGCGGGTAGTCCGAGGCTTCCCCGAAGTCATAAAAAAATTTGAATGCCGCACAGCTTCTCAGCGAGTTTGAGACGGTAAATCGAAGAGCACTACTGTTGTGTAGAGGCCCGACGTAGTGAAAACACCTAGCCGCAAAGCTGACAAACCTATAAAAACACGGCCTGTCCGCGTAACACAGAAAAATGGTTAGCCCTGCATTGCTCTCGTGCAGCCCACGCACCGCGGAGATACATGCACCCAAGGCTGTGCCCATAAAGCTTGTACTCGCCATACCCTGTTTTGCGTTTAAATGAGTGCTGCAAAATCGTAATTCATGCCACATACCTTGCTCCCATCGCTGTCTGTGACTCCGCGCTGCTTTCACAGCGGCACGCAGCAGTGTACTATAGCATTTCGCCATCAAAAAAAAAAAAATCTGACTGCGACAGTCGAAGCGTTGAAACACGTACGTTCGCATGTGGGTCGCCCGCGCGTAGTGGTCAAGCCTCGCCAACATAAAAATGGCGGATATGGTACCTGCTCCGTTCACTAGGTGGCACTGTTAACTTCGCATATTGCCTGTTGCAGAAACTAGTTCTCATACAGACAGGTTAAAGCAGTCAAGCAGTTCTCAAGACCCAACACTAATGTCAGCTTCATGAATTCTTTGACTGATACACTGGGTGATTTTCGAGATTTTAAAGTAATTTGTAGTGCAGAGAGAGAGAGAGGAATTTTTGCTGAATTTGAGAATTTATTGTGAATGGCAGGCCCCGTGCGGCCCTATAACATTTTGCACGGATGTTCACAGGAGCCTCGACTATGGATCATCAGTGTTTTCTGACAATACTCAAAAAGTGTTGCAGGGTTCCTTTAAGAAAAAGAAAAGTCCTTTGACTATTTTTGTTTAATAATTCTGGCTTGCCACTCATATGACTCCTTTTAAAGAGGCACATCAACTCTCCTCAGGGGTCAATATAATCTCTTGTGAGAGTTATGTAAGTCTTAAAACAGTTATAACACGTACTTCTCTAAATATACTTGACTGCGTGGCAATACAGTACTATAGGCAAAAGGAGTCGCCCATAGTTTTTTTTTTCTTTGAGCTTTCTCACTCGCCAGACCACATTCCGTTCCCCACCGCGGTGTTCTACTGGTTATGTCACTCGACTGCTAACCTGAACGTTGCGGGATCGAATCCCGGCGGTGGCCGCTTCATTTACGAGGGAGGCGAACATGTTTGAGGCCTGGGCACTTATATTTAAAGGCACGCTAAAGAAACCCCTCTAAATTTCCGGAGCCTTCCACTACGTCATCTCTCATATTCAAATCGGGATTTGAAGACGCGAATCATCTGATATTACTAATGTAGAAGGGATTGCGGTTCAATCTTGTCCAATTACCATGAAAGAACAATTCTTGGAAACTGTTCGTTTTGTTGAAAAGTTCCTGGTTTACCTTTTTACTAAACAAAATAAATAAAACAAAAATAAATGAAAATTGGCAGATACCACGTGGAGTGGGAATAGACGATATGTTAACCGTGACTGAAGAAGGTGTAAATGTCACTTTAAAATCAGCACAATGTTACGAGGGGGACAATTATCATGTTTGAGTGAAGGCGAAAATACTGTAGGCCCGTGTGCTCCGACTATGGGCCACGTTAAAAAATCCCATGTTGTGTAAATTTCCGGAGTGTTCCACTACGGTGTCTCTCACAATCATAAGGTGGATGTGGTATTTTTGGTATTTTAGGGACGTTAAAGCTAACAGATCAATCAATTATCATGTTTGGACTTGTCGTTTAACTTCGTCGTCTACTCACGTCCCGTGATACCAAATTTTGTGTATGTGGAGCTGGCGAAATGGCCGCTAGCATTCTATGAGAGTAGATGTACTCATGTTTTGCATGACACGCATATCATAAATATCATGTTTGGAAATGCCATTTATTTCGTCGTCTACCCACGTCACGAGTTTATCCTTAAGAGAGTTAGAACGTGTACTTTTCTAAATAGACTCATACGCGTGGCAAGGCACTACTATACGCGAAAGGAGTCGCCCATAGTTTTTTTTTTTCTTGAGTGTAGTGTACAATGTCTCCAATATGCTGCTCAGTGTCGCAGGGAATGGACGATTCAAGAGGAAACCGAAAAGACAAAACCATGAACGATTCTGTTCTGCAATATCAATCAGGGTAATTTACGGGCTATTGTAAATTCTGTGGTGATAAAATGGAAGCGTATGAGATATAAAAACTATTTCGATGTACTTATGTTTGTTCTCTTGACACGCACATATAATCCAAGTATTTTTGCAGGCTCCTAATGATGCTAACTATACAGTGAATTTGTGCAAACCGTCGACATCAAAAATGTCTTTAGGCTCAGAGAAATTTCGGACAGCGCAAAAGCCAATTGCCGTGGCCACATTTCCGGCTTTTTTGATTGATTGATTGATTTGTGGGATTTAACGTAACAAAACCACCATATGATTATGAGAGACGCCGTAGTGCAGAGCTCCGGAAATTTCGACCACCTGGGGTTCTTTAACGTGCACCCAAATCTGAGCACACGGGCCTACAACATTTCCGCCTCTATTTCGGCTTTCTTCAGCGAAATCTTTCCGGGTTTCACTATAAAAATTAGGAGTCGTTTTTTTTTAATGCAAAGCACTGCTTGGCCAACTTCCGCAACCTTGAGCGTATCTAACTATCTACCTATCTATCTATCTATCTATCTATCTATCTATCTATCTATCTATCTATCTATCTATCTATCTATCTATCTATCTATCTATGTAGCCGCCGACGACTTTTAGCTCTCCTGGCCATTTGGATATGGGTATCAATACCAAACTTAGTATGACATACATGACTGTATGACGAACATAACTGGATAGTCATAGCAATAAAATCATATGTAGGTCATAAATGTCATGATTAACATATTATTGTATTGCTGGTCTTGCGGTGGTTTCATTTATATGATATGTTGCAAAACTGGTATGGTATGATATGGCTGCATGGCGAACACAAGCGACAGACCCTAACATCAAAATCATGACATGCGTGTCGTGTACCAACTTGACTACAGGCCATACTCATGATGTGCTGGCGGCCGTTTCGCTATCTTTGCATATACCATATTTGGTATTATGGGACGCGAATGAATGACGAATGTGTGTGACTGGTGCAAACATGATAGTCATGAGATGCCTGTCAAGTAAAAACATGACTACATGCCATGCTCATGATGCGCTCGCGGCTGTTTCGCTAGCTTCTCATCAACACAATTCATTATTACGAGACGTGAATGGGTGACGAAGGTATGTGACTGGTGTAAACACGATAATCATGAGATGCATGTCTTATAAAACCCCGACTACATGCTACGCTCATGATGCGCTCGCAGCCGTTTCGCTAGCTTCACATGTAGCAAATTCGGTATTATCGTCACGCGAACAGACGACATAGGTAAATGATACGTCCGATCATGATTATGACATGCGTGTCATGTAGCAACATGAATACGTCCCACACTCATGATGCGCTCGCGGCCATTTCGCGACCTTCACATATGCCAAAGTTTGGTATTACGTAACGTGAATGGATAACGAAGGTATGTGACTGGTGCAAACATGATAATCATAAGATGCGTGTCATGTAAGGACATTAATATACGCCACACTCAAGGCGCTAATTCACTTCGACGTAAGCTGCCGCGCGTGCGCGCCGGCGTTCGTTTTAGCACGTCAATATCTCCCTAGTAGAGATCAGAGGATCTGCCCACTGACTTTCATTGTCGATCTGCATGCCATATGCTCTTAGGCGCACTTCGTGCTGCGTTGCTTTGACGCATGCGCGTTTGAGCGCATACGGCACCCCTCCGTCACGAAGAGCGGCCGATGCGGTGCTAAGTAGCGTCGTCGGCGCGAATTGCAGGCTGTCGCATTTCGCGCCGGTTGTGATCTGGCCGCGCAGACGGACGCTGGTTGCGCCTGGCGTCACTCTATAAAATTCTCGCGTTTTGCTAACGTGGCGTCGCTGCGCCCAGACTGCGCGTGCGTCAACGTAGCTTCGGAGTATGTTGGCCCATCATGACGCGCTTGCCGCCGTTGCGCTAACTCCACATGTAGCAAATTGGGTATCATGGGAAGTGAATAGACGACGAAGGTAAATGACACGTCCAAATCTGATAATCATAATACGCGTTTAATGTAAAACATGACTACAAGGTACGCTCAGAGCATTCTCGCGGCCTTTTCACTAGTTGAACATATACCGAATTTGGTATTACGTGACGTGAATGGACGAGGTATGTAAATGGCACGTCCAAGCATGATAATCATGATATGGATTTCATGTAAAACACGACTACACGCTAAGCTCATATCACGCTCGTGGCCGTTTCGCTAGCTCCGTATATAACAAAGTTAAAATGAGGTGACGTTAATAGATGACGAATGTAAATGAGACGTCCAAACATAATAGTCATGACATAGAAGTCATGTATGGCATAATTTAACTCCGCCTCTTAACGTTGTGCGGAATTCAAAGTGACATTTCACTCTTCCTCATTCGTGCTTCGCATATAATCGATTCGCACTGTACGTGGCATCTCCCACTTTTTTCTTGCTGGCGCTCTCGCTCGTCAGACCACATTACGTTCCCCACCGCGGTTGTCTAGTGGTTATGGGGCTCGACTACTAACCCGAAGTTTGTGGGATCGAATCCCGGCGGTGGCGGCTGCATTTAAGATGGAGGCGATCATGTTTGGTGCCCATGTGCTTAGACGTAGGGGCACGTTCAAAAACCCCATCTAAATTTGCAGAGCCCTACACTACGGCGTCCTTCATTTTCAAATCGTCGTTTAAAGATGTGAAACCTCTTATAATATAATTGTAGAACCCATTGCGATTCAATCTTTCGAGATTACATTGAAAAAAATATTATCGGAGACTGTCCGTTTTTTTTTTTGCAAACGTCTTGGTTTATCTTTTTACCAAACAACAAATCTCTTTCTGTCACGAAAGAAAACTATCAACACGCGCAGTACGCCACCAACACAAAACATAGAAAGTAGCGTGCATGTCAATACGAATGCGTTGAAGGTGCGATGCAAAACATTTTTAGAAAGAAAGCACTTTCTATGAAGTTTCAATCAATTTTGCACAAAATAAAATAAAAGCCTTCTGTGGGACAAGAAGCGAAAACGTCGTAGACCATTTCACATGCTAGAGAAATGAAAACAAAACGAAATTTTGAAACCAAACACGCGTCGTAGTTCCGTCGCTTTAAGGGCTGTTGGATATAACTCTCGAAAGCTGCACAGACATTAAGTGCCTGTTCGGTTTCCTCACAGAACAACTTTCTGTGGGGGAACAACTCTATGTTGCAGTTCTGCTAGCGGGATGGCTCAGTGCTCTCCCATAGTTGAGTACGAAGTATTACAAATTGTTGAAAAAATTTTCTAAACACACCAAACATAACATATGTCAAAAGAAAAATCAGCTTAGAGATGGGCAAAACGACTCCATTCATGATTGGCTTGGCACGGCTCAGCTACCCCCGTGGTCCCCTCGCCTCGTTTAATGTCGGCAGATGTCGAGGCCCAAACCTGTCCGTTACCAGCCAGATCGGGCCGGGTAAAGTAGTTTTCACAGGTTCCATGCTCATGGGTTCTATGCAGTTCCATGCTTGGGGCTACATAGAGAAACCTACTTACATGAAGAGCGGACGCTCCCGTAGGGCCATGTGGCCGAGCTACTGCGCTGCTTTCAGCACTACGAGTGGCTGGTCAGACCCTATTGTGTTCAGCATAAATAAAATAACAAACCTTTTTCTTCCCGATCCAGGAATAGGAACCCGTACCCTTACGCTCCAAAAGCGAGGACTTTACTACTATGCTACACAACCATGCTTCTGCACAGGGACTGCACGTGCCGTACATATAAATCACATGTCTGTGTACTCTGTGCAAAAAAATGCAGAAATAGAACACTTTCTAACAGGGTGGAAAGGTGGGCTTCTTGGTAATTCATAATTCATACCACGCGTGAAATTTCTGCAAAGGAATAAGGATCAATGTTTCAGCCATCCCTCATTTACACTACTCGACTGTTAATTTCACTTTAAAGATAATTTTTAGACAAGTGCTTTGAATGAACGCCAGCACACTTCTCACGCTATCGTCTTATTCTTGTTGACATGCGCACGCTTGTGTACTTATATGTCCTTCTACGTGAGAATAAATCAGTTCTTTATGAGCGCTCGTGCTGTGTGCCTCCTCTTTACTTCGTGTGTGTGTGTGTTCCTCCCGCGCTCCCAGTTCGCCAAACAACACTTTCTAGTCAAATTTTACTGATATTTGTGGTAAAGCTTCAAATGTCTTCAGCGCGACTCAATGTAGAGGAAATATGAAAAATCGCACAAATCAATAAAATTTCTCTTTTAAAAGTTTGATGCCAAACTTGTGATTCAATTGTTTTAAGGAATCGGCTATTACACGCCTTGGAAAAGGAGTACACGCAAGCATGGGTACGCCATCAAGTGGTTTCTCAAACCATTTCTTGCCCCGCCACGAATAGGCTTGAGTAGCTTCTCTTTATATAGTATAATTCTTTATAGGGGCTAGGCCCAGTACTGAGGTGCGACTCGCACCTTGCTGAGTTCTTGAGATCGTTCTAGAACAGTTGTGTTACGGCGGGACTGGACAGGCGCGCCGTGGTTGCGGATACCTATTGTATGTTCCACGTCCTGTAGGTTCCACGTGAAAAGATACCCCCTGTAGGTATACCTCCTGTATGTTCCACGTAACTAAAAAGAGTGCCTCTTTTATGAGCAAGCTATTTGGGAAAGCTTTATCAGAGACAAGTACTGAACTTTTTTTTTCTAGTATATGGGGCTGCCTGATTGACTAAGTGCTTATATAGTTATTCTCAATATACTTCTCTTCATTGCTTGCATTTGCTACTATTTTAAATCAGGAATGCAATTTTGTAATCGCAGTGATAAATGTAACCATAAACACATATAACAAATATATGCCTATTACTAATCATCGGAAGAGGGATCACATAGCTCGGAGGCAGGGCAATGTTGTTAAAAGTTCCCAAAGTTAACAAGACGAAAGGTCTGAGTGTATAGTGTCGGGAAGAATCGCTATTTAGACACGTTCTTTTTCCGTGGCTTTGTCATGGCTCTCAGTGGGCATGTGACGTGATTTCGACATGCGCAGTCCACATTGTTAACGTCTGAGCTCTCGTCGTGTCCCTGTGTATGATGCGAGAGCTACATGATATTTTCTCAGCAGCGTAGCATTGGCCCATTGGGCAAAGAATGGGGTCTAAGTATCGTTGCTTGACGACATATTTGACTTGAAAAAACACAGTTACGAATTCCCTACCGGGTGATGTCCCCTAACCAAAACTTGCAAAAAGGAAGCACTGCAGGTAGCATCGGACTGAGCAGAACTTTGCTATGGAGAGCTGCGCTGTCTACACTCTAAATATTTCGCTCTTGAGGAGAGAAAAAATTGAAGTCCTTTTCTTTGGTTTCGTTGTGTATTACACTGCACTAAACTTTCTTTACTACGATTCTTACAGGCTCTTCGACATTTATGTATTCAATAAGCATGTCTGAAATGTGAGCGCTAAGTGGTTACCCTATCAGGATTTCGAACTATCACCTACACTCTTCCCATTCTCACTTGCGCAATCGAAAACTGACAAAATGCACCGAAATCACAAATTAATCGCGCATGATAATCCTGCGAGAAGCGAGGACGAACTAGAATGGCTGGTGGCGAATGCATAAAAAAGCATGGTAGAATAGAATTTACAACTGATATTTCTCCTATATCGACGTTCTATAGTATGTGCCCTAATCATGTAACGTGAATCGCTGTTCTGGCGTCACGAAGGACACCAAAAGAACGACTATAAGAGAGAATACCACACTCTACTGTGTCATATCCGACGCGCTCTTACGGCCAGTGTATAGACAAGGCACGCCAACACGGAAACAAGAGAGCAGTCGAGACACCGTGAATTCCGCTGTCAGAAAACCTAAAGCTTCAGAAAATAAGGAGACGTGATGTATTTTATGCCCCGATTTCCCGCTCAGGCAAAAGTGGACAACGGGCGGTGCACCGCAGATTATTGTGCGGCGGAAGCAGCAGCGTGGTTTCTCTCGGAACTTCAGTGGTGGCGCGAACGCCGGGAGCAAACACTAGTGGTGCCGCCGGCACACAGCTCTGATAGATAGATAGATAGATAGATAGATAGATAGATAGATAGATAGATAGATAGATAGATAGATAGATAGATAGATAGATAGATAGATAGATAGATAGATAGATAGATAGATAGATAGATAGATAGATAGATAGATAGATAGATAGATAGATAGATAGATAGATAGATAGATAGATAGATAGATAGATAGATAGATAGATAGATAGATAGATAGATAGATAGATAGATAGATAGATAGATAGATAGATAGATAGATAGATAGATAGATAGATAGATAGATAGATAGATAGATAGATAGATAGTCTGCGTACCAAGTCGCAGCCTGCGCAGCAGCCAATCGGAAGGGTAGCTGTACAGTGCACTCTAAAATATCCTAACTCAACTGCAGTTTGTATGTATTTCTATGAGACAGCGCCGTCTATTATACTGTTCTGAAAATACTGCCTCATTTTTCTTCCCGTCTCTTCTTCTCTCGGTTGCGCGTGACGCATGGTAAGCTTAGACTAAAAGGAGCGTTGCCCCTTAAATGTGCTTCATATTTGAACCCGCACCGCGCTGTAATGACCGAGCGGGAGCTATCAGCTCGCACGCTCAAAAACTCGGCCATAACAACAGTCCGGCGCGCGGCTATAAGCAAGGTGTTATAAGGACACTGTTTCCAAGACGCGAGTCGAAGACGCGACAGTGTTGTAAACACTTGTATTTTTGAACGTATTTTTTGCCACGCAGCAATGTGATTGCGGGCTCAAATCAAAGCTTATATTAGTCATCGTACTACTCATATCCGAGAAATTCGCAGGCTTCCGTCTAGTTTTTTCAGATTGACTTTTTTTGTCCCAAAAAATAAGGTTCAATTTTGGTACCTTCCATAGGGTTTCATTGTATAAACAGAATTGGAAGCCCCGATGTTTTTTTTTTTATTTACGCTTCTACGATTTTTTTTTTCGGAAAGTGACCTCATCCCATTGAAAACATGAAAGTTGGCAGCCGTATAGCTGCGTGGAGCGCTGATCAGTCAGTGTCCCAGAAAGCTGGATATGCGTAGTGGAGTGAAAGCAGGGGCAAGTGTTTCATGCTTTGGGAAAGTCTTACAAGCCTTCGCAGGGAAGTAATAAATCATAAATATAAACAATCATCTAATGGCTTCTGTCGGCTGGCTGTCGTCACAGAGGATGAATACATCAAGAGACGAATCAGTTTGTTTTGCCATGTCCAATGATTGTCGCGGGACTCAATGTAGTCCATATGCTAACACCGAGTTTCTGTGCCGTGCCCTTTCGCAGACGCCGCCCGGCGGGCAGTGGTACGTACAGGTGCTGTACTCAGTTGTGCCCCATGGAAGAGGTGGACATCGTCACTGCCGAGTGGTGACGAGGGTTTCTACGAGAAACTGTGACCGACATGCACTTCTACCGCATGCATAAGCCACAAGTCGCATTGGGCCGGTGGCGCCTTTACAGGTACAGCGATAGCAGCAGGGAGCTCAGTGCTATTGCTGCTGCTCTTTTCCGTCTGGGCCACATACCGTTACCGCCAAGCCATCGTTGCATTAACTGCAGCCACAAGGGCTGGCGCCCGAAACGGTGGTCACTATGCCACTCTGCACGACCATCATCACCACTGCCGCCATCACAATGCTTCTTCGTTGAGCGTGCGAGGAGTTAGTGTGCTGACATTGCATCCCCTGATAGACACCATGCGTTGCGATGCAACCGAAATGTGACACTGAAACGATCGAATGCGCAGCCTTTCGCCCCCAACTGTTAAGCCCAAACTCCATAAGCGCGAAAATGCACGCGACAGCGACGAGCGACGCTATGAGCGACGAAACAGGGCAATCGCGCGACGTGTCGCGTGCTCGTTTTCGCGCGATCGCTCGGTTCTCCAGATTTGTAAACCGTCGCTCATCGCCCGGAAGTGCTGGGCTCAAGCAGCCAATAGCGAAAAACCGGAAAAGACGAAGACTACATAGGTGCACGTGACCCTGCCTGAGTCACGTATGCGCAACAAGAAATAACGCAATGTTTATTACGCATGCGCATATAAAAAATGATGCAAGGCAATAATAAACACTTTACGTTCCATTACACAACAATATATCTTATTTTTAAATTGGAAACCGCTCGCTACGCGGTTTTCTTGGTGCGAGTTGATGGCCTCATGCCAGCAACAGTGGAATTCGCTCGCCGAAGCCGTCGCGTGAATGAGGTTTGCCTGCGCTAGCGACTGATCGCGCGAAGACGATCTACGTCGCGTCGCTCGTCACTGTCGCGTGCATTTTCGCGCTTATGGGGTTTGGGTTTTAAGTGGGCACTTCCCTCGTTCGGTGCGTGTTCAGACTCCAGCAAGTGGGAACTGTAGTCATGGTTCACGTGCATCAGATACGTTTTCAAGACGATAACACGTGATTGCTCGTGTCGACTGATATTTTCGTTATATATGGGTGCATGCGTGTTTGTCAGAGATGGGGACCAACTAAGTAACACGCATGGCTACGTTCTTTGATATCGAAGAAGATATGTATTGCTATATGCAGTGTGAATTGTCATTCTCTAAAACAAAGCTTACTTCGCTCCGAAAAAGACATTCCATTGGGAGCATTTCTTCATGTTTCTAATACAGCATGTAAAAAAATGACGTAAAAAGAAGAAGAGATGGAAGACTCTTTGGTGAAACGCTGATGTTCCTGCCAGCCTACACTTTTGAGAGGTCCTGCAGCACTTGTTTAAGTAGTCATGGAATCAATTCACTAAAGGACTTATTGCCTACTCACGAGTTCACCACCGCAAAAAAAAATCACAATACGTCCACTACGAGTGGAGCTATAAAAGATTTCTCGCACGTTGCAAACACATTCTTCTCTCGTCCCGAAGACAGCGCTGGCAGCAAAGCATTACAGTGTACCCATGGAGGCATGGCACGGCGAAAAAAAGTAATGTCATGTGCCTCGTGGCTATGAACTCTTTCTCTCTCTTTCGTTTTTTTTTCTTTCAATACGTGGCTTTTTAGTGTGATTGCGTGCGAACGTGTGAAAAAGTTGCAGCCTTCCGTGGCTGCCCCATGCGACCGAGCGTGCCATGCTCAAATCACCAATTGACTAATCATTCTCATCATCATCATCAGCATCATCATCATCATCCTCAGCCTGATTGCGTCCATTGCAGGACACAAGCCTCTCCCATGTTCCGCCAGTTAGCCCAGTCCTGTGCTTGTTGCTGCACATTTATACCCACAAACTTTTTAATTGCATCTGCCCACCTAACCTTCTGTCTCCCTTTAACCCGCTTGCTTTCTCTGGAATCCAGTTAGTTACGCTTAATGACCAGCAGTTATCCTGTCTACGTGCTACATGCCCGGCCCATGTCCATTTCCTCTTCTTCATTTCAACTATGATATCCTTAACCCCTTTTGTTCCCTAATCCACTCTGCTCTCTTCTTGTCTCCTAAGGTTACACTTACCATTTTTCTTTCTATTGCTCGCTGCGTCGCCCTCAATTTTAACTGAACCGTCTTTGTAAGTCTCCAGGTATCTACTCCGTAGCTAAGTAGCAGCAAGATACAGCTGTTATATACTTTCCCCTTGAGGAATAGTGGCAATCTACCTGTCATAACTTGAGAGTGCTTGCAAATGTACTCCACCCCATTCTTATTCTTCTAGTTACTTCAATCTCGTGGTTCGGCTCCGCGGTTATTACCTGCCTTAAGTAGACATAGTCTTTTACAACTTCAAGTGCACTATTACCTATCTCGAAGTGCTGCTCTCTTCCGAGGTTGTTGTACATTCATTTCGTTTCCTGCAGATTAATTTTAAGACCCACCTTTCTGCTCTTCTTGTCTAACACCATTATCATGAGTTGCAATTCGTCCCCTGAGTTACTCAGCAATGCAATGTCATCGGCGAACCACAAGTTACTAAGGTACTCTCCATTAACTCTTATCCCTTTTTGTTCTCATTCCAAGCTTCTGAAAACTCCCTGTAAGCACGCGGTAAATAGCATTGGGGAGGATTTTCCCCCTGCCTCACACCCTTCTTGATAGGTATTCTGTTGCTTTCTTTATGAAGCACTATGTAGCAATTGATCCCCTGTAGATTTCTTCCAGAATGTTTATATTGAAAGGCAACGTTTTGGCTGCAAGACACTTCTTTTACTTGCCGAGCCTCTGCCCCACAACACAAGTCAGACTGATGATGATGAGTATGTACATATGATAAGATGACGCGCATGAATTTTGCTCACACTTATCCCCCTCCCCCCCAAGCGTGAGCGGCCAGCCTGGACGCGTCTTGGATGGAAACGGAACGTCGAACGAGTGGCTTCAGACGCGATACGTGGACAATCTCCGAACCACGACAGCGACGAGCCGAAGAAAGGTCGCTGGGAGTGACACGGTAGTTCACTAGTAACGTTTGTTTATTGATTGTATAGGGTCCAATGAAGCGTGACTGAAATTGATCGCACAATCCTGGAGTGCGAATGGGCGTCCAAAGCAATACTTCATCGACGCCCTGATTACGCAGTGTCTGCATCACGGCTGATATTTCTACTGAATCAAACGCCTTCTCGTAATCTACGAAGGCTATGTATAGTGGTTGGTTATATTCTGAGCATTTCTTTATTACCTGATTGATAGTATGAATGTGGTCGATTGTTGAGTAGCCTGTTCAAAATCCTGCTTGTTCCATCGGTTGATTGAATTCTAATGTTTTCTTTATTCTGTTAGCAATTACCTTTGTAAATAGCTTGTATAATTCTGAGAGCAAGCTGATCGACCTGTAATTCTTCAAGTCTTTGTCATCTCCTTTCTCATGTATTAAGATGATGTTAGCATTCTTCCAAGACTCTGGTGCTCTTTCCATTAAGAGACACCTCGTAAACTCGTAAACAAGGTGGCTAGTTATGCTAGCACAATCAGTCCTCCATCTTTCAGCAAATCTGATGTTACCTGATCCTCAACAGCAGCTTTGCCTCTTTGCATGCTCTCCAAGAATTTTCTGACTTGTTCTATTAGTACTGGTGGGGTGTCATCTGGGTTACGGCTAGTTCTTATAGTATTAAGGTCGTGGTTGTCCCGGCTACTGTACAGATCTCTGTTAACTCACCTGCTATTTTAACTATCCTATCCGTATTGGTAGTTATTTTGCCTTCTTTGTTCCTTAGTGTATACATCCGGTTTTTACCTATCCCAAGTTTCCTCTTCACTGCTTTGACGCTTCCTCTGTTTTTCAGAGCGTGTTCAATTATCTCTATGTTATACCTTCTCACATCGCATACCTTACGCCGAATAATGGACTTCGAAATCCCTGCCAGTTCTATTTTCTCTGTTGTACTTGAGCCTTTCATGATTTGACGCGTCTTAATAATATTCTTCATTTCTTGGGAAAGCTTGCCAAAGTCCTGTCTAACTACCCTGCCTCCAACTTCCATTGCACACTCCGTAATGATACTCGTCAGATTATCATTCATTGTATCTACACTAAGGTTGGTTTCCTCACTAAGGCCACGTTCACACTGAGCATTCCGGTCGCCGAAAGTGCTCCGAATCCGGTTCGGCGGCGCCGAGATCCACCGAAAGAGCCCTCTCCGCGCCGATTGTTCTCGGACCGATTTTTGCGGCGTCTGCCGCCGAATTGGTCACCGCGGACCAATAAGAGTGCTAGTCAAGGAATTTTGAAAAATGGCGGCCAAGCCCTACTCACTTGTTATGCCGCAGTGCACGTAACTTAATGTTGAAACCAACGGGAGTTTAACCTACTCTGTGCCTACTTCGCCTCCGTATTTCGTGAAATAGGTGACCGAGCTTGCTGTTGGCGTGACCGAGCTTGTTGCGGTCTTGCAGAGCAAAACGAACCCACCAACACCGCTGGCGTCGGTGGTTTTTCTGCTCTTCGTGCATTACAAGACAGCCACTTGCCAGCAAAGTAAGCAGTGCTGTCTTTTCTGGCTTCTTGCGTACGAGAATCGTCGAAGTATACACCACCGGATATCATTGTAGCGTTTGCGAGCCGCGACAACAACCTGGTGACAGCGCATCCATCCCGCGTTCGCCCCCGTAGTAGATGGCATATTCGGCGGCACGGGGCGCGTCCAGTGCGAACGACGCTGCGTTTCGGCGGCAGGGGAATTTCGGTCGCTGTAGAATGCGGATGTTTCAGTGCGAACTAGGCATAAGAGCCAAGTACATGTTCTGAAGCGAGACTCTGAATTCCTGTATATATACTTTCTCTCTCAGTGCTAGCTCATTGATTGGCCTCTTGCTTATCACTTTCTGTAGTTCCTTCTTCAAGTCTAGGCGAAATAGAGACCGTACCATTCTATGATCACTGCATCGTACCTTGCCAACCACTTCCGCATCCTGCACGATGCCTGGGTGTGCACTCATTTTAAAGTCTATTTCATTCCTATTTTCTACATTAGGGCTCCTCCTTGTCCACTTGCGGTTTCCTCGTTTTCGGTAGAAGGTAATCAAAATCCGTATATTATAACGTTCTGCGAATTCTTCTACTAGCAGCTCTCCTCTGGCGTTTCTAGTACCGATGCCATAATCTTCTGCTCCCTGGTCTCCATCTTGCTTCTTCCCTACTTTTGCATTAAAGTCTCCCATCAGTATAGTATACTGTGTTTTTACCTTACTCATTGCCAATTGCACGTCTTCGTAGAAGCTTTCAACTGAAGCGTCATCATGGCTTGATGTAGGCGCGTAAGCCTGTACCACCTTCATCTTGTATCGTTTATTCAGTTTAATTACGATACCTACCACCCTTTCATTAATGCTATGGTATTCCTCTATGTTGCCAGCTGTGTTTCTGTGAATTAGGAACCCCACTCCCAGTTTTCTTCTGTCAGCCAAGCCCCGATAGCGAAGGACGTGCCCATTCTGTAGCACCGTATAGGCCTCATCCGTCCTCCCAACTTCACCGAGCCCTATTATATCCCATTTAACGCCCTCTAGATCCTCAAATAGTACATCTAGACTTCCCTCACTAGATAAGGTTCTAGCGTTAAACGTTGCCAACTTCAGGTTCCAATGGCGGCCTGTCCGGATCCAGAGATTCTTAGCGTCCTCTGCTGCGTTGCATATCTGACCACCGCCGTTGTCAGTTGCTTCGCAGCTGCTGGGGACTGAGGGCCGTGAGTTAATTGACGTATGCATGTGGGAGGTAGTGGCCAGATACTGCACCAGGGTGGCCAATCCTTCCCTGGTGAGCGAGATTATTACGGGCGGTGGTTACCAGTGAGGCCGCACTCCAGGCCTTTTAATACAGTTCCATCACCACGGAGATTTTCTTTATCCGGTTGGGAACTGCGTGGCACCGGTATTTGAACCACGGACCTTTTGCATGCGAGGCGGATGCTCTAACCACTCACTATGCCATCGCTGAACATAAATAAAAAACCGATTTTATTCGACACAAAATGGTAAACAGTACTCTAACTTCAAACTTGACTGAAAAAAAGAAACATGCGCACAATAAGCTGCTATACAAGAAACCCGGAACTGATGTCAATCCAAATCAAGTTCGATCCTTAACCCTAATCTGTCTTTAGCCAAGATGGCATTACAGTGTACTAGAGGAGAGCAGTGGGTTTACTCCACCGTTTCTCTGACGCCAATGGCATTGCATAGAATAGGTGGTGCCACAGGAAACTTGTATAGAAGCTTCACTTGCAGAAGCTGCTCGCCGCTTGCCGCTTAGAATTGCGACGCGCATTTCATTGATATTTAAATTAATATTACTTGTAATAACCACCATCTGACAATAGTGAGAGCTTATGTTGCCCTCGTTTTCTCTTTTTTTCATTTTCTTTTATGACAAAATTTGCTGAAAGTCAGCCCAATGAAGGCCAATGCAACTTATGCTTTTCTTTCTTTTTTTTATTTCATGCAGTTATAGTTTCTTTTACTTTGGTGCACTTTAGTTCATTGCGTATTCAATATATATATATATATATATATATATATATATATATATATATATATATATATATATATATATATATATATATATATATATATATATATCTTTTTAGACCGCATCGCATTTGCCCTTATATATGGTACCACGTGGAAAATGACGATTTATTCCCATCACGTCTAAGATCACGAGCATGTGCCGTGTTTCTCTCCAACTGTCCCAATCGCTGTGCTCCCCAGCGCAAAACAAACGAGTATCGCTCGCGCACTCGGCTACCTTGAGAGGGCGCAGGTTCCGGTGGTGGCACAGGGCAGAGTGCACGAAATTCCGGAGTGCATGCAATTTTTCTTCTTTTCACGTACAAACAAGAGTCACTGCCATAATGATCTGGCTGCACTGAAGGCAAGTATTTTTCTTTTGTTACTGCATCTATTTTGGTCTATTTTACGAAGAAAAGCGTGACAACTGCAGAGTTTTCCTGATATGTATCATTGTAAGGAGCTATGAATTAGTATTTGTGACAGTATTGTGTGGAAAGCCATCTAAGCATCCACCTCTAGGCCCTAAGCTCATGATGCCACTGAGCACCACCTGCTTTACGGCATGCATCTTACGTGAGCTTCCCGGACTGACAAGGCTCAGGTTTACGCTGTCCCATGCAGGCTGTCCCCCCAAGAAGCTGGAAGTAGCACAACAGGAGTTCGACCACATGCTCGAGTTCTGCATAATCCACCCATTCGCTAGCCCTTGGGCATCCCCACTACTTATGGTGCCGAAATCTGCACGAGGTGACTGGTGGCTCTCCGGCAATTATTGAGCCCTCAAATGAGCAACCATGCCCAACCATTATTTAGTACCACATGTTCACGATGTCATGGCCAACCTGCATGGTGGGACATTTTTCTCCAAGATCGACTTTCTATGTACCTACCGTCAAACCCCAGGGCCCCAGAAGACATCCCGAAGACAGTGATAACACCATTCAGCCTGTTTAAGTTCGTCCGCATGTTGTTCAGCTTCTGAAACTTGAGACAGACATTTCAGTGCTTAATTACAGCGTTTCACATGGCGTACACTTCTGTCAAGCATGTCTCGACGGTCTACTCATTGCAAGCAGCTTACCAGAAAAGCATGAAGTGCATCTGCGATATGAGGTTTCAGATCGCTGATGCTCCAGGCAGAGCATGGAATATATGGGAAACACGGACAAGTCTGAATTTGGGGTGCATAAGCTGATGTTTCTTGGCCAGGTCACCCCAAATGGACCATATGCGAAATTGCTTTGTGCTCTAAAACACTGTGCATTTTTACCCCGCCGCCATTTTAATGTGGGCGAGCGGTTGACGGCAACGCGTTCGCTAGTACGGCCGTACGACTCCTGAACACTTGCTTCAATGCGCTGAGCTACTGCGATGGCCACAGCAAGACGTTTCCCAGTGCCCGAACATGTGATGTGGACAAACTGTTTAGGAATCTTGCCACATCTTGCCACTTGTATGTAATTGCATCTTTCGGAAAGCGGTGGAAGGATACCTACAAGATATAAGCAAACACACATTCAGCGCGACGTCATGAGCTAGGTTTCTCTTAGCTGTTTAAACGATTGTTGTTTACTGTTATGCCTGCGAGTCCACAGCGAACGTCCGTGCCTCTGAAAAAGGCAATCTGTGTCAAGGCCAGCACGCGAGCCCGCCTGACGCGATCAACAACTCAACGGCGTCATCACGCGACGGCGCCTTGCTGGCGCGCACGTGCAGTGAGTCACCTCAGCCCGTGAGCCCGTCGAGTAAACAACCGGCGTCTTCCTGTCTGGCGGGTCTGACGCAATGCCTGGCGACGTCACTCGTCCTTGGGTGCAGCCACCTGCAGCGCAGCCTCTCCAGATTCGATGAGAAAGAATGACGCGGCCCAGCGGCGACCCCATTAGAGGATTCTAACCTCACGACCAGCGGCGCTTCTGGTTGGACATTTGGGTTGGACCCGGTGCATATAAAAGAAGCCCTGCGGCGCGTCGAGAGCAGACTCCTTTGACAGCAGACCTATGTGTTCGAGAGGAGAGCTCGGCTCTTCGAGTCTCTGTCGGCCCCAGTGCCGAATTTGTAACGCCTATGTATATATGCTGTACATAAACCTTGTTTAACTCACCGTCGTCTCGTCCGCTCGTCTATCAGCTCTGCGCAGAAGCAGTCGCGAGCTGAGAAACCTACGCTACCAAACGGCTGGTGACCTTCCCGGTGGAGTTCGAAGCAGTGGCGCCTTCGGGACCGTGTTGGCGTGGCCGTCTTTCGAAACAGTGGTTGCAGCGGTGAGATTCGTAGCGCCCTTCGTAACGTCGTCGGAGGCGCGCTTCGCAACAGCGGTTGGCAGCTGCGGGATCGGCCGGCGTCAGCGACATCGATGCGGTGAGTGCCTGATGTTTGCCCCTCAGTTCACCAGACTACTCTAGCTCAAGTTATAGTAGTTTAGAGAAGGGCTGTGTGAAGCATTAGAGTGAGCTTTGATCGTTTCAAGCCAAGTCGAAACGCTTTGAAACCAAAGTTAATGCGGAGGGTGTAAACACGGGAGTGTGAAAAATTGCTTGCGCGTTTTGCTAGTAGACTTATAGTGGGTACGGCAAGTAAATTGTTAACAGGGGCAAACAGCAAGAGGCTAGTGTGAACGATGGAGAACCTTAAAGTGAAGGAACTCATCGAAATTTGTGAGGAACTTGGCATTACTTTGGGCCGTGCAAAACGAAAGCAAGCGATCCTTGAGATCATGAAGGATGAGGGAGTGTCGGCTGAGGAAGTCGATGAGGCCTGGGTGTATATCAAAGCACGCCGCGAGGAGGCCGAAAGGCGAGAAGTTCGCGAACGTGAAGAAGCCAAAAGGCGAGAAGCTCGCGAACGTGAAGAAGCTGAAAGGCGAGAAGCTCGCGAACGTGAAGAAGCTGAAAGGCGCGAGCGTCGCGAGCGCGAGGAGGCCGAGAGACAGGAGCGCCTCGAGTTGAAACGAATAGAATTGGCAATCCTACAGTGTTCGCAGGTGCCTAGCGTAGCTTATCCAACGATTCAGGTCAGTGGTTTTAGAATTCGGGACCAATTGCCACCGTTCGTAGTAGGCGAGGACATGGCGAAGTATCTCGTCAAGTTTGAACACGTCTGTGAGCGAAACGCTTTAGAGCGGTCTCTTTGGGCGCAGAACCTGTTAGCTCTTCTTCCCGGCGAAGTGTCCGACGTGATAACTTGCTTGTCGAGGGAAGCGTTTGAGAGCTATGACGAGGTTAATGAAGTGCTCTTGAGACATTATAAGTTGTCACCCGAGGCTTTCAGGCAAAGGTTCCGGTATGCTAAAAAGGGGAATGAGTCGCATGTTGACTTCGCGTTTCGTCTTAAAGCCGATTTAATTGAATGGCTCAAGGGCGAAAGTGTTTATGACGACCACGATAAAGTGGTGGAATGCGTTGCATTGGAGCAATTCTACGGCTGCATCGAGGAGGATGTCAAGCTTTGGCTGCAGGACAAACTTGGTGAAGTACAGCTAAACAAGGCAGCAGAGTTAGCTGAGGAGTATTATACTCGCCAAAAGTTGCATAGCAGGGCAGTGCGCTAGAAAAGGATGAAAGCAAAAAGGAAGGGCACATTGCGATAAACTGTAAGCAACAGTTTGCAACTATCCAAAAATCGGAAAACAAACAGAAGCCGCGAATCTGCTACAACTGCGGAAAGGAAGGGCACATCGCGATAAACTGTCAGCAAAAGTTTGCAACTATCCTAGAATCGGAAAACAAACGGAAGCCGCTAATCTGCTACAACTGCAAAAAGGAAGGGCACATCGCGATAAACTGTAAGCAAAAGTTAGCTTTTGCAACAATCCGAGAATCAGAAAAGAACATGCGGTTGTTGGAGCCGTATCTCCAAGAAATTAGGGTGAATGGGAAAACGTGCCGAGCACTTAGAGACTCAGCGGCAACCATGGACGTTGTCCATTCTTCATTGGTGTTTCCTGATGACTTTACAGGAGAATGCGCGTGGATCAGGCAAGTCGCTGAGGAGCAGAGTGCTTGCTTACCAATCACTACGGTTGTCATTGAAGGCCCGTTCGGTAAGTTTCGCACCGAAGCGGCTGTGTCTGCCGCGCTTCCCGATCGTTTTCCTTATATTTTCTCTAACAACTCAGAGCAGCTTCTCAAAGAGCAGGATAAATCGTTCTTTCCCAACTTAGCGTACATGGCCCTCACGCGATCGCAAGTGCGGAAGCTTTCGCAGGAGCTTGATCTTGTTCAATGCGGTGAACTCTCAAGTGACCTTGTCGGCGGGTCGACGGAACCTCAGAGAGGAAATTTTCCGCGTGAGTCATGTGAATAGTCACGCGAGCGGCCTGTCGCCGAAGCGACCGGCGCGGTTTCCGTAGCAAGGGGAGACGACATGGCGCCATTGAGTCAGAGCGAGAGGGCTGCAACGCTCTCGCCTGTAGCGGAAAGTTGGAGTGAGCTGTCGAGGGTTGATCGAGAAACGCCCATTGGAGAGCAGCGTGTGGACCTCACGATTAAAGCGCAAGGGGAAAGCCACACGAAGGTTTCACAAATGTTGTCGAAGGAATACTACGACAAATCGGCGAATAAGCGTGCTTTTGAAGTTGATAATCAGGTAATGCTGCTGCAGCCGTCCAAAAGGAACAAGCTTGAGGTTTATTGGGAAGGGCCCGCAAAAGAAATATCGAAGCTTTCCGATACGAATTATGAAGTGAAATTAGGAAGGCGGCCGAACAAAATTTACCACAGTAACTTGAAAGCAGTCGTAAATCTGCTTTTGAATGCTTCAGAGGAAGAGAGAGCAGAAATTTTGAGTTCTAGTGATGTAATCAAAAGGGGACCGGAGGTAATCTTGGAGCAGTTGAACCTAGAGCCTAGGTTAAGTGAAGTCCAAAAGGAGGACCCGAGAAAGATTGTTTCCGAGATTAGAGACGTGTGTTCGGACCGTCCCGGAAACACGACGGTGATCGAACACGATGTCAAGCTAACTTGTGAGGAGCCAATCCCTAGCAAGCCGTATCGTTGTTCCCCTCTGCAACGTCGCAAGTATGAGCCGCTCTTGGTACCGCATAGGTATCGTCGCCTAAAAGTGGCTGGTTACTGAGATGGAGCATGACACTCCAATTGCACAACTTTGACGTTCGCTAAAAAAAAGGGGAAAATAAACGCTAATGCAGGTGCATTGAGCAGTGCGTTCTAGCTAGTACCTTCTCCACCTTTTGGTTTCTCGCTGGCGATTCGGGGCAAAGTTTTGACCTCATCACGACCTGAGCTGAGCGCTCTCGTCCAGAGTGAGCTCAAGGAGCCAACATTATGTTCTATTCTAATTCGTTACGTTGTTGTACATGTAAAAAAATTGAGTTCTCATTTTAAGAGTCTTGTGTCCCACATGTGTTTCTTGATGTAGAGGGAACGAAATTCCGATAGACGCGTCGCTAGGTATATGTTGTACTATACTTTGTCTGGCGTTCTGTCGGGTGACCGAGGGCACTTGCTTGTGTCGTGTGTTGTCTGTTGTCGAACCGTTCTTGACAAGTTGCAGAACCATCGACAAGTGCTGAAACCAAGGATCGTGAGACGAGCGAAGCTGGTCAAGTTGTGGCGACAAGCCAGTGGAGCTTGGATCCGTCCTCAAGAATGGGATGTGTTCCCGGATCAGAGCCTTGAGGTGCATTCTCCCCATGGCCCTGGAGGCGAACCTGGAGGGACCTGGCGAACGAGCGCGCCTGACATCCGAGCCACGTGGAAGCAGCTCGTCTTTCCGGCGCATTGTCTGGCGGCGGGGGTGCTGTTATGCTTGCGAGTCCACAGCGAACGTCCATGCCTCTGAAAAGGCAATCCGTGTCAAGGCCAGCACGCGAGCCCGCCTGACGCGATCAACAACTCAACGGCGTCATCACGTGACGGCGCCTTTCTGGCGCGCACGTGCAGTGAGTCACCTCAGCCCGCGAGCCCGTCGAGTAAACAACCGGCGTCTTCCTGTCTGGCGGGTCTGACGCAATGCCTGGCGACGTCACTCGTCCTTGGGTGCAGCCACCTGCAGCGCAGCCTCTCCAGATTCGATGAAAAAGAATGACGCGGCCCAGCGGCGACCCCATTGGAGGATTCTAACCTCACGACCAGTGGCGCTTCTGGTTGGACATTTGGGTTGGACCCGGTGCATATAAAAGAAGCCCTGTGGCGCGTCGAGAGCAGACCCTTTTGACAGCAGACCCATTTGAGAATAGAGCTATGTGTTAGAGAGAAGAGCTCGGCTCTTCGCGTCTCTGTCGGCCCCAGTGCCGAATTTGTAACGCCTCTGTACATATGCTGTAAATAAACCTTGTTTAACTCACCGTCGTCTCGTCCGCTCGTCTATCAGCTCTGCGCAGAAGCAGTCGCGAGCTGAGAAACCTACGCTACCAAACGGCTGGTGACCTTCCCGGTGGAATTCGAAGTAGTGGCGCCTTCGGGACCGTGTTGGCGTCGCCGTCTTTCGAAACAGTGGTTGCAGCGGAGAGATTTCGAGGCACCCTTCGTAACGTCGTCGGAGGCGCGCTTCGCAACATTACAAACACAGGCACTATCACAAATTCATCTCACAGGGAATAAAGGTCACACTTATATGTGCATTGCAGGACTAATGATGCACTTGTAATGTGACCCCTCCCCCTCAGTTTTTTCTGTGCACACTCCCGTTTTCTAGCAGCCTTTCCTAGATATGGCCCTTCACAGCAAGCTTTAAGAGACAGTAGTCACTTGTGGACACTCAGGGGAATTGCAATCAGTTATTTTTTATATCTAAGTAGCTTCAAAGGTTTCTAGGAGAAGCGAGTGTAAAGCAGCCAAAATGCTAAATCCCATAAAACTAAGTTATGGCTGTCTCCACAGCTGTATGTTTTATAATGCAACATGAAACATTTTTCAAGTGAGGCGATTTGCAACACAAAAAAAAACAGCTGCAACGCAACTGAGCCAAAGAGACTAAAATGCAAAGAATGAATCCCATCTTACGAATAAATAGGACTGCCGCACTCTGAGCTCATGCAGAACGTCATTCAGTCAAGCCCTGGTGATACTCGTGGTGCCAGTTTTCGAAACCTACGGCAGTGCGCCCTGCTATCTTTTCGATTTTATTTCGTTGGCAAAGGAAAATTAGCGAGAGAGGCCTCAATAGAAAAGTTGCGTCCGCGCACGTTGGGGGAATTGAAGTTAAGTGCCTTAGCAGATAATTTTCTGTTCCAATGTTGGCATTGTCCTTATCTTCCGAATGACTGTTTTATTGCTGCGCGGTGACCGTACTTGCGGACACAACGGAGCTTGAACGCGAACAAGCAACCGAGCTGCTTTTCTAGGATGCGTGTACGGCATGTTACTTGGAGTAGTGGAAGCTCTGCCCGTCTCTGTGCGCAATCACCTTCGAAATAACATTTCTACGTCGTCTATCTACATGGCGTAATCTAGTCACAAAAAAGCCCGTCCTAACAGTTCGGTTCTGTCACACTAGTTACCCCACCAGCAGTGGCGGATTCTCTATTCGACCGCAGGGAATCACGGTGGCTCTTCGATTTATTATCTCAGACTCACCGCGGATAGTCCGCGGGTAGTCCGAGGCTTCCCCGAAGTCATAAGAAAATTTGAATGCCGCACAGCTTCTCAGCGAGTTTGAGACGGTAAATCGAAGAGCACCACTGTTGTGTAGAGGCCCGACGTAGTGAAAACACCTAGCCGCAAAGCTGACAAACCTATAAAAACACGGCCTGTACACGTAACACAGAAAAATGGTTAGTCCTGCAATACTCTCGCGCAGCCCGCGCACCGCGGAGATACATGCATCCTAGGCTGTGCCCATAAAGCTTGTACTCGCCATACCCTGTTTTGCGTTTAAATGAGCGCTGCAAAATCGCAATTCATGCCACATACCTTGCTCCTATCGCTGTCTGTGACTCCGCGCTGCTTTCACAGCGGCACGCAGCAGTGTACTGGCATTTCGCCAGCAAAAAAAAAAAAATCTGACTGCAACAGTCGAAGCGTTGAAACACGTACGTTCGCAAGTGGGTCACCCGCGCGTAGTGGTCAAGCCTCGCCAGCATCAAAATGGCGGATATGGTACCTGCTGCGTTCACTAGGTGGCACTGTTAACTTCGCATAATGCCTATTGCAGAATTAAATCTCATACAGACAGGTTAAAGCAGTCAAGCAGTTCTCAAGACCCAACACTAATGTCAGCTTCATGAATTCTTTGACTGATACACTGGGTGATTTTCGAGATTTTAAATTAATTTGTCGTGCACTGAGAGACAGAGAGAGAGAGAGCAATTTTTTGCTGAATTTGAGAATTTATTGTGAATGGCAGGCCCCGTGCGGCCCTATAATAACATTTTGCACGCATGTTCACAGGAGCCTCGACTATGGATCATCAGTGTTTTCTGACAATACTCAAAAAGTGTTGCAGGGCCCCTTTAAGAAAAAGAAAAGTCCTTTGACTATTTTTGTTTAATAATTCTGGCTTGCCACTCATATGACTCCTTTTAAAGAGGCACATCAACTCTCCTCAGGAGTCAATATAATCTCTTGTGAGAGTTATGTAAGTCTTAAAACAGTTATAACACGTACTTCTCTAAATATACTCGACTACGTGGCAATACAGTACTATAGGCAAAAGGATTCGCCCATAGTTTTTTTTTTCTTTGAGCGTTCTCACTCGCCAGACCACATTCCGTTCCCCACCGCGGTGTTCTAGTGGTTATGACACTCGACTGCTAACCAGAACGTTGCGGGATCGAATCCCGGTGGTGGCCGCTTCATATACGAGGGAGGCGAACATGTTTGAGGCCTGGGCACTTATATTTAAAGGCACGCTAAAGAAAACCATCTAAATTTCCGGAGCCTTCCACTACGTCATCTCTCATATTCAAATCGGAATTTGAAGACGTTAATCATCCGATATTACTAATGTAGAAAGGATTGCGGTTCAATCTTGTCCAATTACCATGAAAGAGCAATTCTTGGAAATTGTTCGTTTTGTTGAAAAGGTCCTGGTTTACCTTTTTATCAAGCAACATAAATAAAACAAAAATAAATAAAAATTGGCAGATACCACGTGGAGTGGGAGTAGACGATATGTTAACCGTGACTGAGGAAGGTGTAAATGTCACTTTAAAATCTGCACAATGTTACGAGGGGGACAATTATCATGTTTGAGTGAAGGCGAAAATACTGTAGGCCCGTGTGCTCAGTCTATGGGCCACGTTAAAAAATCCCATGTTGTGTAAATTTCCGGAGTGTTCCACTACGGCGTCTCTCACAATCATGTGGTGGATGTGGTATTTTTGGTATTTTAGGGACGTTAAAGCTAACAGATCAATCAATTATCATGTTTGGACTTGTCGTTTAACTTCGTCGTCTACTCACGTCCCGTGATACCAAATTTTTTATATGTGGAGCTGGCGAAATGGCCGCTAGCATTCTATGAGAGTAGCATGTAGTCATGTTTTGCATGACACGCATGTCATAAATATCATGTTTGGAAATGCCATTTATTTCGTCGTCTACCCACGTCACGAGTTAATCCTTAAGATAGTTAGAACGTGTACTTTTCTAAATAGACTCATACGCGTGGCAAGGCACTACTATATGCGAAAGGAGTCGCCCATAGTTTTTTTTTCTTGAGTGTAGTGTACAATGTCTCTAATATGCTGCTCAGTGTCGCAGGGAATGAACTATTCAAGAGGAAACCGAAAAGACAAAACCATGAACGATTCTGTTCTGCAATATCAATCAGGGTAATTTACGGGTTATTGTAAATTCTGTGGTGATGAAATGGAAACGTATGAGATATAAAAACTATTTCGATGTACTTATGTTTGTTCTCTTGACACGCACATATAATCCAAGTATTTTTGCAGGCTCCTAATGATGCTAACTATACAGTGAATTTGTGCAAACCGTCGACAAGAAAAATGTCTTTAGGCTCAGAGAAATTTCGGACAGCGCAAAAGCCAATTGCCGTGGCCACATTTCCGGCTTTTTTGATTGATTGATTTGTGGGATTTAACGTAACAAAACCACCATATGATTATGAGAGACGCCGTAGTGGAGGGCTCCGGAAATTTCGACCACCTGGGGTTCTTAACGTGTACCCAAATCTGAGCACACGGCCCTACAACATTTCCGCCTCCATTTCGGCTTTCTTCAGCGAAATCTTTTCGGGTTTCACTATAAAAATTAGGAGTCGTTGTTTTTTTTAATGCAAAGCACCGCTTGGCCAACTTCCGACACCTTGAGCGTATCTATCTATCTATCTATCTATTTATGTATCTATCTATCTATTTATCTATCTATCTATCTATCTATCTATCTATCTATTTGTCTGTCTGTCTGTCTGTCTGTCTGTCTGTCTGTCTGTCTGTCTGTCTGTCTGTCTGTCTGTCTGTCTGTCTGTCTGTCTGTCTGTCTGTCTGTCTGTCTGTCTGTCTGTCTGTCTATGTAGCCGCCGACGACTTTCAGCTCTCCTGGCCATTTGGATAATGGTATCAATACCAAACTTAGTATGACATAACATGACTGTATGACGAACATAACTGGATAGTCATAGCAATAAAATCATATGTATGTCATAAATGTCATGATTAACATATTATTGTCTTGCTGCTCTTCCGGTGGTTTCATTTATATGATATGTTGCAAAACTGGTATGGTATGATATGGCTGCATGGCGAACACAAGCGACAGACCCTAACATCAAAATCATGACATGCGTGTCGTGTACCAACTTGACTACAGGCCATACTCATGATGTGCTGGCGGCCGTTTCGCTATCTTTGCATATACCATATTTGGTATTATGGGACGCGAATGAATGACGAATGTGTGTGACTGGTGCAAACATGATAGTCATGAGATGCCTGTCAAGTAAAAACATGACTACATGCCATGCTCATGATGCGCTCGCGGCTGTTTCGCTAGCTTCTCATCAACACAATTCATTATTACGAGACGTGAATGGGTGACGAAGGTATGTGACTGGTGCAAACACGATAATCATCAGATGCGTGTCTTATAAAACCCCAACTACATGCTACGCTCATGATGCGCTCGCAGCCGTTTCGCTAGCTTCACATGTAGCGAATTCGGTATTATCGTCACGCGAACAGACGACATAGGTAAATGATACGTCCGATCATGATTATGACATGCGTGTCATGTAGCAACATGAATACGTCCCACACTCATGATGCGCTCGCGGCCATTTCGCGACCTTCACATATGCCAAAGTTTGGTATTACGTAACGTGAATGGATAACGAAGGTATGTGACTGGTGCAAACATGATAATCATAAGATGCGTGTCATGTAAGGACATTAATATACGCCACACTCAAGGCGCTAATTCACTTCGACGTAAGCTGCCGCGCGTGCGCGCCGGCGTTCGTTTTAGCACGTCAATATCTCCCTAGTAGAGATCAGAGGATCTGCCCACTGACTTTCATTGTCGATCTGCATGCCATATGCTCTTAGGCGCGCGTCACGCTGCGTTGCTTTGACGCATGCGCGTTTGAGCGCATACGGCACCCCTCCGTCACGAAGAGCGGCCGATGCGGTGCTAAGTAGCGTCGTCGGCGCGAATTGCAGGCTGTCGCATTTCGCGCCGGTTGTGATCTGGCCGCGCAGACGGACGCTGGTTGCGCCTGGCGTCACTCTATAAAATTCTCGCGTTTTGCTAACGTGGCGTCGCTGCGCCCAGACTGCGCGTGCGTCAACGTAGCTTCGGAGTATGTTGGCCCATCATGACGCGCTTGCCGCCGTTGCGCTAACTCCACATGTAGCAAATTGGGTATCATGGGAAGTGAATAGACGACGAAGGTAAATGACACGTCCAAATCTGATAATCATAATACGCGTTTAATGTAAAACATGACTACAAGGTACGCTCAGAGCATTCTCGCGGCCTTTTCACTAGTTGAACATATACCGAATTTGGTATTACGTGACGTGAATGGACGAGGTATGTAAATGGCACGTCCAAGTATGATAATCGTGATATGGATTTCGTGTAAAACACGACTACATGCTAAGCTCATAGCCCGCTCGTGGCCGTTTCGCTAGCTCCATATATAACAAAGTTAATATGAAGAGAGGTTAATAGATGACGAATGTAAATGAGACGTCCAAACATAATAGTCCTGACATAGAAGTCATGTACGGCATAATTTACATCCGCCTCTTAACATTGTGCTGAATTTAAAGTGACATTTCACTCTTCCTCATTCGTGCTTCGCATATATTCGATTCCCAATGAACGTGGCATCTCCCAATTTTTTCTTGCTGGCGCTCTCGCTCATCAGACCACATTACGTTCCCCGCCGCGGTAATCTAGTGGCTATGGCGCTCGACTACGAACCCGAAGGTTGCGAGATCGAATCCCGGTGGTGGTGGTTGTATTTACGATGGAGGTGGCCATGTTTGAGGCCTGAGTGCTTAGATTTAGGGGCACGTTCAAAAACCCCATCTAAATTTGCAGAGCCCTACACTACGGCGTCCTTCATATTCAAATCATGGTTTAAAGATGTGAAACCTCTTATAATGTTATTGTAGGACGCATTGCGATTCAATCTTGCGAGATTACCACGAAAAAAAATATTATCGGAGACTGTCCGTTTTTTTTTTTTTGCAAACGTCTTGATTTATCCTTTTACCAAACAACAAATCTCTTTCTGTCACGGAAAAAACTATCAACACGCGCATTACGCCGCCAACACAAAACATAGAAAGTAGCGTGCATGTCAATACGAATGCGTTGTAGGCGTGATGCAAAACATATGTAGTAAGAAAGCACTTTCTATGAAGTTTCAATCAATTTTGCACAAAATAAAATAAAAGCCTTCTGTAGGACAGGAAGCGAAAACGTCATAGACCATTGCACATGCCAGAGAAATGCATAAATATACGATATTCTGAAACCAAACATGCGTCGCAGTTCCGTCGCCTTAAGGGCTGTTCAATATGCTCTCGAAAGCTGGACAGACAATAGGTGCCTGTTCGGTTTCCTCACAGAACAAGTTTCTCTGAGGTAACAACTCTATATTGCAGTTCTGCAAGCGGGACGGCTCAGGACTCTCCCAAAGCTGAGTACGAAGTACTCGATATTTTTAAACATGTTTTGTAATCACACCAAACATAACATATTCCAAAACAAAAATCAGCGTAGAGATGGCAAAAACGACTCCATTCATGAGTGGCTTGGCACGGCTCAGCTACCCTCGTGGTCCCCTCGCCTCGTTTGGTGTCGGCAGATGTCGAGGCTCGAACCTGGCCGTTACCAGCCAGATCGGGCCGGGTAAAGTAGTTTTCACAGGTTCCATGCTCTTGGGTTCCATGCAGTTCCATGCTTGGGGCTGCATAGTGAAACATACTTACATAAAAAGCGGACGCTCCCGTAGGGCCCTGTGGCCGAGCTACTGCGCTGCTTTAAGATCCACGAGTGACTGGTCAGACCTTAATGTCTTAAGCATAAATGAAACAATAAAACCTTTTTTTCCGATTCTGGGATAGGAACCCGAACCCTTACGCTCCAAAAGCGAGTGCCTTTACCACAAGGCTACACAACCATGCTTCCGCAAAAAGGAGTGCACGTGCAGTACATCTAAACCACAAGAGTGTGTACTCTTTGTGCAAAAAAAAATGCAAAAAGACAACACTTTCTAACAGGATGGAAAGGTGGGCTAGGTGGTAATTCATAATTCACACCACGCGTGAAATTTCGGAAAACAAATAAGGATTAATGTAGCAGCCTTCCGTCATTGTCACTACTTGACTGTGACTTTCACTTTATAGATAATTCTTAGACAAGTGCTTTGAATGAACGCCAGCACACTTCTCACGCTATCGTCTTATTCTTGTTGACATGCGCACGCTTGTGTACTTATATGTCCTTCTACGTGAGAATAAATCAGTTCTTTATGAGCGCTCGTGCTGTGTGCCTCCTCTTTAGTTCGTGTGTGCGTGTTCCTCCCGCGCTCCGAGTTCGCTGAACAACACTTTCTTGTCAGATTTTAGTAATATTTGTGGTAAAGCATTAAACGTCTTCAGCGGGACAAGATGTAGAGCGGATATGAACAATCGCACAAATCAATAAAATTCCTCCTATAAAAACTTTGATGCCAAACTTGGGTTTCAATTGTTCTCCGGAAGCGCCTATTACATGCCTTGACAAAGCAGTACACGTGAGCATGAGTACGCCATCTAGCGGTTTGCCAAATCCTCTCTTGTTTAGCAGCGAATAGGCTTGAGTACTTGATATAGTATAATTCCCTATAGGCGCTGGGCCCGGGTCTGATGTGGGACTCGCACCTTGCTGGGTTCTTGAGATCGTTCTAGATACGTTGTGTCACGGCTGGACAGGAGGGGTGCGCCGCGATTGTGGATAGCTCCTGTTTGTTCCACGTATTACCTCCTGTAGGTTCCACGTAAAAAATATACCTCCTGTATGTTCCACGTATCTATAAAGAGTGCCTCTTTATTGGGCAAGCTATTAGGGAAAGCTTTATCAGAGACAAGTACTGAACTTTTTTTCTATCATATTCGGCTACCTTATAAACTAGCTGCTTATATTGTAAATCTGAATATACTTGTCTTCAATGCTTGCATTTGCTACTATTTTAAATCAGGAATGCAATTTTGTAATCGCAGTGATAAATGTAACAATAAACACATATAACAAATATATGCCTATTACTAATCATCGGAAGAGTGATCACATAGCTCGGAGGTAGGGCAATGTTGTTGAAAGTTCCCAAAGTCAACTAGACCAAAGGTCTGAGTGTATAGTCTCGGGAAGAGTCGCTATGTAGACACGTTCTTTTTCCGTGGCTCTGTCATGGCTCTCAGTGGGCATGTGACGTGATTTCGACATGCGCAGTCCACATTGTTAACGTCTGAGCTCTCGTCGTGTCCCTCTGTATGGGGCGAGAGCTACATGATATTTTTTCAGCAGCGTAGAATTGGTCCATCGGGCGAGGAATGGGGTCTAAGTATATTGGCTTGACGACATATCTGGCTTGAAAAAACGAAGTTACGAATTTTCTACCGGGTGATGTCCCCTTACCTCGAACTTGATTGATATGTGGGGTTTAACGTCCCAAAACCGCTATATGATTATGAGAGACGCCGTAGTGGAGGGCTCCGAAGATTTCGGTCACCTGGGGTTCTTTATTTCGAACTGTATGCATGAAATCAGTAAGCACCGAGAAGCTTATTCGCACCTTTACTCTAAAGAGTGGAGCGAAACCAGAAAGCAGATCGAAATATCTCCATCCAGATCCAGCTTGTACTGGCCACGTAGTCCAATAATAAGAATGTCTGGTGTTTCACGTCCCCCACCAAGATTTCATTAGGAGGGACTCCACACCGGGGGGCTTCAGAGTTTTCGACTATCTGGTGTTCTTTAAATGCACTGACATCGCACAGTTCATGGGCCTCTACCATTTCGCCTCCTTCTAAACGCGACCGCCGCGGCCTGGATCGAATGCGCGCGACCTTCGAAGTCAGCAGCCGATTACCCTAAACTCTGCTCCATCCCGGCGGACTACTCGCGTATTCCGATCGCCACCCCTTCAATAGGTAGAACATCGTTAGCAAGGCATGCACCATTAGAGCACGAAAAAAAAAGTCATACAAACGGCTCATAATAAGTGTGTTAAACATACGTAAAAGCTGATTTGTTCATCTCTTATATGGCGTCATCGTTCAACGCTCCAATTGCCAGTAGGAGCCCGATTCGCACCGGCGGTTTGTCACGGCGCGGCTACCGCTGTACGTTACGCTGGCTTTCCCGGCATTTGTCGAAGTCGTGAGAGATGCGGACCCTCGTTGGACGAGCGTGGAGCGGCGCTTGCAGCTGGAGCTGAGCTTCACGTATGGGCCGGCCTAGTCGTCCGAACGGCCTCTGCGCATACGAGCCACGCCGAAGGGGAAGACTTCAGTGACTAGGGCCACCCTAGCTCGCTATGGCAGCCTCCGCGTCCACTCACTCACCAAAGCGCTCTTCAAGGGTAAGGGTCGACACGACCGAGAAAAGTCACTTTTTTTTTTTATCAGAGCGTTTGTGCCGAACTTCTACCGTTATCTCCGTCTTTTTGCGCGTGTGGCTTCAAATTTGAACTTGCTGTGAGAAACACTTGGCGCTATTTTATCAAAACTTGCAAAAACCATGTACTGCGGGTAGCATCGGACTGAGCAGGCCTTTGTTATGGAGAGCTGCGTTGTCTTCACTGTAAAAAATTCGCTCTTGAGAGGAGGAAAAAATTTGAAGCCTTTTTCTTTGGTTTCGTTGCTTATTACACTGCACTACACTTTCTTTACTGCGATTCTTACAGGCTCTTCGACATTTATGTATTCAATAAGCATGCCTGAAATGTGAGCGCTAAGCGGTTACCCTATCAGGATTTCGAACTATCACCTACACTGATCCAATTATAACTTGCGCAATCGAAAACTCACCAAATGCAGCGAAATCACACGTCAATCGCACAAGATAAGCCTGCGAGACACGAGGATGAACGAGGATGGCTGGTGGCGAATGCATAGCAAAGCATGGTAGAAATAAATTTACAGCTGACATTTCTGCTATATCGACATTCTAGAGTATGTGCCCTAATCATATAACGAGAATCGCTGTTCTGGCGCCACGAAGGGCACCAAAAAAAAACGACTCTGAGAGAGAATACCACACTCTACTGTATATTATCGGAAGCTGTCTTACGGCTGGTGTATAGGCAAGGCACGCAAACACGGAAACAAGAGAGCAGTCGAAACTCCGCGAATGCCGCTGTAAGAAATCCTGAAGCTGCATAAAATAAGGGGACGTGATGTATTTTATGCCCCGACTTTCCGTTCGGGCAAAAATAGGACAACGGGCGGTGCACCACAGATTATTGTGCGGCGGAAGCGGTGGCGTGGTTTCTCTCGGAACTTCAGTGGTGGCGCGAACGCCGGGAGCAAACACTTGTGGCGGCGCCGGCACACAGCTCCGATAGATAGATAGATAGATAGATAGATAGATAGATAGATAGATAGATAGATAGATAGATAGATAGATAGATAGATAGATAGATAGGATAGATAGATAGATAGATAGATAGATAGATAGATAGATAGATAGATAGATAGATAGATAGATAGATAGATAGATAGATAGATAGATAGATAGATAGGATAGATAGATAGATAGATAGATAGATAGATAGATAGATAGATAGATAGATAGGATAGATAGATAGATAGATAGATAGATAGATAGATAGATAGATAGATAGATAGATAGAT
Organism: Rhipicephalus microplus; assembly: GCF_043290135.1. Classification (NCBI taxonomy): domain Eukaryota; kingdom Metazoa; phylum Arthropoda; class Arachnida; order Ixodida; family Ixodidae; genus Rhipicephalus; species Rhipicephalus microplus. The sequence continues at coordinate 268,863,229 of NC_134710.1, forward strand.
AGATAGATAGATAGATAGATAGATAGATAGATAGATAGATAGATAGGATAGATAGGTAGATAGATAGATAGATAGATAGATAGATAGATAGATAGATAGATAGATAGATAGATAGATAGATAGATAGATAGATAGATAGATAGACAGACAGACAGACAGACAGACAGACAGACAGACAGACAGACAGACAGACAGACAGACAGACAGATAGATAGACAGATAGATAGATAGATAGATAGATAGATAGATAGATAGATAGATAGATAGATAGATAGATAGATAGATAGATAGATAGATAGATAGATAGATAGATAGATAGATAGATAGATAGATAGATAGATAGATAGATAGATAGATAGATAGATAGATAGATAGATAGATAGATAGATACATCGGCATGTTGTCGTAGGTATGGATCCATCGCAGGCATCAACCTCGACTGCGATACCTCCAACAACGAGTACAACGCAATCGAATGCGAGCACTGCACGCGTCGTTGAAGATGTGGCGCCGGTTGAAGACAAGGCAGTGCGGCGATGGGCCCGTGATGCCGAGCACAAGCGGGCGAAGGGGGCCGCGGACATAAACATCATTATAGTGCGAATTTACTCTCACATATTCCCGTAAACTCACCAAGATTTCATGAGAGGGTTTCATGGTTCTTGGGAATTGCAACGTGATCACACGGGGGAGTTTATGTTAACTCACTGGCGAATGCCAACGGATTTTAACTTTACTCCCCCTCATAGCATCAACCCGTGCATTCGCATTAACCATGTTCAACCTCCGGCAAATGTTTGGGAGTTTTTTCAGACGGACTTTTTTGTCTCGTAAAATAAGGTTCGATTTTGGTACTTTCCATAGGGTCTTATTGTGTCAACAGAATCAGAAGCCCCGATGTTTATTTTTCTTTCAATTTACGCCTTTACGATTTTTTTATTGTCGAAAAATGACCCCATCCCATTGGAAACATGAGAGCTTGCAGCCGCCCCGCCACGGTGGTCTAGTGGCTGAAGTCCTCGGCTGCTGACCCGCAGGTCGCGGGATCGCATCCCGGCTGCGGCGGCTGCATTTCCAATGGAGGCGGAAATGTTGCAGGCCCGTGTGCTCAGATTTGAGTGCACGTTAAAGAGCCCCAGGTGGTCGAAATTTCCGGAGTCCTCCACTACGGCGTCTCTCATAATCATATAGTGGTTTTGGGACGTCAAACCCCACATATCAATCAATCAATCAATCAGAGTTTGCAGCCGTAGCCACGTGGAGCGCTGATCAGTCAGTCTCCCTGAAAGCTGGATATGTGTAGTGGAGTGAAAGCAGGGGCAAATGGTTCATGTGGGAATGTCTCACAACTTTCGCTGGGAAGAAATAAACCATAAATATAAACAATCATCTAATGGCTTCGGTCGGCTGGCTGTCGTCACCGAAGGTGAATACTCCAGGAGACGGATTGTTTTTTTTTTTTTGCCATGTCCAATGTATTGTGGCGGGACTCAATGTAGTCCTATATGCTAACACCGAGTTTCTGTGCCATGCCCTTTCGCAGACGCCGTCCGGCGGGCAGTGGTACTTGCAGGTGCTATACTCGGTCGTGCCCCATGGAAGAGGCGGACAACGTCACTGCCGAGTGGTGACGAGGGTTTCGCCGAGCAACGATGCAGAAACTGCAACGAACATGCACTCATCCCGCATGCATAATCCACAAGTCGCATTGGGCCGGTGGCGCCTATACAGGCACAGTGCTGGCAGCAGGGAGCTCAGCGCTTCTCCTTTCCGGCTGGGCCACATACCATTACCGCCGAGCCGTCGTTGGATCAACTGCAGCCACAAGTGCTGGTGCGCGAAACGGCGGTCACTATGCCGCTCTGCAAGACCATCATCACCACTACCGCCATTAGAATGCTTCTTCGTCAAGCGTGCGAGGAGTTCATGTGCTGACATCGCATCCCCTGATAGACATTAAGCATTGCGATGCCACCAAAGTGTGGCATTTAAACGATCGAATGCACAACCTCTAATTCGCCCCCAACAGTTAGGTGGACACTGCCCTTGTTCGGTGCGTCTTCAGACTCCAGCAAGTGGGAACTGTAGGCATGGTTCACGTGTATCACATACGTTTTCAAGATTATACCACGTGATTGTTTGTGTCGGCTGACTGTTGTCGTTATATATGTCTGCATGCATGCGTGTTTGTCAAAGATGGGGACCAACTGAGTAACATGCATGGCTACGTTCCTTGATATCGGATAAGATACAGATGGCTATATGCAGTGTCAATTGTCATTCTCTAAAACAAAGGTTACTTGGTTCCAGAAAAAACATTCCCTTTGGAGCGTTTCTTTTTGTTTCTAATACAGCATGTAAAGAAAATGACGTAAAAAAGGAGAGATGGAAGACTAATGAAACACTGATATTCCTGCTAGCGTGCACAATTAAGAGGTCCTGCAGCACTTTTTTAGGTAGCCATGGAATCAATTCACTAAAGGAACTTATTGCCTACTCACGAGTTCACCACCGAAAGAAAAAATTCACAATACGTCCAGTACGAGTGGAGATATAAAATGTTTCTCGCACGTTGCAAATACATTCTCTCTTCTCTCGTCCCGAAAAAAAGCGCTGGTAGCAAAGAATTACAGTGTAACCATGGAGGAATGGCACGGCGAACGAAAAAAAAATAATAACGTCACGCGCCTCGTGATTTTAAACACTTTCTCTCTTGATTTTTTTTTTTTTGTTCTTTCCATACGTGGCTTTCTAGTGCGATCACGTGCGAACGTGTGAACAAGTCGCGACCTCCCGTGGCTGATCCATGAAACCGAGCGTGCCATGCTCAAATCACCCATTGGTTGATACACTGGGTAATTTTCGAGATTTCAGCGTCATTTGTTGTGAAGAGAGAAAGCAATTTTTAGCAGAATTTGAGAATTTTTCCTAAATGGCAGGCCCCGTGCGGCCCTAAAAGATTTCGCGCGCATGTTCTCAGGAGCCTCGACTATCCATCAGCAGCGTTTTCTGACCATGCTCAAAAAGTGTTGCATGCAGGGCCCCTTTAAGAAAAAGAAAAGTCCTTTGACTATTTTTGTTTATAATTTTGGCTTGCCACTCATATGACTCTTCTTAAAGAGGCACATCAACTCTCCTCGGGGGTCAATATAATCTCTTGTGAGAGTTATGTAATCCTTGAAAGAGTTATAACGCGTACTTCTCTAAATATACTCGACTGCGTGGCAAGTCAGTACTATAAGCAAAAGGAGTAGCCCAGAGTTTTTTTTTCTTTGAGTGTAGTGTACATTCTCTCCAATATGCTGCTCTGCGTCGGTGGGAATAAACTATTCAAAAGGAAGCCGAAAAGAAAAAAAAAACGATGAAGGAGTCTGTTCTGCAAGTGATTTTCTCTAGCAGGGTAATTTATGGCCTATTGTAAACTGCGCGGTGATAAAATGGAAGCGTATGAGACACACCAACTATTTCAATGTACTCGGATGTTGAGATCTCCTGCCACGCACATCTAATCCACTGCTGCTAGGCCCTCTAAAGCTTCATCGAGTTCCCACAGGAGGACCATAAACGGCTGGCAGAATGACGTTTCTGTTAGGCTGCGCAATTTTCACTGGGAGTCATTCAACATTGTGGAACGATATGTTCATTGATAAATTTTTTCTTAACCAACAATGCTAAACCTTCGCCTCGTCTCTTTAGTTCTGGCGTACACAATGAGCCCCCGTCATTCAAACATGACAGTGCCATCTTGTACAATTGATTCAAATATAATAAATGTTTCAAGAAAATCGTTGACAGATTCAGCCACAGTTCTGAATTCCCCAAAGTATTTTTGCAGGCTCTTACTGAAGCTAACTATTTATGAATTTGTGCTCACTGTCGGCATTAAAATGATATTCAGGCTCAGAGATATTTCGGACAGCGCAAACGCCAATTGGCGTGGACGCATTTTCCTCTTCTTTTAGTGAAAGCTTTCCGAGTTTTACAAAAAAAAAACTTCATATTATATTTTTTCTTGCTGGCGTTCTTGCTCGCTAGAACACATTGCGGTTGCCCCACTACGGTGTTCTATTGGTTATGACGCTCGGCTGCTAATCCGAACGCCGCGGGATCGAATCCAGGTGGCGGCCGCTGCATTTACGATGGAGGTGGCCATGTTTGAGGCCCGGGTGCTTATATTTAGGGGCACGCTAAAGAAACCGATCTATATTTCCGGAGCCTTATACTACAACATCTCTCATACTCGAATCGTGGCTTAGAGACGTTAAATATCTCATATTATTACTGTACAACGCATTGCAGTTAAATCTTGTCAAATTACCATGAAAGAACAATTCTCGGAAACGTTTCCTTTTGTTACAAGCGTCTTGGTTTAGCTTTTCAATAAACAACAAATCTTTTTCTGTCTCGGAAGAACAACTATGAACACGCGCAATACGCCGGCAACAAAAAAACATAGAAAGTAGTGTGCATGCGAATATGAAAGTATTCTAGGCTCAAATGCAGAACTACTGTAAAAAGAGCACTTTCAATGAAGTTTTAATAAACTTTGTACAAAATAAGATAAAAGCCTTCTGCGGGATAACAAGCGAAAGTATCATAGAGCATCGCACAATACCAGAGAAATAAAAAAATACGAAATTTTGAAACCACACACGTGTCGTAGTTGCGTCGCTTTTAGGGCTGTTGGATATGCTGTCGACAGCGGGACAAACAATATGCGCCCGTTCAGTTTTCTCAAAGAACAAGGTTCTATGAGCAAACTGAACGGAACATATTACAAAACAAAAATCAGGCTAGAGATGGGCAAAACGACTACATTCATGAGTGGCTTGGCACAGCTCAGCTACCGCTGCGGTCCCCTCGCCTCGTTTGGTGTCGGCAGATGTCGAGGCGCGAGCCTGCTCGTTACCAGCCAGACCGGGCCCGCTAAAGCAGTTTTCAAGGAGGGCTCGGGCCTTAGGTTCTATGCTTGGGACTGCACAGAGAAACATATTTAAATAAAAAGTGGACACTCCCGTAGGGCCCTGCGGCCGAGCTGGATGGATGGATGGATGGATGGATATGGCTGTACCCTTTAGATCGGGCGGTGGCTAGTGTCACCAAGCCGTAATACTAAATCAACCAAAAACTAGATTTATTTTTTCCCCTTTTAAAAAGTGAGGATGGATTCGTACTTTGCAGTGAAGCGTTTAATTTTCACTTGTGCCTTGACTTTAGCCACCAATCATATAACCTCCTTCTAGTTAATTCTACCCACTTAAAGTATATTTTGCCCTCCCTGTCCCTAAACCCAACTGCTTTGAAAAACTCTGCGCCATCATCCTGAACTATAGGGCCAAGCCTTTACAGAACATTATCAAGTGTTCGGTAGTTTCATCTTCCTCTCCACAAGCACTGCATACCGTGTCTACCCCTTCGTATTTGGCCCGATATGTCTTGGTTCGCAATACTCCCGCCCTGGCCTCAAACAGTAGAGAACTACCCCGAGTATTATCATATATCCTTTCCTTGGCAATTTCTTGCTTAAAAGTTCGATAGATCTCTACTGCGGACTTTTTAATCTTGCCGATTTTCCACATGTTAGTCTCCATTTCCTTCACTTTCTTTTTAACCGATAGTTCTTTTTGGTTTGGCCACCTGCTGTTTTCTAAGTATTTACCAGTCAACTTCCTGGTTCGCTTCCTCCATTTTGTATCGACATTCTTCATGTGCAAGTTGCTGAATACCTTCCTAGCCCGACGCTCCTCCCCCATTTCCATCAATCGCTTCTCAAATTTTATCTTGCTGCTAGCTTGCCTGCCATCAAATGATGTCCATCCCATATCACGTTGTACTCTCTGATTTGGTGTATTCCCGGGAGCTCCTAAGGCAAGCCTACCTGTTCCACGTTGCCTAATTTCTGCTGCGCTGCTCTCAGCGCCACGAGTGGCTGGTGAGATCCTAATGTCTTCAGCATTAATAAAACAACAAACCTTTTTCTTTCCGATGCTTGTATTGGAACCCGTACTCTTACGCTCCAAAAGCGAGTGCCTTTACCACTAGGCTACACAACCATGCTTCTGCATGTGGAGTGCTCGTGCAATACATCTAAACCACATCACTGTGTACTCTTTGTGTAAAAAAAAATGCAGAAAGAGAACACTTTCTAACAGGATGGAAAGGGGGGTTAGTTGGTAATAAAGAGGGAGGACATCTCAACAGTAGCTGACGAGAAATGGGGTAAAGAAGGATTAAAATGATAAGGAGGAATTAAAGGTATAGAGATAGAGAGAGGACCAGAAGATACAGAGGCGCAGGGACAGCCACATACGGAAGAAAGGAGAAGATATGAAAGATAGACACGGCCGCAGGAGTCCGAGGACGGGGCAGCACTCAGCGAAAGCTCTTGTGTGCGTCAAGATACAGTCAGGCGATGGCGTAGGGGGAGCCCAGTCGGCCAGAACTGCGCTGTCATCGGAGATTGCGTGGGCACAACCGGTCGCCACGAAATCGAAGGAGCTCGTGCGACACGCGCGTTCTGCAGTCAGTGCGGAATGTTTTAGGCGCCGTGCCGTGTTAAGGTTGACGAAGGAGGAAGCAGGACGTTGGAGGATACGAGAAACAAAACACAGGGTTTATGACATTATTTACACATATTTACAGAAAAGAAGGGATGGTGGTTTCACAAACCACGAGCGTGGTGGTTGAACGTTACATAGTTCAGAGCAAGGTTCAGAGCGACGTCCAGCACTCTGCCGCGTCGTTTTATGCCCTGTCGGGCTCCTCCTCTCCGAGTGGAGCACCAATCACACACACACAGGTGAGGGGGGCGAGCATGCACGGTCCACGTGAACACTGCACTGTGGGGGCGCCAGCAGGGCTCTTCCTCGTCGTGTGTGTGCCGTTAGTCGAGAGTTCCCACGATCCTGGCCGCATACTTCAAAGGGTCCACTGCACAGCTCGCCCAATTAGCGGGGTGATCTGCGTGCGGTGTCCGTCGCGGTCTCTTTCAGGAAGACGCCGTCTTTGTTGGCCTCTCTCGAACGGCTAACGGCGTCTTGGCGACACGACGTCTCCTCCTGCGGCCAGCAGGGACAATGCCTGGCGGGCATAGGCTGTCGGCTGGTCGGCTTGGTGATTGGGGATCAAAAGGGAGCGCCGCTCCTCTGTCAACTCCGGCGCCGGCCACGCCAGCCCTCCTGTCGCCCGACGAGTCGACGAGGCCATCAGTCACGCTGCTGCTCGAAGGGACGACCAAAGGGTCCGCACTTGAAGGACGAGAGTCGTCTCTGTCCGCCGCCTGGTCTGGATAATCACTCAAATACTTGACAGCGTCCGTCAGACTGGGCGCCGAAGGGATTGAGAGACGAATCCCCAGGCCAAACCTAACAGCTCCTCCGCCGCCCGGAAAATCTCGGCTGGCCCGCGCTCCCAACCGCTGGGCACGAAGAGAATGGTTGGTGACGAGGACAATGGCCTGGCTTTTTTCTCTCCAGCTGTGAACTCGAAACCAACTCCCAAACCAGCTCACAAAGGTTGATAACAGCAAGGCGAACCACACAACACAACACCATGCCGAAGTCAAGCACTTTGGACCCGCTTAAAACCCTCCAGGCTTCTCAAGAAACACAAACAAAAGAGAAACCTGTACGCTAAAATTTTGAGACAATTTTGTGCCGCCAAAGTTACAACAATCATGGACGTGGAGATGCTTACCAAAGATGGAATCAATTGCTGTGTGAGAAAAGCACACAAAGGCAAACATAATTTGGCCCCATATAACCGTAATCCCAATTTTACAAAACTAGTTTTCTCCCACTGTCCGCACTAATAAGTTGTAACTCACATTCAACTTCATGACTAATTTCATGAAAGACAACTACCTAAATTCCGCACAAAGGCAGCCTAAACCTATAAAAGGTAACTGGGCGCATTTTCTATTCTCTCATTACAAACTTGAAATGTAGTCGCGAGTGCCTACTTGGAGGACACCCTGGCGCCAACGAAAACTCACTCACAACAGATCAAACTGCGTTTTTACAAATTCCTGAAATATATCTAGTCGCAAAATTTGGTGAACGCAGTTCCCTCAGCTAAAGCGATCATATAATTCTTATAAGCAATCACTAAAACAACAAAATGAAGTAAACCTGGTGTACTAACACGCTCATTTGCTGGATGTAGTTTTATGTCAGCCCATGTTTTTAAAGAACGCACATGACTTTGCTGTGCGCTCTAGCACGACATCTTACTTTCATCCAAAGAGCGCTAGCATACCAACACACACCTAACCATAGGTGATATCTCTATCACCTAGGTATCCTTAAACCCTCATCTGAACGTAAATTTTCTCAAGATATCGAACTGTGTAAATCCTTCAAACGCATCTCTAATCTCAACGTTCGATATAACATAACGCTCAGCGAAAGAATTCACTTGATCCCTGAGCACATACTAAAATAACAAAGGTTAATGCAACTCGTGTACTAACACGCTCATTTGCTGGATGTAGTTTCATGTCAGCCCATGTTTTTAAAGAACGCACATTGCTGTGCGCCCTAGCACGACATCATACTCTCATCCAAAGAGCGTTAGCACACCAATCGCACACCTAACCATAGGCCATTTTCCTGTAATTCAACTAAAACACTTACAATGCTTACAAATACGAGAAGTGAAATCTGTAGCTAAACAATCTAACCGTGGAGATGACACAGGCATACTACTGTAAAATCAAAATTAAACAAACATGCATGCTTCTAATAAAACTCCTGTGTTCGACTCTCCAGCTTACAGCTGTTCCTCACTTCAATCGTACACGCGGGGGTCGTGGTCTTGCCGGATTTTGAAAACTCCCGAGGCAACGTCGCGTCTGGGCCACAAGCTGAATGGCGCAGTCGCGCATCATTCGCGGTTTCAGCAGGCTTCTGTCAGCCCGGCGGAGGGGATTCGAGCAACGCGGGGGAAAGAGTGGCGATGTCCACTTTGGGCTCACTTCCGTGCGGCGTTTAGCTACTGTGGCTTTTCTTGTAGGACCCCTTCCATACCCCCGCCCGCACAAAGCCTTGAACCTCTTCCGCGAATCGCGTCGCGAGGACCTTCGCTGTGGCCCACCGCTTCGCCGCTGGCGTCTTACTGTACGCCACAAGGGACCTTTCGTTGAACGGGCCGCTGGTCTACCATTCTTTCTTTCGCCCGGCTGATTGCTACGTCTGTCATCCCTTTGCCTTCTCGCGCGCGCACGCTTTACTCTTTTACGGCGAAGTCTGCGACAGACCTTTTTCCCACTACTAGGAAGTTCGCTTTGGGTGGCGTCTTTAGAGTTCAAGGGCACTTCTACACAGCCTTGAGTACCACTTCGGCGCTTCGATTTTCTAGCACTAGGCCCGTTTACATTGACCCGACGAGGGCGCGTTGAGTCGAAATAAACAGGTTTTCTGGACCCGCCCTCCCCATGTATAAGCGGACGCGTCGGGGCGGAGAGTCGTCGCAGCGAGTCCCGTCGACCCGGAGACAGGGGGTAGGTTCACCGAACTCGCCGCGCTCAGAAAGGGCATGTATAACCGGTCGCGCTGAGTTGACGGCTCGTGACCTCTCCCGCCCGTCGCCGTCTCTGCTTCCCCTGTCCCCATCACTCCGACGTTGCTCTTTCTCTGTCGGCCGGTACGCGCGGTACGCGCGGAGGACATCGTTCTGTTATGCGGTAAATGCAGATCACTTTTACGTTTAAATCTTGCTTGGCACGTCCTACGAGAGCTTGTTGGTTATCGTTCTCACGACCGGCTATTTTGCTCTGCCCGTAGCAGGAAATCGGCTTGTGCGCCAGAAATCTCAAATACGTGCACATGAACGCTTTAATAAAGTTTCTGGTCACCTCACCATCAGAATACATTTTCGTAAATTCACAGAATTGTCTACTAATGTGCAGCATTCCAACTCCGCTTGCATTTGCTTTGCGTTCTTCACAGCCAGGTTCGACTATGAAAAGACAAATACTTTCGGGTATTTTATTCTTTGTAAGTTTTGTTTTGGGTTTTTTTTGCAAGTGGTGTAAATTGACTTTATCACAAAAATTAAGTGCCTTTACCAATACATGTAATTTCCCCCAGAGGAAAAGCGTAGTCCAGGGTTGGTTTCGCTCTTTTTAATTCGTGTTTCATGAATCCCTGAATGGACTTAGGCATTTCGAACGTTTTTTCGGGTTTAGTGTTCGGGCTTTGGAGGAGATGAGGGTCGTTCCACGCCAAATATCCCAGACCGTACGCTAGACCATCTACGAGTACACTATAAAAAGTAATGGTTGGTCACTTTACTACACTATTCATTTTTTGAACCAATTTTCTAAAGAAAGTTTTAATTTCTTAAATATGGTGGCAGTTAGGTTGCGACGAAACTTCAAAAAAGTGAAATATTATACGCAGCACGGTAAAACGATTCCAGTCGGTAGGAAAAGAACCGCATTTCCTTGTTAAAACGCATTCACCACTAGTGTATGTTAATGTGCTTTGCGGGGAAGCAATGCAGTGTTCTTGATCAAAGTCAGAAATTTTTACAGCTTTTCAACTTTTCCAGAGACAACGCAGCTGCATAGCTTGCTTGCATTGTTGACGGTAAGTGGGGGAAAAACACGAGTCGCGAAGACAGTAGTTTGGAAGCGCTGGCACAAGAACTTTGAAAAATTTGCAATATTGCTCATGTTCAGGCACTTATCGGTTTGTGTGGCGCTCCATATAAATATATACACTTTGGATCATTTCAAAGGGTGCAGAAACGATACTTATTTCTAAGTTTAATGCGAATCTTTGTTTTACGTGAGAAAATATTATTTATATTCGGTACGGTAAATTCCTAGAAAGACCAGCCAGGGGTGAAGAGGGGACGGTGCGTCAGGCTGCGGATACGCCAGTAGCGAGCGCTGTGCCGCAACAGAACCACTGCTGCCATCGCGTTGTGCAGTGTTAGCCAAGACACCAACACAACCATAAAGTACAGCTGGTGCAAACTGAGAAAAAATACCAAGACAGCCATCGCGGTGGTGGAGCGACAACTGCGTAACCAACCGCAGCCCACAGCGGTGAGAGGCGAGAGCGCAGGCTTGGAGGAGCGGAAACCGGTACCGGAAGACGGGCTTTCGGCTCGCTTCGACGCAAAGCGTCGCTGAGATCACCGCTCACCTCAACTTGTCCGTGCGAGTTCATATAAACTCGGGCGCGTCGAGGTAAGCTCAACCCGCCACTCAACTCAGCTCGCCCCCGTCGCGTCCATGTACACGGGGCTACTGTTGTCATGTCGGGCCGACTCACATGTGTTAACCCTGTACTCACGCGCGCCCTGCAACGTTCCCTGAATAGAGCAATGGGAAGATTGGCGCTCTCCACGCGATTCTATTCGCGAAGAACCTGCTGTTCTTTTTCTTTTTCTCCGGCGGCCCGAACGCATGCAAAACGGCTTTAACGCCGATGCGGAGCTCTTAGTCCTGCTTGTTACGCCAAAAGGTTTTGCGTCTTCTTTTACCCGCGTAGTACCTTTTTTCTCTCGTGCGGCTTTCCGACGTCTCTTGCGTCTGCGCCGCTTCTTGCGACTCGTTTCCGAGCTTCCCAATCGCACCTCCAGCTCGTTAACACTCTCACTGCTCCTGTCTGCTGTCTCATCCACGCAGTCTAAATGATTTTCGACCAAATCATATTTTTGTTCACACACTGCACTGGCAGACACGTTAACACAAAAAGGAACAATGCAGCTCTTTGAACCATCTCGCTGGCATTCCTGGGAGCTATCTGCAACCGCGTTGTTGCCCTCACTCTCTACTTTGGCTGCTTCTCCTGAGCTTTTTCCGGTGTTCTTGACTTCTACCTCATTTGCAAGATCCACCATTGCGACAAACACAGTTGAGGTCTGTGCCAGCTTTTCTACAGCTATCCTAGCTGTTTCGCTAACATTTGACTGGCACAGCACCTCGTCGCACACGCTCTGGCCTTTGTCGGCCTCACTCATTGGAGTAGCATCTTTCGCAGCTCTCGCAATTGGTTCATCTTCGAACCTGCTGCGCTCTTCACACGTGCTAGCCTTCTCTTTCGCTCTAAACTGCACCTCGCACTTCTCGTGCGCTACACTTACGGATGTCTGAATTTTCCGTCTCATTGCCTCGTTTTTCTGTTCCAATTGTTCGAGCACCAAGGCGCGTGCTCGATCACGCTCTTTTCTATCCCTTTTCCGTGCCTCTCGTTCCTGTTCCTCTCTTTCACGTTCCTCCATTTCCTATTTTTCTAAAACTTCTACCGCGTTTTTAATCTCCTCCTCACTGGCTTTTTGCGCGATCAGCATCCAAATCGCTGTGCTGCCTCTTCTTTCATCTACTTCAATGCCTAGATGCTTACTCACACACAAAAGTTCATCCCTTAGCATTGCCTTCCACGACGTGATTGCCGTTGTACTTTGGTCCTGCATTTCACACATAATTAGGTGATCCCTACAACTCAAACTCACAAAAGGTAATATCCCTAATTCACACACAATCCAGCTTCTAATAAACTCACACAATTGAAGCCTGGAAAGTCAAAGCAAAGACCAAGCACTCACCACAGCACAGCACCACGTCGTGAAGTTCATCTCACCACTGCCAACCAGTTGTTAAGGTTGACGAAGGAGGAAGCAGGACGTTGGAGGATACGAGAAACAAAACACAGGGTTTATGACATTATTTACGCATATTTACAGAAAAGATGGGATGGTGGTTTCACAAACCACGAGCGTGGTGGTTGAACGTTACATAGTTCAGAGCAAGGTTCAGAGCGACGTCCAGCACTCTGCCGCGTCGTTTTATGCCCTGTCGGGCTCCTCCTCTCCGAGTGGAGCACCAATCACACACACACAGGTGAGGGGGGCGAGCATGCACGGTCCACGTGAACACTGCACTGTGGTGGCGCCAGCAGGGCTCTTCCTCGTCGTGTGTGTGCCGTTAGTCGAGAGTTCCCACGATCCTGGCCGCATACTTCAAAGGGTCCACTGCACAGCTCGCCCAATTAGCGGGGTGATCTGCGTGCGGTGTCCGTCGCGGTCTCTTTCAGGAAGACGCCGTCTTTGTTGGCCTCTCTCGAACGGCTAACGGCGTCTTGGCGACACGACGTCTCCTCCTGCGGCCAGCAGGGACAATGCCTGGCGGGCATAGGCTGTCGGCTGGTCGGCTTGGTGATTGGGGATCAAAAGGGAGCGCCGCTCCTCTGTCAGCTCCGGCGCCGGCCACGCCAGCCCTCCTGTCGCCCGACGAGTCGACGAGTCCATCAGTCACGCTGCTGCTCGAAGGGACGACCAAAGGGTCCGCACTTGAAGGACGGGACTCGCCTCTGCCCGCCGCCTGGTCTGGATAATCACTCAAATACTTGACAGCGTCCGTCAGACTGGGCGCCGAAGGGATTGAGAGACGAAACCCCAGGCCAAACCTAACAGCCGTCAGTTGGCGCGCTAAAATGAGATGTTCGCTGTGCGAAGTTGCCTTTTCGCGAATGAAGAAGCGGCCCCACAAAAGCGCCAGCGAGGTCCGAAGTATTGTTGTGTTTTGGGCTGCTGCAACAATGCAGAACACACCAAGGGACGCTCTCCACGTGTAAAGCTGTGGCCAAGTGGCTTTGAAAGAAGAAAAAGGAAGAAAAAAGCGCAGTCCCGTTACTGCCTCTCTTAAACGAGGGCACCTCCACAGTTAAGCGCAGGGAAGGGGGGTGGGAATGAAAGAGACAGAAGAGAAGAGGTAAGAGTAGAGTGGTGAAAAGCATTCGCACCGCATCACATTTGTGGGTCCGAAACCGCTGCGATGATCCGCAACTATCAGGAAAAGTCGCCGGGAAGGCCGGAGAAGTAATTCACCAAAAAAGAAGACAATGAGCCTAAGAGGCGCATAAAATGATGAGCGAGCACACTCGCGTGACCTCAAAGCGCAAGCACGAGAGAGGGGGGGGGGAAAAGGCCGAATGATTTCGGTTCAAATTAACGAGAAAAAAAAACAGTTAAACGCAATGATGGGAGAATGCGCGTGGGCACATAGCAAGGGTACGAAAGAGGGGAAAAAAGGAAACATTGTTCCAGTTTCAACAATAAGGAAGGGAGAAAAAAATAATTAGTGTCCTTTTGACCTTGCTGAAATAATCCAGTGGGGCACAGAACACTGCTTTAGTTGAAGTTTAGTTGAAGTTTATTTCAGGCAAAAGCAAAAAAAAAGAAGAAAGGTACAATTTGCCTAGGGGACCAGCGAAACGGCATAAAAGCCTGACAAAGTGCCTGCCCCCTGTAAACCCAAAACCCACCAAAATAACACAGTGCTCAGTGTAAAGTAAAGAGTCAATAATAAATTAAGCATAAATAAGTTTCTACATGCAAAACATGTACAGGAAAACATAAATGAGCGAAAATTTGCGCAGGCAATGAAATCAATAAAGCATATGCGTGTCCGACAAATGAAGCAAACTGTAGAGGACATAAACAAACACTAACGTAAGACATGTAAAATACCTGAAGAAACTCTAAATTTGAATACAAGGTTTCAACAATCAAAAGACAACAACATCAATAAGGAATATGTTTGTCCGATAAATGAAACACAGTTTGGGTAGCATAAGCAAACGTTAATGTGATTTACACAAGAAAATACTTCAGGGAATATGAAACAAAAATGGTGACGGTGATTACGTTTGTGTAAATAGGAAGTGTTCCTGTATCTCCTTTTTAAAAATTCCATATGAGACTGTATTGTCAATTAGAGAAGCTACAATCGGTTGTTCGTTCAGGAAATGCGAAATTTGATACAATAGTTTTTGTGTACCGTAATTTGTACGTGGTTTCTCATATGTATACACCCTGTGCCGTAGGTTTTGACTGTAATCTCTCGGGAGATGCCTCTGATAAAACCCTGAGCGATCAGTTCATACCTGTTTATAAATAAGCATTGCCAATTTTTGTTTCATGACGTTGGTTACCGTGAGTATTTTATGTTCCTTAAAGAGAAGTGCGGTATGATGCCTGAAAGACACCCCCGATATTAGTCGAATAGCTTTTTTTTGCAAGGTGTGATTTTTGTCAGTGTTTGCTTTAGTCGTATCTCCCATACAAGAAAACAATAATGGAGATGTGAGTGAACAATGGAATAATATAGTTGTTTTTTCAACCACAGAGGGAGGAGTTGTCGCAATTTGCAGATTATACCCGTGGATCTGGAAATCTTGGTACGAACGTGGTTGGTGCGTAAGGACCAGTCTAAGTGTTCTTGAAAAAGTATCCCAAGAAATTTATGCGCTGTGACACGTTCAATTTTCTGCCCTTCAAATATTATTGTAGGCTCGCTTGTGATAGCCTTATTGCGTGGGCGGAATAAAACATATTTTGTTTTTTTTTTGGTGTTTAATTCTAATCTATTACACTTAAGCCAGTCAGATAGATGTGTCAGCCACAGTTTTGCTTGTTGTTCAAGGTGATTGAGGGAATTACCGGCGAAGAATATATTGGTGTCGTCCGCGTAGAGAACAACATCGGGTGTTAGCGGTATGTTAGGTAGATCATTGATATGAATTAAGAATAGCAAAGGCCCTAAGACTGATCCTTGTGGAACGCCACAAATGATATTACCTACGTTTAATTTAGTGTCGCGGAGACTGGTGTACTGTTGCCGATTGCTTAGATAACTTTTTATAAGTTCTAGATCCTCTAATTCCATATGAAGGGAGTTTCCGTAATAAAATATGGTGCTTAACCGAATCGAACGCTTTTTTGAAATCGAGAAAAATCCCTATGGTAAGTATTTTATGTTCAAAGTTGTCAAGCATTTTTTCTTTAATATCCAGTAGTGCTGTTTCAGTAGATTTTTTTCTTTTGAAAGCCATACTGTTATTCTATTATCTTATTTTCTTGCAATAAGTAATTTGAAAGTCGTAGGTTGATAACTTGCTCAAATATTTTAGAGAATATAGGTAATAAAGAGATAGGCCTATAGTTATTAAGGTCATTTTTATTACCGCATTTAAAGATGACAGATACTTTCGCAATCTTTAGCTCATCAGGAAAAATACCTGAACTAAGAATTGTGTTAGCGATATGTGAAAGCGGCTTACTTATGGTATGAGTAACTGCTTGAATAGGCTGGGGTTTTAAGTCATCCACGCCACATGCACAATTATTTTTTAATTTTTGCAACAGTTTGTATATTTCGGATTCGGATGTGGGAAACAAGAAAACAGAGGATGAAATGTTGCTAGTTACATAAGTATGATTGCTTATCTCCCCAGCAGTAGTCCCACAATCGCCAACTCTAAGGAAGTGTTCATTGAACCTATCTGCAAGTGGCGGACCTGAGCATGATTCACCGTCTATCACGAGCTCCGATATAACCGATTTATCATCTTTGCACATAAGGTCATTGACCTTTTTCCAAACTTTCTCGAGTCATTCGACATACCAGCAAACATATTTTCGTATATACGCGAAACGCGCTTGTTTAATATCAGTGCCAAGTTCATTTCTAGTTTTTTTGTATGTAGCTAATGTGTCCAAGTTTTTTGTTCTGATAATTACACTAAACAGACTATCACGCACTTTTATTCTTTTTAAAAGGTGTGAATATATCCATGGTTTTCTAGACCTACGGGTTTTTCTAATCGTTGTCTTAGAAAATGCAATGTCATAGAGACCGTTGATAGTGTTTAGAAAGAGGCGGTATGAAGCAACGGGATCTTTGATCTCTGTCACAGAGTTCCAATCTGTACCTTCAACTAAGTGTTGAAAAATCGCAATCTTATCCGCAGATATTATTCTGCATTTAATGGTTGTATTCTGAATAGTTTGGTTATGTCTGGACAAGTATGACTTGAAGAAAATAAAGAAGGGCAAGTGGTCGCTTAAGTCTGCTATCAGTACACCTGCGTCGCATTCACATGGCTGATAGTTTGTAAAACATAAGTCGAGTAGCGTTTCAGATATGTCTGTAATTCTTGTTGGCATGTTAATTACATTTTGATACCCAAAAGAGCAGAAAATATCAACGAGGTTTTGCCTATTGGATGTTGTTGCCAATAAGTCGATATTAAAGTCACCACAAAAAATCGCAGGAAATCCAGATTGACAACAGTATTCTAGAACACTTTCAAGATAATTAAGAAACACAGTAACAAAACCAGAAGGGGGTCTGTACATGAGGACAACAATTGTGCCCATGCATTTGATCATTAAACACTCATAGTCAAGTTTAATATGGGAGTATTCCAAAGAATTTTCATATTGGAGGGAGTTTTTAATATAAATCGCTAGACCACCTCCTCTTCTGTTCTCTCGCGATATTTGAATACATTTGTATCCAGCGAAATGTACATCAGGGTTATCACCACAAAACCGGGTTTCTGTGAATGTCAAGATATCGAAATTATGTTCAAGTGTATCGAAAAAAAGGCTTACAGATTCTTGTTTGTGCCTTAGACTACGGGCATTTAGATTTAACAAGGATAGGTGTTTGACGTTTCGTGTAGCTTTTAATTGCCGAAAAGAAAAGGCATCATAATAATTCTGCGACTGTGTGAAAAAAGCCATGAATTAAGTCGGCCAGAAAAGGAACTTTCTAGTTTTTTTTTTTTTTTACCGCAGCCCTTCTAGATCTTCAGCAGTTCTTATGTTAACAATTTGATGACGTGGGCTTCGTCGCATGAACATTTTCCCATTTTTAACTAAAAAAAACTGATAATGCAGCTCACGGGCTTTACACCTCATCAGCCGGAACAGCTTTTTGTTCTGTGCAGTTGAGTTTTCATTGAAAAAGATCTTGGACTTTGATTTCCTTATTTCTTGTCGCTGTTTGAGCCAGATGTCTCGCGTCAGTCGAGATGTGAAGCGTCCCAATATAAGGGTGGGCTTATCAGCCTTGTCTTGCCCTGCTCTTTTCGGAAGCCTATGGGCGGCTTCTACATCCGATTCTGACAGCCTAGGCAGCTTCAAGTCATTTGCCAGTATGTTCAATTTTTCGAGAACATTTTCATTCATTTGTTGCGGAAGCCCGTGAATTTTAAGGTTTAGTCTTCTGCCGTATTGGTCTAGGTCGTTCATTTCTTGCTTGAGTTTGTCAATTTTCTGCTCTTCCGCGCGTTCATCAAGCTTTTTCACTCGTGTCTTTAGGCAGTATATATCTGCACCTTGTTTTTTCATTTGTGCTATTACTTCATCGTACTTATCGGACATTGTTTGTACGGACTTTTCAATGGTATCAACGGTGGCAATAATGCCTTCTAGTGCGACCACTTTCTCTTTGATTGTCAGTAGTATGTTCAGTTTACCGTGTATTTCAGCAATTTCATTAGCAAGGTCTATTTCACGGTCAATTTTTTTCTTTTGCATTACTCGGGCCGCCTCGAACATTCGAGGTTCTGCAAGTCGGACATTTCCAAGAAGTTCTGGCCTCAGACGATTTCTTTTTGTATGCGCTTTCGGTAACGCCTGAGCATGAACCGAGATGATACTCATAATTGCACTCTGAACATGATGAATACACAGAATCAGTTGGGATACACTTGTGACAGGCAACGCAGTTTTTTGCCATTTCATTCAGCAGCAGCGACAACCAGGTCTCTCGCTAACGTTTAAAACAGTGTAAACGAATAAGGTCGAGCACCAACCTGCAAGTTGGAATACGGTCACGTTAGGGATACCACGAATAGGCCTTTCGGTGCCACTGCTGCTGAGCGTGTGTGCTATTGCGCTCAATGTTCACTGCTTTTGAAGATGGTCCTTGATGACGTAGCCAGCACGTGGTCCTTTGGTCGTCGCGTGTTCATTCGTATCCTGCTCCAGTGAAGCTGCTGCGCGTCAATTCCTGCAAGTTGGAAGACGGTCACGTTAGGGATACCGCGAACAGGCCGTTCGGTGCCACTGCTGCTGAGCGTGTGTGCTATTGCGCTCAATGTTCACTCCTTTTGAAGATGGTCCTTGATGACGTAGCCAGCACGTGGTCCTTTGGTCGTCGCGTGTTCATTCGTATCCTGCTCCAGTGAAGCTGCTGCGCGTCAATTCCTGCAAGTTGGAAGACGGTCACGTTAGGGATACCGCGAACAGGCCTTTCGGTGCCACTGCTGCTGAGTGTGTGCCAAGGGCGGATAGCCCGAAGACGAGAGAGAAGGGAAAAAAAGGAGTTCAGTTCAGACAAAAGAAAGGAGGGGGAAAAAGAAGAAAAAGGAAATAATGTTTAGCCGAACACACAGGTGAGAGTTCCGAGGAACTCGATGTGTGAATCCCGTAGCTCTAGTTCGCCGGGACGATTGCCTCATGTGCAGCGATAGCCGCCACACACAGGCCACGAACCGGAGAATCAGGGGGCAGGAACACCATCACTGCGCGGATAGCTGCTACAAGTGCGGAGATCACCGCGTCCATCGGGTCCTCTCCGGAGTCGGGGCAATTCAGAGGAGGGGGCGAAGGGGCACTTGTGGTTGCAGCAGGCGCACTGGTAGGAGGGCGAGGAGCAGGCACCGACACCGATGGACGACCGGAGGCAACAGCATCCCGAAAGGAGCGGCCATGGACGACTTCTGCGCTGCCTCGCTTGTCGACGATGTTGACAGCGGTTCTGGCTTTTTCCAGCGCTTGGCGGCGCGTCACGGGGCCATCCGAGGAGGCGATGATGACGGCGGCCTTGCGCTGAATTCGCCAGGAAGGGCAGCGCGGTTCGTTAGCCGGATGCGTGCCACTGCAGTTAATGCAGCGACGGCGCTCCGCGGGACAAGGCGCGCTGGCGTGGCTTCCGCCGCAGCGGAGGCAGCGTTGGTCCCGCGAACAGGTCGCGGTAGCGTGGCTGAAACGGCCGCAGCGGGCGCACTGGAAGGGCCGCGGCAGGCGAGGGCGGACAGGCCGGCGGAGCTTGAAAAGGGCCACAACCGGCGGCACCGTGGTGCCCTGAAATGTTATCGTGAAGCACCTGCCTCGTCGGACGCAGGAGATGACCGGGACAGCTGAGTCGAGGCTGGCCACGATTTCCTCCAAGTCAAGGGTTGCGTCGACGCCATAGACGGTGCCGACGCAGCTGTTTACCGCGAGGAGCTTCCCCGTGACTTGGGTGTCGCAGATCTGGCTCACCTGGAGCAGGGGTGTGGGATCCGCGAGGGGCTGAATGTCCACAGCGACCACGTTTCGCCGAAAATTGACCCGGACGCGTCGAGTGGCCGAGAAGCCGGAGAGGAAGGCTCCGATGGCTTCGCGGGTCGTGGCGAGGTAGTTGGCCTTCTTGCCAACTGGGCGGTAAATGATGGTGCCGCCGTGGTCTCCCACTGCTGCAGGAAAGGCCGGGGGCTGTGTGACGGGCTCAGGAGCTGGGTCGGTGTCCAACTGAGCTGGGGGGCGAGTTGGTGAGCTTAAGCGGAAGCTGGGGGCGCCAGTTTCCTCCCATGTCGTGTCGTGACTATTTGGTGACGACGACGGTGGTGTTCGGTGTTCCCATGAAGAACTAGAGGCGGACGATTCGTCCGTCTCCGAGGGATTTGCCCGAGTCGGCGCGGCTTCGATGGAGCGCTATTCCTCGTGCGCGCCCGAAGGCGAGCTTCGCGATGTTGCTGCCGACGGCCATGGTCGTCGGTCGCGAAGCGTCGGTGTTGAAGACGCATCCTGAAGCTTTTGCTGCTTCGGGTAGAAGTCAGCCTTAAGGTTCTGGTTGGCCAGGGCCCGGTACCGAAGTACAGGCGGGCCCAGGACTAGGGGTAGCCCTAAGAAGGGCTGTGCGCCCGAAGGCGTGAAGCGGGCGTCGAAAATAACCCACGGGAGGAGCGAAAAATTGCGACCGTCCCGGAGAAAAACTCGCGAAAACCCGTAAAGCTGCGGCCGTATAACGAACTGCTATTCCGTGTTCCTTATTCCGTTTTCGCCCCCACTGGCACTCCCTGATTGGTCGTTCAACTTGCCAATCAAGTGACAATTCGGAAGCCCAAATCGTGGTGACGTCAAAATGACAAGTATGCGCTTATTATGGACGGAATCGGTTCCGCGCTACGGCGGAACAGCCAGCGAGTGGGCCCGTCGCAAACGGAATAAGAAAAATTGTGGTGCTGGCTGAGCCAGCGACCTTCGCTGTAACATTTGGTTACATGAACGTGGCCTACAACAAGCGCCGGAGGGATGTTGAGGTCACGTTTGACATGCCAGACGAACAGTTTGGGCGTCATTTTCGCCTGAGTAAAGCAACAGTGTTGTGATTGCGCGACAAAGGGCCTCGCGGGCTGCGCTCTCGGTGGAGCGGCAAAGGTGTGGGGTCCCGCGTTTCTTCGCCACAGCATCCTTGCAGTCGTCGGTGGAAGGCGAGTAGACTGTAGCGGGGACGCAGCCCGCGGTCAGCATCAGTGTGCGACGTGTCGCTCGAGCGATCGTCAACGCCGGGACCCGCAACAAGTGGGTCCACTTCCCGAGAACTGCGGAGGAGAAGGCAGCCGTGAAAGAGGAATTCCTTTGGTTTGGACCCCTACCCGGCGCGATCGGATGCGTTGACGGCAGCTTCGTCGCATTGAGGAGTGAGCAGAAGACGCCCTTCTGGCACCGCGAAGGTTATTTTGCCCTCAAGGTCATGTTCGTAAGTAGTGCGCTGGTACTATTTTCTCGTGCGTATTTTCTTGTTTGTTTGTTGCAGTGTAACGTGGTTCCCACTGCTCTTGGTTTTCCCAGATTTGCATCGCGGACATGTCGATCCTCACCGTGGACCCGCTCCGACCGGGATTGGGCGACGACAGCCACATCTGCGTGGGTCCACGAATCTGACTGGCGAGTACCTTCTCAGTGAGAACGTGGTGTCCCCATTGCGCAGAGGCTCGCGTGGAAGTTCGTGGTGATTGTGCGGAGTGGCTGTGATGTGATTTTTCAGTGGGTGCCTTCGCATATTGGACTACGTGGCAACGAGCCCGCGGAGGCCCTGGCCAAGGAGGCCCACCACCCGTCCACCCCCGTCACTACGTTAGTCCGCGCG
The DNA here is from genome assembly GCF_043290135.1 of Rhipicephalus microplus. Lineage (NCBI taxonomy): Eukaryota > Metazoa > Arthropoda > Arachnida > Ixodida > Ixodidae > Rhipicephalus > Rhipicephalus microplus. The sequence continues at coordinate 268,885,169 of NC_134710.1, forward strand.
GGTGGTGTAGCGCACTTTCGTATTGCGCGCTATGTGCGCACCTTACATCCCGAAGTGTGGCTGCTTGGGCTAGTTGGTATGGCATGACGTTAGTTATAGCACGAGAACAAAACGACGACACAGAGACAAGAAGGATCTTTCGTGTCCTTCTTGCCTCTGTGTCGTCGTTTTGTTCTCGCGCTATAACTATCGTCGTTACATCCCGACTCACGTGTGGCTTCGAAGTGTGGCAGCTTGGGTTAGTTGGTATGGCATGACGATAGTTATAGCGCGAGAATAAAACGATGACACAAAAACAAGAAGGACACGAGCGCTAGCGCTCGTGTCCTTCTTGATAAGAAGAAGACCACACGTAATAAGAAAGACACGAGCGCTAGCGCTCGTGTTCTTCTTATCACGTGTGGCCACGGGGAACCCCCCTCGACCGCCGCCGAGGAACGGCATCGGCAGGCGTGCTCGTGCCTTCCTTCTCTGTCTGCGCACGGACTGCAGCCGCACCGGTGAGCTGTAATTTCGCCGCACCAACAGCCCGAGCACGGCGTGTGCGTTATGCCCGGCGGATGAGACTATCGAGCATGTTCTGCTGCAGTGCCCCGGCTACGCAGACCAACGCTGGCGGCTCTTCGATGCATACGGCCGATTGGGACTGCCACACGTGAGTCTCGACCACCTACGGTTTCGCCGCGCGCGTCGTATAACGCTCCTTAGGGCCTTCGAGGCCATGCTGAACTTTTTCAACGATGTCGACCTTTTCACGCGCCTGTAAAGAGGCCCGTTACACACGTGTCGGGGTTTGTTGACATCGCGCCACGCCGCATTCCTCCTCGGAGTCCCGCGTGACTTTGTTTACGTTCGCCGCCCCGAGCTAGAGTGTACTAGAAGCGTTGAGTGGCGTGACCCCGTCTTACCGCCTGCTCCCTTCCGCGTTGCCCGCAGCGGCGGCGCTGCAGTCGAATAGTACTAAAAGAGCCGTGCGGCACGTGCAGAAACTGCTATGCGCTTCGGCTCCTCCGGCGTGCTTTCTTGATGAAGATCTCTTCATACCTGCCCATAATTGATGTCTAACACATGATGCCATAGCCCTTGAAGTATGACACGCCAATCTACTGAATTTGAGCTCCATAAAAGCCCTTGTGAGATATCGAAAATAATTTAGAAAGGGTGTGTCTCACACTGATTTCTTCTCTATATAATCTTTCTTCGTTAGTTAGGCGTCTACAATATTCAGAATAACTAAGCCGATTTATTGAAAGTTAGCTGTGCTCAGAAATCTGTGAGATTAAGAAACAAATACTGTGTCACACCCACGCAGAACCAGAAAGCCATTAGTAAACAGAGGAAAGAAACCGAATCTGAACCCCCTACACCACGAAATGTTTTCGTAGTTTAACTTTTCAGGGAAACTAAAATATTTACACGCATTCACAGCGACCACTAAGTGCCAAAATTAGGCGTGATGCTGCACACACAATCCCCCCCCCCCTCCCCCAGAAAAAAAAAGAAATCTGCCATGGATAACCCTGCGCCTATAGTTTACAGTTGGCGAAGCTGAATATAGCGTGTCTCTACAAATGGGCACTGCAGATTTCACCTCCTTTTGGACAGTATGAGGTTCGCAACAAAACTAGCTCAAGTCTAACGTAGTCGGACGAGAAATGCACCGCCTAAAATAGTAGTTGTGCACACTGTGCTCTGGATATCGTAGAGACTGCCGACAAAAAAGCGTATGATTTAATCACAATTTTGATACTTCTCTTTTTGTAGTTCGCCAGTAGCCACTTAATATGTAAGGCAGCTCAAATCGCTGATTGAGTAAGAAGCTAGGCGAATGCGTGCAAATTCAGATCGACTTTTTTGTGTGGGGGGGGGGGGGGGGAGGCTCTTTACACAGTGAATGTATCGACGGAATTTTGGCGCGCCTGCATATAACTCGTGAACCATGACGCGTAGCTGGTGTGTCCACTGATAAAGGCTCAAAAATGCAATAAATTCGCTAAAAACGAGAAAATACACGCTTTCGCAGGCTCGGGCGCGCGCACTCCCTATGCAGACGCTCCCGAGATCTTCAGTACCATGGGACTAGAGCGCCGCCGCTACTGTCACCCGCCGGAGAATCAGCCGAGATACGGCACAGCCACCTCGTTCACTCCGCTGCCCCCTTTTAATACACTGTACCCGAGCTGTCTGAGCGCGTTTTTTTTTTTTTACTCTTCCCCGCGTTGACGAAGAAGACTCTCTCTCTCCTCTCTTACAGGGAGAGTGCCCTAACCTTTTCTACTACTTTTCCAGTGTTTTTCTTTTTTTCTTTCTTTTGGCGGGCGCATTGCTGCACCTTCGGCTTCTCGGCGGTTTTTCGGTAGGTCGCGTGTGCTGCGTTTAGTTTCTTGCGCACGTGCGTGATGCGAGCGATCCAAAGCTGTTCACTTCTCTTACCCTTTTCTTCTGTCTATTCCCTATTCCCCCATTCCCTGCGCTAAACTGTGGAGGTGCCCTCATTGAGAGAGGCAATAACGGAAGTGCGCCTATTTCTTCATTTTGGCTCGTTTCAAAGTCGCTTCGAAGTAAATACACTCTTTTCAATTTACGTTTGATGCCAGTTTTTTGTACATCAAAAGATTACCTCGCGGTATTGATAAAACTTCAGCGCACTGACAAGTGGCATTATGGCGCATGCTACCAGTGCACAATCTATGAGCTGTTGCTCAACTGCTGCAGTATAGTTAAATGATGCACTATGTCGTGACAAACTCATCGTAGTAGCCATGTTTTGCATAATACGGGGTCAATGTCAGGCTAGGCAGGTACCACGGATTCAGTTGTTTGTATCCTAGGGTCAAGGAGCCTCAAGAGATCACGGTTAATTTAGCAGTATTTACAACACAATTCATATTTCTGCAGGCGACGATGGCTACCCCCTCGAGCCTTGGCTTGCGGTCCTGGTGAATGGTCGTCCTCCCATGGATAGTGCATAAATCAAGTACAACTCTGCACATGCTTCATTGCGTTCCATAGTGGAGCATTTTAATGGGTTACTGAAGAGCGTTTTCGCTGCATTCAGCGGCATTGTACTACCCCCCACTACTCACCTGAACGTTCTTCCAGTACTGTTGCTGCATGTGCAGTGTTACACAACCTTTGTTTCGAAGGTGACATAGGCTTTGACAGTCTCAGCGATGACAGCGGTGACGAGAACAGTGAGCACGGCAGCTCTCTCGATGATGACCTCCAACCTCGACTTAGACAGGGAAAGTCAGTCCACTGAGTGTACTTGCGTGGGCAAGCTCTCCACAACTGTGTTATTAGCTTGTTTGGAACGGCAAGGCAGCAACACCTGCAGTACCTAAGAAGAATGCCCCGGGGACTGCACCGCCTGAAGCAGCAACCACAGTGTTAAAATATTTGTGCTGTATTGCAAGAGTTTGACCATCCGTGGTTCTTTAACGTCCACCTAATATGGAGTAAACCAATGTTTCTGCATTTCCCCCTCAGGTGCTCTCACAACCACTGCTGTCAGCAGTAATGGGACAGATGTCCCCAAGTCTAGTAGTGTGACATTTTATGTGATCAGCTGCCATGGTGTTTCCAGAAACTTAGCAAGCAATTATGAAGCTGCAATAGAGCCTAGCCCACTCGCTGGGAAGGAATCATTTTGGTAAAGCTTTTTGTAATTAAAATGATTGCGTGGGTTCTATGAGCTAAAACAACAATATGATTACGAGGCACACTTCACTTCAGGTCTTTGGAAAAATCGAACACCTCAAGTTTTTTAATGTGCACGTAAATGCTATGCAGGCCTCTTGAATTCCACCTTCATCAAAGTACACCTCAGAAACTTTGATCATGCCCGTGTGATCCGGGTCCACCGTCAAGCACTGTAGCCACAGTGCACCAGTATCATTTTTGTCGCTGCTGCTGTCCCGCAGCTGCCAACAATTGTTACAGTGGTCTGCACCATGCCTGCACACTGTCTTCTCGCTTCCTGTCTAAACAACGCACACCAACTACACTCGGTGACCATCTGTGGCACATTCACAACACGGTTCCTTTGGATTGGGACAACCCATACTGAAACAGATAGTCTAGCTTTTCAAGTACATTTTTCTCATTTGTAAATGCTGAAATGCTGAAGTAGTGTGAAATAATAAGTACACAACCTTTTTTTTCAATTTGGAACTTTGTAAAAAAATTATTTTTTTCATGCTCATGTCAATGCTGATATGACATACACGTTTTGTAAATAAATGCACGTTGCGAAACCACGGTGTCGTTTTCAAAGCAAAGATTCATAACGTTGCACGCAATACAAGAAACATCATGCTGAATGAAACACTGCATCAAATGGGGTAATTATTACTGGAACACTATATATATACATAATGCCAGGCTTGTCTGATGAAACGAAGCCACGTGATGTCTGTTGTGTGCATCATTTCACAAGGCTGATGAGCACACCTAAAAGTAATGTGTGGAGATACCCTCCCATGACTGTGAAAAGGTGAATAATTGAACACTGTTATGCACCACACTTGTTGTATTGAGAAGCTCACTTGCACGTAAAACATTACTAAAGAAAGAAAAGTTAAAGTTGAAAAAACAATGATGCCCATGGTCGTTACTGTGGTAGTAACAGCAAAGGCTGAGGAGTTCCAGGCACAATGACAGCCAGGGTAGCCGAACGCGAGCCCCTCACTTCATTGACAAGCTTCAGATCATGTAGACGAATCTCGTAATGTATTGTAAACCCTGTAATGCAAAAAGATACAGGAAACACAAGTCTTGCTCCACCTGTTCGAGTTGGATGGGCAGCAAAACGTGGCATTCATCGATTGAATTGGAAAAGAACGTTAATTATCAAGGTAGAAAAAGCCAACCTTTTTTGCCTATTTATAACACAGCCCAACTACAAGAAGTCAAACAGAGTGGCTTCCCTTGGCTTCTTCCAAACCTTTGCACAAGCACCTAAATGTAGCATTGTTAAGTGTGACCTTGCACTTTAGCCTCATCTACAAAGTAGAAGGATTGCAGAACTTCTTAGATGTACATCATGAATCCATAAGCATGTTGTGAATCAATGCATCAATAGCAGCAGTAAACACGGCAAAGCTGTGGGGAGTATGTAACCCGTGTCGTTCGGACGTTGCACCAATTTCAGCACACCAACGAGGTTTTTTTGTTTGTTCATTAGAAAGTATGCTCCACCTGTCAATGGCGGGCATTATTTCACTCAGCAGTCATCAAGAGCAGCCATAAATTCCTAATGGTTGTCCAGTAACCATGCAAAAGTTTTGTGCCTAGTAAATTTAGAGACACCACACAATAGTAAGTGTTTCAAATGCAGGCTGCAATGTGCGACATGCATTGCAATGACCACTGCAAATCTGATTTTTTTAATTCTGTGATCACCACTATTTTTATGCCAAAAACATTGCCCCTTTGCTTACACATTTAATATATATTGCTACCTAGAGTTGTGAGCCGGCAAGCCCTAGCGAGCCAAAAAGGGCAAAGAGAACGAAGAAGTGTGTGTCAGCGCTTTGTTTGAAGATACACGCTCGTGTCTTTCTGCCCCGTTGTTCCTGTCTTGTCTTTACGGGTCTTGGTGCGTGACAAACTGGTGGACGTGTTGGGTAATCTATGCACCGTACCCCTCCACATAGCAAGAACTGAAGCGTCGTACCGGTGGTCACTCCTCAGCACCGTGCAAGCAGAAGAATCCGAGAGCAATCCGCTGAGTTTGGACTGCTCGCAAACAACATGGCAGCTCCAACCAGCCTTACTGACACCAACCCAATCGGTACGAACGTCACAACGCCGCTTCACTGCACCTTACTCACACCGCGAACGCCAAATCCCTTTCATGAAACTGCACTTGAGCATGTCGAAGATTGGCTTGTTCGTTACGAGTTTGTTGCCGTGCACAACCAGTGGGCCGACGCAGACAAACTGCGGCACGTCTATTTCATTCTTTTGGACGGTGCACTTGTATGGTATGAGAATTGGGGAGGTATTCTTACATCATGGGAAGACTTCAAATGCCGAATTCTTGGGACATATGCCAGCCCTGACCGTTGGGAGAAAGCTGAGCGCAATCTGCAGTCCTGCATACAACTGCCGAACTAAGGGGTCGCGATGTATGTCGACGACATGACGTGTCTTTTCCACCGAGCCGACCGCGGCATGCCAGAAGAAAAGAAGGTACGGAACCTCATGCGCGAGTGAAAGAGCAGCTTTTCAGTGAGCTCGAGAGCAGTCCGCCCAAGACTGTGTCAGAATTTCTCACAGAAACCGTCACCATCGAAAGCACTCTTAGGCACCGGGCCTCGTCATACGAACGGTACGTACAGCTTCAACTACGGACTACTCGGGAGCTTTCGGTGGCCAAATGGATTTCTTCCGAGACCTCATACGTTCAGTTTTCCGCGAAGAACTCCAGAATTAAGCTGTCAGTGCCCTCGCAGCCTACTATCTCTTCGTTGTCCAGTGTTGTCTGACATGAAGTCCAGCATGCCTTAAGAAACCGCCCTTTATGAGAATTATCAACCACCCAGTGACTTCCCCCACATGTCGTATCCTCAAGCTTTGCAGAAACCTGTTACACTTGCAATTCCGCATCCCACCGGCGCCCCAGCCATGCTGCAAACAGTCCAAGCGGCACCATATTACAGCGAACCTCGCCTGATCTCGCGGAAATCAGACGTATGGTGTGCGCCAGATTGACGTCCTCTCTGCTTCTTCTGTGGCGAGGTTGGGCATTTGTACCGACAGTGTGCTTACGGACAACTAGGACTACGCGGATTTTCGACGAACTCATCGCCACCCAGGTTCAGTCAGCGGCCCCCTGAAATTCAAGTGTATGTGGCTCAGCAGTGCGGAACTTTGTCATCCTTGCACCAGTCACGCTCCCTGTCACCGTGGCAATTTTCTCGTAATCGCCGTACCAATTCGAGCATGGTGCAGGGTCAGTCACCCAGTCCATGCCGGGAAAACTAACCACAGCGACCTTCGGGGGCGAGGCTGTTCATACTGGACAAGCTCAAGGCCACCTACCGACACTTCCGCAAACTGACGATTCCTCAACGACGACGACAGCAGCTGGTTCCGCAAAGACTTCATTAGACATTCCAGTGCTGCTTGACGGTCGCAAAGTCAGTGCTTTAGTTGACACGAGTGCGGATTTTTCTATAATAAGTGAAAAACAGGCTGCTCTCCTGAAGAAAGTGACGATGCCTTGGAACCTCAGGCCAATTCGTACTGCTGGTGGGCATATCGTCACGCCACTCGGTGTTCACACAGCACGAATACAAATTCGTGGTTCTACCTTCGTTATCAGCTTGAGTGTTCTCCGTCAGTGTTCTCGAGACCTGATCAATGGCATGGACTTCCTAAGGAAGCACGCTGCTATCATCGGCATTAGACAACGCCTCGTCACGTTACCAACAAAAAGCGCCACACCAGAGCATAATCCCAGCCACGATCGAGTATACCTGCGCGTAATTGACGATGCTGTGACAATACCACCGCGCTCAAGTGTTGTGGTTCAAGTTGCGTGTAACAAATCAGCACACGGTGAAATGATGGCGGAGAGCAATCGATTCCTTCTCTTTTCCCAAGGTGTCTGCATAGCACGAAGCCTTGTAAGCCTCCAGGCTGGCCACTGCGAGGTTCTTGTTACAAACTTTGGCTACGAGCCCCGACACCTTTTCCCTGGTACTGTCATCACCTGTGTCTACCCAGTAACCAATGTGACTGAGTGTTTTGCTTCCGAGCCAACTGATAATACCGAAGCACCTCTCCAGAGTGTCGACATAAATCCAACGCTTTCTGATGAAAACAAACGAAGGCTTAACGACCTGTTGATAGAATTCCACGCCTGTTTTACACGTTCATCGAGAATCCGTCAGACATTGATTACCTAACACCGTATTATGACCTATGGCGACGCGCACCCTATACGGCAACAGCCTTATCACGTTTCACCAATCAAACGACGCGCGATTCAAAAGCAAGTGAAGGAAATGCTTCAAGACGGTGCAATACAGCCATCAAGCAGCCCATGGTCATCACCAGTGGTCCTTGTAAAGAAGAAGGATGGTACACTTCGCTTTCGTGTCAATTATAGGAAGCTGAATAACGTCACAGAGAAAGACGTGTACCCGTTGCCTTGAGTGGACAATTTTCTTGACAGGCTGAGGCGAGCAAAGTACTTTTCCTCAATCGACCTCAAAAGTGGTTATTGGCATATTGAAGTCGATGAACGTGACCACGAAAAAACGGCTTTTGTAACTCCTGACGGTCTGTATGAATGAGTGCTCCCACTCGGCCTCTGTTCCGCTCCAGCCACATTCCAACAAATGATGGATACCATTCTCGCTGACCTCAAGTAGAAAAGTTGGTTCATCTATCTAGATGATGTTGTTATTTTTTCAAGAACGTTTGACGAGCATGTTCTTCACCTTCGGAGTGTTCTTGAAGCTATACGGTCCACTGACCTTACCCTCAAGCCTGAGAACTGCTATTTCGGCTACAAAGAACTGAAGTTCCTGGGTCACGTTGTGAGCGCTGCAGGCGTTCGGCCCGATCCCGAGAAGACTGCCGCTGTGACCGCTCTTCCAGCTCCGACAGACAAGAACAGTCTTCGACAATTTCTGGGGTTCTGCACATACTATCGCCGCTTTATAGAAAACTTCTCTAAGATTGCGGAGCTGCTCATCAGACTTACACGTGACGACACCCCATTTCTGTGGACTGACGAACAAGCGACTGCTTTTGCAGAACTGCAACATCGATTGTTTTTCCCTCCTGTACTTGGTCATTTCGATGAGGACGCTGACACAGAGGTGCACACTGATGCAAGCAACATTGGTCTCGGAGCTATCTTGGTGCAAACACAAGATGGGACCGAACGTGTGATCTTACGCGAGCCGCACTTTATCATGTGTCGAAACCAACTATTCAACGCCAGAGAAAGAATCTCTGGCGGCAATATGGGTGATTACAAACTTCAGGCCTTATCTCTATGGACGCCCATTTAAAGTTGTGACTGATCACCACGCTTTATGTTGGTTGGCTAGCCTTTGAGACCCCTCTGGGCGATTAGCACGATGGAGTCTGCGGCTTCAGGAGTTCGATGTCACCATTCTATACAAGTCGGGTAGAAAGCATGAAGACGCCGACACTCTATCACGAGCACCTCTGAAATCCGACCATACAGCTGTAGAAGACGACAGTGCCTTCCTGGGGACTCTCAGTGGGGCGGACCTCCTCAGTAAGCAACGAGCGGACCCCGAGTTAAGGCCCATCATCGATCATTTAGAAGGCAGCACCCTATCTGTTCCTCGTCCACTTTCCCGTGCGTTGCCGTCATTTTGCTTACGACACGGCATATTATACAAGAAAAACACCGGTGTCGGCAGCAGATCTTATCTTCTAGTTGTTCCTCAAGACCCTCGTGATGACATCCTATTAGCCTGCCACGATGAGCCGACATCCGGCCATCTGGAATACTCACGAACGCTCAACCGGGTACCACAGCTATATTTCTGGCCGAAACTCGCAGCTTGTGTCAAACACTACGTGAAAGGATGCCGCGAGTGTCAGTGTCACAAGTCACCATTTGTAAAGCCTGCAGGCCTCCTACAACCCATCAACCCACCGCGTACGCCGTTTAACCAAGTTGGGATAGACCTCCTTGGACCGTTTCCTATGTCTCGCTCCGGAAACAAGTGGATCATCGTCGCAACTGATTACTTGACGTGTTACGCTGAGATGAAGCCACTGCCACGCGGTACAGCATCTGAAGTCGCCCAGTTTTTCGTGCACCACATTGTGCTTTGTCACGGCGCCCCATCATTCATCATCACTGACCGAGGGACAGCATTACGACAAAACTGTTGGATGACATCTTCAAGCTCAGTTACACGAACCACCGTAAGACAACCACATACCACCCCAGAGTAACGGCTTGACAGAAAGGCTAAACAAAACGCTGGCGGACATGATTTCTATGTACGTGGATGTGCAGCATAGAACATGGGACGAGATCCTGCCGTACGTAACATTTGCGCACAACACCGCAACCCAGGGAACGACAAGGTTCACACCCTTCTGCCTCAATTACGGTCGAGACGTGCAAACCATGCTAGACGCCCTGATTCCTTGTGACGTTGAACAGCACGAGCTGCTAACTCCTGATGTCGAGGATTACATTCAGCGTGCAGAGGAAGCACGTCAACTAGCTCGTGTGCACATAAGATCGCAGCAATGTGAAGACACCCGAAGGTACAATATCCACCATCGACAAGTCACCTATCAACCTGGCGACCAAGTGTGGGTTTGGACTCCTGTTAGACGGCGAGGTCCCGGTGAGAAACTCCTGAGCAAGTACTTCGGACCCTACAAAGTATTACGGCGGTTGAACGAGGTCAACTATGAAGTTATTCCAGACGGAGGCTCGGTAACGATCCGGCACCACTCATCACGAACAGAGATGGTGCATGTCGTCCGCCTAAAACCTTATTTTACGCGGTGATACACGCCTTATTTTGATCGGGCAGCAAACATTTCCTTTTTTTATGTTGTCCGTTGGGTCTCTAACGAACTTTGAACTGTGTTAGTGTTTTTGTTTCTTATGACCACTCACAGACATTTTTTTTATTTTGCACATGCATATGCCCTATAAGTATCATTTCTTCTTTTTTTTTCCTTATGGGCCCTGCTGTCCTCTTGTGTATGAGAATTGTGTCGATGCTCTAATGGGAGGGGGAATAATGCCAGCTAGAGTTGTGAGCCGGCAAGCCCTAGCGAGCCAAAAAGGGCAAAGAGAACGAAGATGTGTGTGTTAGCACCTCGTTTGAAAATACACGCTCGTGTCTTTCTGCCCCGCTGTTCCTGTCTTGTCTTTATGGCTCTTGGAGCACGACGATAAGTAAGAAGCCGGGCTTTGACAATGTTCTACTCAGTATAGTAACAGTGGTCATTATTTGTTATCTGTTTTTACTTAGCATTAGTTTGCTGTCTGCCTGAAAATTATCTTTTCATGCTAATAATTTAAGCCAAATAGATAATCAAGTGATTTCTGAGGTATGCTAAGTAGGCACATCGTATACTTGTCTTTTCGATCGACCTCCTGGATAACCAAAGTGTACCAAGAATAGACCAACTAGCTAAGTAATGTCCACTTCAAAAACACAGTGCATCGAACATGATGACAACTCTACGTAGTGCTGCTTTGTCAACAGCACTCGTAACCTTGCCAACGCAGTCATAGCCCTTCTGCTCGATAAGCACAAAAAACAGGCCCGCCGCTGCTAGGAGACCCTACAAGGTGGTTTCTTAAATGCTTTCCCCTTTTTTCTTCCCAGTTCTTTCCGCAACGCGGTAAAAAAAAAAAAAAAACCATGGGAAGCATATATCATACAAATCATTTGCCGGCTAAAACAATTATGCTCATCAAATATGATTAGGTGATCGCAAATGAAACACCATGGTCTGCAGATAAACATAAATGTTTTACGCAACAACTTTCCTCTGCGAGAGTTCTATTAAGCAAATATGTACTTTCGTGAGCAATATGAGTTCGAACGCGCGAGAGCGTGGCCAAGAGCCTCAAAATACAGATAACGTGATACGAGGATGGCGCTGCCGAAACTGGAGAGAAAAAGAGGGCGCTCTTCCGCTGACTGTTTGCACTCGCATAACCATACCCGCATGATCGTTGCTGTGAAACTGCAGTTTATCGCGTGCCTTCAGCCGCTAGCAATGATAACATGAAAATAAAAAAATCACCGAAAGCAAGGATGCGTATCAAAATGCTGAGCGAATATCGTCTAGATGTAATAAAAGCGTGGCCTGTGCATCGCTGCCGGCTACGTCACAGCCGACGTTTTTGTAGCTTGATAGCCTGCTAGGTCAACTGGTTGTGGCAGTGCACGTTCATATGAATTCGTATGACAGACAGCAGCCACTAGCAGCTCACACGCTACAAGCCGAGTTTTGCAGCAACAATATCGAGGAGGGGGTGTCATCAGCTGGCATAAAAACGTTGCCTGTAAGAGCAAAAGCGAAGTAAATATATCGCGATCGCAGCATGTTGGCTTCGTTTACTCACCTTACGACAAGAATTTCACAATCTACCCTTGTTTTTCGCAGCTTGCCATATCCTTCAGAAACAAAAATACTACCCAGTAGTCGCAATCACATTGTTCTCGCAGACTTATATGCCACAGAACGCAAAATACGGCTCGCAGAGATAATCGGCTGCTTTTTTACACACAACGGCCATTATGTGACTTGGTTTGAATGCGAAAACAACTAACATGTGGCTCCAACTTTCAAAACACAAAAGTTTATCAATTACTTTTAGCAATATAACTCATTCATGTCAGCAATAGAAGCCTGTAAATCGAATTTCTTCTAATTTTTGGGGTTGTTTTTTGTTACATGCTTGCGAATAACGTAAATAGAATATATTACCCCTTTGCGGCTCTCAGCCAGAAAGTAGTTTTACTTTTAAAGAGCCATTCAACAGGTTCCGACTTTTTTTTTACACCCCTCATACAAGCTTGGCAATTTGTAGATTAGACCGCAGCGATCACGTTTTCTGAATATTACAACGCTGCCGAAGTGGGCAGAGTCACGACGATGGGCTACGCTTTTCCCTTTATGGAAGGAAGAAAGGGGGTCAGGCCGCGCAAAAATTTGAAACCAGCTTACACTGATGTTCTAACCCCTGTAAGTTCCTTAATATTGAACGTATTTGCAAAATTTTTGCGGCAGCATGTTGGCAAAAAAAAACTGCACATATATCTTCTTAAAAATTTTTGGACCTTAGGGCTGTTTACTGGCCCTTTAACAGGTTCAGAAGAACTTGGCCACAGAGCACACTATCTTAATACTTCTTTAATAGTCAATTAGCCTTAATAATGACATTTAAATTATAATCTAGAGATTTTTCTTTCAATCTGGTGATTTTTCGAGGGTCAATCTAGGGATAAAATGTCTCCATAGATTGGCATCACTGTCAGGCGGTGAGGCGCAGCCATGCCACTCAACGCTTCTAGTACACTCTAGCCGCGGCAAAAGGGTGGCCCGCCAAACGCCACAGATATCTGCTGATATCGGTAGTGAATATATGTCGATAGAAGCCACACAGGCGGTATTATGCAAGCAATAAGAAGATCCTCTCAATATGTTATACGATTATGAAGCTTGTCGCAATTAGGGACTGTGAATGAATTTTGAACACCTTGGATACACTGGCATTTTTGGCATTAATTCCAACCAGCCTCGCCATTCTGGCCTCTGATCATGCTTACATGGACATAAAAACAATATACATGTGTAGCGTGGAATGGGGAGGGGGGGGGGGGGGGCTTTTGTGGAGGGAGTAGTCTGTAACGTTATCATCATCGCCATATATAATCGCAATTTCACTATTAAATTCCATGAGAAATCATCCAGCGTTTTTCCATGTGAAATCATCCAGAAACATGCAAAAAGATTTGCATGTTTCTCGCTATGCGGTACTCGTCCTGCTCGTTTGTTTTCGTTTCTAAACATTTTCCTCCCTGTTGATGAGAGTCTGTAGTTTTCCCAGTCAAAAATATTCAATGGGTCCAACTGGAAAATTTCCATTTAAAATCAATGGGTGTTGGACCAGTAGGATTTTCGCCACCCATTGAACATTATCCCGTTCGAATCAATGGGTAAACCCTTATATTCCAAAGGGGGATCCAAGTGGCTCACCACTTCAATGCAACTGGTTCAACAGGGGACCCCATTGGCTACCAGTTAAGTGTGGCTGGTGCTGAGCAATTGCCAGTTAGTTGCAATGGTGCGCACCATTTGAAATTGGTTGGTGACAAACTGGTAGCCCCTTTGGCCTCACATGGCCAGCCCATGAAAACGAAATGGTACGCTGGTGGTTGTCCAATTGGTGTGAATTGGCTAACCCGTTGAATCTAACTGGTGGTCAATTAAATATCCCGTTGATTTCAAATGGTCAACCCATTAAGACTAAATGGTACGCAGGTGGTTGTCCACCTGGTGTGAATTGGCTGACCTGTTGAAGCTAACTGGTGGTCAATTGGAAACCCCATTGACCTCAAATGGTCAACCCATTAATACTAAATGGTATGCAGGTGGTTGTCCACCTGGTGTGAATTGGCTGACCTGTTGAAGCTAACTGGTGGTCAATAGGAAACCCCATTGACCTAAAATGGTCAACCCATTTATACTAAATGGTATACTGGTGGTTGTCCACTTGGTGTGAATAGGCTGACCTGTTGAAGCCAACTGGTGGTGAATAGAAAACCCGTTGACCTGAAATGGTCAACCCATTGAAAATTAATGGTAGGCACGTGGTTGCCCGGCAGGTCTCAGTAGACTAACCCGTTGAAGCTAACTGGTAATCCTGTGGTTCCAGATGTTTGGCCCACTGATCGTAACTGGCATTCCAAACAGCCCCCAATTCATTCTAGTTGGTAAGCAAATTCAATGTGGCTGGTAACCACATGACTTCCCACATTGTTGCAAATGGTCAGCACTTTGATGGTAATTGAGACTCCAATGATTCCATATGTTTCAATAAAAGGTTGAGTTGGGCTAGTTGATACATACTTGGATACATGCAGCGCGAACTTAGACAAAGAACACAGACAAGCGCTCGTCTGCGTTGTGACTCTCTGGTCTTCGACCAAGCTGCACTGCATGTATCCAGATGATTGGCCCAGTGACAAAAGCTGGTGTTTAGCCAGTCACCATTCTACCTGGTAAGCCAATTTAATATGGCTGGCCATTAGTTTCTGGTAAGCACTTGGTTGACGCTAAATTGCTAACTGCATTTCAGCCAGCCAGTGGTTGGTATACAGAGAGAGCCAACTGAAGCTAAGTAGTAGTGTAGTAATTGCAGTCTCTTGGCTGACCTATAAACATGATTATCACATTTCTGCGGATGCAAGTAGAAAATGACAATCCTGTAGAAGGCTGGCTGTCATCACACTGCACTTCATTAATTGCAATTTCACAACACAGTGGAAACAGCACAGGCTGGATTACCTAGTGTGAATGTGACATTAATGCACACTCAAATGCATGCACATACAAGATAAAAACAATGGTAGAGAAAAAAAAAATATGAAAGAATGAAAATTTATTCACACATTCCATAATATTTACACTATTTAGAAAATGCACCAATGGTCCTCCTCTGTTAAACTTCCGCAACGCCCTGGTTGTCCTTCGCCCTGCAAATGTTTTGCAGAATTTATACATTTAGTCAGCCACACAATGGCTTACATTCTTCCAAGTCTAGATGTGATTTAACATAAAAACATTAACATAAAAATAGCTATGCATGTTGAAGGGGTACAACAGCTGTGCCAATTACGCGAATTTGATACAATTCCCCGCTTTTGCGCCGAGCTGCCAAAACCATATTGCGCCACGCTGCGCCAAAATGCCAGACGAGCCTCCAAATTTTCTCAGTCTCTTTCTGTACATGCATGTTGCAAGCAGATGAATATGGCCAAGTTTCTCTTAAAAAAAGGGGGGGGGGGGAGTCCTTTGACACAAAGAACACACTTATCTTACCGCTTGGCAAGCTTCTCAATATCTGAAAGCTTCTCAACAATGAAGTGGTTCATCTGTTTGACTGCCAACGGCAGTACTCCTGCAGGCACGCCTTGATGCTCCAGACGTGCTCTGTAGCAGTCTGAAACAACAAAAATTATCAATAAATAGCCTTGAAGAAACCAGCTGCTTAAAGAACTAATAGCATCGATATTACTTTAAGAACACAAAAGTTCAAAATTGAACTTTTAGTCATATTTCTTGATGCAATGAAGTGTTATATGCTGAATGGCCTAGAATATGCCTTAGCAGCACAGGCTTGAACAATACAGAAAGCATTCTCCAGTTAGCAAAAGTGTTCCGTTCCAGCATTTATTAGAAAAAGGAAACTGCGAACTTAGCGTGCACATGCACAAAAATAATCTAAAAAAGTAACATTTCACAGCTCTCCACTCGCACCATGTAACTGTGTGGATTTATATAGTGCAGGAAGAAAGCAGAGAACACTATTTCTTTTTTTGTCATTTTTTATGAAAGAGATATAAGTTATGATGAAAAAAATGCTGGCAGTCTACACACTAGCTCTATTGTTGGCTTTTCTTTTTTTCGACTATCTTTTTGAACTACCAGTGCATTTAAGAGACTTAAGACTTTCACCTGCCTGCACTCCTGACTAAAACAAATGAATTTAATAGTAAGTAAGAGGCAAGGTGTTGGGTCACATTTTTACAACTACATAGTTTATGTAAAATTGTGTTCATAACTGAAGTCAAAGCAGACAGTAAAGTTTGTAGTGGCTTCAAAATAGACTCAATTGCAACCGAGCTTTGCTGTGATTTCATGTACTAAGAATAAGATTGGTTCAATATGCATTCCAAGAGACTGTCTGCACACTTACCACGCATTACGTCCAACTTCCACGGTGTTAGGGGAGCCTTGCGTGGACGGTTAGGGTACCGTGGACAATGTTTTCCTGCATAACAGATATCCACAACAACGAATTCCCCCGTTACCAACTGACACACACTATGCTTTTGTATTATAACCAACCATGCAGGGAGCGCTCCTTAAGGTTGTCTTTCGACCAGATGGTGACTAGCAGGTCCTTGACAAATAAGGAATCCTTATGATGGGACTGCACATGTTCCCATGCACCTTTCTTGACCATAAGCCCTCGTCCAATGTCCACCTGCACGGAACATATGCATTCTGAAGGCATCCATGTGCAGTGCAACCTGTATTGCATATCATAAACAACAAAGGTCTATTCATTTCACCAGCACTTTGTCAGCCAGTTTTGTGGTGCTGCACTCTAGCATTCTTTCTATGAACTGCACATGGTGGTGTCAGCACCACAGTATTCATTGAGAGAAAGTGCAGCCTTTGTGCAAGACCAGTTTACAAAGTGCCTGCACCTTCTCAGTGAGGTTGTGCTGAATCCGCGCAGCACGAGATGGCTAAAACAGCAGCAGACAAGGCCAAGTGTATTCCTTAATATTTCTGTCCAACAAGTACGTTAGTGAAGTTGTTTTAGTAAGTTGTGTTGCTGACAACGAAATTCATTTTTTTTGGTTGTTCATAAGTTCTGCTTAAAATTTACACATATCTATAATGATCACTGAACTCTTTTTGGAATGTCTTGCTCAGCTGTGCAGAGACAAACTTCTATGACAAGTAATCTATAATGCTCAATCTTGCTTTATATTATTTTAACATGCTTTCAAAAGAACAGTTGTTTGTAATTTGGACAGCTGCACATTATTGACATTCCAGATAGAATACCATTGTTTCACTGTCATTCGGTTGCGGATTGGATGAACCTGGGCGAAGGGCTCGCTCTGTCAAGGTGTCTTGTAGATCCTCAGACACGGAGGGGCTCGACTGGCTGCCATCCATGATCCTTTTCATAATTCTGCAGCCTGCATTTATACATGAGGTGCCGTGCTGTTTGCATTGCCCAGAGAGGAAAAAGAGCTGACAAAATATTTTCATTAAATTTCATCAAACAGCTGTAAACAATAGCCATTTGCAGTCTAAACTCGAAATATCTTCACTTAAAGACTGCCGAACGTTTTATGGTAACAAGCTGTACACACTGCTAAATGTCAGAAGAATGGCATTAATGCTTTCACAGCACAAAATCAGTACAATGAAGACATTTTCTGCTTCATACCTTTCATGTCTTCCAGTGCAGAAATAACCTTGTCCTGAAGCTCCATGTTCAGTCTTCTGAGTTGAGCCATCTCCCTGTCTTTTTCTTCATTTTGTTTTCGCAGTTGGCGAATGATGGTAGATTTTTTCTCTACCTGCTCTTCAAGGTTATCAATGGTTTCATGAGCCCCCTGAAGGCGCCCACTGTCCATTGCTTCTTTGTGGTGCTTTTTAGAATGTGGCCCATCTTGATTTTTCGCCTGCCTCTTCATATTTTCTTTCTTGCTTTTTAAAAGCTGAAGCAGGCGTGCCTCTGCACCACTTGTTGTTTTGTTTTTCGTTTTTTCTTTGATAGGGCTCTGGGCGAAAATAGAAAATAACTTGTTACACACTGTTTACACAAGTGTTGACAGGACCTTTTGTAGGAGGTTTAGATAATAATTTACCTCCGCTTCATTCTCGTAGTCCGAAGACGCCGGCGAATAAACCCTCTTCGGAATACGCGTTCTCTCTCTGGCCTCTGTCTCCGCGAAGTCCTCCGATTCTGGAAAACGTGAGGGCGGATTGCAACATTAACATTTACTGAGTTAGTGTCACATCATCCTCTGACGCGTGCACATTTCACGATCTCTAGCATGCACTTTTATTAGTTTTATTGCATTGTAAATTAACCATCGAACCTCGTGTGAATGCTTAAGTACCGTTGTAACACAACGTCATATGCCGCGAGCGAAATAGTAGCGTATAGACCTTGTCATTAGGTATAAAAGCTGCAGTGCCACAAACAAAGGCGCGTCCTACCGCAAAAGGGCCTTATATACTCCAGGCTGATATACCCGACGCTGTTGGTATCTCTCTGCGGCCAGGTAAATACCAGCGTCATCTCCGTAGAGTTTTCAGGTATATGCATAAATTAATAATGACACCATGGTGTCATTATTAATCGCAATCGCAAATAAGTATGCATACTTATTTGCGATTGCACGCGGTAAATTAACAAAATGAACTATGCTAGTGGAGATTATCGATAAAATACTTTGTAGTTACTAACGGTGAACAGTGCTTAGCAGTCAGCCAGGCCAAAGAGAATGCATTTCGCCGGCAACATATCAAACAAAAGCAGGCTTACCTCCCAGTGCCAGAATCCGGGCCCTATAGTAATCGCTGTCTCCACTGTCGTCCGTCCATTTGACTAAATAGAGGGATTTGGACTTGAAGTCTTGCTGGTGACGGGGGAAGAAATCTTTAACGTCTTCTATTGGCACCGTTCCAATTTTTTTATCATCTTCGTACCGGACTCGAACGTGGGTAATCATCTTGCAATGCTGAAGAAAACATCTACACACGTGCGCTACAGCTGGTCAAACGCTGGTCGCACACAGCAAGCAACAAGGGTCGACCGCAGCTGCGGATCTGATAGTTTGTCAATGAAAATGTTATTCTTCATTATAAGTAAACAAAAAATCAGAATAATTTTAAAAGTATTTTTTTACTTTTATAATGTTTGTTTAACGCTACGCTGTTTCAATCAATTCACATGCAGACTGCTGGCTGCAGGGTGTCTATGCAATATGGCAGCCGCTGTGGCCGCAGGCAGCCGGTGCACATTGTCCTATCGCTTACATCGCCGTTTCTGTACTTCGTGTCCCGGAGTGAAATAAGCCGTCTTGTTGCTTCAAGACCTCGCGATGGAGCGCGGTCCGAAGAAAAGAAAGAGAGGACCCTACAAGACTTATTTAAATCCCAAGTCTCAGTTCCAGCTACCAAGGAGCACCGCACGCGCTTGCCCGCCGACCGTAAGTTCTGATCATTTTCAACATGGATGGGCACTTTCGATCGGGGTTTTAGCTTGATCCGGGCCCTGCTGGTATCAGATCAGCGGTTGTCCACAACATTAATCTGCATGTTGCTCAACGACTTCGATCGTTGCGCCGTGTTTTACGGTCTTCCTTTTTACCACCCTTTATAGTTCTGCCCGCGAATGATCGAATGTGCTCGGCCGTGTTAAATTGCTATTTTTTATCAGTGCATTTTCTTTTTCATTAATTTAGCGCAGCAATTTAAGTCCAAATCTCATTATTTTCTTCTAGGGTGCCAGCCCTAGCATGCCTTCTTCGAGTGATGAGGCAGACAGCGACACTGAAAGGGCAGATCCACCAAGTCGAACAACATCACTGAAGAGCCGGAATAGTCACATAGCTAGTCCGGGCTCCGAACGTCCGGAAAGTGAAGAAGATTTCCCCGAGTCCGATAATGAGCCGGTAAATTGAGCTGGTAGTAGAATGCTACGAGAACTATTGTTTCTATACGATAAACCGTTTACTATATCGGCGCACTTGTTCTATCACAGGTAACGTCAAGTGGAGGCCGGTTAGGCTCGTCAGCTGGCAGTGCTATGGAAGCTCCTGCTGCAGCCCCTGAAGCACAAGAGCAGAGGAACAGCGCTGATCCGTCACAGAAATTTCCTGCACGCGAGCCTCACGCCCCAGCAGATGAAGTTATTTTACTAAGGCTTATCAGTTAATTAGTAAGCATACACATGCTATTTTATGCTTATGTATTACGATGGGAAATTATAAATTTTGGTTGGTTTTTTTTAGGACTCTCCACTTCAAGACGGCATTGCAAGCCTTTCTGACGCAGATGATTCGTCACTGTTTGATAAGGATGAAGAGGTAACTTTTACACACTAGTTGCACTCTACAAATATGTGCAGCTGGAAGATTCACATCCACTAGAATAGCCTTGAGCAAGTGCATTGGCACTGTGGTTTTCTCTTGCATAATCAGTTCAAGACGAGTTATCACTTGGGACAATAAACTCTGGGAACAACCTGCAACAGGTTTTCAGACCATGTTCTTAACACTGTCTGTTGTCATGTAATTTACGTGCTATGAGTGAACTAGCACAGCTAACTAGAATAGGCAGATTGGGTTACTGTGGCACTAAATGCTTCTTTTTTTTTTTCTTCACAGGAAGCTTTTTCAAGTGACCATGCTTCACAGCAAGGTTTCCCTGGAGATTTTCTCACATTAGATGATGACATGGTGTGTTTGTTTTCACTGGAAATAACTAGATTTATGGTCAGGTTTTAAGGGCACTACTTTCACAGGCTCTTTTATGTACTGGAAAATGTCTGTGTAAATTGGGCACTGTTAAGAGGGACACGTAGCGGTGATTTGGTGAATGATTCATTTCAAGATCACTGGCTCTTTCATTTTAAAGAATATCTCACCAGTTGGTCTGTAAAAAGTTATCAGCCTAGCAGGCATGATATTTTGTACTGATCAATAACAGAGTTGTTTGCTCATATTCATTGGGCTTATCACGGTTCACTATAACTGAATTCTGTGATAGCTTCATTGACGAAAGCTTTTTTTTTTTTTACTTTCAGCAGCCTGCTGCAGATCCAGTGACAGAGCCTGATCCATCTTGCAAGGCACGCTTTGGAGACCTTTTTACACAACTTGTCACTGAGAAAGTGGTTCTTTCGAAGGGAGATATTCTCCTAATGGCACTAAAGCATGCTGTGAAGAATAATTTGACTCTTTTGGGTTTAACTAGCTTAATAGATTTAATTAACAGAATTTTTGATAAACCTATATTACCTCACTCACAGTATCACCTACATAAACTTTTTAGCGAAACTGGCACCACTATGACTTTTTTCTTTTTTTGTCCGAGATGCTTTTCGCATATTGGCAGTCTTGAGACAAATTCTTACTTGAAATGCTCGAAGTGCAGTCACACAACTTTTGTGTCTTCCCTTTCGGATGCCCCCTTTTTTGTCACTCTCGATGTGGAGTCGCAACTTCAAAGGCTACTTAAGGACTGTGATCTTCTTGATTTAACAAAGCCCCTTCCGACGAATGGGACATTTTCAGACATCTGGGATGGTACAATGTATCGTACTTTTGTAGCCGAATCTCAACACTGTGGACCAAGAATCAGTTTCTCGTTGAATGCAGATGGGACCCCGCTTTTCAAATCAAGTGGGACATCAATTTGGCCCATCCAGCTAATTGTTAATGAGCTCCCTCCACAGCAAAGAATGTCCAAATTGGTCCTGGCCGCATTGTGGTTCTGGAAAGAAAAGCCAAACATGGCACTTTTCCAAGGTACTTTTGTTGAGAAAATGAACGAGCTGTGTGAGAATGGCGTTGAATTACAACGTCAAGGAAGGGTTGAAAAATATAAGGTCTATTGTATCTGTTCAAGTGTAGATTCTGTTGCTAGGGCACCGATGCAAGGTGTAACCCAATTTAATGGGTATTTTGGATGTAATTGGTGTCTCCAAAGAGGTGAGAGAGCTGGCGGGGCAACTAAATACCCAGTTGAGGAAGTTGAACCCACAGAAAGAAGTGAGCTCCAAATGCTAAATGACATGGAGATTGCTTTGAAAGGGGGGGTGCCTGTGCAAGGAGTCAAAACAGTGTCACCGTTGATAAACCTGCCCCATTTTAACATAGTGTGGAGCTTTGTGCCAGACTATATGCACTGTGTCTTGCTGGGGGTAGCGCGCCAGTTCCTAGAATTGTGGTTCAATTCTGATAGTGCCTGTTCAATAAGCCGACATCAGCACATAGTGGACCGCAGGCTTATGTCTATTAAGCCACCAATGGATGTGAAGCGATTGCCGAGGCCGACAAAAGAGCGGAAATGGTGGAAGGCCAAGGAACTTGAGAGCTGGCTACTTTGTTACAGTGTCCCTGTTTTGCATGGCATTCTTGAGAAGCCATACATGCAACACTGGGCTTGCCTAGTTGAAGCCTTGCACATAATGTTGCAGCGTGCAATCAGCCCAACTGAGCTCACCATTGCCGAGGGGCTATTGTTGGAGTTTCATGTGCGTGCAGAACTGCTGTTTGGCAAGTCAGTCATGACATTCAACATGCACCAACTGACTCATATAGCAAAGAGTGTGCGCCACTGGGGACCACTTTGGGCACACAGTGCGTTCCCATTTGAAGCTGGGAACGGCAGCCTAAAAAAAGCTGTAAAAGCAGCTAACGGAATTCCCCATCAAGTCTGCCGAGTCCTACAGATGGAAAGCATGGTAGTAGAACTTCAACGGCAGGCTATCAGTCCAAGTGTAGCAGAGTACTGCTCGTCTTTTGATGGCACAAAAACTCAAAAAAGCGTACTTAGTAGTGGTGGCTACCGTTTTTTCGGACACGGTTCCCGACGTGCATCAGCAGGTTTGCAGCCATCTTTACATGACACTACCCTTGAGTTCACCAAATACAGAAGAATGTTGGCGAAGGGATCAATTATCACTGATAGCATGTATGCATCTAACAAGAGGACCAATAGCTCTGTTGTTGAACTTCAAAATGGGCATTTTGTTATTGTTGAAGAAATATACCATGGCAGCGACAACAAAGCATATATATCTGCAAGGAAATTAAGCTGCAGTCCAGTGATGTACAACTTGGTGGCCATGTCACATGTGCTGAAAGTAAATCACAAGGCAGCGAATACATCACTGGTCGAATGCTCTGAAATCAGAAAGGTGGTTGTGTTTGTGGAACTCGAAAGAGC
This sequence comes from Rhipicephalus microplus, assembly GCF_043290135.1. Taxonomy (NCBI): domain Eukaryota; kingdom Metazoa; phylum Arthropoda; class Arachnida; order Ixodida; family Ixodidae; genus Rhipicephalus; species Rhipicephalus microplus. The sequence goes on from NC_134710.1 coordinate 268,908,428, forward strand.
TTCCTATGTATGCTTCCCTCCAAGTTCCTTTACATTGTAATGTATTTGAAGTGAAGAACCTATGCTGTGTAAGTTTTAAAGGAACCCTGTTTAGTGCACACTATGCCTCAAAACATGAGCGTTTTTTTATGTGAGTGGCCCTTGAAATGCCTTGAGGCGATCGACGTGAAATCGCCACCCGTGACTAGTTAGCTCTTCTAGTAGGCAAGATGTTTGTCATGATGACTCATACCATTGAAACAATTCCGTTTGAGTATATATAATGTATATAGTTCATCAAAAAGTATATAGTGAATCCAAATGTAAATTAATAAACATTGAGTATGTTATGTATATATAACATTGCCACGTCTATATATGGTAATAGAAGATTTGTACGGAGGATTCGCGGGTGACCTGATCATCTCCAAGCAAGCTCACCTAACATCATTCACTTTCTGGATATGGTGATGATTTTTTGTTTCACGATTATGTTTCAATGCATGGTGACAACATGGTGTACCTCATAAAAATTGTTCTTTAGAGCAGTCATGCCTGTGTAGCTCATGAACATACCAAGAAAATGTTTTTAAATGTGCAGTGAAAATGGTTATGTGTGGGCCCGCACATGAGAGCCTCCCCGGCTGCATATTTGAGACCACTGATATAGAGGGATTTATCGTGCTGTGCAGATTAAATTGATTGACCACATGGCTGTGACAAATTGTGAAATATCTGTCTGTAAGCCAGCTTGCTCTCTAGGTTTGATTGTTTTTGGAAATATTTTTTTTTCGTTAAAGTCTAGTGTTTTGCATATTGTATTAGGTATCTGAATATTACCGAAAAGAGATCGGTGGGTCTGAATTTCTTTAAATTTATTATGTCTCTTTTTGTGTGTATTAATGTTTTATATTTGCATTGTGTACTGAATGTTTTCCTATATTTATTCAGTGGGTGCTGTATTTTTTTTATTCTTACTGCTATTGTATTCTTTATTTTAGTGTGTGTGTCGGGGTACTGCAATATTACATGACGCTTTTTATTCTTTTTCATACAAGTTCAGTCTTGTACACTATGCATAGAATGTGTGCTTGTCATTCATACATAATTCATTGTGCCACTGTGAGCATCCTTAAAGGCCAACTCCAGCGATTTTTCGACCATGTCAAGGTAATGGTGTTTCTGTGTTCCTGAGACACTCTTGTCACGAGCCCAATAGCTGAAATGCTCAGGAAATTCGAAAACAATTTTTAATAAGCAAAAAGGTGCAAAACCGAAACCCGACCGGGCGCCCGGTCTGCATATGATGTACTATTTGTTAAGAACTGGAGGCCGTATACTGGTTCTGCCGGCACGTAGTATGAAAACTGTGAAAGCCAGACCAGCGAAGCACCGGCAAAACACCACAGAGGAAGGAAGAAAGCTCTCCCGTGCTATGGTCGTGCCAAACACCACCGCTGTCGTCTTGGGGCCAGCACAATAAACAATGTAGGGGCCAAAGTAGCGATGCCATCGCCTGCGTCACTTTCGTTGACATGACAAACTTGACATCGCACTGACAGTGTTGCCAATAATTCTGGCAAGCGAGGCGAGTTTTTCGAGGCAATCTTTAAAATTCATTTGCAAATAATCTGCGCATCTCTCAAGCCTGTAATTGGCATAAATGACAGGAATGTGCGTAAGAGTGTACCCAGCGAATTTGATTGAGATTCGTTGACCTCGAAAAACCACCGGAGTTGACCTTTAAGCATCCTTAAATAAGTAAAGACATGCTGTTCACGTGTAAACTGTTAACCTGTATGAAACCTGTTTCTCAGTGCTTTACTGAAATGCCAGTTGTATGGCAATGCCTTTTTCCTCCTTTGGAACTAAAATTCCTTTTATTGTGATTCAATTTACTGTTATAAGTATTTGTAATATTTGAAGTATCTTGTACGCCTTGTGTTGCAGCACTGGCCAAGAAATTTTTTTACACCAAAATATGTTCTGTGCTATTTAAATCCTGTTTGCCTTGAAATAAAATTCTTTTTTTTTCAATGTTATTGTTGCCTTTCATACCTTCTTTCGGATATCTTGTTAGTGAGAACATCTAATTGTTTTCTCTTAGTTGCATAACCTTTTCTATCGTATGAATATTAAAAAAATTCAGTCATATCCTGCAGCAGCATTATATGCAGTGACAGGTAGCCCATAAACACGTGACATCAGGTGCTCACTGGTAGTTAGCCATATTCCCTAGTTTGGGAATAAGACATCGTTGGTACATTGTGATGCTGCAAACAGTAGAAGGTGCGGTTCCAATGTGTACTAGTACTTTAACTGCTGCATTTTCATGATGCATATATGGAAAGCTTAATCAGATGCCCTGATACAGTGGTTGTTTGTAAACCAGGCAAGTGTTGTAAACAAGCTTAATTTAATCCAAGGTTTAAGTAAGTGACCGAGCTCAGGGATTCCAAGCTGAAGCACTAGCTCGAATTCTGTTTGGGTAACACACATAAATGAATTGCTTTATATGGAGGGTTGGATGCATCACCGTAGATTTCCATTTATGACTTTCAATACTGCTCAGGTAGAGAATTGTAAAAAATAAACTTCAAAGTTATGCATGTACTGCAATTGGGGTGTCCTATTGGACTCTCCCATTGCAGCTTGGGTCCCATTGACGTCCATTTGAGTCCCATTGCAACCAACTGGAACCACCTATCATGACAGCAGGTCATCCTGTTAGAACTTCAAATATGCAGAGTTGGTTAAAATGTTAGAAGCCACTACATGGGAAGTCCAATTGGACAGTCCCATTGCAGCATGCACTTCCAATTGGGCACCAGTTAGACACCATTTGAACCCCACTTAGCCCCCTTTGCCACCCATTGCTCCTAACTGGAACATCCAGTTGGACCCATTAACTATTTTTGACTGGGTTGCGCCAACTGAGCTAGAGGGCGTCAAACAATTTTTTCTTCAAAAGACGTTTTTAGAATGCACTAAATAAAACGATATTTGTAGCAAGCCAACGAAGTGATCTAACAGAAAAAATATAATGACCTATGTATATGAATTCTCTCGGGGCTTTTCCCAAGAGCAATATTGAATAAAGTAGCCAAATTTAACATTTTTTTTTTCGGGTACATGGCAAGCTCAAAGACACAAATATGTGCTGGTGGCCGGTTTGACAGGCTACAAATTGAATATAATTTGGGTACTGAAGATATATAGAAGATAGACTAAAAAAACGCGAATTTCACTTTTTTGAGGAAAAGTTTTGTATTCAGCGTTAAAAAAATCGCCTTGGTGGTCCGACTGAAAATATGCACAATATATCATTTGATAGCCCCAAGTATCATCTAAAGATACGTGAAGTTACTGGACGGTATTATGCTTTAAATTTGAGAAACATTTTTTCTGAACTTATGCGTTTCCACCAGGTTTTCGCCTACGTAACTCAAGCGGCATGATGCACTCGCACGGTAATCTTCAGCAGAAGTTTACTGACCTGGGATGCAGACAGCAAACTTGGTGCTCTTTACAGAGCAATCGAGATGGGAATGAGGTTATCATCCACGTTCCGTACTCCACAAAAGTGCACTATAAACAAGGAATAGGGTCATTGTGGTGACGTCCAAATGGGCCAGGCAGCCTTAGAGATTTAAAGTCAGAAATTATACTTCCCTGGGGAGTTTTGCGAATGCCGAAGCTGTGTTTATACGCTTTATAAAATATTTAATAATATTCAGAACATAAATCTTATAGCATGCTAGTAGCACTGACGCAGTACGTACACTGATAAACGCTATCGCAATTCGAATGTTTTATGTTTTTTTCGGCTTTCGGGAGATAACTCACGTCCCCGAGGCCCAAAGCCTGTCATATGACTACACAAGTGAAAAACAACAAAAAAGACTGCAGTGGTAGCCGAGCCGACAGTCTCGTTTATGTTGTGCGCGTAATACATTATTGTTAGCGCTGTAATTTTTAACGGCTTGATAACTCATCTGGGAGTCATCACTAGCTATAGCGGCGTATCCAAGAAGGGAAGACGAGCTGCGTAACCCCCCCCCCCCCTCCTGACCACAGTCCAGATATTTTTCAGATGTGCATGTGCATACATACGCTAACGCATACAAACAGACGTGCGAACGTACATAAAAGTATGATCGAAATCACCTCCCCACCTCATACATTACCCCCATCCGAAAAATATTTGTTTGCTATGCTACTGGACTCCAAACTCTGGCCACATTCATTGTAGTGCACCTCTGTTGGCAATAGAATGCAGATGATAACCCAATTCCCGTTTCTATTGGTCAGTAGAGGGCACCATGTGTCTGTATCCCAGGTCAGTAGCCTTGGGCTGAATATTGTTCTTGTGAGTACGTCATGCCGCTTGATTTACGTAAACGAAAAGCTGGTGGAAATGCATAATTAAAATATTTCTAAAAAATTAATACCTTCGAGTAACTTCACGTATATTTAGCTGATACACGGGGCTTTTAAAGGAGATATTGTGCATATTTTCAGTCCGACCACCAAGGCGAGTTTTTTGACGCAGAATAAACAGCTTTCCACATAAAGTGAAGTTCGCAGTTTTTTTTTTTCAGTATATCTGCTATATTTTCAGCGTCTAAATTACTTTTAATTTTAGCGTGTCAAACAGGTCACCAGCACATATTTTATGTGTGTCTTTTGAGCTTGGCATGTACCCGGAAAAAATGCCAAAATCGTAAACTTTATTCAATATTGCTCGTGGGAAAAGCCCTCGAGGAATCGATTTACATAAGTCATTATTTTTACTATTTGATCACTTTGTTACCTTGCCGCAAATACCATTTTATTGAGTGCATTCCAAAAACGTCTCTTGAAAAAAAAAATGCTTGATGCCCTTTGGCTTAGTCGGTGCAAAACCACATATATTCTCATAAATAAGATGGAAGATTTTCTGCAACGGCAATAGACCAGCAGGACGAGTTTCACACATGGAGAAACATGTGGAAATTTTTTCAGCCATATATTCGTGATGGCCGGAAAAACGCTGGATGATTTTGCACGCGCCGCACGTCTCGCGCACTTCATGCTTGAGCTCGAGGCGCGAGCAGAAAAAGAACGAGCCCACGCTCCTGGCGAACTGAACGCCGGCAGCCGAATCGACACGGGCACGTCGGCCACCTTTCCGTCTCTAACGTTCCTCGCCACATGTGCATATGTTCAAGCCCGGTACGTCTCAGTTGCATGAACTGATTGTTGCCCACGCGCAATACAAGCCGAAACAAACTTGCGTTTTTAACGCATAGTATATATTCGAATATCTATATAAAACAAAGTTGTACAGAAGACCCCCCCCCCCCCCAACCCACACACACATCACACACACGCGCGCGAAGCTGCTGCTTTGACTTATAGGCATCAGAGACCCCTCACAATTAGCGCTCCGCATGATTGAAAGGTGGAGCGGAGACCATCAGCTTATATATTTGAAGAACAGCTCCTTGGTGTATACGATTCAGCCTATACAATGTCAGACAAAAACGAAAAATAATTTGAAGAATATTGCAACACAGATATAACACCTGCAGCTGAAGCGAATTTCATTATTATTCACAAATGCAGATCTTCAGATTTGTTTGAATACGAAGAATGAATGGGTGGTGGTTAGCGTAGCAGCTCACGGGCGTTTATGGTAAAACACTTGTGACCACTTATCAATTTTCGCTTGAAGTCAACGGTCTAACTAAGCCTACACAACACCATCGCATGGGCATGTTACAGCAACCAACGTTACTAGATAGAATGCAAGCATTTTTATTTACAAATCAACTCCACATCTTTTTTGCTTACGGTGAATATGGCTACAAAATACGAAATCATGTTGACAGAAAAAAAGTAATGAATAGATACATGTATGCAAGTTTTTTTTTTTTTTTCATTTACAACAAACTCTACAACTTTGCCAGCGTGCTTACAGCAGCTTAGCGCGTTTGCGCGCCGACTTGACCTGCACATTCAAGGCACGCTCTCGCTGAAGGAATCTGGAATAGAAATGCATGCGTGTCACCAAAAAAAAAAAAAAAAAAAAAGCTCATTATCCGGTGAAAGCTCCTTATCCGCACGCGGGATGGCCTTATTCCAAAGCGAGCGAAGCGTCGCATCTTTGGAAGCCGAGAAGAAGTGCCTGTCCGTGTTGTTCTTGTTGCTGCTGTAGCCACTAGTACACCCGGGAACGAAGCAGGTCGGCATTGTCGGCCTCAGCCTCACATGCAGAGGCCCACAGCAATGAAATACAGTCGCTGGAAAATCACTAAATGTGCCACTCGAACGGCATCGCTCATTCAGCACTTCTGAAAACGACCGCGCGAACAAGAAACGCCGGAGACCGGGGCACCGAATGCGCCGGCTACTGCGGCGCATAAGCGAAACCGCCTGCGAGCGCCCCGGCAACCGAGCCGGTTGCGACTGCAGCGCCACAGAGAGAAATATCGGTGGCGGTTCCGGGCAGCGCCGGCCAGTTTTACAACTGAAAATAATCTAGTAACGTTGACAGCAACTGCGAAGCTGGTACGCCGTGTCAAATATAAAATACCACCAAATGGCGTTGCAGGTGAGCACAACGCAAGTGGCCCACCCTACCCACGCCTTGTCGTCTGCTGCGATGGCCATCATTCTCAGCACTGCGAGCGTTTCTCGCCGTTGCCAGGGTGGCTAGAAATGGCCTACCGTTGCGCTAGAGGGTTGCTAGTGCTGCTAGCTAACACATCCTCTTTGAGTCGCACAACGTCGTCTGTACTCACTGTTGATTAGCACTGAAAGCTCAGTTTTAAGCATACTTTGAGTGATAAAATCAAATTCGCTCTAAACGTTGTGATGATGATGATACGTGTTAGAAGTAAAGTGTTTATATTAATGCTTTCAATTACAATTTCAAGTTGCTGATAATAATAATAATATTAATAATAAAGTATTCTAAAAGGTACGTTTTATTTTTTGAAACATCTGAAGTTTATTGATCATAGTTTTAGCGACTTGCGATTTTAGCGTCATTGGGCGCGGTGCTCTCATGCGAAAAACATTGTAGCAGAACTTCAGAACAGCGTCGTGTTCTGTGGCGTCGTCCTTGTTACGAACGTTTTGCTGTTTATGCCTACCGGTGTTCATACGTCGGTAGCATAATCTATGAATGATCGATCTGACTGAAGATTAATGATGGACTCTGAACTGGTAGCCTTAACGGGCAATTTGGGGGAACTGAAACAGGAGCTAGACCGAGGTTTCCTCGCGGACAACATGCTTTCTCAAGAGGACTACAATTATAGTAAGTCACACCCACTGTGTTTTTGTTCCCCGAACTTCCTCCGTGGTTTTTTTGAAATAAGCTTTCGGGAGCCGAAACAATTCATCCCATAGCTACAGCCTTTATTTCAACTTCGTGCCAAACGATGAGCCGTTCTAACCGGCGTCTCGTTCGTCACGCCGCCGCTGTTACCCACCACGTTGCTAAGATACGCGCACCTTTCTTGCTGGCGTAGTGGGTTTTGGTTTTTGTGTTTCCCCTTCTGAAAAGCAGCACCACGCTTTTTTGTGAAGGTTTGAACGATAAAACGTGCCCCGCAGACCGGCTTGCCGAGTGACGTCGAATGTGTAGCTCTCCTCTTACTTTCGCTGTCTGCTGCTACTTTCGGCCAGTAAGTGAAAAAAACAGAAAATCGTTCGGCTGGTTAGTGTCTCGCCGAGGTGCAACGATTCTTCCTTTTATCGTCGCGCTTTGATTTCCGAAGGCCGTTCAGCGTGTGCGTGGTCGGCGGCGTGCCGATGCGCACCGAACGTGCAGCTGTCGCTGGTTTTATAGCCCAGAAGAAAAATATGAATACAAAGTAAGCAGAAGGGCGCGTTCTCGCTAGAAATGCTAAAAGTGAGCAGAAGGTGCGTTTCCGTTTCACTAGGCTATTTGTTTCTCTCTTTTTGCGTTTTCTGCCAAGAGGTCGCGGCTGTTTATGCGTGGCTTTCTCTCGAGGGCCGCAGTTTTGTAATCGAACCCATAGAGGAGGCTATGTCGAACCTCTTGCACCTGTGATCGCCGCAGCTGTAGGTTTGCACTTTCACCGCGGCAATTTCTAGCGTCATTGCTGTACACGTTGCATACTTTTCTGCTTCTTAATTTTGTGCTAGCTGTACGATGCTGCAAATTATAATAATTGACCAATAAATGACCGTTGTTTTCATTATGTCGCCTGGTTTTGACTAGCCTGCTGTATTTCGGTAGAACAACCCGGCTCTTGGCCAATCCCCCAGCGTGGGTGTGTGCCACAGAGCCCAGTCTGTTTGTTTGTTTGTATCCTCTAATCCATGGCTCATACCCACTCTGGGGGATTGGCCAAGAGAACATATAGTCTCATATGTACGATAACTGCATTATTGCTTACAACAAAAAAAAAAGGCGGAAGAGTTGTATAGTGAAGACAGTATGTTAAAAAAAGAAAGAAACCAAAGATTTAGATAGTGAGAAAAAAGAATCAACAACAAAGTAGACACTAATAGCTACAACTTGATTTTTGGAGCCGACCAGACAGCTGGTTTTGCCAAACACAATTAATTTGGTATGTCACGGATTTATCCAGAATTGAAAATTACTTTTCGACCCGTTTTTTTTTTTAGTATCTGTTAACGTGGGCTTTATGTTGAAAAACGTTTAGAGTCTTGAATAAAATTACACACCGCTTCGGATGCATCTCTGTGGCAATTTCCCAAAACAGAGGCACCAAAACTTAGAACATTTTCTGTGGTTAAATTTAAACCTAGCTTCGCAAATGGAATATCTAAAAGTCGTTTCCTAATTAATGCATAGTTACGACATGAGCCAAAATAATGTTCAATAGTTTCTGGTTCTTTGCAGAACGGACAAAGGGGGGAAAGTGTCAGACCAGCTCTGTGTAAACAAAAATTTAAGGGGGGGGACACGGCACCGGAATCTGGAGATTATAATTTCAAGTTTTTTTGACGGACTCCACTGGGCTTTTCATGGAAATTTGAGGTGCTGATAATCTGTCCATTGTGTGATATTTTCTAAATTATCTGTAAAAATAGCGAATTTCCTATATCTAACCCCTGATAAGTAGTATTCTAACTCGGGAAGTACTGAAATTACTGGTCCATCGAGTGATGCTCGTGCCAAAGCATCTGCCAATTCATTTAATTGTAATCAGCAGTGACCTGGGACCCACACTAATTTGAAGAGTTTTAAATGCGGCGGTGCTAATGTGTGGAACGCTGCTAGGGCACGAGATCGTTCAGAGGTTGTCAGAGCTGCACACACCGAAAGTGAGTCTGTTAGGATGATTGCACTGGTCTCGGCCGTAGGAATTTTACGAAAAGCTAAAATAATAGCTACTAGCTCGGCTTCAAATATAGGAGTGAAATCTGGAAGCCTTACTGAAAAAGACCAGCCGAGGAAATCAGACGCAATTCCTACGCCTGCCTTTCACATTAGAATAGAGTACGATTAAATCTTCCCCCCACAAGCCAAGTTGCAATCTCTTAGATTTTTGACCACTACATTAAACGATTACTTGGTACATGCAGAAACAAAAAATGTAATAGCTACAGATGCTTCTGTGAACAATGAGCTCAGTCTCTTCTTCTTCTTCTTCTGCTGCAGCTGCTGCTGCTGCTGCTGGGCAGGTAGTATCGCAGAAGTGGGCATGTTGCGCTGTGTCAACCAGCAATCGAGACAGTTGTGTGAATGGTCGTTTTTTTGCGATTTTTCATACCTTCTTTTTTTTTTTGCGTTTTGATCTATGAACAGGCGTGGCGGCAGCTGTAATAAATAGAATAACAAATATCTGCATAGCTAGTATAGTTGGAGGTACAAGTATTCTTCGTGATTGTTGTAATTACAGACAACTATATATCTTAGGTCAAGAAGTACAGCCAGTGTACTCCAGGTGCACTGCAGGTGTAGCTTGGCCAGCACTCACATGCTTCGTTTTACTTTTGGAGCACATGTTGATTGATTGATTGATTGATTTGTGGGGTTTAACGTCCCAAAACCACCATATGATTATGAGAGACGCCGTAGTGGAGGGCTCCGGAAATTTCGACCACCTGGGGTTCTTTAACATGCACCCAAATCTGAGTACACGGGCCTACAACATTTCCGCCTCCATCGGAAATGCAGCCGCCACAGCCGGGATTTGATCCCGCGACCTGCGGGTCAGCAGCTGAGTACCTTAGCCACTAGACCACTGTGGCGGGGCTGGAGCACATGTACATGAATACCTGGGAAATGTCAATGCAGATATCACAGCTGTTCTTATGTTCCACTTGGAAAGTAATTGATTGATATGTGGGGTTTAACGTCCCAAAACTACCATATGATTATGAGAGACGCCGTAGTGGAGGGCTCCGGAAATTTCGACCACCTGGGGTTCTTTAACGTGCACCCAAATCTGAGCACACGGGCCTACACCATTTCCGCCTTCATCAGAAATGCAGCCGCCGCAGCCGGGAATCCACATGGAAAGTAAAGTAATATCAATCAAGAAAGGGACAGGCATGATAATCTCTCTAGTAATATTCACTGCTACCGTATAAGACATGTTGAAGTTGGGAAGGAGACTAGAACCAAGAATCAACAGCAGATGCCTCGGCTACATATGGTTTGCAAAAGGTTGACCTTTTAGGTTAGGTCATTTCCATAATGACTTGAAACATGAATCGGGAGCTCAGCTGACATAATTTAAAAGCAGGGCTGAAGTACTAAGAGCCTGACAAAAAAGTCGAACTTTTTTTATGATAGGCAGTCAGCACCTGGAATCTGTTCAAGAAGAGTGTAGGACTTGGTCTGCTGGTACATTGTGCTTAAGATTTAGTGACAGCAAGAGAACACCAGAGGACACAGAAGAGAATACATGTGAATTAATAGAATCAAAGGTGAACATTTTGCAGAAGTTTGTCTAGTTGGGACAGAAACTGGAGAAATGAGAAAACTCCAACCAAAAGTTATTTTAGGAAAACTTGTTTCAAAGCCGGACCGGTTTCGAAACGTCGGGTTCTCTTAAAATAATTATTGGTGGCAGTTTTGTCATTTCTCCAAAATTATTGAAGCAGAAAAAAACTTTGTTTCAAGGATTATTGCATTTGTACTCCCTCTATTGCTCTTGCCGATAAGGGAAAGTACCTCAGGCTTGCACCATTTTGATTTTCTGTGTGGTATTGCTGTTTTCTAAACATAGCTGTTGTGGTTCTCGCTGACACTATAAATACCTTTTTGAAAAGAAATAAACTGTTGAAGTTAGCATTTTGTTCTCTTTTCTGTCCCCTCTGCTGTGCAAAAGAACATTTGTCCAAACAATGTTTGAAGACCCTGATTGCAAGGAGAAAATGTAAAGAATGAAAATTTGTTAGAGCACATATACATATTGGAATTACAGGATTAATGGCAGTTATTGTTGAAAAAAAAAAGATCATTATATTGTACTAATTCTATCAGATGTAGCACAAAGCAAGGCTTCAGTGAAACAGTGCCTGTTGCACAAAGGTGACGACGATGGCTTATTTGTAGACCTGTGCAAGTCCACAATAAGTATGTGACAGTTACATTGTGGATTGGTTCATTGCAAAATAAGCACGATGTACCATATGTGGTACTTATGTGCCCTAAGGGTGGTTAAGGTAAGCACAACCCCAACACGAAGCCTCCGCAACGTAACCTCCTTTCGGCGGGTTAAACCACCAATGTAGTTTGCTGACTGAACTGTAGTGGCATAATTCATCAACAGTGTTCAACTCCTGTTCTATACTGTCAGTGGAGTAAGTCCTTGTATGTTATAGCTGCCAACAAAGAACAGTTTGCACTGTACATGATTCACTTAGTAAAGTAACTAGGAATGCTTGCTGTACAGTATTTATGGAGCAAAAGGTATCAAGTCGAATAGAGTGAAATCGAGTAACGTAATATTTCAAGAGAATGAACCTTGAAGGTGTGTTAAAGAATATTGGGAAAACTAAGACTGACTGCCTGGAAATTTTTAGCATTGAGATACAATAAGACGGTAGCCCACTTTGAACAATAACTTGCAAGGCATCTACATGAAAGAAATGTGCCGCCATTTACCTTTAGAACAAGCTAAACTTCTTTGAATTAAACCTTTCCTTGTGAAATGTCCTGAAAATACGTTTCATGTTATAAATTATCACTGCAGGGGCCTGAGGGCATCTTCTGAAGACATATAGTACCTTGATTATTTCTTGTTTCAGTCCATTTACTAGTTGAGTATTGATGGATTCAGTTTTGTTTGGTTTAATACCGCTGCAGGTACTGCGGTGGACGGCTTTCTAGAGCGAAACATTTTTTAGCCTGAACACTGCCTTTATTCAGAAAGACAATAGCTCATAGGGCTTGCGTAGGATTCTACTCAGCACCTGTTATTACAGTAGCCTTTATTGAGCATATTGTCGCGAGAGGAAACGATAGGCAGGAACTCGAAGTAGAGGACTGTTTACTGAGCCACAGCTGCCATTCACTTCTTCGCTCTCGTCTTCTGCCACCAACACAGCGTGGCATTGCCCTCTCCCCAATGAAAAAAAAAAGAAGAAGAAGCATCGAATGAATGCCATGGCTCCGAAAAACAACGAAAGGTAGTAAGAAATGTCTGTGTTCATTGAAAAGAAAAAGGACGAGATGAAAAATAAAAAGGCAAAAGTAATGTGCAATTGTCTTGAAGGATATTGCCACATCACAAAGTTCTTGTCTTGCAGTCAACGAGAATAGTACGGCTTCATCCTGGAGACGTGAACCACATCCGAGGAGCGGGGTCTGCGAGAACGGTGTGACGTGTCTGCTGGGACAACTTCGTAGTTCACTTCGCCGAGGCGATGAAGAACTCGGTAGGGTCCGAAGTACCGACATAACAATTTTTCTGAGCGTCCAAGTTGACGTATAGGAGTCCAAACCCAGACTAGGTCACCGGGTTCGTATATTACTGCTCTGTGGTGGGTGCTGTACCGGCGAGCATCTTGATTTTGCTGCGATAAAATGCGAAAGCGCGCCAGCTGCCGGGCGTCTTCGGCACGCTGAACAAATACATCTGCGTCCAGGGTGATCGTGTCCGGCAGAGTTGGTTGCAGCATGGTGTCAAGCATTGTGGTGACGTCGCGGCCGCAAACCAGACGAAAAGGAGCAATGCCGGTGGTTTCCTGCAAAGCCGTATTGTAGGCAAATGTTATATACGGGAGGATTTCATCCCAATTCTTCTGATCCTTGGTGACATACATCGAAAGCATATCTGCAATCGTTTTGTTAATTTCGATGGAGGCGGAAATGTTGTAGGCCCGTGTACTCAGATTCGGGTGCACGTTAAAGAACCCCAGGTGGTCAAAATTTCCGCAGCCCTCCACTACGGCGTCTCTCATAATCAAATGGTGGTTTTGGGACGTTAAACCCCACAAATCAATCGTTTTGTTAAGACGTTCGGTTAACCCGTTAGTCTGTGGGTGGTACGCAGTTGCTGTTCGGTGCGTCGTGCCACTCAGCAACAGGATCGGTCGGAGCAACTGTGCCATAAAAGCAGTACCACGATCTGTGATGACGACAGCGGGAGCACCGTGGCGGAGAACGATGTTCTTGATGAAGAAGTCAGCCACCTCGGAAGCAGTTGCTCGCTGGGCGGCTTGTGTTTCGCAGTATCTGGTCAAGTAATCGGTGGCAACCACAATCCAGCGGTTACCAGCCGTGGACTTCGGAAATGGGCCGAGTAAATCCATCCCGACCTTTTCAAAAGGTTCGTGAGGGGGTCGCAAAAGCTGAAGCAGACCGGCTGGTTTCGTCGTTGGAGTTTTGCAGCGCTGACAGGCTGTGCATGTCTTGACGTACTGCCGGACGGTTTTCGTAAGTTTCTGCCAGTAGTATTTGTCCTTGATCCGCGCCAGAGTACGCGCGAAGCCAAGATGCCCTGACGATGGCTCGTCGTGACTAGCACGCAAAACATCATCGCGGAGAGCAGCAGGAACGACGAGGAGGTAAAGAGTTTTCGTTGAATGAAAGTTGCGCTTGTAGAGGATGCCTTGGCGTAAACAGAAAGATGACAAATCACGCGTGAACTGATGTGGGGGTTGTGGGCGACATCCCTCAAGGTATTCGATCAGTGGTTGCAATTCTAAGTCTTCGCGTTGCTGCTCAGCCACGTTTAATGATGCGAGAATAGCAAGGCAGCTGAAGTCTTCATCATTGCCTTCTTCAGCGACCTCGACGGGTGCGCGGGAAAGAAAGTCAGCGTCGGTGTGTTTCTGGCCAGACTTGTAAACCATCGTTATATCAAACTCTTGTAACCGAAGGCTCCATCTTGCGAGACGGCCCGAAAGATCTTTCAGATTCGCTAGCCAGCAGAGAGAGTGGTGGTCACTTACGATTCGGAAGGGGTGTCCGTACAAGTAGGGCCTGAATTTCGTTATGGCCCATACAACCGCCAGACATTCTTTCTCAGTCGTCGAGCAGTTCTTCTCCGCAGATGACAACGTGCGGCTAGCGTAGGCGATGACGCGTTCCACGCCATCTTGATATTGCACGAGAATAGCTCTGAGGCCAAGGTTGCTCGCGTCAGTGCGGACTTCTGTGTTTGCTTCGGTGTCGAAGTGACCTAGGATCCGTGGGGTTTGTAGGCGTTGTTGAAGGTCGCGGAAAGCGCTGGATTGTTTGGGACCCCAGACGAAGGCGACGTCATCCTTGACGAGTTGTTGTAGAGGGTCGGCGATTTTCGAAAAGTTTGGCACGAAGCGGCGGTAATAAGCACAAAGTCCCAGAAAGCGGCGTACATCATGCTTTGTTTTCGGTATCTGGAACAAAGCAACTGCCATAGCCTTGTCAGGATCGGGGCGAACACCGGTGCTGCTGACAATGTGGCCAAGAAATTTCAGTTCCTCATCCAAAATGACACTTTTCCGGTTTCAGAGAGAGGCCGGCAGTGCGAATAGCCAGAAGAATCGCCTCAAGCCGCTCAATGTGCTGTTCGAAAGTCGTAGAAAAAACGACTACGTCGTCTAAATACACTAAACAAGAGTACCACTTCAAGCCACATAAAACTGTGTCCATCATTCGTTGGAACGTGGCTGGAGCGCAGCACAGGCCAAAAGGGAGAACTTTAAATTCATAGAGACCGTCCGGTGTAATGAACGCTGTTTTTTCTCGGTCCCGTTCATCTACTTCAATCTGCCAATATCCGCTACGGAGATCCATGGAAGAGAAGTAACGGGCGTGTCGCAGGCGATCCAAGGAGTCATCAATACGAGGAAGAGGATATACGTCTTTTTTCGTTATCTTGTTCAGTTTGCGGTAGTCGACGCAGAATCGTAATGAACCATCTTTCTTTTTAACCAGAACAACTGGTGACACCCAAGGACTAGTCGATGGTTGAATTACATCATCGTCGAGCATTTGTTTCACCTGGTGACGGATAGCATCTTGCTCCTTCTGCGACACGCGGTAAGCATGTTGGCGCACGGGTTGCACGTTGGTCTCAGTGATAATTCTGTGCTTCATTAGAGGAGTCTGTCGGACTTTCGAAGTAGTGGCAAAGCAGTCACTAAAGGATGAGAGGAGACTGAGGAGCTTTGCCCTCTTAGGTTCTTCTAGCTGGCGATTGACGTTGAGGCGACTAGTCACGTCAGTATCGCTGCTGTTCTCAGTCGAGATCGTCGTAATCAAAGGGAAAGCGTCCAAATCATCCACTGCCTCTAAGTAAGCTATGGTTGTGCGTTTCGCAAAATGCCTGTGTTCGCCACCGAAGTTCGTAACTAAAACCGTAGTCTGGCCATTTTGGAGTTGAACGACACTTCGAGCAATGGCCACTTCCCGATCAAGCAATAACGTCAGGTTACTTTCGGCGATGCCCGTAATCGACTGCTCCTGTGGACACTCAACAAGCACGAAGATACTACTGTGAGGTGGCAACGTGACGCAATCATCGACTACGCGTAAGGCCACGCCACGATGTTTGTTCTCGAGGTCGGAATCTGGAGAAACACAGTTAACAAAACTGATGAACAAATCGCGCAGATTAATTATCGCTCCATACTCTTGCAGAAAATCCATGCCCAAAATGACCGGCCGAGAACAATTGGGCAGTACAAGGAATGATGCTACAAAAGCCGACGCACAAATCTCAAGCCTGGCGGTGCACCTTCCTATAGGGGATACGAGGTGTCCTTCAGCGATGATTAGTTGAAGGCCGTCCCACGTTGTCAGCACCTTGTGTAGACGGGTGGCCAATGAAGCACTCATCACCAAGTAATCAGCTCCCGTGTCGACAAGCGCAGTCACCGGATAACAGTCGACGGAAACGGTAATGGCAGCGGACGTTCTGTTGGCGGTTTCACAAACAGGCTTTAACGGCACGTCGTAAGGCAGCGGCGGAGGGTATTTGTCGGTTCGCGTGACAGCAGCCTCACCTCCGGAGGTCGCCGTTTTCAGTTTCCCCGGCGTGCACTTGCGCCACTGACACCAGAGGACCCAAAGGTGGGTCGGGCGCGGTGCGTTGATGTGGACGGACGGGGTGATGGTGACCGTGACTGTCGTCGCGGCGGGACAGGAGCGCGATGACTACCTTCCAAGTAATCCGCAATTTCTTGTGGGCGTTCACCATAGCGTGGGCAACGTGCATCTGGGTGGAATCCGCGTAGGCCTATTCGTCGGTAGTAACAGTCGCGGTACATGTGTCCAACTTCACCACAATGGTAGCACAAAGGACGATTGTCAGGTGCACGCCAGATGGTGGACTTCCGCGGGCCAGGACGAAAATCGGCCTGAGAAGGCAGGCGATGGGCTGGACTTGGAAAGCGTCTGGGAGTCCCAGCTGGTGGATGAGCAAAATGTGCCGTCGACGGCGTAGAGACGCGTAGGGCATCCGCGTAGGAAAGCATGGGAGCTTCGACTTGCGATGGTGATGAGGAGTGAACGAACTGCCTGATTTCGTTACGAACGACGTCCGTAAGAGCAGCACTACTGCCAGGAGACGCTGCATGAAATTTCCGAAGTTCTTCGCGTACAACTCTTCGCGTATATCTTAACAGGCTGAGTGCATTGAAGAGACTACTGTTTTTAAAAATTTTTGGTACTTTGATGTCTTGGTCTGTCTTGACTGCTCATTGAAATGCTTTGAGTTATTGGGCTCTGGTTTTTAAAAAATGTACTGAACTGCCTCGCTCCACTTCAACTTACCTCTGAATGGCTTGTTGGGAGAAGCATATTATTCATGAACATCAATTTCACTTTGTGTCCCACAAGCTGGTCAGCTTGCATCAGCTGGTCAGTGAAATAAATACCAGTGGAGCATTCTTAGCTTTATTCTAAAGCTAATGAGGCTCTACTGGTATTTTATTGTTTCATTCTAAACTAATTAAAATGAAGTTTACACTATCCATGTAAGTATGAAAAAATTTCACAACATATCCACGGAGTGAATGATGATGAGTGGGGTGAAGTGTCCGCCAGTCCGACCGCCTGTTCGTCCGTCCGCTCCTATCACACTAGAGCACGCATCGGAGAGATGCTTGTCCCAACTCATCATCATTCACTTCGTGGATATGCTGTGAATTTCTTATTTTAAGAAAACCACTGACGCCATCTAGTGATCACATTTCCAAGGACATCTACACAATGCCATATAATCAGCAATTCTGAAAACTAATTAGAAGTGGCTACTACAACATACAACTACGAGGGAATGACCCACTCCCTAAGGAGCTTCGCCCCTAAAACAGCAAAGCTGAGTGATCTCAGTATCTTAATGTGGCTTTTTGGCTTATGCTTGGTCTTTCTTTGGCGTAGCCAAAGTAGAGTTGAACCACAGCCTGTCACAGGCTGTATAAAAATGTCCGAGCTCCAGTACTAGATTTAACCTGCGAAGCTGACTGTGGCAACTCGGGCAGAAGCGCGGGCCTTTTGTCTCTTATACTCGTCTCACATGGTGTGCAAACTCGGCATGGCAGTTGCGTGAACTGTCTCTATCGGTGGGTGCGGCTGATAAGCAATGGTAGAGAGGTTTTTATTCAGTCACCCGACATTTCACCTCGATCTTTATAAGTGAAGCTCTTAAAATAGGAGTTCTACCAGTGTCTAATGAATGCAAGCTTCAGGCTGGGAGCTACGTGTCTTTACGAGGCTGACTGTCCAAGTGGTGTCCTAGCGTCAGTTGCAGGCCTGTTAAGACAGGCACAACTGAGAGAAGACATGTCTTAAATTTTCAAGAAGATTGTGCAGGAAGCCACATAGGTCCGATAGGCACATGCCTATGCAATATAGTGCACAAATTTATAACAGTGTGAAAAAGACATCGTCAAATGCTTTTTTGTCTTGCCAAGAGTACAAGTGCAATGCATTTATTAAGGTACAAGTCTCCTAGGTAGAAAACATTGAGAGTCAACTTGGCCTGATTGTAGATGCAGAATCAATTGCTTCGGCAGGTTGTATTAGCAAGCACTCTCAAATAAACAATGAAAATTTCTTTGCATTAACTGAAAGAATCTTAGTGTCACAAGTTTCTTTCTTGTTATATAAATTATTAATGCTTATATATACACTTGACTTTCTTTAAACAAAACCCGAAGGGACCAAGAAAGTGTGTCTCGTTTAACCCTCTATTGCATGGCATCCCATATTTTTACCATTTACCATTTTTTTTCTGCAAATGTGGGCTGTTTACTTGAAAATGTGATACCACTGGAGTAATTCTCGTAGTTATGCACTTTTATGGTGGGCAAGTGATTCCTTATTTCTTGAATGATGAGCAAAACAAGGGCAAGTGCATTTTGAGATGCGACGTGCAACTCGGTGAGGGAAACACAGGAAATTGGTATTTTTTTTTTCTATGAACGTTTTCACCTCGCATATAAAAATTATTTTGGCATGCTTTATAATCTCATATATTCAAGCCCATTATTAGTTCTCTGAATTTCCTCTGCAACTACACCAGAGAACCTGATATCGGTGTGTGCAAAATTTGGCACAGTATTTGGCACAGCTTCAGCGTGCCAAGAAAACAACTGTCAAAAGCTTTAGATAGAATAGACAATCGCCAATTGTCGGAAGAAAGGGTATTAGGACACTGGCCGAGACCGTCCTCTGCACGCAAGGCATTGAGAGCGTTGTTGCGCTTTCTGCGGGCAAGTGGTCTTAGAGACAGACTGTAAACAGCGTCGTGGATCGTCTGATGACCTTCTCTCCTTTTTTTTTTTTACGTCTCTTTTCTCTCATTCTTTATCCCCCTTACCCCCTTCCCCAGTACAGGGTAGCCAGCCGGTATGAGAACTGGCTAACCTCCCTGTCCTTCCTCATTTATTCCTCCTCCTCCTCCTTGGCACAGTATGAACTTGAAAGACAAAATTGGTATCGTGGTGCCATCTGTCCAGTTAAATGCAAAACAAATATAAGTAATGCACAGCCTTCGAGCTTTGATTATTCAACTTTCTCCGAACCTGGGGATGAGCACCGCAAACTAGCATGTGCCAAGCTGCAGATAGTAGGAAGTTGCGCAGGAAGGAATATAGGTGTTATGTGGTAAAGGTGTAGCATGGCAGCGCAACGAATGCGTCTATGTCATCACAGGTCACTCTTTCAAAGATGGGATTTTGTCACTCGGTATGGTGCAGGCTAATCGTCTACCGAACTCCTACTGAAAAGCGAAAAGGTACTAAAATGTGAAGGACGTGGTGCTTCAGAGCAACTCACAACCACGGTAGGTGATATGGAGTTACCATGTGTGCATTGATACGATAACCGCGCCATATCATTCCTGTCGAGCTTTGATAGGAAAGATCCAGTTCAAAAGACTAAGCACTGGTTTACCTTAGCCAAGAAGTTTCGTTAGAATGATTGCTTCAGTGTAGTAAATGTCTACAACCGACATCAGCGGAGCCGACCTGCTGGACTCACTGCTTGGACTTTACCACATGCATATCAGGTCAAAGAAGTGGCACTTTCGAGTTTTTAGGCATATCTTAGACTTGTCGGTAGTAGCAGCATGGCTACTGTACGGGAGGGTGCAGGAGCAGCGTGGGAAGAAAAAAAGTACTACCGCTGCCTCAACTGAAAACTGAAATTGCTGAATAAGCCTTACCTCTCACTATAAATGTCTACCCGAAAGCGACCAGGACGACCTTCTAGAGAAGACATGGAATTCTAGGTTCAAGCCAAAAAAGAACGGAGACGGCTGCAACAATGCCCCCCAAAGACGTCAGATTTGACGAAGTTGGCCACTGGCCAGAATTTGATGAGAAGAGACAAAGATGTAAATGGCCATCTTGCACAAAGAGGTCTGCAGTAAGATGCAGGAGGAGCAACAATGCTGCCTAAATGCAGCAAACAACTGTTTCAAACACGATGCTATGTTTTTTGCCTATGGGAGCAAGTCCGCTCCGTCATCTTCATAGTGTGCCATATTTGGCACAAAGCTGTGTCTTTGTTAATACTGCCATTAAAACTCTGAAAATTTTCCTACATGCTTAGGCTCATTCAAGCAATAATAAAAGCTGAAGAAATAATTTTTAAAATGACTTTTTCATTATTCATGCAATAGAGGGTTAACACGAGTTCTATTTACTAAGAGAACAGGGTTGTAAAGTCCAAATACGAAACAAATCATATTAGAAGCAGTTGTTTCATTTAAGAGATCTGTCATGAAGAGTGTATTATATATATATTATTCTGCAAGAAAGTCAGACATAGCTTTTCCCCCCCCCCCCACCCCCTGTTTGGTTTGCTGGGGGCCGGCTGTTCTTTACCTCACTTTGTTCTCTCGCTCTCCATGCTAGTTGAACGCGTGCCTTAGCGTTCCAACCACATTACTATAGATGTGTGTGCGTGCGTGTGCACTTCTATAGAGTAGACACAATTAAGTATACTTACCTGGCTGCTGTTTCTGGTGTTTTTTTGTGAGCTGTTTTTGGTGTGTTTTTGTTTGTGTTTGGAATGTTTCTTTTTGTATTGGAAGGCAGAATTGGTGCATCGTTATGTTTATAAATAACAAATCCTCATTAAATTTTTGTTTTTTTTTCAATTACAGTCTTCAAAGATACCAGTGGTGATGATGATTATGATCGCATTCTCAATGTAAGTATTATTAAAGTGCACTCTAATTAGCAGGCCACTTCTTTTCTTCTGATTGTTGAACTTTCACTGGTGACACATCTTAGACAAATGCACAAATGTGGAACTCTTGAATTATTAGCTATACATTTTTTGTTTGAGCTAAAGTTTGTATCATAACTCTTGCTACATAATATGCATGTGTAAATTTGAATTTACGATCCATGGACACGAAGTTTCATGCCTTGTTCATTTGGACCATTTCTAGAACCACTTATGGTTAACGTGGTAAATGCAAAGGCTCTGCAATTGGGAAAACATGACATACGAGCTGGAAATGCCACTTTGTAACTGTGCTACGTGCTCCAAGACATGTGGTGTTAATTTTTTAATTAGTAAATTGTAGTTAGTAACTAGTTATGAAAGGTTACATTGTTTTGACATCAGTTCTAAACTCTATTAATTACAGTTTTTGTCACTGTTTATCACTAAAAATGATACTTTGTGAATGGGTAAGTTCATAAAATGAAGGTGCAGTTATTGCTGTGGAAGAGCCCAATGTCTCCTTGACCCAAAAAAAGGCTAGGCATGTCCACAGCTTGACACAGCTCATGCTTATTATGGTTTGTGGCCACAATGCATCGTGCATCAGACATGTGTCCCAAGTGTCTTGAACATGACCTGGGAGTTCAACAGCTGATTTCAAGTGCTTTTGAAGGGGCCTTTCAAAAAGGATGGGCTGATCTGGGGCACACGAGGAGCTGAACAAGGGGCCAAGACACTTTGTGCGCTTGCTCATCAATCTACACGCGTGATTTTGTGCACAGAAACAACATGCTATGTACCTTGCTCATTGGATTTTCCTCGTGCTTATTTCACTTGCTTCTTGAAGTTACAAATCCAGTCCCAGGTCAGCATTGTGACACTATTGACTTATTCAGGCTCAGTTTGCGAAAGGGTGCATGACTTCTTATAAAGAAGTGTTTCAGAGCATGTTTGCATTACGGCAATGAGGTCCTGTACAACAAAGTAACTGTAATAGCTTGCACATTTCCTTTGCTTCTTGGAGATTTATCTTTAAAGTAGCTGCTTCTCTAAAAGCACACCTGAGAAAGAACTAGTTGCAAAGAATGAACTTACTTGTCACTAGCATTGTCATTCTGTTAATCATGTTCAGTAATTTAGTGTGCCAAAGATGCTGTGAAGTAAGAATGTAGTTAAAAGGGTTGTGACACTGAATGTGTAGGCTATAAGAAACCTCCTCTGTATGCAAGGACACTCAGCATGAAGTGTTTGGCACAACAAACGTTTACAATATATTTGAATTTGCTTCCAAAATGTGCCTAAGAGACCCATCATTTTGCTATAGAGACCCATCACTAGCATGTCTGACACAAACGTCGCAGGTTACGAAGTGTAATGCAAGTTTTGGTGGCCTCAGACCATATTAGAGAGACTAGCAATGAGCGGCGACCTACAGTGTTGAACAGGGCAAGCTAAGAGTGTATCGGCTGGGAACCTACACTCATTTCTTATCAGCGTGTTGCTGAAGTAGCCAAACTTGCTCACATTTTGCAAAGTGCTTCGCATCGTCGAGGAAACTGCAAAGGTGACTTTAAATAATTTGAGTTTGTTCGGACATTTCTTTGCTTTAGCTAGTGTAGCTGTAAATGTTAGACCGGATAGCTGGGGGCAGCTGGTGGCGCTAAGAACTAGGCAAGCACAAATTTCTTGTTGCAGAAATTTGTTGTATTCTACTTCTCTGGCAGTGTGAATTCTCGGCAGCGACATAGTTCTGATTGCATTGCCTTTTTAAAATATTTTATCACCGTGGCCGCTCAGCAAAAACCAACTCTCCTATAATTGCAATAGCACGAAGCATCGCAAGATGTTGATACCATCGTCCAGTGACCCAGTACTTTGCAAAGATCGCTGCGTATACTGGAATTTTGTGTGCACTAATATTCTCGTTTAGAGAACTTTAACGAGTTTGGAAAGCATCGAGATGGTTGCTTACTTGTGTGTACAAGCGCAGGCAATGCACCACTGCGTGTGTCACAGCTTTATGAGCTCACATGTTCAAGCTTCCTACACTGTGACATCACTGTCCGATTCGGCTCCCAGAAACCAAAACAAAAGTCGTTCATATAAGCAAGGCAATCTCGAATTGTTTAGCAAGAATACATGAATAATAGAGTGTCTATTATGCTTTTTGGAGCACCCAGAAATGTTTCCAGCTAAGAATGCGCAAGCCAAAAATTTGATGTCATCATCCCTTCAATATACCTGTGCGTAAATGTGTCCTAAATAGTATGTTGATATGAAGATTTCCATGAAATAACCGTTTTTATTTTTTGTTTTTTTTTCCGCTTTGTTTCTGTTGTTACAGTCTTCTACAGCTGAGTATGGCAGTTCACAAAGTGAGAACTTCAGATTTAATGAATTGAACTGGTCGCCAACTGACACAGAAATGGAGCCCTTCTCTCAGGATTCCAATTACAGCTATCCAGACCCAGACACATTTCTTAATACTGTAAGTTCTCATTTATTGTAACATTGTTTGAAATTTTTCTGAATGTGCTTAGGGAAGAACATTTAATCGGGAATAATTTATGAAATAAGGCATATATGGGTAAATATTGGGGCTTGCTATGCAAGTCTATTTGGAATGCTTGGTACAGCCATCATTTTTATGAAAAGGAACATGTCAACGCTGAACACATGAACATCGGATGGTCAAAATTTCCAGAGTCCTTCACTACATTGCTCCTTATAATCATATTAGGGTTTTGCGATATCAAACCCCAGACATCCTTCTTGTGGCACCATCAGTCTAATGTTACCACGAAAAAGCTTAACTATTATAGCAAAATAGTATGCATGGAAATAGTGGCCTTATTATGGCCTATATTGAATGTTTAAACAGCAAGCAGCTAAGATATGTAGATAGTGTTGCTCTACCATTCAAGCAAGATTAAATTCTTGGGAATGCTGCAGTGCTTAATTTATTTTACTTGGGAAAAGTAAAAGAGCACATATTAGTCACTGAAGTTCACATGGTTTTTCATTTACTGTAATGCACAGTTCTATTAGAGGGAAAAAAAAAAAGCTACATGTTCTATGCTGGGAAATATGGTATTCGTTTTTTGTGTGTGTTGTGTTATGTACTGAATTTCCAGATGTGTTGCTCTTTCAGGTCCTTAAATCTGACCCAACCTTAGCACCAAACCCAACCTCTGTTCCTGACACACCCCCTGACACCCCACCTACGGAGAGTGGCTCCAGCACTCCTCCACATTCACTGGATTCCTCAAGGAGCTTGCTAACTGTATCGGCTTCTTCTGTTGCATCAAAGCCAATGTCAGCACAGGTTCCTCCGGTGACACCAGCTAAGGTGGCACCTTCTGTTGTCATGGTATCCTCGCAACCAAGGTCAGGCCTGGAAAGAGGTGAATGGTTCAGACACATCTGTTGATGTTTACTTATAGAGTGTAATAATCCTTTCAAGGTGAATAGCTTTCTTTGGCAACTACTGTGTAGAACGGAAGTTCTGCTTGGTGCTGTTGCCGCTGTTGTTAAAGTAACCTGCCAAAACAGGTGTGCATGGCAACAAAGGGGCTGGAATCATCCCCACGACTTCAGGGTGTGTCACATCATTGAGTACCTCGTTGTAACTGCGCGTGCGCACACATGCCAGCATTCACGCACGTGTGTACACACATGTGCGTGCACACACACACACACACACACACACACACACACACACACAGAGAGAGAGAGAGAGAGACAGACAGACAGAGGAAAAATATCATGAATTAAATGATATTGAAAACGACTTTCAGATACTAGGGAACCACTAGGCATAATTCTAATAACCTGCCACGAAGTGCCTACCTTCGAAGCTATTTGAAGGTTTTACCATTTATGAGAGCTGCCTCAATTAGACCCATTTTGACCCTTTCAATTTTGTTTGCAAAGTTTAGAGAAGAGGTTTTAAATATGGGTCCTAAATTGAGATTGACTGAGAAGCCCTTCTTCAATTGATATTCCACTTCATTGTGTAGCTAAAGCCACGTAACTTTCTCGCAAGTTTCTGTCATCCTTATTCTTGTTTCCAAAGTTCAAAGCTGCTCCTATGTTATATTGGGGTATGCCAGGACAGCTTGCGTTGCTGAATAAGGTTTTTAATGGTACAATGCTCAGGAGTGTGTGGAAAAGTGTTGGCAATAAATCCTCCTCGCCACTTGAACGGGCAGTGCACGTGCAGTTTTAGCTTCTTTAGTGGCTTCTGGTGGCAGCATCCTCTACTACGCCAGTGTCCCCGATTTCTGGCCATGCTTGCTGCTATGTTGCCATCACTGTGGTTGGAAAAAATCTGCTAAAGTGGGAGAGGGTAGTACCAGGAAAAAAAGTGGTGAATTTGTCGCCTCTAAGACAAGTAACTCCATGTTATAGAAATTTCACCTTCTGCTTTGCCAGCTTTTATGGTTTATAATGTGCAAAAAAATAATAAAGCACGTAAAAAAAATTTATCCCACATGCATTCTCACTGACAGTAGGTTTCATAACGGGTGATGAAATGGAGCAGAGCAAATACATCAGTTCCACACTGTGAAGTACAGTGCTGAACACAAATGTCACCTCCGATAGATGTTCAATGCCAGAGAGCCAGTGCAGCCGTAATATCTAAAGAAAGAAGAGGGATATGCTCAGAAGCAACTTGCTACAGTAGCTATTGGCTAATGTGGTATGTTGCTCAGCTCAAGGATAAGGGCTCGATTCCTGGCCATGGCAGCAGCATTTTTGTATATGCAAAAACCCCTGTGTACTGAGGTTTAGGTGTATTTTAAGGTACTCTAGGTGGTCAAATTAATCAGGAGTCCTGCCTACAGCAGGCCTGATATCAACATTGTGGTTTTGGCATGTAAAACCCCAGCAATTTTTTAAAATTTTTACAGGACATGAGATGGAGGTCTTCAAATCTCCAATCACCGAAGAAACCTATTTGCTTTTTTGATAATAATTTTTTCATGATTTTGATTGATGACTACCTTATATTGAACTTAAAGGTGCTTAATGTAGGAATTTTTATGCTGACCAAAAGCAACTGCATTTAACTATTGTGATAACTGTGCCATTCATAGCACAATATAATGACTGAGTGATACTTCAGTATTATGACATGTGCCAATATAGTATGATGACTTTTATATATACTGCAGCTTCTCATAGGCGTACTTGTACCTTTTCAGGGTCAATGAGGTGCATATAGTACATCCCTCGCAGACTCCTTCTAAATGTTTTTTTTTATGTTTTACTACAACAGTGCAATGTCTATTGCTTGTGCATCCAGTCACATGTGGGAACGTGGTGGCTAGCTATTGTTTCACCTTGTGTTACATATGGTTAAAAAATTCAACACTCGCAGGGCTGTGTAAAATTATGTCATAGAATTTCAAGTATACCTCAGACCAAACTATTGAATTTATTAACCAGTCGTCCTCATTCTTACTGCAAGTTCAGTCCTAGGCATGTCGTAGGGTTGAGCAAAACAGTCAAAACCGGCAAAATCCTGATAGCCATTGCTGGCTTGCCTTTATTTCAGCTATTGTAAGCAGGTAGTAGCTGTAGTTTTAATGCACTGAATAGCTATTTGAAACCACATGAGTTGTCAGTCAAGACATTGAAGGGAAGGGTGTCATGTATGCACAGAAAAAAAAAAAAGTGATGCTCATGGGTAAAGCTTGCAATATGGCTATGCACTTTTTAGTATCAGCTAAATGTGGCTGTGAGTTGGAGTGGTATTTCGGTTTATAGAAAGGACGGAAGTATGTGCATCCCGAGTGTGGTGAAGGTGGTTCCTTGGAAAGTAATCGGCCTGTTCAAACTCGACCTATAAAAAAACAATGCTCGCAAACATGTACACAATAGAGAAGAGATCAGAAGTGCGGTGTCTTGGCTTTTCTCTTGTGTCTTGTGCTTGCACATCCGACCAACTCAGCTCTGCGTTGTTCTAAGCAACCAATAGTCTAGTTTTACGCATGTGGGGAACTCACTGTTTGTGGAAAGATGCGTAATAACAAGGTAGAAGTGGCTGGCTCAATAACTGCCATCTGCCTGACTGTTATGCCTATTATGACGCTTTGACAGCACAAAAAACGCTGCTGCTCTCTCGGGGAGAATTCAATCAGCTGGCATCACAACGAGTGATCACCATTAAGACACCGACAACTGGCACTGGCAGTGTGAAGAAAGCAGCTGTGGTGCCCAAGATCGTAACTTCTCAGCCAATTGCAAAAGTGGTCAAGATGACTATTCCTACCATCAGCAAAGTGACTTCTACGACTAGCGGCAACAATACTACGCCTGCGACTTTGCCCAGTGTCAAGACAGAACCCATCATGGTCTCCACTCCCACTGGAATCTATGGAGTCTCAACCACGCTTCAACAGCTTAATGATGTGAGTGTTATTATAAGTTCAGTGATAAATACCTTTGTGTTAGTATATTATATTGCTGTTTATGATATGCATGCTTTGGGAAGGAATTGTTGATCTGTGTGGCTGTTTGCACTGTTCATATATATATAGATGCTGAAGGGAACAAAAAAAAAAAGAAAATTTTAATTGGTCACATGACATATCTCGAAGTCAGATCCACATATCTTTATGGTGTTGCTATTTTGTAGCATTTCTTTTTACAGTTGCTCTGTAATTGCCTGTCGCTTGCTTACAATATGCTTTTGTTTGCAATACAGCTGGCTTCCGTTTATTTGACCCTCAAGAGATTGACAAGAGACAAAATTGGTCAAATCATCTAGTGGCTTCAGATAAGCAAGAAGCAGAAAACAACAACTAAACACATCACTGACTTGTTAGGTGGTAGTTGCCCCATTTGTTACTCATCCCGAACTCGAACTGGGGCTAAGCCTCATACGCACGCGCTTAGATTATGGGGTGATTGTTTATAAGTCTGCCACACCAAGCGCTTTGAGAATGCTCGACTCTGTCCATCATTTAGGCATACGGCTCTCCACGGGTGCTTTTCGCACTTGTCCTGTAGAGAGCCTGTACATAAAATCGAACGAGTGGTCGTTGCAACTACAAAGATCTTACATGTCCTTGCTATATCATTTTAAAGTGAATGCAGATAAAGAACACCCTACACATTCGACTATTAATGATATGTTGAGTTCTGCACTGTTTTGCAATCGGCCTTCGCTGCGACAACCCTACTCCATTTGTGTGAGGTGCCTGTGAGGAAACTGGTGTGCCATTTGACCACCTTTTGAGTGCTCCTGCAGCACACTCGCCACCGTGGCAGTGGCAGTCAATAAACTGCGATGTGTCTTTCTTAAAGGTTACAAAGCATGCACATCCACACATACATTATGGAACTGCAACATAAATACACTTGTCCTGAATTTTTACTGATGCCTCAAAGTCTTATGCTTCTGTTTCGTACGCAGTGTTCGGTCCATCCTTTTTGGATGCCGGTGCTCTGCATCCTTACACAAGCATCTTCACCGCAGAAGCTTTTGCGTTACTTGTGGCCGTTAAGCAGATTAAAGATTTGAAGCTAGAAAAGGCAGTAATCTACACAGATTCCTTAAGCATTGTAAAAGCTCTAAAAACTTTTAAAAAACACAAAAACCCAGTCCTTTTCTCACTTTATTCACTACTATGCACAGTGTACAAGTCTAAACAGCATGTTGTAGTGTGCTGGGTGCCAGGATACCGCGAGATCCAAGGTAACGTTATGGCGGACCAGCTAGCTGCATCTGTCCATGACAGTGCTGCTAATACATCCGCAGCTATCCCTGCTCTTGACCTAAAACAATATCTTAAATGAAAGCTTAGAGCTTATTGGCAGAGCACATGGGATAGTCAGAGAAAATAAATTACACGTCATCAAGCCGTTCCTTGGTAATTGGCCGCTAGCATCAAAATCATGCCACACAGAAGTTACACTTACAAGGCTACGAACAGGACATACGCACAGCACACACTCACACCTTTTGTGTGGTGGCGATCCACCCTTGTGTGATAGATGTGAGAAATCACTTACTCTCAACCACATCCTCATCCAATGCATCGAACTAGACAATATTAGAAAAAAGCATTTTTCCTTAGCTTACCATGAACACATTCCACTTCATCCTGGGATGTTCATTGGCAAAGAACCACTTTTTAAGTATCAGTCATTATTTGCATTTTTAGATGAAATTCAAAGCTTCAGCATCATATACAAAGGAAATCCGTAGCATAACCTCTCCGCAGAAGTTGTTGCTGTGGTAGCTACTCTGAGAAGCACCTGCCTCTCACCTTTTGGTTTTCAAAGGGGTCGAGGAGGCAGTCGGGCTATTTCACAATCGCTCACTTGTTGATACCATGATCACTTGTGATTCATTCCACCTCGTACATCAAATTGCGTATCGCTTTCATAATTTTAAACTTTATACACATATTTTATACTTTTATACAGCACGTGATTTTAGGCCTCTATACAGCCGTAATACACCTTGTCATCGTAATCATTAGTCATCAATTTTATCGCATCAAAAACATGGCGCTCTTTGGCCACCCATGGCCATTGCGCCACAAAACTCCACTAATCATCATCATCATCGAACAGGGGCTCACGTTTAATCACTTCAATGTAGAAAATTGCCATAAGAATGAATTGGAGCACACAAACTTCGTAGAAGTCAAATGTGCACCCAATTTTACAGGGAAAAAAGAAAAAAGGAAACATAGTGTAGCTCAGGTTCCTGCAATTATGAAAAGTGGCAACCAGCAAAGTATGTCATCACATGATGAAACTTAAACTAAGGCCCTTCATCATCACTCTAGGCAGCACTTTGTTGCTATAAAGAACCCAATATGTTGTTCCGCTTGTAGTCACAGGCAAGTTAGTCGCCTTGCACTTATAAAATTGCTCCAACACATGAAAGTTGGATAATTGCCTACGCCAGGCTAACCACTTTGCTAGTACATTTTGCCACATGTGCAGTTCTCTGGAATGCTGATTGACGACACATGGTGCAACTTGTTGCCACTAGCTGAACATGTAAAATAATTTAATGTTGAAAGTGCTCTCATAATCAAACTGCAGGTGACATGTCTTCATTATGGTGTGCAAACTTGCCATCCATGGCCACCATTTTCTGAAGGCACTGGGGATGACATTGGCCAAACAGGCTGTAACTAGTTCGTTGTGAATGCGTTTTTTTTTGGTTTTGCATCAGACAGCATCGCTAGAGGAATTTTCGGGTGAACTATCTAGAAAAAAGTTTTTTGATCCACTGTGATAGAATATAAGTGCTGTATTAATTCATTAGGAGCTACAGCAATTGAATTGATTTATGTGTTCCTTATTTCTTTTTGCTTATTTATTGCACTCTTGTGTTTCTTTTTTATACTTTGCATTGTCTACGCATTTTACAAAATGTATCAGTTCATGTTTTCCTAATTTTTTTATTGTGTATGCATTGAACTACTCTATTGTTCCTTTTGCCTCTACAGTTATTGCTTGCCAGTATTTTAATGCCGTTACGAAGTTATGTCTATACTTTTAGCCAATTCATCTTGTATAATAACAGGTATTCACTGTAATGATTTAATTTTTTGTGATGTGCCCCTGACCCAGTGCCTCTAAGGAGGCCTGTAAAGACTTTTTAAATAAATAAAAAAACTGTTTTCACAATAATGTCTTCCTGAAACAAGTTGAAAATAGGTCATTTCAACTGGGGATGTCACTTGTTTAATGCATTTACTACGCCCTAAGCACTGTGAAGTGTGAGGCTGTTTTTGTGTAATCAGGACCGCTGCAGTCACCATTTTACATGTGCCAGACACATGTAAAATCACCAGCCAAGATAAAATCATTTGGTGTAGGTTATTTCAGAGTTCAAGCAGTAAAAGCTTGCTTCCACTGAAATGCATGGGTTAGTGGTGAGAGAATCAGTTGAGAAATCTTATTCACTCAAACCATATTAATGGAAGTCTACTGTATTAAATTGCTTCGAATGTACCATTGAAGGGCTACTCTCTCTACAAGTACAGTCATTTGGAGTTGAGGTTTGTGTTGGTCTTGTGCTTATCTCAATTTTCTTGTTTGAAGCAAATAAGTAGAGAATAGTATTAAATAATCTTGAAGCAAATAGAATGAACTTAAGGAAAAGGAAGGTAAAAGGAAAGAAAATCATGCATAGTAGCGGTCACTGCTGGAAAATTGGCCTTCGGATGTGATGATAGGCTTTTGATTTTACTTTAAACACTCGGTCTTCATTGACCAAGGCTAGTTTCTACTGTATTAGGCGCTCATAGTTAATAAACATACAGTAAAATCTCATTAATTCTAAATCACAGGGACTGTGAGAAATCTTCAAATTATGCAGGTTTTTTAAAGAATAGAACATATAAAAAGTTTGATGCGAGAAAGTTGAAATTGTTCAAAGTAGTCGGAGCTGGTCGCTTTCTGTGTCGGCTAGTTTGCGGCTCCAAAAGTTGTTTCCAGCAATACCAGATCACTATTTTGCCGCAAACAAAAGGGAACTCTGGGCATCGCTTCTGCCACACACAAAAAAAAAAAAATCGTGATCAACTGAAATGTGTACCTGCAAAAAACATGACATTCTCACTGCAATACAGTAATGACATGCATGCAGCATGTCACTTGCTTCTCGCTGCATCAGCATGTCATAATGCGACTATTCTTTCTAGTGAAATGGAGAAGTTAATAATCTACAATGTGACGAAGTTCGCGATGTGTTTTGACTGGAAAACATGATCATTGAAGCTTTCGAACTTGAAGTAGGCATTACAGGCAAGTATTCTGCCAGCAGTGCAAGTGCGCAAATTGCTGTCCACCAAAATGTCGTTTATTAATTTCTTTATATTCCCAGAAAAAAATTGGTGAATCACGATGTGCTGGCGTTTCAAGAAGCATGCGACATGCTGCTCCCACTGTGTTGCACCACTGTGTTGCAGGGAAGCATGTCTTGTTTTCTGCAGGTGCACATTTCAGCTGATCACAACACCGATTTTTTTTTTTTGGATTGAAAGCATCAAGGCTGGGGTACTTCAGCTGCCACTTATTAGTATCGCTACAGTATATTGTCTAGTGGCCGTTAACGGCGGTCGTTTTCGCTGTTTTGTGGCGAAATCGGGATCGACAATTAGCACACTGCAACCAAAGTTTTCTAATTAACCGGACAGATGCTGACTGCTGCTTCAAATTATCTGCTCAAACTTGCATTCCAAAATACAAGACCATGGAAATACTTAAAATTAAATGGGATTTTGAAATAACCGAGTACGAATTGAGGAGAGTTTTACTGTACTACGCAATAAGAGTGCCATACCCGTAGTATCCTACATCGTTCTTGCTCATGTAATAACATTGCATAATTGTGAAAAGTAAGTTTTTATGGTGCTCTGTTTTTTATAATTGTAGAGCAAGGCATTTAAAAGGCAACAGAGAATGATCAAAAACAGGGAGTCTGCCTGCCTGTCACGAAAAAAGAGAAGAGAGGTGAGTTTCTGTATCCTTATTTTTGAGGTTCAAGTACATCCACATACCAGTGCAATAATTAGTAGTTGAACCCGTTTATAATGAACTGAAAAGTGCCGTGATAAGTGGTTCAGTGCCGTGATCAGTAGTTCCTTGTATATGGACTCGCCCTTACAGAGACACTAAATAGCAAAACGATTTTTTCGTATTAGCAGAGTCCTTCAATGCTTTTCTGGTCATAAAACTCCATCTTTAGTTTCATACAGGGACAGAAGCTGCCGCTAGGGTTCCTGCAGTCAATGCGGGGGCATCCGTGCGAGTGTGCTGCTCTAGGTTGAATTGTGTGCCAATTCAAGCCAATGCTTTATCTAGCACCAAACCGCCATAACTCAACTACCACTCATACTTCATCTGACTTACAATGTGGCTGTTGCATAAGCGTATCAAAAACTTCCTTTCGCATATTTTTTTAGATATCAAGACGATGGATCCAGTTGTCTTGGACACAGTATTCGTTGCATATGTAGTTCCAGCATGGTTTCTTGCCTCACGCAGCGAAGTGCGGGAGTATTTACTCAGGCAC
This sequence comes from Rhipicephalus microplus, assembly GCF_043290135.1. Lineage (NCBI taxonomy): Eukaryota > Metazoa > Arthropoda > Arachnida > Ixodida > Ixodidae > Rhipicephalus > Rhipicephalus microplus. The sequence goes on from NC_134710.1 coordinate 268,941,568, forward strand.
ACAATATTTAGTTGGACTTCTGACACTGCACAAACCTTATAAAACCACCATGCAACTCGCAAAATAGTCTCACAGCAAGAGTTGAGCCAGCACTTATCGCGCTATTTACAGTCGGACTACCTAGGTTGCGGTACATGGTAGCATTACAAAAAAAGAGCTACATTCCAGTGTTTACAGTTAATAAAAGGCAAGTTTACTACGCTGCCACCTGACACACATAGGTTTGGTAACACTTGAAATCGGGAATGACGAAGCTTTTGCAAGGTTACATTCGTGTGCAGCGTCCATACAAACTGATCTCTATAGCCTAGCCTTAACTCTGCACTTGCAACCACGAGCTGTTTATTTCCGACGTGTAACTTTCACAACTACATGTAACTTGTTCAATATTGCGCAAGCGAAGGTGTGGCGTACTTTACATTGTGCAGCGTCACAAGGAGAGGATAAACAACAAGAGGGAAGGCAGGGAGGTTAACCAGGCACATGCCCGGTTTGCTACCCTACGCTGGGGGAATGGAAGGGGGCATAAAGATGAGAGAGAGAGAGGAAAGAGAAGAGAATGAGAGAGAGAAAGAAAAAAAGAGGATTGTCAATTAATCGGCTGGCGCGTATGCAGTGGTGGCACTACACAAAAGTTAATTAAAGGTGGTCACGTAGGCCTGTAGTCCTCAAAAAGCACAAGACAGCTTTGACTGCCTTTTGAGCTGACGAAAGGCGATGACGGTGTTCCAGTAGCATCTGCACAGAGAGTGGCCGATCGTCCAATTGTCGCAATGCGTCCGAAAGCTTCTGTCTTTCAGAGGCAAATCGAGGGCAATGGCATATCAGATGGTCGATGTCTTCTTTGGTGCAGCAGACGTCGCATTCCGCAGCGTCACAAGGGCTCTCAAGAACGGGGGCATCAAAAACGGGGGCATCTTCACAATTCTTGTTCGTTACGTTACTTTCACTGCTTAGATGTACTACATTTGTGCCACATGATGCAACAAATTTCTTGATGAATACTGCTCACTGGCTAGATTTGATTAAAATAAATGAACCATTGTTTCTCTAATCTAAAGGAAATAAGCACATGCTCTCACACGCAGAGCTCTGTCACGCTTTTTATTTATTCAAAACATGCAAACCACAACGTGGGCATTTGTTTAAGAACACAGTGTCAAACCACTAATTTATAGTAAACAAAGCAAGAATGCTATGATTGAAGGAGAAAAAATACTGGAAAATTACCTCGGAAAACAAAGAACTATGCATGACACAGCAAGAGTTTAACAACAGGGGATCAACTGCTACCATAGTGCTTCATAAAGAAAGCAACATAATACCAATCAAGAAGGGCGTAAGGCAGGGGGATACAATCTCCCCAATGCTATTTACAGCGTGCTTACAGGAGGTTTTCAGAGGCCTAGAATGGGAACAGTTAGGGATAAAAGTTAATGGAGAGTACCTTAGTAACCTGCGCTTCGCTGATGACATTGCATTGCTGAGTAACTCAGGGGACGAATTGCAACTCATGATTACGGAGTTAGACAAGGAGGTCAGAAAGGTGGGTGTTAAAATTAATCTGCAGAAAACGAAAGTAATGCACAACAACCTCGGAAGAGAGCAGCGTTTCGAGCTAGGTAATAGTTGTAAAAGATTATGTCTACTTAGGGCAGGTAATAACTGCGGAGCTGAACCACGAGATTGAAGTAACTAGAAGAATAAGAATGGGGTGGAGCACATTTGGCAAGCACCCTCAAATAATTACTGGTGGATTGCCACTATTCCTCAAGAGGAAGATATATAACACCTGTATCTTGCCGGTACTTAGCTACGGAGCAGAAACCTGGAGACTTGCAAAGAGGGTTCAGCTTAAATTGAGGATGACACAACGAGCAATGGAAATAAAAATGGTAGGCGCAACCTTAAGAGACAAAAAGAGAGCAGAGTGGATTAGGTGAACAAACCGGGGTTAGGGATATCATAGTTGAACTCAAGAAGAGGAAATGGACATGGGCTGGGCATGTAGCGCATAGACAGGATAACCGCTAGTCATTAAGGGTAACCAAAAAAGCATTGAAGTACTCAGTTCATAGTAAAGTGCAATTTCACAATCACAAAAACACCATCCTTACTGCGACACGGTGCTTAATAAGTAAGAAAACACTTGAAAAGAAAATGCGGGTGGGGACGCCACCTTGAGATTCTTGCATCAAACACCGTGACGTAAGAAATTTCGAAGGTGTCTACTGGGTTCTGCCTAGCTTCCAATCGATAAAATTGAAGTACATTGTAATCTGTGTGTGCCATAAACTTAGCATACTAATTTTCCGAAAATTTCATCCAGCGAATGCCACGAACATGCCGAAAATACGTTTTGAAGTTTCTTACGTCACATGCAGTGACTTTGGCGTGAAATTTAAAAACAAAACTTCACCCTTGGTTTCCTCAGCCAACTTATGATAGTGAAATGTTCTCAGACAGGAGATTGTCAATCTGAGCCAAGTCATTGTTCCTCATAAGCGCCCCTTTGAACGGTGCTTAGCAACCGAACAGTATTTTTTGCTGTGTATTTTTATTATTATGTGCTAATACCCCCCTCCCCTTCCCCTGGAGACAAGTTCGGCCTTTTCGCATGTTAAGTTATGCCCGTTGTGTGTTCACGAATGAATGAAACTACATTCGCAATGAACTCGCCCAGTTCCACAGAGGTGTGGTACGGCCATGTGGAACCAATAATTTCTGGCTAGTTGTGTGCAGCACATCTCTTACTCAGCTCTTGCTGTTGCGTACCAGGCCGTTTGCAGTCTAATATATGTGTGTTTTTGTGTGTTCTTTGTGCATGCTTCATTCCGGATCGTGCTCGAGTGTGGCAAGTAGCCTGTTCGTTCAACATGACAAAGACATGCGTTTTGCAAGCAATGTGAAAGCGGCTTTGCGCGGTGCGGTGGTGGCGAACTTGTGAATGGTAGTATGACGTGCATGTCATACTACCATGACCGCACGGTTTAAACTTGCGCAGCTGAGCAGATGTCTGCACACAACTGTGATGAGGTTGGGTTGTCAGTGATGAGTCAAAATGGCTTGTTCATCACCACTGGTCACCACGTCTTCACCCTTTTATGATGCCATCGCAACCGTGCGGAAGTATTATCATTGATCGACCAGTCCCTGCTGTTACTGCAAGGCGAAATACCTTTTGTAACACATTGTGGCTTCGGCGAGTTGAGCATCGCAGTGAACTTTCATGCGACAAAGTTATCGCTTCTTGCATTTGTAGCTTGTGTTTGAAGGCATTATTTGGTGAATTGTCAGTGGCTGTAGATGCAGAGAACGGCGTAATGTTTGCTGTGCAAAAGCTGCGTGTAAGTCTTTGTGCTGCATCCTATTTCTTATTTTTTTCTCTCTGCCATTCTGCTAGTGAAGAAAGGCCTAGTAACTGAGCGACCTCGCTCACATCGTTCAGAATCTGCGTGCCATGCTTGATATTTTCATTGCGAGTAAATGGCAGCTGTCCACATGCGATTGCACGCTTCTCACATGCTCTTATACCTGCTTTACCTTTTTTTCCCGCTTCGCGTGCACCATATTTTTACCGCTACCATGTCAGAAGAGTTGGTTGTAAATCTGGGAGGCTTTTAAAAATGTTCACTATATGCGGATGCAGTTTCAATTAGTAGCATAGTCAAATAATAACTGTACCAAATTATGGTAATTAAAACCAAAAGATTGTTACATCTGGGATCATTATAAGCTGGTTTGACGTCGTTATGGTAAATTAATGTAATAAATAGGAACTGATGTGAGATCAATTTCTGAACTTTTATTGCACCTGAATCCTCAAGGCATACTGGAACACAAACTGTGCTGATCTAATGTTTGAGTTTTGTTGTAAAAAAAAAAAAAAAAGACTACGGGAATGATTGTTGTTGCAGTTGTCTTATGAATGAATTTAACGTATTGTGGTGCTTCCACCTGTCCGACTTTTATTACGGCTTGATTTAAGCTAGGAACATGTCTAAGTTTACTGTTGGGTGCTCTGATGCTTACTTTGGTTTTATAGGAATTCTGTGCAAAATATATATTTCCGAGAAAAATGCGTAGTGCCCGAATCAGGAGGACACTATTGTGCATGTACGGGCACTGACCTATGTGCCGAGGTGCTCTTTTAAAGACGATAGTCTTTCTTGGGGACCTTCGACGCAAAAATTTTGGTCTGTCTGTATGTCTCTACATTTGTCTGTTTGTCCGTCTTTAACGTTGTTCTAAACGGCAACGGACAATATCCCAAACAGCTGACTCCATTCACAGCACCCACCAATATTGCTCAAGCTTCAGTGTTCATACTTGTGCAATTTTCAATTAAAAAGCAATTATTGCATATATCTGAGGCACCATAACAACATGTATATATTCTGCATGTTCGTCTCTTACTAGAAAAGGCATACATAAGTAATTCTAAGGACCATAGCGTTTATCACAATGCGCTGACCATGCAATGATCTCCCGAAAAGGCAAGTGTTTCCAACGCTTCGATAAGACGACACGGTGGTGGCACCTACCCGTCGCATGGCGTTCTACGCCTTATCACCTCCGAGACGGGGGCACGCCCCGCGCTTCGTTTTTCAAGATAACTGCCAGATAGCACTCATGTCTCACATGTGACGTGACTTGATGCGCTCGTTCGCCTCCGCTGCACGCACGAGGCACTCTAACGCAGCGCCACCAGAATACCATTCACCGATTTTCTAGCGCAGAACATCAAATAAACGTTTTGTTCACTCGCTCCAGATACAAAAATATTCTCTTTCGACGACATTTGCAGTGTAGCATGCAGATACGGGGCCATTTTTTTAGTGTTGCTTGTTCACCCTAATTATGTATTCTTATTATTTGCCTGATTAGTAAAGCTTATCCTATTAGTTTCTGAAGTTAGTCATCGATTGGATAACAACTACTGTAGAATACCCTCAGAATGATTGGGCAAAAAACTTCTGTGAGATTGCTTGTTTTAGCCTACAAACAAAGGCGTTCACCATTCAAGCAAAAAAATGCCGTGGTTATGTAGTGTGACTGAGCAGTTTCAGTGATGCCTGAAACCACCATAATCTCTTTTCTTGGCTGTGGTAAATATGCATGACCCTCTCCTCTCCTCTCCCCGAAAAATGCAGCAGCGCCGTCAGCATGCGTGAGCCTTTGTACTCCCATGCCTCAATCCAGAAAGGAGTTGCTTGCCCACTCCATTGAAAAGGTTTATACATATTGTTGTGCAGGCTCCCGGCGATGGTTAGAATCGGTAAACTCTTTTTTTTCATATGCCAGGCTATGAATCATTGCCCAGCATAATCATTTTAAACTCTACTTTTGTACCGTCTTCGTTTGTGTCCTGTGTAGTTTTTTTGCAGCTGGTGAGCATCGTTACAGAAGAGCTTTATGTCATCTTATTATTGACCCTATTTGAGGGACATATTTGAGGGAAAGAAAAGCTTTGACATCTATAATAGTTCAAAGATATAGATGATGCCAGGTGAACTGAAAAGTGTAAACTATGGTAATCTCTTCTTGTAACTTATACCCCACTCGGGACACTTTTTATTGTCACCGAGCGTAATCTGGGCCAGATTTTACAATCACAAATGGCTTGCAGTGGGGGGAAACCTCTGGCCATTGCGCCAACCTGCGCCAACCTGCGCCAACTGGAAACCCCTCCTCTATACTGCTCGAAAAGAGTCTTTTTTGTCTAATTTGTGCCATTGCTGCGCCACAAGGTGGCTTTGGAACTGAAAGTAATGTTGACAGCTTACATTGTGAGCGGCTATTATGTGATGGTCGCCATCTTGTACTTGCTCTGCCGCAAAAGCACGGAATCAGCCAATCAATTATTCCGACTTCCTGGGGAGTGCCTTTTCGGTAACCATTGGCAAAGAATGAAAGCAATATGGCGACTACTGAAAAGCACGCCAGTATGACTTATCGTCAACAAAAAGCGTACGTGTGAGGCGTAGCGCCGCTGTGAGCCTACTGCACGCTTTTAATAGCCGGCGACTGCCTGAGAGTGCTGAGTAGCCGATCGCTGCCGCCTCAGTCAATGTGCAAGACTGTTCGGCATGCACGGCTTTGCAGAAATGAAAGTAGCTCGCTGTTGCGGAGTTGAGCATTGTGGATTGTGGGGACCGAGACAGCAAGCACAGCACGTCTTCATGAAGCAACATGTTGCCCAAACGTGCCTCCGTCTGCTGCCGGGACAACAGGAGCATCCCTTACAGAAAGCTTGCATCGTCACGTTAATTCAACAAGCTTCTTCTCACCACATCTGTGCACGATCTGAAGTGAAGTGGGCATAAACGGCTTGGCACGGTGTGTACGTCAAGTAGGCGAAGCCTCTAAGTTAGCCCCATACATTGACATGTATGGGGGGACGCTGCGACGAACCTTTGCCCCCCCCCCCCCCCCCCTATGAAGGGAACCCTGCGCACGCTTATAAGCTTGATGGTTAATGCATACTACGTTTAGTGTACAGTTAGCCGCATTCCCAGCAGATTCTCGGCATGTATGTATGTATTAACAATGTTTCACTTTAACAAGCTTTGAATGTGTGTGTATGTATGTGTGTGTTTAGGTGTACACGGCTATGAACTTCATACTGCAGCTAGCTTGTTGGTGGAATATCGTTCACTGTCTTTTGTCACCTTTTCTGTACATAATCCTACCTTTGTTTATTTTGTGGGCTTGCTGCTTCTGTTGAAATGAATATATGAACTGAGGGAACATTAAGCTAAATTAAAGCTTAAATTTTTCTCCTCTGTGTGCGTCACGGAAATCTTGCGGTGAGCGCTCCAAACACAGAGTTTGCGGCTCCAAAGCAATTTTTGCGTGCTCCAAAATGCTGGAAAGTATTCCCACCACTGGGCTTGTTTTCTTAGCCTGGAAAAGAAATCGAATCGTTATGAAGTTGATAAATACTGTTTAATTGGTCTCCATCAGTTTATAAATGTGCCCTGCATGGTGCTGATCTAGGGCAGGAGCAAAGTGTCGGTGATACACCTCAATCTTTATCGTGTATTGTTTCTACTGTTAAAAAAAAAAACTGGGTATAACAGGTCCCCTTCATATTTTCTGTGCCACCATGCAGTATCTTCAGCAGCTGGAGATGAATGTACGGGAGTTATCCGCCGAGAATTCCAGGCTGAAAGAAGAACTTACTCACCTTCGTCACAGAGTAGCCCAGCTAGAATCTGAGGTGGGTTTGGGTTTTTATCTGGCTCTTTACTGCTCTATTGAAAAGGCACATTCTAGAGCCACTAACGAAAACCCAGAACGAGCAAACTTAGACATATTAAAAATATCCTAAATATATATAGCAGGTGGCAGAGCCACCGGGCAGCTTGCCAACTTTGTGTTACAGTGTACATCTTGATGAAGAGAGGGAACAATGCAGAGGTATCTCAGTCACATGGCAAGATAGGCTCAAAGCAGCATACAGGTGCATCACTGGTACTAAATGCTTTGATGGACACATATGAGAAGTATTGATTTGCCCTTTATTTGTAAATTATCCTTCCACAGTTTTGAAAACAACACTCTTGTTAAAAGAAGACCGTAAAGCCAGAGAAGTTGCTAAAAATAAATACAGGTGTGATGCCCCCTAGAAATTTTTGCAGCAGTTTGCCATGATGTCAAAGATTTTAGTGAGGACCGAGGTGCTTTAGATGGGCTGTGGCTGCATTGCGTAATAAAGGGGCCTAAGTCTGTACATGACAGATGTTCAGAACCTTCACAGATTCAATGTGGTCTAAGTACAAAAAAGTACTGTGAAATCTATAATGCCACTCTGATGTAATAGTGTTGGTGTTATAATGCCACTCTGATGTAATAGTGTTGGCGTTAAAGGGCCACTCACCAGGCCCCATACCGAATTTTAGTTAGACAGTGGAAGTTGTTGGGTGTCCGATGAGGAACGTTTTGCCACAAAAATTTTTCCAATCGGTTCATTTCCAGCGAAGAAAACGGGTTTTTTGAAGCGGTGCAAAACAAGGGTGAGAGGAAATGAGCTCGAAACTCTTGCCGCTCCTCCGCGTAGCCTTCGCAAGCAAAACCTCTTCCCCACCCTCTCTGGCATCCGACCAAGAGGTGACATTCGCATGACATGCCCGAACAAGCCCAGCCTCCGTGCACGCGAGCAGCGTTGATTTGTTGACCAGCGTTATTTTGTGGTCTTCTGCCTGTTTCCGCGGGATTGTTAGGAAACGCTGGCTTAGACGCGGTAGAGTAGATGAGCACAATGAGTGTGCGAACGCGTAGGAGCGTTCCATGGCAGTCGTCTGCTCAATGCGCTGACCGCGGGAACCCGAACGCATGTGAAACGTTGGCACATTAGCCGCGCATCTCGTAGCATTTCACGGGAAAAAAATGTAAGAAAAACGTGCACAATTTTTTATTGTGTCTCATTATTTATTTCAAGTTTTTTTCATCTCTAATAGCAACAAATACATGAACTACGCATGTTTTGTTAAGTAATTTTTGCCATGTCACGTGGTATACTGTTGACAACGTCAGAGCAGAGCCATCTACGTAGAGGACCAACGTGACCGCAGTGCTGTGTACGTAGGGCCATTTCTACGCCCACGTCATGCCCTCATTCTCTACGCGTGCATTGGTGGAGGAGAGGGCGAGCAGCTTTCATCTTGAAATTTGACCCATTTCCGCGGCGTGCAGCGTTGCAAATTTTTGCAGACGTGATCATGAACGTCTCGTCTACGCATTGCGCTTGTCAGCTCAAAATTTACAAACCTGGTGAGTGGCCCTTTAAGGCATAAAATTGAGAAAATGTAACAGTGACCTTTAATGACCTCTTAATAGCACAAAGTTTTTGGCAATAGATTCAATATCTTCAGTTCGAGCTGATTAATGGTTTCTCACTTGTGTTCTTTTATTGCTTTTAAATTGCATGGAAAGACGGTGACGAAAGAAAGGGCAATAAACACAAAAGGACGCGCGATCATTTGCTGTGATTGTCTTTCCACACAATATTAAAGTAGCGGATTCAAACCAACTTGTCCGACTTTCAATTGTGCTAAGTGTTCCTTTAGTCATAACAAATAGTCTACCTAAAAAGATGAATCTAGGCTACTGGCTGAAAGTAAATTAAGAAGTACCGTTCATCAGTAAAAATGCATGGCACAGCATAAGTAATATTACTATCATGGCACATGGCAGTGTTACTACGAGAGCAGTGTTGGCTACCTCAATCTTATAGAATTCTCACTGCCTCATGGTAGCAGCACATGATTTTACTTTGGTGTGATTGTGTGTTGCCATGCATAGTGTAGCAAACAGACCATTGATCATTTTAAAAGCTGCTTCTAAAAACTGCAAAAATGTCACAGATAAGCATAAAGATAGGGACTTCGCTCTTCTAGCACTTCTTTTTTCCCTCTTGCAAAATAAAAGTGTGCTGAGTGCAAGATTTTCTAACTGTTCATTTTCAGGCAAAAATAAAACAGCCGTCATTCTCCAATATTAAGAGGACAACTGCTTTCATGGCCGTCATGTTTTTGCTGACATTTAACCTAGTTCCATTCAGGTAAGGTTCAGATCACTCTGTGAATATTTCAAATCTTGCTATTGGGACATGTGTCGCAGTAAGAGCTTGATGTAACTAGGTAACTAATAGGTATAACTCAGTAAATAAAGTTCTCATGATAGTGTATCATATACATATATTGGATGTCATAAAGCTTTTTTTTTTTTTCCGAATAAATTTATTCTATACAGTCAAACTCCTTCATAAGAGACACTGATATAAGAGACAAATGGGTCTAAGAGACACCAGTGCGCACACATTGAAATAGGGGTTCGTAAGAAAAGGCATACATGGTATCCTTCTTATGAGAGACACCTCATATAAAAGACAAGAATTGCTGTACGGAACATGTCTCTTTTAAAGGGGTATAACTGTAATAAGCTTTGACCATTTTACTCACGGGTGTTCATTTTCATTTCACTGACCTTGGACCACCAGCATTACTGCTAGACTTGTGGCGGAGCAAACTATAGTTGTACTAACAGAAAATAGGAGCAACATTTTGCAATAAATACCATCATGTGTAAAAAATACTTGCCTGCAGTTTGAATGAAATGCGCTTTTCCTTTATTTATATCCAGCTGAAGCTATTTGCTGGTACAACAGGTTAGATGATCTAGTTTTTGAAGCTTGCATTCGGTCTAATAGAAACATCATTTTTGCACAGCACTACACAAAACAGAGTTAGCACTTCTTGTTTATGTTGCATTTTTGTGTCAGTTAGTTCCTTTAAAATACTGTATCGCTGTTAACATTGTTCTAATAAAAAGAAATGGGAATTTATTGTCATAATTTTATCGTGCAGTAACTGTTTTTTGCAACATGTCATGTATACGTCATGTGGCTTGAATGGTGTTCAGAGTGCTGCATTGAGGCAAAAGACTGTGCTTGAAAGAATTTCTCAATTTTCACTAATGATGTCATAGGTTTATAGTGCTGTCTCAAATGGTTGTTTAAACAATGCTCAGCGTCATTTCAAGGACACTGTGCTGGACATTCCATTATTTTTTCTGGGTTCTACTCACTAGTGAGGAAATTAAGCATTGTTAAAGTGCGAGCAATGTGTGTTGTGAAAATTTCAAAGTGCGCAGTGCAATTTTCATTAACTTTGCAGTGTTTTAGTTCCAGAAATTTTACTCTAATGAGAGTAACTGTATATTGCAACAGCCGTAATTTTTTGTGCACATTGCAACAAGTGTAGGGAAATTGCGTTTAGGTGGTTTATTCTTCGATCTTTCTCATTTTAGGCAGCTGACGTGCACCCAAGCATATTTAACCTCCTAACTGCTTTGGACGAGCAGAGCTCGTCCTGCCGAAATTGTCACGAAACTGCTTTAAATGAGTAGAACTCGTCCTAGCAGAATAAGCATCCCCTCTAGCGTTCCAAAACTGCTTTAGACTAGTAGAACTCGTCCTAGCAGAATAAGTACTCCCCTCTAGGATTCAGGCGAAGAAGCGCGCATTCACGGGTTGCATCGCGTGTCATCCACTAGATGGCAGCATTTTCTCGAGTATTTAGTTTTCTCCTGCGGCAGGAGCGCGGTTTTTGTATGGAAAGACAGCGTGTGGTGGCGGCGATCTATTCATAGCTGACCCATAAAGGCAAAACACAAGCTATACTTGTTTTCGTCATCTTGTTTGAGTGATTATGATTCGAGTATAGATATTTATTTTGTGTCCGGAAGTGAAGACAGCGATGATGGTGAATGTGTAGCTCCTCCAGTGATGATGAAGACAGCTTGCATGCGAACATTGCGAGAGCCTGCCAGTGAAGCTGCCTTGCATTATTCTGCATTGCGAAATTTTCCGCAATGCCCCGAAGCTTTCCGAGTGAAATACTCCAAGGGTGCTTAATCTACACAAGTGAAGAAAGATGTGGTGTTGGTAACTGTTTTGTTTGTAAGGTTTTTAATCTTATTAGTAGTTTGTAGCTCGTTTCCTATGTATTGTTCAGAATTAAACATTATTCCGTTGATTTCACTAAGAATGTGGTGAAAATAATTTTTCAACATCGACTGGCTACTTTTGGTACAACCAGAATTTAAATCGGCAATAAAAAGTTTGCCCCTTTCTGACCGGAAATTTTTGAAAAAAATGAACAATTAAGGGGTTAATCTGTTTTAATAGGACTAGTCCATTAGACTTGGCAGTTTATACTTAACATATGAATGATCAAATGTTCTATTTATAGATTCAGAAGCTAACAGGAACAGACTATCAATGTGTGGCTGTGTCTTTAGTAGTTGTATTTTTATAGATTAAAAAACTTTTGAAAATATCTTTGTTATATATTTAGTAGAATTTCTTCAAATAAAAAAAAAGACTTAAGTAGCGCACGAGAAAGGCCACGAAAAGACACCCACAGCGCTACTTGATTCTCTCTTCATCTACGTCTTCTCGTTGCCGTCCTTGTGTCCTGTTTCTTTGCACTACCATAGTTACCAAAAATATGCCATGCAAACAAGCCTGCTTCGCAACATTGAAGGGACACTAAAGGCAAATATTAAGTCGATGTTAATGGCTGAAATAGCGGTCCAGAAACCTTAAAGTGCTACTTTTATGCCAAGAAAGTGCTTATTTTGAAATAAAGTCACGTTTTAGTAGTCTTCGTCGCGTTAGTACGCTTCAAATAACCTGCCTCAAGTGGAACCTTTCACGTCACTGTTGCCGTGCACAACGTTGCTTGGCTTTACTGGGCGGTGGCCGACACTACTAGCAGTAGAACAAAAGTAGTGGGAGCCACAGCAGCAACAACAGCCATTGAACATTTTCCTGCCATGGCCTTTGAGATGGCAGGCGTGATTGATTCAACTGGCCCCGCTAGATTGCACGACGCGTCCAGTTTAACCAGGCGAAAATTGAACTTTTGAACCATTCGCGCCTTTCCCCATAGTAACATCCGGCGGTTCTTTTTCCCACGAATCAAACAGAAATGAACAAGCAGCATTTTATTTCATCTATTAATGCATGTAAGGTTCTTTATTTAGTGGAGCTAGTTCGATTACAAGTGAATAATTGGAGGCAGTAAGTCTGACGTCATCAAGATTTTGCAAATGTCCTGCTCGTGGTGCATGTGTTCACGTGCATTTAGATTAATTTCTCGGTAAGTAGGACACTACTGTTGATAATATTGGCATTTTAGAAGTTGTCATACATTCAGCTTTCACTCTGACTTAAATTGTTAATTTACTTTAGTGTCTCTTTAATCGACGTCAAAATGTTGCACAATGTAAAAGCCAATATTTGTAGAAAATGTGCAGAATCAAAACCAAGTGGTAGTTTTTTGGAAACCTTGTTTGCCTTTTTTAATTTTTTGAGGAATTATGAATGCATGCAGGAAGTAATCGTAGAATGCAGTTGCAGCATGAAGGAAAATGAACATGTAAACATGAAATACACAGGGAAACACTGGTCCTGTTTATGCTCTACAGGCTTTGTTTGTGCTGTAAATATATTTTGTAATGCCAATAACCACTTACCTCGGCTTTCAGTAGTAGCAGCAAGAAATCATTTTAAAAAATCTCAACATGGAAAAAAAATTGAGGCTTTATAATGTTACTTCATTAGTGGTTGTGAGGCAATACTAATGTATCTTGGGTAATTGGGTAACGTAATTAGTAATTAGGTTGTCTTCATCTACCATGCAAGGCTCAGAGCAAAAGCTGATGTACTTGCAGTATAATTCACGAGTGAGTCCCTTCCCTCATTTGCGTTGTATAGAAAAGTAATTCAATGTATATGTGGTCTGTGGTGGTTTAGTGGTTACAGTTCTTGGTTGAGGTTTCGGAGTTTATGGGCAAGATCTTAGCCGCGGCGGTCTTATTTCGATGTAGGTGAATTGGCTGAGGCTCGTGTACTGTGCGATGTCGCTGCATGTTAAAAAACACTATTAGATGGTCAAAATTTCCGGAGCCCTCCACTACGGTGTCCCTCATAATCATGCTGTGGTTTTTTCATGTAAACCCCACAAGTTATTATCATTATTATTTCAATTTACTTCATAATTTGTACACTACAGTTAAAGTTCTCTATGCTTTCCCTGGCCTAGCTGTCTTCTAAGTTCATTTGGTTGTGTAACACTTAAACGAGCTCCTTGGAAAAAATTTGTTTTCGTTTGTGCAGTTGTAGCAGGGGCCGCGCCACAGCAGACTTGATGCTTTTGGTTAGCTTGCTTGGGTTCATTGATTCACTGTTGCCTTATTTAAAAATCATGTGCCACGTGACGCCCTCCGGCAATAAACAGCATTGGATACACGCCACGTTGGTTATGAGTGGTACTATATAACACTCCCAAAGATTACATGCACAGAAATTTCGAACAAAATGGACAGGAAAGAGCTTTCTGTTATAGCTCAACTGGTGGAACATTGGACATGTAATTGGATGGTTGTGGTTTGGATGTTATTGATAGAAAAGGTGATTTTTTGTTCACTTCATTTCATTTCATTTATACATCATAATTACTGTGTTGCAGGTAAAGTCCCCCATGCTTTTCCTGGCCTATGTCGATTAGATTCATTTTGCTGTGTCTAACAAAAAAAAAAACAAGTCCCTCGAAAAAATTTTCCGTTCTTGTTCTAGAAGTAATCTTAGTACACACAAGCAAATGGCTGAGAAAGTTGGTAAAGCAAATTAATAGTTCCTGTAGCTCATATTAAAGGAGTCCTGCAACACTTCTTTATGTAACCTACGAATGACTTCATTGAAGGAGTTGCTTTCCTCACGAATCAACCACCTCAAAAATTTTCACAATCCATCAAGTATAATCAAAGGTACGATTTGTCATGCAGTGTAATTGCTTTCTCTCTTCTGTTGTCGTGACGAGTGCTATGGAAGCTCAGCAGGGAGGGATGGCGCGAGAAAAAAGAAGTTACGCCACGCACACATGATGACCTTGAGTACTTTTTCCTGTTTTTCTTTTTCTTCTTTGAATGTGCAGCTTGCTTTTAGTGTGATCAAGAGTGTGCGGGCGGGCACATGGCGGCAATTTGCGGCGACCATGGTAACTATGCAGCTCACAATGCTTAAATTAACCAGGGCATTAATTTTGGTACATGGTGCAGTCTTTTGGGTATATAAAATCATTTTTTAGAAAGAAGAGGAAGCGATTTCTAGCTGACTGAGAATTATTCATAATTTATAGACTGCGTGCTGTACTATAATGTTTGGCGCATTTGTTATTCAGGACTTCGACTTCTGATTGGCAACATTTTCCAACCATGCTTGAAAAGTGTTTGAAGGCTTCAATAAGCATGCTATGTGGATAACCCAGTGGTAGCAGACCCAGTATAGTCGAACCCCTTTATAAGAGACACTGATATACGAGACAAATTGGTATAAGAGACACCAGTGTGCGTACAGTAAAATAAGAGGCCATAAGAAAATGCATACAAGGTACCCTGCTTATAAGAGACATCTCATATAAAAGACAAGAATTGCTACCCAGAGCTTGCCTCTTATAAATGGTTTAACTGTACTAGCAAGTTATTTTTGTATCTTTTGTTTGCATTTTCCTTATTTATTGCACACAGGTTATTTCTCTTATGTTTTCCTTAGCCTCAATTTTTTTTTGTTGCAAATGGTTCTTGTTACTAAAAAGAAAAAAAAAAAAGCCTCTTAATTTGTTTCACTCATGTTGCTTACAGGTTGCTGTTTATTGTGTTTTACTTTTGCAGTGGCCTGTTTCGCGACTCGGTACAAAATGGGAGTGATAGGCTAGTGCTCCGCTCAGGGCAAAGCTCAGGGTGGGGCCGGCACCTGCTTTGGTCTCAGTCGGACCTGTCTGCCGAAGATACCAACTTCGTTCCAGAGTTGCAACCATCGGTTTCTGATACTGGGGAGCCGCCTACCAGCAATGGTGGTGACCAGTCAGCAGAATTCTTGGGTGCCCTGGATGCTCACAGTAACTCACACAATGGGTCGTTTAAGTGTCCTTCATCCATCAACCAGACCGAGTCTCTCAGGTGATTTTTCTATAAGATTTTTTTATGAGATGCCTGACACCATTCAGGCAGAGTCCCTTTTACTTTTCTTATGTATCACAGAACTGTAAAATTCGTTAGTATCTTAGAACCTTGTTCATATGATCCCATTTTATAGTTACCTGTTACCATCATTCATGATCACATTTAGGTTGGAACTCACTAAATGTACTTTCATATTATTGCTAATTAAAATGCATTCCATGCTGACAGTGTGAATTGCTGGGCGCTATCTGGTAGGTAGAAGATCAAATCAATTTGATTGTTCTTTTTGTCGCCTCATGCGTAGCATCATTGATAGAAATAGTGGATATTAATTAATGCCAACACATTGTGATTACTTTGCCCTCATCATGAGATGAGATTAAGTGAAGGCTGATTTTATTGCTCATTTCCTTCGTTAGTGGAAGCAGAAGAAGTAGCCATACCTAGTTTGGATTGAAGGTGGCAGCCTGGTGGCTGCCATGCTGCATGCAAATGCACTGTCACTGGTAAAAATTCCACGCCTGCCCCTCCTTCTCTTGGCCAGATTTTGCTAATACACTTAACTCCTGACATAACCAATTCGTATATAACAAATTATTGTTTATACCAAAGTAAGTCAAGAATAACTGTCTAATAGATACAGTATCACAAATAATTAATCTATAACAAATTTAATTTCTGGATATAAAAAAGTATTCTTGCCGCAGATGTGACTTTGTTATAATGAGGTTTGAGTGTACTTCTACTTCAAAGGCTGAGTGGTTAGGAGCACACTGGTTCAGAGACTACTGCCATGGTGGTCAAGTACTTCGAGCATCTACCTCTAATGTGGGTGGTGTTCAGTGCAATTCCCAGTGCCACTGGGCACCAAGTGGTCCCTACGCTGGAGTTTTGGTTATTGTACTCGGCTGCTGACCCAAAGGTCACAGGTTTGATTCCGGCCACGATGATCACATTTCGACAAAGTCGTAGAGGAACATGTTCTGTGCGACGCTAGTGCACGGTAAAAAACATCAGATGGTTGAAATTTCTGGAGCCCTCCACTACAACGTCCCTGATATTCATATAATGGTTTTATGACGTTAAACTTCACGTTATACGTATTATTATTGGGCACCCACTGGTTTCTTGCAGCTTGAACTGGTAAGAGCTTCTAACAGCAGATTTTGGGAGTGCAGCTGTCTGCTGCCACCATCAGTGTCCAAAGCAAGTTCCTTCCCTTTTACAGCTGTGCCAGTGCTTGCATCTTTTTCGGAAAAAGACCTTATGCAAGCATCATGTATGGGGAGGAAATGCATTAACAGTTGTGATATTTCGTGGCAGAAAAGTAGCATCCCACCAGGCTTTGCACCAAGTCAGCTGCGTAATGAGCAGGTGGTTTAAAGCTTCCCCCTCGTTACCCATTTTGTCTGCTACCAGTTAGCTGGAGCTTGCACCCCCTGTTTCTTTTTTTTTTTTTTCCACAATGTAAATTTGACATCATGGAGCATTGAGAATAGTTTGAGAATAGCTTCCCAGGTGCACATATTCCCTTAGGAACATGTAGTGGGCGCTTCGCTACCTCGTTAAATGTGATGGTTTACTGTATAATAGGTACTTCACAACTGCACTTGCTGGTACGCTAAGAGAGTTTACACTTGGCTCTATGAAGGTTGCTCCACGAACTTACACTGTGACTGTACTGCATATTCCGCTCAGGCCTAGTGTTTTTTTTTTTTTTTTTTTTTTTGTTGTTATGGAGAGATAGGTGCACTGTCCAGATGCTTGGTGTACTCATCTCTCAAGAAGATGAGATCTCCTTTCCAGTATTTTCTTTCACCCCCTTTCTTCTCCCTCTACTGATACTGCGCTGTGTTCCCTTATGGTTTGCACTAATAAGCATCTATGCTTTCCTCAAGCCACTATTGAGTCCTAGGCTAGTGCTTTGAAATAACCATCCAAAAACAGTTCAAACACATAGACCATTTATACATGGCGCCAATTTTCAGAGTGCTTGAAAACGACCATCTGAATTCATCAATAAGTTACAGAAGAGCAGGCAAAGGGAGAACAGTATTTTTTTATGCTCATAATGTGTTTATGGATCGATGCAAATATTATTCTGGATCTGTATGACCATGGCATATGTGATTAAAGAATTTAATTCACTATTCAACATTGGCAAAGAATCATCCTGTTCAAATGCTGGAGTAAGGGACAGTAGCAGTTGTTGCAGCCTACGCGAATAAAGCCTGATGCAAAGGGATATTTTGCTGAATACTTCATTGATATGTGGGGTTCAACGTCTCAAGACCACCATATTTTTATGAGAGACATCGTAGTGGAGGGCTCCGGAAATTTTGACCACCTGGGGCTCTTTAATGTGCACCCAAATCTGAGCACATGGGCCTACAGCATTTTTGCCTCTATCGAAAATGCAGCCGCCGCAGCCGGGATGCGATACCACGACCTGCGGGTCAGCAGCCGAGTACCTTAGCCAGTAGATCGCCCCTGCGGGGCTCTCCTGAATAATTCTGCTGCAGCAGTAATACTTGCTGCTTAGACCAGTTCCTTAGTGAATGCACAAAGATCACTCCTGCCCTATATCTTAGTAAAATTCTCTGTCAAAATAATTTTTTTTTTTTCATTTAAACATGCATCTTAACTTGCGAGGTTTGATTGACAGGGGGAGACTTCTTATGCATCACTTCACTCACGCTCACTTGTTAGTCACTCATAATGAGCCGAACTAGCTTTTCTTCTAAAATGAAGGACCTGAAGTACCATATAAACCGGAATATAAGTCCAGATATTTTGAATAAAACGAGCTAAAGGCGCCCCCCGTCTTATAGAGCAGTGTCTAGCCGACAGTGCACCGCTGTCTGGCAACATGTGGCTTGCATGTGCATGAGAAGCTGGATACGGCCATATTCGCATTCAAATAAAATAGCAGGTTGTTTTTTTTTTTTTCTCTCTTGTCTGTTTTTTCGTGTTCGTGATTTGCTTCCTATCTGTTCTAAGTTCTCACTACACTTGACATTGTGTTTCATTTTTAGTGGTCTTTTTTTCGTTCACTGAATATGAGTAGCGGTACAAGAAGGCAGTACTCAGCTGCGTTTAAACTAGCGGTTGTTGAGTTCACAGAAGTGAATGGGAATATGGCTGCTCAGCGCCGCTTTGGTGTATCAGAAAAAAATGTGCGCTATTGGAGAGTGCAGAAAGGAAACTACAGATGTGCAATCCTCGAAAAATGTCATTTTGTGGGCGAAGTGCTGTTCATCCACAGCTGGAGAATATGCTAGGGAACTTTGTGTGGGGAGTTCATGCGTGCTCGCTTCCAGTGACCGTGGATTCCATTCCCAAGAAAGCTGTGGAACTCGCTCAAGAAGGTGGGCTCACGAGAGAAGAGTTTCGTACACCAAACTTTGGGTGCGTCGATTCATGAGATGCAAAGAATTTTTCTTCCTGTGGCGCACATCCATCTGTCAGAAGTTTCCAGACGAGTTCGAGGACAAGCTTATAAACTTTCAGGGCTTCGTGAACTGGCTTCGGGAGCAAAACAACTACATGATGGGGCAGATTGACAATGCCGATGAGACCCCCGTGTGGTTTGACATGCCTTCATCGACCATGATCATGCAGCGTGGCGCCAAGGATATGAAGCTGTTGTCCACTGGCAACGAGCAGTCGCACTTCACCGTAATGGTGGCATGCATGGCAGGTGGTAGAAAGCTTCTGTCCTTCATCATTTTCAAACATAAGACAATGCCGAAGAAAGTGTTCCCACCCGGTGTTGTCGTTCGCGTCAACAAAAAGGGATACATGGGTGAGGCCATGATGCTAGAATGGATACGAGTAGTCTGGAACCGTCAGCCAGGTGTACTGCTGCGTCTTTGCAGCATGCTGGTGTTAGATGCGTTTTTTGGTCACTTAAACAACGCTGTGAAGCGCGCACTGGGTGATGGAAAAACGGATCTCGCCGTGATACCAGGTGGTATGACGTCCACCGTCCAAACGATTGACATTGTGCTAAACAAGCCATTCAAGGACCGAGTGCGGCTGAAGTACCAAAAGTGGATGTCCGGCGACAACCCAAAGACACCGACAGACCGCCTACAGAGACCTTTGCTTGCGACTGTTGGTGGCTGGGTGCTTTCCACCTGGCGTTCCTTGCCAGATTCCATGGTGGAAAATGCTTTTAAGAAATGTTCCTTCAGCAACTCGTTGTATGGCACAGAAGACAACGCACTGTGGGAGGGGGCCAGCGACAAACTCTCGTCTTCAGAAGACAGTGGTGCTTCGCCTGACGAATAGGAACAGTTGCAATGGTGGTCGAGGGGAGCTCCGACGATCGGGGTGCGGTGCGCCCAATTCACAAGTAAATGCCGTTTGGCAATTTCGAGTCGTTTTCTTTTTTTTTTTTTTTTCGGTAACCTGAATATGGGGGGTTCGACCTATATTTCCACTCGACCTATAGTCCGGTTTATACAGTATTCCAGTTATAGCGACACAAAACCACCAACTTGACCACTTTAGGAGTTGTCTAAAGAGTAGAGCTGTGCAAATAGTAAAATTTTGGGTGCGAAGTAAATTCGAATATTGAAGTATGAGTGCGAATTGAATATTCTTTAAATATTTTTTTAATAGTTCGAAGCGAAATTGCGGAAAAAAGGAAGTTGGAGAAGATTCCTAAACATATTCCTATGAGATATAGCAATATGTAAGTGTTTCTTTTTGCTAGGTTGATAAAGCCCTGGTGGCGTGGTATTACATAGTTGTCTTAACAGGAATGAAGCAATGAAGAGGCCAAGTTGTATTAATAGTACACGATTTAGTGCAACCAAAGTGTTGCCAACAACACTTAACATGTCAAAGGCAAAGGTGCTTGTATTTCCTCAGCCTCTCCTCCTTTCTCAACTTCTGTGGCAGCCCAACTTATGGGGCAGACAAAGTTTTGCTCCCTTAGAGTTAGGAGTTCTAAATCTGCCTCGTAGACATCAACATACAAAAACATTTGAAATTTTGTATTCCTAAAATCTTTGGGGCCCAATTTTTGGACTTCCTGCCCAAATTTCAGGTCCAAAACAGTATTAATTGAGCCTCTACCTCTGCCACATCTATCATCTCCATGTTGGAACCAGTGTTTTCCCGTTTCAATACATTTACGACTATAGTCTAGTCTAAAAGGCAGCTTGCCGCAGTACAGGAATATGTTGAGGTGAAGCGTTTGAAAATTTGAAGTGGCCGTTTTAAGATGACTGCATTTGTCTTAAAATGTTCGACTGTAGCAGAGCCTGAAAGGGAGCTTTGCTGCAATACAAGAATGTGATGAAGTGAAGCATAAAAGGCCTAAAGGGGTCACTTTCAATTAGATGTTGACTGCATTTGTCTTAGGGAAGTTTGAATTGTTCGAATAGTAAAAATTTCAGTGTGAATTGAATAGAATAGCAAACGCTATTTGAAAAATATTCAAAATTTCGAATCATCGCACTCTCCTACCAAAGAGTAAAGAGACCAAACTGAGCTAAGTTGTTTTTGCTCCGCCCACTGCTGCCACACCACCCCTACTTTGAAGATGAATCAGTCGCATTGCACTTGTCTGAGCTGCTCTTATGAAAAGACTCACCTGACCTTTACCTGTCCGCCATTGACTCCGACGCGATGCTCATTTCATACTAGCAGTTAAAAGGTAGTTAGAAGACATGAACAATCACTGCATGAAGAGACATCTTGTGCAGCCATGCTGAAACTACAAGTGCATGCTTGTGTTGTTGCAAAACAAAACTTTGGTTTCCATTTTGGACTGTAATTGAAGGGGATACCACAAGGCAAATGCAATGAAATGAGATTAACATATCTGAACTTCCGTTGCATTGGGTTGTATTCAAAACAAGCTGAGTAGTGAGAGCAGCAGCCCCAAAAAACTATAGTAATACCTCGGCCTGTGCCTTGAAGATAGCAGAAGGTGTGCGACATAGCATGCACAACCTTTTCCCCTCAATAATCAATTGTTGCACGGTTGCTTATTGAAAAGAGCTAAAAAAGACCTTGACAGAGAAAGAAAGTAATGTGACAGGAGGTGTAACATTTACCAGTTGTTTCAGAATGTGCACAAATCTCAGACATAATTCCTACATTGTACAGTAAAAGCTCGTTAACTCGGATCTCACGGGACTGGAAAAAATGTCCGAGTTATCCGAATTCCGAATTATTGAATGGATCATGAGAACAAAAGGAAAACATACACGGTACAGACAAACCTTTATTTCTTAAAAAAGTGCATTATTTTTGCCTGCCTCACCGTCGGAATTTCTGACAGAACGATCTTATTTAATCCCATCAGGTGGTGGTGCACATGTTCACTGCCGGGAGAACAAATGCAGAACTCCTCGGGGACAGCGAGAGCTTTGGCAGCCTCCTGCACGGTGCAGCGACGTCGCGTCGGCTCATCCTGGCCGTCATCATCAAAACAGTGATTTTGGTCCTCTTCAAGCACTTTCAATAATATATCATCATCAGTCAGCGGACCAGCAATGGCAACATGATAGTCTATAGCGACGTAGTCTAAAATCTGGATGCAACTGGGAAGGAGAGAGTCAAAACGCGTGTTATTCACCTCGTCGTCCATATTTCCAGTGGGCTCGCGGGTGTCCTCTGGAGTGGCCTCTGGAGGAATATCCGAGTCATCAGGGCGGACAAAGCCGCTGTGCCAGAAAGAATTTGCAATAACCACGAGCGGCGTTTCGCTCCAGACATGAGCCAAAATGTGAATTGCTGTCGGGAGAGTCACGTCATATTCTCGCCCTGCTTCCTTGCCCAGCAGGATCCGTTCCACCACATGCTTTCTGTACCTGCTTTTTACGTGCTGAATTATCCCTTGATCCAGCAGTTGCAGAGCACCCGTCGTGTTTGCAGGTAGAAATACAAGTTCGATGCACTCCAGCCCTGTCACTCTGGTATGAGCTCTGCAATTGTCCACTAAAAGTAAAACCGCGCTTGTTAGCGGAAAAGCGGCGGTCGAGTTGGCGCAGCCAAGCTTGGAAAATATCCAAAGTCATGCAGGCCTTTCTGTTGGCGCAATATTGCACAGGAAAGTGGTGAATGTTCTTAAAACACCTTGGGTTCGTGTCCTTCCCGATGACTAGCAGTCGCAGGCGCTCAGTGCCTGACATATTTGAAACGAGAAGCACAGTGATCCTTTGTTTGCTCCTCTTCCCTCAAACGCACGGGTCGCCCTTGAACGTGATCATTTTGTCTGGCAAGGCTTTAAGAAAGAGAGCCGTTTCATCGGTATTGAAGACGTTGGCAGGCTCATAACGAGCCAGGTACTGGGGAAGCTCAGTTGTCTTCCAGTCAGCAATACGCCATTCATCCACTGTTGCTTTTTCCCCGCACACGTTTAGAAAGACCAACCCGTGCCTTTCTCTAAAGCGGGCAAACCAGCCTTCAGACACACTGAAAGATTTGATGTTCATTCTCGGTGCATACCTTTCAGCTTGCTGACAGATCAACGGTCCCCTCAAGGGAAGCTGGCTGTTCCGCATGTCTCTTATCCACCGCAGCAGTGCGTCTTCCAGGTTCAGGTGTGCTGCCGTCCTTAGTCGTTGTCATTTGCCGGTGAATTTGTCGCTGTCAAACGCCTCGAAAATTATTTCTTTGTTCTTCACGTAGTCTCTTAAGGTGCTTCTCTTAACATCGTACTTTTTCATTATCTCCTGTCGAGAAACACCTGCGTTCACTTCTTTCAATATCATAACCTTTCGTTCAAGATCGTTTGCTGGCTGCTGTGGCCGCTTAACTCCTGTGACGGTCGCCATAAAGCGCGACCACGGCGGCAACTCGCACAAACACAGCCGCAACACGCGAAGTCACAACACAAAGAACCAAGACACAAAGGACACCAGTAGGCATAGCATGGCCGTAGCGAGCAGCTGTTAGTATACACTGGATGCGCCGGTGGCCCAAGCGCTTCCGCCGGGTGGTGACTAGCGCCATTTAGCCACTTCCCCCTCATTCACTATCATCATGGTCATATTCTGCTGTTCGCTTGGTTTCGGTTTCTCCAAAACTCCGGTTCTGCCGTCGGTCAGTGGGTCGGTTACGGCAAGCGGTGCTTGAGCCTCCAAGCCGCTGAGATCGCGCGACTCTAGAGTGCCGATAGCCCTCTCCGGAGTTGTCCGAGATAACCGGTGCGTGGCTAAATCCCTCCAAATCACTGAGCATTTGACCTCATTGAAATATACACAGTTTTGCCGGGACCGTGCCGCGAGTCCGAGTTAACCGAATTTCCGAGTTAACAAGGTCCGGATAAGCGAGCTTTTACTGTACGTGTACCACAGGAACTATATGAGACAAACCAGCAGCGCTGTTGTTCACTCATGGCAAAGTTATAATATGGTTAACTTCATTATAAGCGAATTTTAGTGCTTTAATTACGAGATGTAGTATAAGCCTGCTTATTATAACTGGGCTTGAATGTGTCCTGTTCTTTTTTTTCACGCTACAAATGCTTGAACTGCTCTTATCTTGAAACACACTGCAGACGTTGCCCATAGTTACAACGTGCACAATTCATGATATGTTGGGCAATAAAAATATGTGAAGAAAGTGTGTTATCAAGGTGTATCACTGTGAAACACAAGGTGTATATAGTCTATCTCACAAGCTGCTTGCAGCACTGTGGAAGCTGCGAAGCTGTTTAGCCAATAGGAAGGTGAACATTTGTCATGATGTACCCATCTGCTCCATGTCGTCTGCTCAACATCCTCGTAGAGTCGGCGCTCACATGTTAGGCGAATAGAGTGAGCACTCGGTAGCATACAGTGCTTTCAGTGTTGGGAGGCAGTGGCTGTGCCAGAAAACAAAAACTGGCTTGGGTGAGTAATGTGTCACATGGCAGCAACTAATACTGTTACAGTCAACTGCCGATTTTTCGGACATGCCGGATGATTCGGACATCTTCACGGCACTGCCACGAGCCCCATAGAATAAAAGTATAAGGAAGCCTGAAATTTCGAACGCTCGAATCCCCCGGAGTCCAATTTTCCGGACTTTTTGACGCGACGGAAGGTGGGAAACCACTACTGACCTCCAGTGGAAACTACCACAACTGCGTCACATGCGATTACGATTGCATAAATGAGCGCGCCGGTCTACTGTGGCGGCATCTGTTGCTTAGACTCGTTGATCGTTAGGGGAGAAACACACACGGCCTCCCAGATTCCTAACACTGGCCGTGTTTATCGTGCAAGGGTGCTTCGCTGACAATCGATACTATCCACCTGGAAATTTTTTGGCGCCAATAAAGTTCCTTTCGCTTTAGCGCTTGTGCTCGTGCGTGCTACTCTAGCTTCCCGCGCAGCGCTTTCGCGAAGCGTTTCACGACTTCGAACTAGATTTAACCGTCAAACACCGATTTGGTCTGGCCACGCTGGCTATCTTGAATGTTTACCAGCGCCACCTCCGGAGTACCCGAGGCACCGTCGCCTGCCGTCGCACCGTTTTGTTTACGCAACCCACATGGTGTTTGGCTAGCCTAGTGCATGGTTGTGCGATCGTGTGAAGTGTGCTCTACAACGCTAAGCCTAGGTGCTTCGACGCTCGTCAGCAAACTCCTTTGTTCACATCGTCTGCTGTCGGAATGCTTGCGGACGCATGGAAGGCAGTAACGCAAGACATGCTTCGCAACTGCTTTCGCTACGCGGGCTTCGTACTCAACACAGAGGCAGCAGACTTGCCTAAAGAAAGCGACAGCGTGACTGACTTGTGCCCTCTCATGGACGATATTATCAACGACCTCCGCTCTGCTGGTGCTTCTATGCCCACGGAAATAACCTTTGAGTGGTTCGTCGACCCTGACAACGAGCGCGACTTCTGCGCAGAGCTAACCAACGTCGAAATAGTCAGTCAAGTTATGGCGGATTCAGACAACTCCGATGTCGAAAAAGAGGAACGAACATCTGCGCCACCTACGACTGCCGAATTGATGCGAGCGTTGATGGCGCTGTCATCGGTGTACAGTGATGACATGACCCTTGCTCAGATCGAGGCAAATGTGATCACATGCAAGCGGAACGCTGTTCAAACAAGGATCAACAAGTTTTTCAAGCCACTGCAGCTCTAACACCGGCTGCCCTGACGGCACCCGCTGTCGGCTGCATGCATTTTTTTTTCAAACGGCTTTTTTCATAGCCACCCCTCTGATGCTTTGGCAGAGTTCCAGAAGTCTGGTACTTCGACCTTGACCCTCTTGATCCGAGAAATATCACATAGACAAGCAGGCATGCTTGTCTATCACATAGACAAGCAGGCAATAGACAAGCAGGCATGGCTGAACAAACAACTGGTCTTAATAATCGGGACACAATATACCTGACACTTTGACCTCAGCGTGAGAGGACACTAAGCGATAGCTGATTCCACTTGTTACACATGGGAGTCCACACTGAACGTCATTGCCTCTGCAAAGGCAACCTGTGTCAAGGCCAGCGAGCGAGCCTGTCTGACACCATCAACTCAACGACGTCACCAAGCGGCAGCGCCGGTTTGTCTTGCGCAATGCACAGTGAGCTCCCTCAGCCCACGGACCCGATAGCAGCCCGATGATGCAAGCGGTGCCACCCAGTCTGCCGAGTCTTACGCAATGTGTGGCAACATCACTCGTCCTTGGGTGTAACCCAGTGCAGCGGCTCCGGATTTGAGGATCATGACGCAACCCAGCGGCGAGTCCCCGTTGGAAAATTCTGATGCGACCCGGTGGCAGTTCTTATTGGACGTTGATGACATAAAGGATCACCTGGGGCCTATAAAGAACCACGCGGCAGTTCGTCAAGCAGCTGACCTATGCGTCAGAGAGAAGACATCTCGGCTCTTCGAGTCCTTAAGCTGTCGGCCCCAGTGCCGAATGTGTAACGCCTCTATTTCTATGCTGTACATAAACTTTGCCTTAACTCACTGTCTTCTTGTCCGCTCATCTATCAGCTCTGCGCAGAAGCAGTTGCGAGCTGAGAAACACACGCTACCAAACAGCCAGTGACCTTGGCAGCGGCGAGTTTCGTAGCAGTGGCGCCTTCGGGACCGTGTTGGCGTCGTGCTTCGTAACAGTGAATGGCAGCTGCGGGATCGGCCGGCGTCAGCGACATCGATGCAATGAGTGCCTAATATTTTCCCCTCAGTTCGCCAGACTACTCTAGCACAGGTTATAGTAGTTTAGATAAGGGCTGTGTGAAGCATTAGAGTGAGCTTTGATAGTTTCAAGCCAAGTCGAAGCGCTTTGAAACCAAAGTTAATGCGGAGGGTGTAAACACGGCAGTGTTAAAAATTGCTTGCGCGTCTTGCTAGTCAACTTATAGTGGGTACGACAAGTATATTCTTAACAGGCACAAACAGCAAGAGGCTAGTGTGAACGATGGAGAACCTTAAAGTGAAGGAACTCATCGAAATTTGTGAGAAACTTGGCCTTACTTTGGGTCGTGCGAAACGAAAGCAAGCAATCCTTAAGATCATGAAAGATAAAGGAGTGATGATTGAGGAAGTCTATGAGGCCTGGGTGGATATCAAAGCACGTCACGATGAGGCTGAAAGGCATCGCGAGCGCGAAGAAGCTAAAAGGCAAGAACGTCGTGAGGAGGCCGAGAGACAGGAGCGTTTCGAGTTGAGACTAATAGAATTGGCAATCCTACCGTGTTCGCAGGCGCTTAGCGTAGCTTCTGCGACAGTCCAGGTCAGCGGTCAGAGAATTCGGGACCAACTGCCATCATTCGTAGTAGGCGAGGACATAGCGAAGTATCTCGTCAAGTTCGAACACGTCTGTGAGCGAAATGCCTTGGAGCAGTCTCTTTGGTCGGAGAACCTGCTAACTCTTCTTCCCGTCGAAGTGTCCGACATGATAATGTGCTTGTCGAAAGAAGCGTTTAAGAGCTATGACATGGTTAAGGAAGTGCTCTTGAGACATAAGTTGTCAACCGAAGCTTTCCGGCAAAGGTTCCGGTACGCAAAAAAGGGCAATGAGTTACCCTTGACTTCCCATCTCGTCTTAAAGCCGACATAATTGAATGGCTCAAGGGCGAAGGTCTTTATGATGATCGCAATTAGTGGTAGAATGCATTACATTGGAGGAATTCTACCACTGCATCGAGGATGATGTCAAGCTTTGGCTGCAGAACAAACTTGGCGAAGTGCGGCTCAACAAGGCAGCAGAGTTAGCTGAGGAGTATTATACTCGCTGAAAGTTGCATAGCAGGGCAGTGCGCATTGAAAAGGATGAAATGAGAGCTTTTCAAAGAAACCTGATCAACGGAAACCCACTCTGCACCGTAATTTCAGGAAGGACCCGTCTCTTACGAAGGACACTGCAGGGGAAGGGCAAACGGAGCGGAGAAATCGAGTGAGGTTCCTAAACAACACATTGATACTACATGGGTGTTTGTGAATCACTGAAGCCGTCAATCTGCTACAACTGCAAAAAGGAAGGGCCCGTTGAGGTAAACTGTAAACAAAGGTTTGCTTTCACAATAATCGGAGAATCAAAAAATAACACGCGTTTGTTAGAGCCGTATCTCCAGGAAATTAGCGTGAATGGGAAAACATGTCGAGCACTTCGAGACTCAGTGGCAACTATGGACTTTGTTCATCCTTCGATGGTGTCTGCAGACGACTTTACAGAAGAATACGCGTGGATCAGGCAAGTCGGCGAGGAGTTGAGTGCTTGCTTATCAATCACTACGGTTGTCGTTGAAGACCCGTTCGGTAAGCTTCGCAACGAAGCGGCTGTGTCTGCCGCGCTTCCCGATCGTTTTTTTTTTATCTTTTTTCTAATAACTCTGAGCAGCTTCTCAAAGAGCAGGGTAAATCGTTCTTCTCCAACTTAGCATACATGGCCCTCATGCGATCGTAAGCGCGGAAGTTTTCGCAGGAACTTGATCTCGTTCAGTGTAGTGAAACACCACCTGCTAAAGAGGCTGATCTGTGTAACCTTGGCGGCGAAGCGCTGGTGCCTCGGACAGGAAATTCTCTGGATGAGTCACTCGAGCTGCCCGTCGCGGAAGCAGTCTCTGTCGGCAGAAGAGACAACATGACGCCATTGAGTGAAAGTGAGAAGGGTGGTAGGCTCTCGCCTGTAGCGGAAAGTTGAAGTGAGCTGTCGAGGGTTGATCGAGAAACGCTCATTTGAGAGCAGCGTGAGGACCTCTCGATTGAAGCGCTAATGGAAAGCGTAAAGTTGGGAACAAAGAACAAAAATGGTTTTTTTTTGTTTTGTTTTTTTTTTATGGCAGGGCTTTTGTATCGGAGCTACACAAATGTGCAAGGTCGCAAGTATGAGCAGCTCTTGGTGCCACTAAAGTATCGTCGCCAACTATTGGAACTGGCACATTAAAACGCGTGGGCAGGACATCTCGGCATAAAGAAGACTGAGGCTAGAATTTCCCTTAAGATTTATTGGCCAAATTGCTGGAAGGATATCGAAAACTTTGTACACTCATGCGACCCTTGTCAGCGAGCGGGGAAATCCACGGAGAAGTGGAAGGCACCCATGAAGTTTGTGCCAATTATCACAGAACCTTTTCAGCGCCTAGTAATTAATATCGTCGGGCCATTCCCAGAGCCTACATCCTGACGGCCCTCTGTGTAACCACAAAATCTGATATAAGGTCATTCTTGGGCCTACCTCGATACTGTCAGCATTACGTGCAAAACTACTATAGCATGGCCACCCCTCTAACTGATGCACTTCAAAAGTCTGAGCCGATTAAAGTGGTATGGGACTCGGAAAAAGAGAATCCGTTCTGCAAGCTGAAACGGGCCCCAAGCGAAAAGCCCGTTCTCATGGCACCCGATTTCTCTAAGGGATTTGTCATTCAATACAATGCGAGTGATCGCGGTATGGGAGCTATATTGTGCCAGGAAAATAGTGCTGGTAACGAAAAGCCAGTTTTGTATTTAAGTCGAAAACTGAGCTGCAGGGAAGAGGCATACAATACCTCTGAAAAGGAATGCGCTTGCCTCTTGTGGGCTGTTCAAAAGCTAGCCTGTTATGTCTCCGGTTCGAGGTTTGTGGTCGCAACGGACCACTGTCCTCTAACCTGGTTAAATAACATGTTGCCTAAAAGCGGCCGGTTACTGAGGTGAAGCATGATACTACAGCGGCACAACTTGACGTTCGCTACAAGAAAGGAAAGCTAAACGCTAATGCAGACGCATTGAGCCGTGCGTTTTAGTTGGTACTCTCTCCACCTTTCGATCTTTCGCTGGCGAGTTGAGGCAAAATTTTGTCCTCATCACGGTCTTAGCTGAGCGCACTTGTCGAGAGTGATCTCAAGGGGCCAACTTTATGTTGTATTCTATTTCATTATGTTGTTGTACGCGTAAAAATTTGAGTTCTCATTTTAAGAGTCTTGTGTCCCACATGTGCCTCTTGATGTAGAGGGAACGAAATTTCGATAGACATGTAGCAAGGTGTATGTTGTACTATATTTTGTCTGATGTTCCATAGGGTAATCGAGGGCACTTGCTTGTCGTGTGTTGTCTGTTGTCAAACCGTTCTTTACAAGTTGCAGAACCATCTATAAGTACTGAGACCAAAAATTGTCAGAAGAGTCGAGCAAAGCTAGTCGACAAGTATTGGCAACAAGGCAGTGTAGCTGGGATCCGCCCTCAAGAATGGGATGTGTTCACAGAACTGATCCTGGAGCCGCATCCTTTCCCTGGTCCTGGAGGCGAACCTGGAGGGACCTGTGAACGAGCGCATCTGACACCTAAGCCACGTGAAAGCAGCTCGTCTTTCCGGTGCATTGTCTGGCGGCTGGGGTGCTGTTACACCGAACGTTATTGTCTCTGCAAAGGCATTCTCTGTCAAGGCCAGTGAGCGAGCCCGCCTGACACCATCAACTCAACGACGTCATCAAGCGGCGGCGGCGTTTTGTCTTAAGCAACGCGCGGCGAGCTCCCTGAGCCTACGGGCCCGATAGCAGCCCGATAATGCAAGCAGCGCCAAGTCTGGCGACTCTTGCGCAATGCGTGGCAACATCACTCATCCTTGGGTGCAACCCAGCGTAGCGATTTCAGATTTGAGGATCATGATGCAACCCAGCGGCAGGTCCCCATTGGAAAAATCTGACGCCACCTGGCGACAGTTCCTATTGAATGTTGATGACATAAAGAATCACCTGGGGCCTATAAAGAACCACGCGGTGCTTCGCCAAGCAGCTGACCTATGCGTCAGAGAGAAAACATCTCGGCTCTTCGAGTCCCTAAGCTGTCAGCCCCAGTGCCGAATGTGTCACGGTTCTATTGCTATGCTGTACATAAACCTTGCTTTAACTCACTGTCGTCTTGTCCGCTCGTCTATCAGCTCTGCGCAGAAGCAGTCGCGAGCTGAGAAACACTCGCTACCAAAGAGCCAGTGACCTTGGTAGCGGCGAGTTTCGCAGCAGCGGCGTCTTCGGGACCGTGTTGGCGTCGCGCTTCATAACACACTATTCATTTATGGCTGTCAGGATGGTGGGCCACTAGCAAGAATGAGTTTGGATTGAAAAGGATGTTTGCCTCTTCAAGGGTGCTGCAGTATTGCTTCACCATCACAGTTAGTAGCTATCAATACTGCAATTAAATACTTACGATGTGCATGGGAATCATGATAAGTTTATCATGTATTGCTGTGATGTAATACATGCCAAACAAATGCAGTTCTAACATTCTCCAGTTATAATGCACATACAAATAGAACTATGTTTTAGTGCACAAGCATGTAGCTTGCTTAGACCTTGTAGCTTCCACTCTACTGCAGCCAGCTTGTGAGATAAGAGAGCAGATGGCAGCTAGCTTCCCGAAGGCTCTTGTTAGAAGCATTGATAAAAGAAGTGCTTGTGGGCTGCATATTCTATTCCAGATTGCAGAGCCAGCTGCGTGGCTTGGCTAACCATGTGGAGAACATGAACCTGAGACTGACAGAGCAACGCAAGAAGCCCTCCCTCCCAAGGCAGCCACTGGTTCGAAAGCCTCTCCTGCAGACCTGGATTAGTACCCGTCATGCCAGTGGTAGCAGTGGAGTCTATGGTGAAAACTGGTGTGCTCTTCTTCTGCACTTCTCAGGGGCTCAGTAGTCTATTGCAAGTTTGTGGCATAGTCTGTAGGAGCACCGTAAAGTGGCAAAAGCATTTTTTTAGCTGAATCAGACACATATTTGATTTTGTGCCATATATAGCAGCGATTGTTAACCTTGCATATTTCCTGAATGGTTATCACAGTCGCACTACACTGTAATTGATACGTATTCAGTTCAATGATGTGCATAGGTACCACACATTGCCAAAATTGGAAATTGTTCCCATTCTGCCTGGCATAACATGATGGGGCCTTAAAGTACGCATGTCTGCCCAGTTCAGCCCTGTGAAGTGTTGCTTTATCCTATATAAGCCTATTAGTCTGATAGGCTTATATTTGTCTTTACATTGGTCTATTTGCTTCGGTAGGAAAGCCAAAAGAAATGAAGAACTCTATGAGGCAATCCAAAGGAAGGACGATACATTCTACTTTGTCTCATTCTCTGGGGTAAGTAGCATTTGGTCTGTATGTATCCTCAAACTGTTGTACTGTAATGTTCACTGCGGTGGTGTTCAATTGCGGTGCTCGGTTGTTGACCCAAAGACCACATGTTCAATTCAGGCCAATGTTGATGGGGGTGAAATGTTAAAGGCTCGTGTACTGTTAAAGGCTCGTGTACTGTGTAATGTCAGTGCACATTTGCGAAGACCAGATGGTTGGCATTTTCAGCGCACTTAGCTACAGCATCTGTCATAATCATTCCATAGTTTGGGACTTTAAAACTCCATATCATACCTGCCAAGGTATAATCACACCTGATCCATACCTGACACCGGGATTTCGACTATTTGTTACGTTTGTACGGTTGGCTGGAAACTTCCCGGAAATCAAAATTTCTGTGTGTGATCTGGCCGCAACAACAAAAATTCACTCCAACCCTATTGAGGCTTTTTGCAAAACTGTTGGACTATCGCATTATAATTTAAACAAATTGGGAGGTGTTGTAAACGTAAGTAGAATCTCAGTGGTACGAATTCGCGAAACTCCCCAGCGGAATTCCACTGTGTTCAGCGAACGAAAATTCATTTGTTCCAAACACTTTGGCGCGTCGCACCGGGAGGTACGAGCTACGGTACCAAACCATCAAGCAATGGCGAAGAGCAACGTGCTCGAAGCTTCGGAAAGACGCGCGCGGCCAACCAAACTCCCGTCACTCTTGATGCGATCATACTGTATGGTGACGGCAAATTGTGAAACCTCCGTAAGTGCACGCGTGTCCAATGCTTGCCCAGTCAAAGTGACGCTCCTTTCCGCAAACGCTGACAACAAAACTGCGACACGTGTAATCATTGATAACAAAAAGCAACATAGTTTCGAAGGCACGTGACGGCCAGCACACGCGGATTATTAACGGAACTACCGTTTGCCGCAACCACCGGGAGCGAAACCACGGTCGCTTCGATGCAACTATTGATAGGGACTACGAGCTTCGAAAATACGAGGCAAATGCTGCGATAGATTAAAGGTGATAAAGGCTTTAAAAAAAAGATCCCTTTATCTAGGAATCAGTATAACACGAAGTGAAACGTGTCTTCACAGGGGTATTTGTGCATTTATTGTACATTGTTTCAGCAACAGCAACAAATTGCAAAGTCACGTCAAGAATATCAAGCAGCACAAAGCATGCAAGAAATTAGCATACACAGGATTAGCGCAGACTAACAACTGTCAGAGCTGGACACTTGAAGCGCACTGTTTAAACAGAATAAAAAATACATAAAACGAGTGCACTAGTATATACAGGACAAGCGCGAACTGTCACAATTCTCACTTCGTCACGTGTCAGCAGAGCACTCCTTTCGTAAACGCGGCTGTGGCAGCGAGCAATGGCCTTCATCCTCCCCCAAATCACGAGTCTGATAAGCGCGTGTGCAGGAGAGACCACGCTCTGTGAAGGCAACCACATTTAGAGCGAGCCCAACGCAAACCCGTTGCGCCATCTTTCTAATGATTACGAAACCGCGCTAAAGTTTCGGAGCTCTGAACACCATTAAACCATGTATGGTGTATATAAATAGCTTGCTGTTTGCATCCTCAACAACGTACACTTTGTGACATCTGTGCGTTGCGAATCGAGAGGTTGCTGGTTTAACGCCACGTGATGGAATCTTTCCTTCTCGTTTTTTTCTCTGCAATCTCTTAGTGCAGTAAACTCTCGTTAAGACGAACTCTGTTAAGCCGAATTCTTGCTTAAGGTGAACAACACGGGAATGTTTGTTGGGTTTCCCATAGACTCAATGCAAAAAAAAATTTGCTCAAGACAAACCGCATAACAGGCCTCTTCTGTTACGACTTAACTCTCACAGTGACCATTCATGATGGGGATTCTGCCCGAGGAACAGGAGAAAGCAAAATTAGAAGAAAAAAGTTTCCAGGTGCAAAGACTAAAAGCAAATTGAAAGCGAATTGTGACATGGAGGGAGAAAGCGAGAGAAGTTGAAAAGAAAGGTCAGCGCATAAAGCTGGTATCTCTCCCATCGTTATCCTGTTGGTGGAGAAAGAGCTGGCTTATCAGCAAAGAAAGCAACAAAAAGCGTTCGTTTCGTATTCTTCTTGTGTTCTTCAGTTCCCATACTCAAGGACAGTGAAGAACAGAAGAACACAAGAGCTTGGCTAGAGGCAAAAATGCAAGGGAAGGGGCAATAAAAAGCCAAATGAAAGTGAAAACGGGAACAAAGATTCTCTGTGCATTATAATCACATGATACAGAAACTACATATGCGGCGCAAGCACCCCCATCAGAAAAGTCAGATGCATTGTCATCGCAGTCATACAATGGCGCCCGAGCACATGTTGTAGTCAGTTTGCATTGTTTTGCATAGGGCCTGTGCACGTCATATCTTTCACCTATGAAATGATGAAGCATTTTTATTTTGAAAGTGCACAATAAAGGAAGGTCATTTTGCACACTAAATATAGCTGCGTCGTGTCTTTTTTTTGTGTGCCTGAGGCTTGTGATTGTGAGTAGCGTAAACGTAGATCTTCAGCTGCGTGTCGTTAAGGAAGATTTGCTGTGGGCGCAATATTTTAAAAAATATCCGAACCACAAAGAAAAGCTTGCAGACTTTTATAAGCAACTTGGCGTATATTGGCTTTGCTAAGGTAGCGGTATGCTATGGAGACGTGTTCAAAAGTGATAGCGAATTCAGGAATACAACCTCTCAGAAGTTGAACAGCCAGAAGAATAAATTTTGCATTCTTTGAAGGAAAATTGTGCTTGTCTCACCCTTTTTATCTTTTTTTAATTGTCAAAATAGGGTCGTGCTTTATTGCTAAAATGTTGTGGGAGTTTATTCGTGAGCATATTATGAATTCACGAAATCGAGTACTCGTTTGATTAGTCTGATTACTCTACTCGGAAGCATAGTTTTTATCTAGCCAAGCCAAATAAATTGTTTTTCTTGTTCCTTTCCTCCCCGTTATAAATAAATTTCATTCAGCATTTTCAAGCAGCACATTTAGGCGTACTTGGCATGTTAGCATTCGGTTTTTGGGGGCACTTTTAATAAGACGAACTCCTGATAAGACAAACAAATGATTGTGGTCCATTGGAGTTCGTCTTAAAGAGAGTCTACTGTATATATTTTACGTCATATCCATGATGGAAATATATCAGCGGAGCTGTGGTGGACTCCGGGCAGAAAACACTTTCGTTTTAAGAAAAAAAGGCAGGAAGCGTTTTGATGTTCATGTCAATCTTCGCTGTGACTATGGCGGAGCGGATTTTAAGCTTTGATGTGCACTTTCGTGGCAGCCAGCTGCGCCGTTCTTTATACATAGATATCCATTTGCGCATGTTCCAGAGGGCAAGTTTTTTTGATGGAAAGAAATTTTTTATGCATATATCATGGCTTGAAGTCTAATTTTGCTTCTTTTTTATTTGTATACTCAAAGTTTCGGGCGATAAAGATATTTTCGATTCCACTTGAGGTTTGTACGTAACACTGAGATTCTACTATAGTAGGGACACCCCACCTGCATTGTTTATAAGTGATCATAAGACCGCAATGCAAATGTTTACATTTGTAGGACTGTTCGCATCCCTCCCCCTTTCCACTATATTTTTTGTATGTGTGTGTGTGTGAAAAGGAGCAGGGGGGGTAGGCAAAGCAAAACAGCGAGTGACTGTGAGTTGGTACTAATTCATTAGGACGTAAATGTAGCGCAAAAAAGATGAGGAGAAAAAAGGGAACACCACTAGCACTTACTCACAACTGAAAGCTTTATTGCTAGAACCGAAAATATATAACATCTAAACTTTACGCTCGACTAAATCCTGCACCTGTGCATCGTGGGTGAAGCATCATGGGTGAAGGGAAGTTTTGGAAGATTTAGTCTGGCGTTAAGTTTAGATGTTATATATTTTCGGTTCAAACAATAAAACTTTCAGTTGTGAGTAAGCGCTTGTGGTGTCCCCTTTCTTGTCCTCTTTTTTTTTTTCTTTTTGTGCTACATTTACCCTGTAACATGCCTCCCCCTCCCCCGTTGCGGTTATCTCCCCGATTCGGAATGGTTAAACTTGGCAGGTATGCCAGATATTGGTATTATTATGTGTCTCTATAGTTTGTCTTGCTTGAATGTTGTTCCTCTATGATGTTGCCTGTGCACTAACACACCGTTAGGCCTACACTGTGTGCAGTTGTGTAGGGAGTGCTTAAGGTTAACTCTCTCGTGTATGAGTGAAAAATCTGACAAAATGAAGTTGTGACCTGTGCAACTTTAAGCAAGGCAGCTGTCCACGTAGGCACCATAAACAGCTGCCATTATGACTCAATTTCTTCTATTTCGTGTGCTGTGGCACACCATAGTGAGGAGTTGGAGGTGTATCCTAGTTTTGTTTTCTGTACTATAGACAAGGGCCTTACACAAAGTCATCGTGAGGCATAGATGCAGTCAGTGCTAAGTACAACAGAAACAGCTGTGTGCTATAAAGCAGAAGTTTGTTATGTACTCATATCATATTATTATGTATTTATAGTCTGCACTTGAGAATAGCACCTACCTACACCAATAAGCCAATGAGAGCACATGAGGCAAAACCCCATGTGCTTAAAACCAAGGATGCGTTAAACAATGTTCAAAAGCTCAAAATAGTCTAAATCAATATGAAATTTTCTCACGGTGGCATGCCTCATAATCGTAATATGGTTTTGGCATGGGAAACCCGAAAATTTGATTTCTAATGACCACAGGAGGCATTTGATGACTGTGCTAATAGTTGCTCATAAACAGTAATGCTGTAACACGTTGTGATATGAGAGAGTGCTCTTGGCAAGGAATTATTGTGAGGGTTGAGATTATTTCACATTTGTCATTCATGCCGCAACAAAAAATTACTTTTTATTTTTCATCCTAGCACTTTCCAGTACAGTGCATGCTTAAGTGCACCTTGATGCATAAGGTCTTAAGTGGGAATGGGTAGTGTTATTCAATACTGAATTATGGTTCCTATATGTATTTCATTATCAAAACAAAGTAAGGCTTGATAGCTGTGGTGGGTCTCCTTTTATGTGATGTCTGGCAAAGTCTGCGCTCATATTTTAACCTCCATTTTCTCCTCTGTTATCTTGTTTTATTTCACTGCCTATACACATTCTTCCCTCGTGAGTTCATGCCTCATATCCTTTTGGCTTCTCTGTACTTCAGGACTATCTTCTATTATCGGCAAACTCTGAAAATAGTACCGCAATGCCAAGAATGTCACTTGTCATGCCCGCAGGAACATTTCATGGTGAGTCTCTTTATTTCATGATGCTTTGTTATTTTGTGCTGACTCCCGCTGTTTAATTTGGGATGCATAAAGAAACTCTTATAAATATTCAAATTACTTCTTTTGTTTAAGGTGTAAAATCCAGCCAATTTCCTTTTTTTTTTTGTACAGAAGGGTCTGCAAAATACATCTTAATATGAAATGTTACACTCCAATAAAACTAATCTCAATAGCAAGAAAATAAAGTACTGTATTTAGTCATGTAATGAACACGCTTTTTTTCTCGAAAAATCGGAGCAAAGTTGTGGGTGCGTTTATTATGTGAAGTAAATTTTATGAACACTTTTTTGGAATAAGCGAAAAATGCGGTAATGCAAAAAAAAGTTTGCCTTTCGCAATTGGCATATGTGTACACTGTTCAGAAACAGCTTCTTTGTTGCATTTCACTCATCTTCAGTGGTTGATGGCACTATCGTCTGCAAGCTGCCCCTGTGCTGCCCGAGCATGCCATAAAAGCATTTCACAGCTATCTTTTCTCGCAATCTTTTAACTGCTACAGTGGTATCTGCTGTGATCTTGAGGGGTGCCTAGAAGCGTGTTCTGCGATGCCTTTGCCAACTTTGCGGCAACCTCGCACGACGACTGCGACGACGCCATTGAAATTTTATCAAGTAACCAACGTTG
Source organism: Rhipicephalus microplus (assembly GCF_043290135.1). NCBI lineage: Eukaryota > Metazoa > Arthropoda > Arachnida > Ixodida > Ixodidae > Rhipicephalus > Rhipicephalus microplus. Next base: position 268,979,573 of record NC_134710.1, read on the forward strand.
CAATAAGCTACCATCGAAGCATTTAAACAAACTCTCAATAACAAGATTAACGACAAAATACGGCCGCCGCCTCGACTCCACATGAGATGTTACTGTACAAAAGTTAGCCTATATCTTGTGTTCCTTGAAGTACGCGTGGAAGTAAGCGTGAAAAGCAAATTGCAACCGAAGCATGTATCGGGGGTACTACCATGTTGCAAAAATAATCGCGATCTTTTCTGGGCGACAAGCGATATTTTTTACGGTTTTCCAGAAACATGCGACGCGATGGCGACGAATGGCCCTTTGCGATCGCCATAGTATTAGCAAATCCTGTCATCGTCACTCGAAAACTGCATTAATGTGGTTGGGCCTTCAAGTTTCGTATTTGCAAGAGGCGACCGTCGGTTGGCACGGGCAGTTTCGTGACCTTGGCTCGCTGTCTGCTTATCAGCTGCGATGTCTCCACACTTGCACCGTTAGTGATCCCCGCTGTGGCACATACACAATTAAAAAAGACTGGGGACGTGCTGCGCTCAGATGGAAAGGAAAACAATACAGCACGCAGCAGCAAGCAAAGGGGAGGGGGAAGCGAGCCGAGGGGGGTCGGCATAATAATGAAAAACTGAAAGATCCATCAGGCAAAAAGGCGCCATGTGTCAGTTAGCGGGACTGTAGCGGATAAATGTAGGGGGTGCGCCCCGCCGCGGTGGTCTAGTGGCTAAGGTACTCGGCTGATGATCCGCAGGTCGCGGGACCAAATCCTGGCTACAGCGGCTGCATTTCCGTTGGAGGCGCGAATGCTGTAGGCCCGTGTGCTCAGATTTGGGTGCATGTTAAAGAATCCCAGGTGGTAAAAATTTCCAGAGCCCTCCGCTACGGCATCTCTCATAATCATATGGTGGTTTTGGGACGTTAAACACCAGATATCAATCAATCAATGTAGAGGGTGCGTTTATTACACAGAAGAAAAATCCAAATTTTGACATCTTAAGTTGGGGGTGCACTTATTATGCGAGTGCGTTCATTACACGAGTAAACACGGTTGTAAATTTTATAGAACTTGAAAGCTTGCAGCTACACTTACGTTTTGTGTATGGAAGCTGTCCAAAAAATGTTCAGATAGGCAATAGGGCAGTCGAATTTCAATAACATGAAAAAAATCAATTTTGCATACAGTGTAGTGACTATGACTAAATGGCTTTCTGGCGAATTCCTGTTCACAGGAGTCATACATCACTTGTAGAGCTGAAAGAAACTCTGGTGTGACGCAGTATTGAGTTGAAACTGGGGTGACTTAAAGGAACACTAAAGATAAACAATATCTTGGTTTTGATTGATAAACTGCTCTCTGAGAACTCAAATGCAGTAAGTTTCTTTATTACAAAGTTCATTATTAGCAGATAAAATTAATGTTGAAGTTTCATTTTTAAATTTCATGCCGAAATCACTGCGCATAATGTAAGAAATTTCATAATGTACTTTCGGTATGTTCGTGTCATTGGCTAGATGAACTTTTATGAAAATTCGTATACTAAGTCTATGGCACCCACAGATTGCAAAGTACTTCATGATTGGAAGCTAGGTAGAACCCAATAGACGCCTTCAAAATTTCTTACGTCACAGTGATTGGTACAGGAATCTCAAGGTGGCGTTTTCTTCCGCATTTTCTTTTCGCGTGTTTCTCGCTTACCGAGTGTCGTCTCATGGTAAGGGTGGTGTTTCCGGGTTTGTGTAATTGTACTTTGCTAATACACAAAAAATTGTTTTTCTCTTTAGTGTCCCTTTAATTAAAGCTATCGCACCCATTAAGCCTCTGGGGCTTGCCATTTAGTGTGAGCCTCAGGTGCTGCCCAGAGTGACAGTGCTTATTAGTTCTGATTGCCTTAGCATGCGCTTATGAGATCTTTCAGTGACATTCTGAATACCCTTAGCACTTGGAATTTATCCTATTTATTAGAAAGCCTGGAATAACTTTTATCACTTGGAAATTATGGCGAGTAAGTTCTATGGTATTCTGAAACCAGCAGCAATGTGCTTCTTTTCAATTGAGATCACATACAAGATACTAGCCTTGTTGGTGACATCCATTATTTAGATGACTAAGATTGCTTGCAAGATGAGTGAGAGCAAGTTGCATTTACTACAGTCAAATCTCGATCATTCGAACTCGAAGGAGCCTGAAAATTTGTTGGAAATAAAAAAATTCAAATTAATGAAAGCTAAATGAACGGAGGGCTCACCATGCAGTGGCACATGTGCATTGAGCTAACACATGAGGGGGAAGTTTCAGAGGACTTAAATTTATTCACAAATCACAGGACATCCGTCTATAATTGAAGTAATCAGTGATGCGCATATGTGAACGTTTGCCTTGCAGCGAGTCAATCAATTTTGCGGGCAGCTTGCTAAGCATTTCTACTTCCGCTTGAGCATTCTCCTGGCAAGAGAAGGTGCGCGTGGCAATGTCCAGCGCCAACACTCCCTAAAGATGACGACAATAACTGCATCTCTGCTGCTACGCTCTGTGCGGCAGCCGCATCGTGGCCAGCACGTGACGAGAAAGGAGGAGCGAGCGTCTCCACGCGTAGAAAAGCAGATCGACATTTGATAGAGAACCAGCACTTCATGGCAGCTTTCTTTTTTCTTCGCACGCTGCGTTGAAAGAAGGTTCTCTACGTGGCAGGGACAAGAAAGAGGGAAGTGTGGCACCGGCGCGAGAGAGAGCCAACACTCTGTGACAGCTTTCTTTTTTTTTTTTCCTCTCTCTCATCGCGCACAGTGTTGAAAGTAGAAGGGTCTCTACGTGGCAGGGACGGAAAAGGGAAAATCATGGCACAGGCGTGTCGCAGATCGGCATTTGAAAAAGAGCAAGCATTCCGCCGCAGCCTTTTCTTTCCTTTTCTTCTTTTCCTTCGCGTGCAGCGTTGAGGGGTCGGAGGTGTCGCCGCGAGATTGAGGGTGGTGCTGAGCGGAGCGCGTTATGTTGGAATTAACCGTCGCAAGTGCTTGCGCGTTCAAATTACAGGGCGTTCTCGCCCATTGGAATACACATAGCGTTGATGGGGCCACTGCGTCAGTTCTAATGAAACGGAAGTTCAAATTAGGCGTGCTCTAATTAATAAGATTCGACTGTGCTAGCTACCGCATCTATATGGCCACTCACATGCTGTGCACTAGACGCATGGCTGTAACGAAAGCACCAGATCAGGAACTAATATAAGGTGGGGGTCGTCCTTGTCCTGCAACCTCTGTCAGATAATGAAAAGAGCTCCAATTGAGTGGAGCTGTTTCATGGTCCATCTGTTTTGATTGTCTATTTTCATTATCGGTCATGAGCGTAAGTGTGAAATACGGCTGCATGGTGCAAGATTTGCTTTGAAACTATACTTCTTTACTGTAGACTTCGTCACTTCAATGACTGTAGACTTCATGATAGCTGTGTAAAGGAGAAGCTGTCAATGAGGCAAAACATGTGTTATCCTTTGAAATGAAGGTGAAAAATGTCACACCGCTTCTGATGGAGCAGTATCCAATAACAGTGGTACAAAAGGACTGGCATGGGCAAGGAATTTCAGTAATAAAGAGAGAAGTTATTACATCATGTAGCTGCCAAGTGGGGTAAAAACAAGGCATAAAAACTGTAAATGCAAAGTTTCCATGTGCAATATTTTTTGCTTATTTTTCCCACAATTTTGCTGACAAAATTATATCTGTGGTGCAAAACGCATAGTGCCTTTTTAACAAGAATACATCTGCTTCTATAGAAAAAAAATAAGGTTGAGACGGGGCAACTTGGATTCAGGATTGAACAAACCTAATTTTGGCATTGTTATGAAGGTGGGAAACATATGGGCCAACTTGCAGGAGAAAAGCTTAATTAGCCAATGAACGTGCGCAGGTTAGTGCATCAGTGAGAGCTTTCTGCTAATCACCAAGCAGCACAGCCCCACGTTGAGGGAGAAATTTTTCTCATGGGTGTATTAACTGCAAGCACATGTTATAGCTGATTGCCATTTACCATTTGTAAGTTTCACAATCCAAGCTGCACGCACCTCCTGCTTACCCTGAGGACATATCCTTCATGCTGGATTAACTGTTAAGATGCTGAATTGCTGACCCGACGGTTGGGAATTCGATTCTGGCTGTAGTAGTCGCATTTCGGTGAAGATGAAGTGCTGGAGGCCTGTGTTCCGTGCGATGTGAGCGCATGTTGGAGAACACTAGATGGTCAAAACTTCTGGAGTCCTCCACTGGGGTATTGTTTATAATCATATGGTGGGTTTGAGACATTAAAGCTCAAGTGTTATGACCCGGAGGACACATTTCAGGGCTGACACAGGGCTTTATTGTGTATGCTCTGCACTAAGGTACTGAGTGCTGGCCTACCATATAAGACTCTTTTAATGACAGTGACTGCATATTACAGTACTTCAAAGTATTGTCAAGTGCTCAGTCAAAGCAGGAAAGCATCCCCATTTATTCAGAATAACAGAGGAAGGGGCCTTGTAAAATTTCTTCTCAATGCGTGTCAATGCTCCTGGTGCGGCAGCTGATTGTGCCAAAAATGTCAAGTTGACAGTGGCACCAGCTTTTCCAGTGTTGGGCATTGTGCCCAATACATAGTGACAGTAGAAAGGATTGTGGTTTTCGTATGCAGCATGCATTTCTACTAATCAGCTCTTTACATACTTATACAAGTTTACTTGCATATAGAGAATGAAAGCTGATGTGTTGGCATGTGAATTAGAAACCAGGGATTACGTAGTGTGTGGCTATTGTGTTGTAATATCCCTAGCTGCATAGAGCTGAATTTGTTTTAAAATGCGCATATTAATGGCATTTTTTTTTTCAAATACATAGAAACCTTTGTAGCTTGGAAGATTAGGTTACTCATACCGTTTGTCTGGTCTCCTGGCATTAGATACTTAAATGTCATAATAAATTCAACTAGAAAGTTGTCAGTTTTTCTCTTAACTGAGCATTCCATGGTGTCTGAAGTATGTGCATGAACTAAAGTGGTCACTCTAATGATGACAGTATATTTTTTGCACACTATGCTTTTATAGCGTTGGTATATAAAGTAGACTGTAGACTAGAACGTTTGTACCATAAATGCTTATGATGGAATAGCTTGAGGCTGCCTGGTTGCTTGGTCTCCAGTCACGCAGCACATATCAAGTGTCTTACTTCCCCATCTTAGTGTATGTATACTTACGTTTGTATACGTGGCGTATATATTCAAAGAAGCTGCTCGGTTGTGGCAATTTCTTGCATTCTTGAGTGTTTTGGTCGTGTAATGACAGTATGAGCACATGTCCTATGTATCACACGTACAATGTGTTGGACATGCATCTCCCTTTCAACACAAAGTATATTGTTTGTAGGTTGAGACATGTACTCACAAATTTAAACATGACATCAAATTTCTTTGGATGTGAAGCAGCTTATGGCAGAGTTCAATCCGGTGTGTGTGACTACCCTTAGTGTGCATGCGCAACAGCTGGCTCAAGCACTGCCGTAACGTGCTCACGTGCTAGCACGTTCCGGCCTTTGTAAGGTAGTACTGGGTAAGAGGTTGTGGCCTCTCCCCCTTACACTCTCTCAGCAATTGTGTCAAGGCATTGGGGGAGCGAGATTCTGCAGACGCGCGATGAACCAGTGAGTTGTATCCTAGTCAGAATGCGCTGGCACGAGCTGGCACGTTCAGGTTTGCGTAAGTGGCGTCGGGGAACGAGATTCTGCAGACGCGCGATGAACCCACTTGTTCCCGCGTGGCGTGCCGATGAACCCGCATGGCGTGCTCCAACAAGAGTTCGGGACGAGTAACAGCAACAGAAACTACAGTGAATCCATGGTGTGCTCTACTTGAAAAGACATGTAAACGTCGAGCAAGGTGCCCTTGTTGAACGGAACTTTAAGTCGACCCATGGGCTGCTTCGCATGCTACTCATAGTTACCTTTAGTGGGAGATAGTGCAGCTTTAGTGTATTGACTGGCACGCACACTTGCACGGGTTAACTAGGTCCTGTCACGATGAATCTGATCTCTAAAGATAATGTTGGCTCTGATCTAAGCATTCGTGGTAAAATTATGCTGATATGACCCAAACTGAAAACTCTGGAAGTGAAACTATGTGAGTTATGTAGCTCTAAATTGTCCTGTTTCAATCCATGAGTACTGCACATACAGAAAAGGATGTGTTGACATTACATACTATCCAGGTGCAGTGTACCAGACATACTTCTCTCTCTCCACACATTTCCTGTACTAAGGAAGTATTATGTAGAGAAAAGTAGTTATATTCATTTTGAGAGTTTGTATGTTAGCTTTATGAGATCTTTCAGTGACATTCTGAATTTCCCTTGCTATTTACATGGCAAACTGAGCTGGTGCGCATCCTAATTGTGTTTTTAAATTTTGCCATTATTTTTTTCATTTAGACGTTCTGTCAATAGTACTACAACTTGCATAGTCTTGCATAATGGCCATGTGCCTTAATTCTGACTTAAATATTTTGAAAACAAATTGTTGATACTGTAGCCTCCCTTTAAGATGAACTCCAAGGGACCACGATCATTTGTTTGTCTTATCAGGAGTCCTTTCTTATTAAAAGTGCCCCCAAAAACCAAATGCTAACATGTCAAGTACACCGAGATACGTTGCTTGAAAACACTGAATGAAGTATACTTACGAGGAGGAAAGGAACAAAAAAAAAGCATTTATTTGGCTCAGCTTGATGAAAAGTATGCTCTCAAGTAGAGTATTTAGACTAATCTAACGAGTACTCGATTTTGCAAGTTCATAATAAATACACTCAGGAATAAATTGCTTCCAGATTTTCAAATAAAACTGTAGCACAATCCTATCTTGATAATTAGAAAAGGATAAAAAGGGAGAGACAAGCTCAATTTTCCTTCAAAGAATGAAAAATTTATTCTCCTGGCTATTCACATTTTGAGTTGTTGTTTTGCTGACTGCTATCACTTTTCGATACGCCTCCATTGCATACCTTCACAAAGCCAATATACACCAAGTAGTTTATGAAAGTATTCAAGTTTTTCTCTGAAGTTTGGATAGTTTTTTTAATTTTCATTCGCAGCAACTCTTCCTTAAACGACATGCAGCTGAAGGTTTACATTTACACTAGATTACGAGAAGGCGTTTGATTCAGTAGAAATATCAGCCGTCATGCAGACACTGCGGAATCAGGGCGTAGATGAAGTATATATAAACATTCTGGAAGAAATCTACAGGGGATCAACTGCTACCATAGTGCTTCATAAAGAAAGCAAGAGAATACCAATCAAGAAGGGTGTAAGGCAGGGGGACACTATCTTCCCAATGCTATTTACCGCGTGCTTACAGGAGGTTTTCAGAAGCCTAGAATGGGAGCAGTTAGGGATAAGAGTTAATGGAGAATACCTTAGTAACCTGCGCTTCGCCGATGACATTGCATTGCTGAGTAACTCGGGGGACGAATTGCAACTCATGATTACGGAGTTGAACAGGGAAAGCAGAAAGGTGGGTCTTAAAATTAATCTGCAGAAAACGAAAGTAATGTACAACAACCTCGGAAAGGAGCAGCACTTCGAGATAGGTAATAGTGCACTTGAAGTTGTAAAAGACTATGTCTACTTAGGGCAGGTAATAACCGCGGAGCCGAACCACGAGATTGAAGTAACTAGAAGAATAAGAATGGGGTGGAGCACATTTGGCAAGCACTCTCAAATTATGACAGGTAGATTGCCACTATCCCTCAAGAGGAAGGTATATAACAGCTGTATCTTGCCAGTACTTAGCTACGGAGCAGAAACCTGGAGACTTACAAAGAGGATTCAGCTTAAATTGAGGACGACGCAGCGAGCAATGGAAAGAAAAATGGTAGGTGTAACCTTAAAAGACAAGAAGAGAGCAGAGTGGATTAGGGGACAAACGGGGGTTAAGGATATTATAGTTGAAATAAAGAAGAGGAAATGGACGTGGGCCGGGCATGTAGCGCGTAGACAAGATAACCGCTGGTCATTAAGGGTAACTAACTGGATTCCCAGAGAAGGGAAGCGGGTTAGGGGGAGACAGAAGGTTAGGTGGGCAGATGAGATTAAGAAGTTTGCGGGTATAAATTGGCAGCAGCAAGCACAGGACCGGGTTAACTGGCGGAACATGGGAGAGGCCTTTGTCCTGCAGTGGACGTAGTCAGGCTGATGATGATGATGATGCTGACTCACGATCACAAGCCTTGAGCACACAAAAAAAGACACGATGCAGCTATAATTAGTGTGCTGAATGACCTTCCTTTGTCTGGCACTTTCTTAATGAATATACTGCATCAAAATTTGCTGCATTTCGCTGGGAACAAATATGACATGCACAGGCCCTATGCAAAACAACGGGAACTGACCACACCATGTGCTCGGGCGCCATTGTGTGGCGGTGATGACAATGCATCCGACTTTTCTGATGGGAGTGCTTGCGCCGCATATATATTTTTCGTATCATGAGATTATAAAGCACAGACAATCTTTGTTCTCGTTCTCACTTTCATTTGGCTTTTTATTGCCCCCCTTTGCTTTCATTTTTCCTTCTAGCCAAGCTGTTGTGTTCTTCTGTTCTCCATTGTACTTGAGTTTGGGAACTTAAGAACACAAGGAGAATACAAAATGATGAACGCTTTTTGTTGCTTTCTTTGCTGATAAAACCGGCCCTTTCTCCACCTACAGGCTAGGAGTGAGGGAGATACCAGCTTTATGTGTTGACCTTTCTTTTTCACTTATCGCACTTCCTTCCTCCACGCTTCAATTTCCTTTCAATTCGCTTTGAGTCTTTTTGTCAGGAAGTTTTTTTTCTTCTCATTTTGCTTTTGTTTGTTTGCCTGAATGCCCCCATCAAGACATAATATCTGTTGCGCAGAATATTCGTCATTGTCAGTCGTTGCGATAGTTAATAGAAGAGGCCTGTTACGCGGTTCATCTTAAGCAGATTTTTTTTGCATTCAGTCTATAGGAAACCAAGCAAACACTCCCTTGTTCGTCTTAAGCAAGAATTCGTCTTAACAGAGTTCATCTTAACAGGAGTTTACTGTGTTAAGGGTCATACCTTGTCAGCTGCTGCCATACAGCAGTGCCTGTGGGTGTATCTACTGTAAAGTTGTTTTGTGGCTAGCTCATTGACGTCATTGTTTGCATGATATTTCATCCAGTAGTTCTTGCATAATTTTTGCCACATGTTGATAATTGCTTCTCTCTTTGTTCTTGTACATTTTTCAGAATCTACGCACATGGTAAAGGAACATGTACCAATGGTGCAAATTGACTGTGAGGTCATGAGTACAAAGATAATTCATGTCAAGGAATCGGTCATTCCACCCCACTTGAGGCAACAGTATCCCCGCAATTCTGCTCAGCCAAACACTGCTGGAACTAACGTGAATGTCGCTGCAGCGAATCTGACGAAGCGTGAACAGAGTTCGTACTCACAAAACATGTCCAACCACTCGAGGCAGCTGCGTCTTCCACTACGAAACCATACCCAGCGGAATGGCTAGTAGTACCATCAGACCACTGTGAATTGGCATTTGGCACCTAAACTTATTCAAATAGCTCATCGAATGCAACTGCGCCAGGCTGAGACACTGTTCTCGCTTGGTGCTTGCCCCGTGTTCTTTCCCTTCAGCCTGGGAAGCGAAGAAACATAGCGAAGAAAATTCAGTGTGCACACATATGTGCGTGATTGAAAAGGTGGGCTGCTGGGCAGTGTGGTAGTGAACTGGGGCACTGTGATTTGAGACTCTAATGGCATTGAGGTTTCATGTCTTGTGTAGCTTGCCTACGGGGTTTCTGCTTTGTCTCTCTCTTTTTTTTTGCTTTTTTTTATAAGGTGGAAAGCACTGATGGCTGTGGTTTGTGTTGTGTCACTTCTATTACTTTATTTATTATTTGGCTCACCCTCTCAATCTGCAGAATTTTGAAATCTTCGACATGTGTAACCATCATAAAAATATAAAACAGTGCTTTTATACACAGGATGAAGGAAAAAAGAGACGCACGTGTGATTGTCTGTTTTTTTTTTCTTCATCCCCTGAGTAAAAGCACTGTTTTATATTTTTATGATGGAACCTCACCGACTTGCCCAATTTACCTGTCTTCTTCATGTGTAACCAATTGCAGGTATCGGATTTGGCTGGCAGACATGTTACAGTGCTCACATACTGGTTTGTTTTTGTTCTTGCCATTTATGTATTCTTGCCATTTATGTATTTCAATAAATTATTTTGAACTCTGTTACTTTTTACAAAGCATGCCTGGTGCAATGGCTCGACATATAACAGAATGGTGCTACATGAGCCGACCAACAGCTTGCATTGCTGGCTAAAATTTGTAAGCTGCGCATTCTATCGTGGAATGTCATTTTATTTGAAAGAAAGATTGTTTGCATTTGAGGACTACACGCCAATATTTTCGTGCAATTTGTCTACATGGCAAAGACTGCCTAATCTGCTACAATCGCCATTTTGAAAAGCCGGTTGCTCAAGTGGCCAACTTGCATTTCTGTACCCATTTCACGGTTGGTTCTGTTTGTATTAATGCTTGATTCAGGCCTTGCTATCGCTGATCATTTGGACGAGGCCTTGTATAGCATAAAAAGCCTTACTTGCTTAGCTAGATACACGTACACAGCATCATTGCGGTTTGACGCTGTATAAAACCTGATCCTCACTTTATCCGTGTGTGCAATAATGGTCAGTTTCCGTATTTAATGTTGTGCTATTATTATCTTTAAAAAGTAGATGAGGAAATCTGCTGCTGAAAGATAAGTAATTTGTCTGCTTGTGCCTTTGGACGGGCAAGCAGCTATGTACAGAGAAGTGGACTGTTGTTCTGTTACCGGTGCTGAAATGTGACATGACAAAAAGCATTTTCTAGCTTGAATGGCATGAAATTTAGTTGCACTACTAACGTGCAGCATTTTGTGCATGTTGCGAGCTGCGAGTGACGTGATTTATAGTCTGTGTTGTGTGTAACCGATGCATACCTTGAACACATTCCAGGATACATGTCTGCCTTGTTGAAGGGTTTGCTATTTCTTAGCAATATATGGTATGGATAATTTCAAAACCTTGCCATCCAGTGCTCTAAGTTTGTGCTGCTTGGCAACTTGGGTACTTTGTGTGCATACAAAAATCAGCCAATTGTTATGCCACGTTATTGTGCCGTTGTCAATAACTGGAACTCCTCTTTTGTCCCTTATCACTCTTTTTCATGCCATATTTACACCTGGTGGTAACACTGATGCCTCCCAGAAAGGCAGAAATCTCGTAAAGCAAATTATGTACATATGTAGATACTTATACTCACACTGTCATTAGACGTTATTTTTTTGCCGGTTTGGTGTAATATGTTACTGTAAACTCGTTCTGTCCTCACTCGATTTATAGACGTGCAGCAGAATTTGCAAAATGTTGCCGAAAGATCTTCACCATAGAGACCAAAAGTACGTTTACATTTGGCATTTCGACACTGTGCATTGGTCCATATGCAATGTTTTTTTAATAGAATATATAGATAGATATACATACGCACACAGTTATATATGTATACATCAAGGTGTTTGTATACAAGACACTCTTTTCTGTTATGTGGAAAATATCTTCGAGGTTTCCGTGAAACCAAGAGGGGTAGCAAAAAAAAAAAAAATGAAACTTGGCCATCGCGTTTCCTAAATCCTGGCTTCTGTGAAGCTTTAAGTACAACAGTAATTTAATAATAGTAGATATAGGAAAATTTTTATTAGTAGTGAAGGTGAAATTGTGTGCTGGATTTATCACTTGTGTGCCCGTATGTATGCGTGTGTGTGTGTGTGCGTGTGTGTGTGTGTGTGTGTGTTCATTTCGTAGGTTTTGTTACAACTTAGACAGTACATCAGGGAAATATTCATTGGCATTTATGTAATGCATATGCAAACAGTTTGACTGTTTTAAGGCCTTTTCGCCTTACATTAATCCTACTGCACATCAATTATTCAAACGTAACAGTGTGCTTATGTCACTCATAATGGTGACAAATTAGCTGAATGCCAACTCAGCTTTGCAGTAAATATAAGATTAATAAAAGTTACATTGTTAGATTCTTCTGCAATTCTTGTGTATTATATAGGAGATAGCTTTGCCCTAGCTCAGGCACACTTATTCATTCATTGTAAATTAATTTCATAAAATTTGCCCTGAGTTGTGCTGCAATTGCTTAAAAGCTGTGCATCACGGGTGAAAGTGACAACAGTGTGCGCACTGAGTATTTGTTTGACCACTGATGTGATTGCAGCCATGGGCGTCGGCCAGGGGTTGTAAAAGGGGCACTTGCCCCCCTCAGGCCTCACCAGCACTTGCCCTCCACCCAAGCACACCAGTGCTCTCCCCTCCCCTGCAAGAGTCATTTGCACCCCCCCCCCCCCCTAAAGAAAACCCTGCCGACGACCATGATTGCAGCTGACAGTAAGGGCTGTTATTGGGGCATCCACACGCGCTCCAAGATGGACACCTGTGCATTGAGATTGCGCTAAACTTTGAACATGGACTTGGCATTAGTTTTTTTTTGCTGTTGATATTTTGTCATACTCTGCCATGTATGTACTTGAGTTGCACTGTGGTATTTATTCTTTGGCACTTTATTTTCATGTGTGTGTGTGTGTGTGTGTATGCATGTGCAATGACTTTTCCTAGTCCTGTGTTGTATGAAACCTTTTCTACACACAAAATAAAGTTGCGTATCTTAGTACGGGTAGCTTGTCACTCATTTTTGTACACCTGCAAAAGAAATGATTGTTCTTGTTTAAAAAGCTGCATAGCAATGGAATAAGAATAAAATAGTATGCGTTTAATGGAGAAACACTTTTGTCATTTGTGGTCCAAAAAGGCAGCTTATGGGAGAAAGAAGCTTGAAGATATAACAAATTCATGAACACGGGGTGTTGCTGAAGTCAGCATTTTGACAAGCGGTCTTGTTTTCTTCAAGGCTGTAACCTTGAAGGAGTTGCAGCCTTGAGTAAGACAAGTCCGCTTGTCGAAACGTTGGCTCCAGCGACATTTTGTGTTAACATTACAGTTGCAGTTTTGATGTCATGTGAACTTTTCCCATGCATCTAAATTCAGCAGATTCTATGCCTTGGAATCAATTTCATGCGAAGCATTTGGTAAGTATTTGTCTATGCCGCATCTTTTGGCATTGAGCCAAGCATTGCAAGGGGGATAGGGGTGTTTTTCAAAGTACAGTAGTGTGCACATCATGGGCTCATAAGGAATGCTGACTGCTCTGGCATTTGAAAGATAACATATGGTGTGACGTAATATCAGCGTTCACGATTGAGAAAATTCGTTTGTTTAGTGAAACAGAGTGCACCATGAAGTGTAGTAATGTGAATGTTGTATGTAACTATCGTTGGCATATTCCTTTATGGTTGAGCAAGGCTTTGATATGGCTTGCTTAATCATAAGAATATATTATTGTAATGTTTGTCAGACTGCTATAGAAGCAGAGCGAGCACTAGAACTACAATTATTGTTTACCTGACATGATGCTGATGTCACAGGAGTACATATGTAATTTTATTGCCATGTTTTTAAAATTAGATAGCCAGTACTACAACCACAATTGTCATTGCATCAACACTATGCATGCACGAGGTCATTTTTCGAAGCAGTTTTAAAGGGCCCGTAAACAACCAACAGACGCTTGTGCTCTGCTCTCCATGTGTTTCCTCTATTGAGAACAGTTGGCATGACGTCAACTGACACTGCTTACAATACAAACGATGCTGCGTACCAAAGACGCTGTCATTGGGTGAAAGTCTGTTTTCTGCTAGCACATGCACACGCCAGTTACGTTTCCACCTTGAACGCTGAGACAGGGCACTAGGAGAGGTGGTGAAACGAGCCGACGAGCGCAGCCTAGCGAAGGAAAGAGCGAAATGAGAAAACGCGTAGAATTCCAACAGCATTCACTGCAGACTCTTTGTATACTGCAATGCCACATCTACATTTCTGCCTCTGGGTAGTTTACAGAGCCTTGAAGACCTGGCTTGGCTCTGTGTTAGAATACCCGACTTCCACGGAGAATGCGTGGGTACACTTCCTGCTGGCGTCCTCGTTTTTATTTGTATTTGTCGGGTCAATGCTGCTGATGTCGGCCTTTTCTTATAGGGACACTAAATATAAGTAGTGACTTGGTTTAGATTGATAAACTGCACTCTGAGAACTCTAATGCCGTAAGTTTCACTGTCATAAGTTCATTATTAGTGGAGAAAATTAGGGTTGAAGTTTCATTATTGAATTTTGCACCGAAATCTCTGAGCGTGACGTAAGAAATTGCAAAATGTATTTTTCTTATCTTCTTGACATTGGCTCGATGTAATTTTCTGAAACATTGTATGCTAGGTCTAGAGCATCCACAGAAATTAATGTACTTCATTTTTATTGAGTAGAATCTATGCGAGACCCAGTAGACGCCTTCAAAATTTACTATGTTGTGGGGCTTGTTGCGGGAATCTCGCAGTGGCGTCTCCACCCGAATTTTTTTTTTTTTTCGCACGTTTTCTTGCTCGCCAAGCGTTATGTTGTGATAAGAGTGGTATTTTCAGGATTGAGAAATTTTGCTTTACTAAAATTCAAAAAATCATTTTGCTCTTTAGTGGCACTCTTGGCACTCTTGCATTTAAATTAGCAATGTCTGTTGTCACCGTTTCTGGTGTAGATATAAACTGCATACCCGCATACTGCGGCCCATGGTATACAGGTATGTAGCTCACATGTCTGAAGGAAAAGGCCTGTGAACATGCGCAACAGGATATTCACGTAATTCACGTCATGACCAAATAGCCCTATTTGTGAAAACCTCTTACCCTCCCATATAAATTTTAGTCTACAGCAGGCGAAGGAGGCAATCAGGAGAGCACTCAGACATAGGTGGCTAGATAAATACATAAATAGAAACGCCCAAAGTGCCTTAGGTTTGCTAAGAAATGTTTCACATTCAAAAGAACCAATATGGGGGTTACGTGAACACATTGCTAATTTCCAAGGTTTTATTTTTTGAAGCAGTACATGTATATAGAAAGCAGACAGCAGCACATGTAGGCATATTTGTACAGTTTTGAAACATTCAAAATAGCCATCACACATGTGTATATTGAAATTTAAATGTCAAAGATAGCAAAAACTATAGCATAAAGAAAATTAGCTGCACTATAAAAGTTAACATGGATTATCAACATGCCCAGGGGTAGATGCAGGATTTTCTCTGGATATGCCACTGAACATGCCCAAGCTTATGCTTCTGAAGTCATTTTACTGAGTGTTGCACTTAATACTTGACTGTTTAGCAGAAGACCGGCACCCCTTGTGGGTGTGCGTTCCCCATCATTTCTCCTGAACTGATTATATTGAGGTTAAGAAGCAGGGTTCTAAAATCTGCGATAGTATGGGACAGGTTGTTGACCTGAAGAGTATGACTTCTGTTTTTAATCAGTACATTTCATTTCGTTCAAGTTCATAGAAGTAAGTTCAATGTCTCCTGAACTGGTTCGGCTAATAAACTTTTGATCTTCATGTTGCACAATGCTATAGATTTAAGTGTGCCAAGATAAAACACTACAGCTAGCGCTCCCCGAGCGACTGCTCGTATGGCAAATTTACCGAAACTTCCGTTTTGTAATAGTCCATTTAATTGCCTTCTTGTTTTAAAACGTGTTGTGTCCAGTACATGGCACATCTGGAAGTTTTGTTAAAAGGGAAAGAAGGCAAATTAGCAGGTTATGTTAGGTTCGGCTCTTGGGCTGCGAAGGGGATCGGAATTCTGTGTACTGCGAACAATGTCGCCGAAGGGCTTCTAGCCTGCGGGAAGCCGTTCCAGACCGGGCGTTGTCATTCCAAGCCTGAAAGTAAAGCGCCCTGCAGTCTGGCGTCGAATGGGTTTTGGTCGCGGCAACTTTCCTCGAAGGAACAGCGGCGTCGCTGCGGTCTTTTTGATGCGTCGGCACGAGCCTGAAACCCATCACCACAACGACCTCTCACGCCAGCGAGGGGACACCGTGGTGCCCACAGTAGAAATGTGGTGACTCCGCCCCAGTCAAGGGCGCTGACGGGGGCGAGTGGTGGTGGTAGTGATTAGAATGAAGAGGAAAAAGGCACCTAATTTCTGTCTGCCTTCAGGCGACACGGCGCAGTGCCTTATAGGGGTGGGGGGAAGGAGGGATAAAAGAATAGAAGGAAAGTAGAAGCAGAAGAAGACAGCCAACGAGAGAAAAAAGAAGGAGATAGGAAAGTGGGGATCCGGTCGAAGCAGTCCAAGGGCGGGGTGCCACAATGCGAGAGCTACACGGCGTCAGGAGACCGCGGAGGGCGAACCAGTCGGCGGGAGCTACGCTGAAGTCGGAGATCGCGAGGGCACAACCGTCCAGCTTGAAATCCTGCGAGCGAATCTCGGGCGGTCCTGTCGAAAGTAGTGTATCTCTTGGGATTGGACAGTGTAATTTGGTGCCCTTTCTCTCATCCACGTATCTGAGGAAACGGGACTGTTCATAATCAGCCCTCGTGGGCTGCTTAGAGCTTTTTTTGATGTAGAGCTTTTTTTCGACCCGAGTTTGTAAAGATGTAACTCTCCTCTTTGTAATCTACATAAATGAACCTTTGTTAATGGCTCCCTAAGAAGGCGCCTTCCTTCCTGCAAGATGAGCTAAACCGCGGGTCTGGTTGCGGAGGCCAGCTACCTACGATCGTAGGTAGCTGGCTTTCGTAACCGGACTTCGCGGCTTTGGCCTCGTCGACGAGACCCGCCGGACCCGAGCCGCAACTACGGCACTAGTGGTGGTATGGCGTCAAAACCACGTTCCTAACAGCTGAAAACGGTAATCCATTTTTTGCATAAAAATCTATAAAATTTAGTGAAAATAGTATCAAACATGCTCATAAATGCGACCATCTTTGAGCAACATGTTGTATGACAAGCTAGCATTGACCAATTGCTTTGTTCAGAACCAGTACGAGATATTTTGTATTCAGGTTCAGTTTGAGCAGACAGTTTCCGAGAATGCAGCCCCGCCGCGGTGGTCTAGTGGCCTGGGTATTCGGCTGCTGACCCGTAGGTCGCGGGATCTAATCTCGGCTGCGGTGGCTGCATTTTCGCCTCCATCGAGAATGCTGTAGGCCAAGATGCTCAGATTTGGGTGCACGTTAAAGAACCCCAGGTGGTCGAAGTTTCTGGAGTCCTCCACTACGGCGTCTTTCATAATCATATGGTGGTTTTGGGACGTTAAACCCCACATATCAATCAATCATGTTCCGAGAATTCAGGTTACGGTTCAGTCGTCTCCACAATTCCAGTCCTGGAACAACCTCCACTTAGTATACTTAGACACCATGGGTAGAAAGGTGAGATTCAGGTATAATGCTGAAATGGAGGTCAGAGTACATTAGGTATGGCCTTGATCGTTGTCTGCTGAGGTGTGGACATTGTTGCATAAGAATGATTGAGAAAATGGCTTGAGAAAAGAAGCGAAGCTCTTCGCGTACTGCTTAATTGCACAATGTCTAAGCTCGCACACCTTCATTCATAAAGGCAGGGGGCTGCTGTTTTCATGTATACATTCATAGACAATGGCTAACTAAAACGCGTTCTTTTGTTTACGCCAGTTCGAGTAGTGTCAGCAGGATTTCCGTTCGCACTCTCAAAGCGGGGCCCAAACAATCTGGCAAAAGCATAATTACCTTTGCGAAGTTCACCATCGAGTTATCGCTTGCGGGAGCTCTTCTACTTCGTAGAATGTTCGAATTTCATTCATTGTAGTGTTTCATGGCACAAGGGGCAAAGTTTCAGATTGTTACGAAGAATTCGCGAAGAAGTGTAACTTTTAAACATTCAGTGGTCTGACAATATATTCGAATATTCCGCCCGAATAACATTCAGTTTATTCCTTTATTCGTGCACAAAAAGTGCTTCAAACGCGTGTCACCGGCATGTTTACCAAATGTCATAGAAAAAAAAAAAGTGGCGATATGAGCCTAAACGTTCTAGGTTGTTGAATCATTTACAGGTTGTGCTCTCCCACCTCTCCAAACTTTGAGTACGCCAACACGGCTTGGCCATAACTAGGATAGACTTTAAAATGGCTAATCAGTGCATCTTTACGATACACTTGTTTGGAAGGTCTGTTCATTGGTTAAATCATACCATACGAAACGCCGTCCCTGGATGCTACAGCTCTTTTCAAACTGTACCGTCGGTGCGTAAAGCTTTTACACAGGATTGACAACCTGCAGTCACTGTGGCAATCTTGAAAGAAGCTGCAGTGGTCCTGCTCGAAATTCATTTGCGCGCTCACATGATTGGCCTGCTGCTAAAGCTAATTATAACTCTGATGTTTTTATATATGAAATTATAGTGTGACTGATAACTCTGTTAGTGCAAGCTGTATCGCTTGAGCGTATATTTAACTCACCTGGTGACTTGAGTTGGCATATGTGTTGCCTTTAAAGCGCAGCTGATTACGTGTATAGGTAGTACAGATGGAGTCGAGAAATCATTCCTAACGTATGCCTCTGCGACAGGGATGTATCCAGATTTTCCTTATTCTTGGGGGGCAGGGGTAGGGGGGTTGAACCCCCCTCCCTCTGGCTGCGCCAATGCTTTACAGAAAGTGGGTTTCGCTCTGGTACATTACTTAAGCCTAAAGTGAGAAGTCAATCACCTTTGGACAAGTTTCACAACTTCATGCAAGTAAAATATATCATTTTTAATAAAGCACTAAACTCCTTGAGGACAACCGCACTACATCTAAACACAAACAAAAAGGTGTGAACACACACGCTTGTGCAACAGTTGTCCATTTCTGTGCACGAATGCTTTTTTGTGTGTCACCAGCACAACTTTCTGGCTCATAGCATCGTCTTTATATATATATATATATATATATATATATATATATATATATATATATATATATATATATATATATATATATATATATATATATATATATATATATATATATATCAAATGATTTTCATTCCTGTACTGCTATTCATTGTAATCTATTGCTTATTGATGTTTTGGACAACACACATTGAGGCATGGAGCTCGCTTGCCATATTCGGCCCTTATGAAAAAGCATTAAAAATACATTATCATCAAAAATTTGCCTGTGTGTTTGCTTTCTATTACAGTAATGTAAAGGTGCTAAAACAGGTAGTAATGATAGTTTCCTACCGTTCAGACAGCTGGCCATACAGTAGCATGCAAGGCTAGACAAAAAGGTGAAAATCCTTGCGCTAATGTGCCTATTAGCACGTTATGGCTTGATACTGAGATATTAAAAAACTGCTGAATACAGGCTGCGCACCGAGGAAATGCTCAGGAGTTTATGTGAAAAACATGCGTGTCACAAGTGTATGTGAATATATGTCCCAAGTGCGTGCATTTTCACTTGTCAACAAATTTATGTGTTCACAGCCTACTTAGTGTGAGACTAAGATGCTTTGCTAATGTCATGGTAATTGCCTCATGTCTGCTGAGGCATATTGTCCTTCAGCAAGGTAGGAAAACTTGGCTACTCCAGCTTAAATGGCAGACACAGTTATCGTCAACGTTCTTTCATGGAATACCTTTGGCCTATCATTTTGTTAATTTATTCACACTGAGTCTAGCAGGTGAATGCCTGGTGCTGAATGCTTCAATACACAACCTGTAAATATTGGGGCATTGATCAAGTACAGTGTATCCTCAGCTTCATTGTACGACTTGCCAAGGACACAAAACCTGCATTGTAACTCCATGCTGCATTTGTGTTAGGTGTCTATAACATATTGACAAAATAATCTACATAAAACTATTGAAGTACCTTTTTTTATTTACCGTAACATTGTCACAGGGCTATGAAGAACACCAAGAGGGGAGTCTGGTTATTTCACTCATAGCATTCACAGTGTGGATTTGCATGCATTGTTGGTCATGCTTTTCACATTTGGTTAAGGCTTCAATAGAGAAAGAGCAATTTTCTCATAAATAGTTCGGTACTGGTTAAATAGTGATGACATAATGCAGTACATGCTTTTTCCATATTTTTTGGTACAGCATAAGCGATGTGAAGAAATTAAATCGTAGAGCAGCTTCACTGGGCTTGTACTTCTTTTGCAGGCTCTCACCAAAATACATGTGTGTAAAATTATTCCATCTCTTAACCCTCTTTTGTTTCCCACAGCCAATCCAGTTGTTCAAGTACTTTTTTTTTTGCATGTATTTGCATATGCATATGAAAGTGGTAATGCATATGAAAGTGGTAATAAACCGGACACCCAAAAAATTCAGTTTTAGTTTTAAAGGAAAACAAGTATCCACATATGTGGTGTCTTTTTAAAAAAAACCCAAATGCTAAACCAAAAATAAGCTGAATATCAAGTGAGCGTAAAGAGCACCTACAAAGCATCTTTAACTTTTATAACAGTAAAATCAAAACAAGGCAATTCCTGATTGTAACATGAACTCAAAAAGGCATGACGATAGTTATAGCGCGAGGACAGAACGACGACAAAGGGACGAGAAGGAGACGTCGTTCTGTTCTCGCGCTATAACTATCATCGTGTCCTACCAACTAGTCCAAACTGCCGCACTTCAAAAAGGCTGTTTCAAATAAAAAATGAGCCAAGTGCTGTAACGGTTTCAATCAAACTGAGCCACATTCTTTAAAACAGAACTGCGTCAGCAATTGTGACCAAAACAACCAACATGGTTTTATCCAAAGTATTTCATTCGTGTCCTAGTTGCTTTGCTATCGTGTTTACATTCCACAATTAAATTTGGTAGGGTGTGTTGGCACTTATTCAAGGACATGATGTTCTGTGACAAAACTCGAATATAAAGAGTAAAAGGCTGATTTTCCAACATCTTTTTGCCTCTCAGTGTTTATTTTCAAGTTAAAGGCTACAGTATCATATCCTTTCACTCCAACACAGTATATTTGAAATGAAATGCATATGAAATGAAGGTACTGGGCACTGATATATTCCATAAAGAAGAAGTGGTCCGAAACGGCATAGCATAAGACGGGCTGGAGCACTTTCCAGTGTCTTCAATAGACGCCAAGAACACGAAAGCACTGCCGACAGTCCAGAATAGTGTTCCTTTTACCAGGAAGGAACACTCACTTTTCAATTCTAGTAATCGCAATTATACCCATTGGACGAAGCATGGCACCGACAGAAGCACAAGGATCATGGTAATTTTATCACAAAATATTGCTGAAGCGTGCATTTGAATTGTCTTAGACTTATTTTATGACCTAATTCAAGCCCAAATGAAATGTTTCAATCTGTATGAGCCAAATACAAACTTGACTCCTGAATACCGACGATATTGGGCTATGTATATTTTAGCCACAATATAGGTTTGAGGTATGTAGGGGAGGTACATACTGGCAAAAAAAAAAAAAAATGTTTTCAGCAGGCCCGATTATGCTATCAGTAGCAAAATAGTGCATTTTTCCCAGTTTCAGTTGAACTATGTTTGGTTCTATTAGAAAAAAAAATGCCACATATATGAACGCAGAGAACATTAGTTGCATTATGTCCATCATCCTTCTTCATTGTACATAGGAATTTCGCCTGCCGACAACTCTGTTCCAATGCATAAATCATTATTGTCATCACTTCATACCATAATCAATGCCTTCATTATCATTTCAACATGTTTGCGAATAATATAATTATCATCATGACAAACATTAGAAAATTATGCCATGTGTATCTTTGTCAATTAATCTACGTCCCAAATAAACCATATAAATTATAAATGAATTGTAAACATAACTTCTAAATGTCGTACTTATCTGTATTACGGATAATGTTATGTTCAGAGCTGCTTGCCAACGAAGCGGGTCCTAGTACCATTTATCATTTTGTTGACTTCTTACAAGACACTCGGTATGCCTGTTGTCCACAAACATGAATGCTGCAGCAACAACCCAACTTAGAAAGCTTTGGTCATTTACAGTGTAACAAAACTCGGATAAAAACAAGATAATACCTTCTTTTTTTTAAATAAAGCAAAATAATCTACAAAAGGTATAGCGAATTCAAAATGAACTTATAAAAAAAATGTAGGCATACACCTACACAGGCGACTTGAAAAGAACGCCTTTGTGTGCACGTACTGCTGTTCATTTGCGGAAGTGAAACACATGAATATTTTTATGAAATGCTTGCGTAATACCGACATTATTCATTGACCTTTAAGGCCATCTTACCTACCTGAACCCATTGCTGTGGTATGTTTTGTCCTCATATGTGGATGCCAAGATACAAAGGGTTAACATGAGTTCGAGATCAGAAAAGGATATAGTACTAGAAAGAAAAAAAATTGTGCAGTAGAAGGCTGACACATCTTTTGATAATACATTGTTTGCAGTAGCAAGCACAAGAAATTCTGTGACTTTTTTGTATTAATGACTGGAATTGCTCATTTAGATGATCCTTGAAGTGGCCCTACAACACTTTATCAGCTTGGTCAGAAAACCTTGCTGATCGGTGGTCGAGGCTCCTGAGAAGACGGAAGCCTGTAGGCAACTTGGAATTTACAATGAATTCTAAAAGTCAGCTGGAAATAATTTTTTTGTCTACAAATGATGCCGTATTACCAAATGACCATGCCATATAACCAGATTTCGCATTGGCTGATTTTAGCGTCGTGAGCTGCATAGTTACGGTGGATGCCACATACCCCCGCACGCTCACAATCACACTAAATGTTTGTGTTCAAAAGAAAAAGGCAAAAAAGTTCTTTAGGTCAATGACGTGCACATGACGTAACTTTTTCCTTTGGTGCCATTTCTACCTACTTAGCTTACGGTGCGCTCATTGAGATGAGCAAAGAATGAAAGCAGTTAAAGTGTGCAAGAGAACTGTTGACTCTGCTCATACTTGCTGTACCCTAAGAATTTTATGGTTATCAGTTCATGAGACAATCAACACCTCATTTGATGGTTACTTGGAAAAGTGTTGCTCTGTTCATACTTGGTGTGCTTCAAAAATTTTGTGGTTGTAAATTCGTGAGACAATCAACTCCTTTAAATGAAGCCATTTGATGGTTACTTGGAAAAGTGTTGTAGGGCCCCTGTAATGTTACAATTAATAAAATTGAATAATAGCCTTCACCTAAAGATGCTGACCTCCCCCCCCTTTTTTTTGCACAAGGAAAAGCTCCCCTTTAATAGTGAGTAAACCTGCTGGAGTTGATTCCAGAAGCACATGAATATTTTTGAGTGGAATTGTTTGTCCTGAGAAGCCTCTAGAAATTATAGGGGGCCTTCTCCAGCAACGCAGATTAGTGATAGTAATGTAGCTTGTTTATTACACTCACAATATTTTGCCTTCATTGCTTTGAGTGCATTGTTGAAATTAGAAATTGTCATTTCTACTGAGCTTGCTTTGATAAACACTGCTTTTCTTCTTTGAAAGTGTGAGTACGTGCAATGACCAGATTTTTGGATGGGTGATATCACTGCAACAGTGATCACATCACTGCAAATGTGATGTCACATTGCACAATGCCTCTGAAAAACTAAATATGATCATGAGGAAGAATCCTGATGACTGAAGCTATTCTTTTATTTTTTAAGCACAGTTTCTTAAATATGAGGCAGTGTTCTTTACTTTCTTCCTTTACTCGATGGCAGCCATCTTGTTTTATTTTGTCTGGAATGTAATAATATGCACCTTGAGGGAACATAAATGAATTTTATTGCTTCTATGATTTGTGTCAAACAAATTTAAGAGATTTCTTGAAGTGCCTAATACTTTTAACTGCGAAGCTGTTTGTAGCCGAGGTAAATCTCTGGGGATTGTCGTCTGCACTTTCTAGCCCAGCTGTGAGAGAAGCTTGATGAGAGGGCGAGTGTGGGTCAAGCTAAGTGGGTGAGAGTGAAGCGTACTATAGCCAGATAAGCCTAGTAGATAAAGAGTAACAGTGTGGAGAGAGTGAAGCTGGCTAGGGAGGAGGAGAGCAAATACAAAGCTATGGTCATAGCGGAGCAGTTTAGCGTGGATAGGAAGGAAGGAGTGCGGTTGGTTGTCCTAGTGAAAGCAGTCGACCAAAGGTGTCTTTGAGTGCAAGTTCTGCTGGTGAGAGAAAGAAAAATGGCCCATGTGTTGGTAAAAGTGGAGGAAAAGTGCGCTTACGCCACCAGCTCTGCTGTTAAATCAGGCTTCATGACATTGAGTCAGTTCAGGCTGCACGTTACTTTTGACCGTAGTTGTGTTAGCCTGTGCAGAACTCGGAAGAACTGGATCTAATGTAAATGTTAGTGTGTTTAAATGAAGAAAACAAATTGTATGGTGATAGTATTAATTTTTCTTTTTCCAAATTATACAGCGATGCTTCGGTGGTAATTCAAGCTATAATAAAGCAGAACAAAGTCAGGAAAGAACATCACAAGGACTGCCCAAGAAGTTTCCAGTCGCAGGTGTCAGGCATGTCGTCCTGGTGGCATCTGGCAAAGGTGGTGTTGGGAAATCCACCACTGCTGGTGAGGCTATTAACTAATTAGATTCCTTGTATAAGCATTTTTCTGATCAGATGGTTACAAAACTGTGTATTATTATTTACAGTCAACTTGGCTTTGGCACTTTCCTTGCATGAAACGGTGAGCTGAAAGTTGCTACTTTAAACTGCTTGCATGTCTGCAATTATAAATGCAACTACAGCGAAAACCTTGTGAGTGCATGACGTACAAAAGTTTATGACAGTTCATGAAGTAGATGGTATTACCTGAAGTCAAAGCAACGTACACACTGCTTTGTCACTGTCATAATTTTATGGGAGCAGTATCGTTCATGTCTAATATCAATGAATCAATCAATTAGATCTTTATTTTCAACAGTTTGTTACAAACTTGTGGGTCCTTCAGGTGAAAAGCTGTTGCAAACAGCTTAAGGGTGCCTGAAGGCCCTTTATGGCAGCACTATACAGAGTACAACGAAATAAAGTAAGTGTACATCTGTTGTATTAATGACAAAGTATTAATAAAAACATATAAGAAATAAGTTTGTGTACAATAGTGGTCATTTGACAGAGTTATTGAAAAGCAAAAAGCAGTAAAATCATGCAACTTCATTTGAAAACTAAAACTATAATTAAACGCCATAAATATAAATACCATAGAAATGAATAGCATAAATTAAAGAGAGTGATACTCTTAGCAATTGTTTAGTAAGTTTACATAACTGTTCTCACACACAAGCATCGTGCAACATTGTAACCAACAAAAATGTCTCATATTTTTCTGAGTTCGGGCATGAACATCAATATTTTCGTTTTCACACTCATTGAGAAGTGAGGGGACATTGTAGATGATTGATTGCATTAGGTAACTAGTACGTCTTTCGGGACAAGCCATTTGTTCGGACCTGGTTGTTCTGGTTGACCGCTGAACTGCCGTTGTAGTCCTGACAGTGATTTTGGAAGTGAAGAGAACTTTTTAGAGGCAAAGAAGTATCATGGAGCAAACGAAACTGATGCACCTCAGTAACTCTGATTATGTTAAATTTAGCAAAAAGAAGTAATGTGTGGAGATGGGGCTGTCATATAAGTTTAACACAGTTAAGAACAAATGTGTTCTTATGTCATACTTAGAGAAATGTATGAAAAACAAACAATAGATCAGCTTGTGAATTATGCTGCACTTCACATGACTGTGAATCATTGCTTTTCATAGTGAAAGGAACTCTATATGTGTCCATTTCACTACTGGTAATGAACTTTTTTGAATAAAGTATCACTTATTTCAACTAGTGACCATCTTCAATGAGGGTGAAATTTCTGCTGCACAATGAAGATACAGTGTTGCATCAGCTGTAAATCATACTTTTGTGGGTTTGCATTGCATGCTCATGTTTCTAGCCTTTTGCGCACTTTCTGCATCAGTTTGTCTATGGTGTGGGGTCGCAGAGCACTGTGGATGTCATTTCCTTAAAGGGAGATGCAATTCCAAAAAAAAGATGTGTTAATCTGTAACGTAGGGCAATGAAACTTTTGTTGTATATGTAAGCTTTTATGTTAACTTTAAATGAGTAATTATAATTATAATTAGCTGCCCAGTTTTGTTTTATGCCATGACAATGTGTAAAGTATGCCAGTTCATTTTGGACAAACTTTTTATGCCACTAAACATTTAACTTTAATAGTTTGAGCCAATAATGGCTCATATTACTCCACATTAACTGTAGAATGCAAATTACTATCAAGAAAGTGCATATAAAACATTCTGATGACCAAGAAAAATTGCAATCTGAAAATTGTTGGAATTCTCAGCCCATACTAAATGCTTACGTTTCGTTTGTAATAACTATACATCTGATGTAAAGTTCATACATGCACCCTTCGCAGGTTAAACTGAAGGCAACTATTAAGTCGATGTTGATTGTTGAAATAGCGGTCCAAAAACCTCGTAGTGTTACTTTTGTGCCAAGGAAGGGCCTACTTTGAAATATATTCGTGTTTTAGTGGTCCGCATTAGATTAGCGCACTTCAAATTACCCGCCTCAAGAAGCGGACCGACCGGACCGACTCATGTCACTGTTGCCGTGCACGTTACCCAGCTTTACTGCGCTAGTAGCAGCAGACCGAAAGTAGCGGGAGCCACAGTAGCAACAACGGCCATTGATCAATTTTCCACCATTGGCTCTGAGATTGCAGACGTTTTTTATTCAACTGCGCCCTGCTAGACGGCACCACCTATCCAGTGTAAGTACGCGAAAATTGAATTTTTAACCACTAGGTTCATTCCCCATAGTAACGTCTGACGGTTCTTTTTTTCATAAATCAAACAGAAATCAACAGGCAGCATTTTATTGCGTCTCTTGATACACTGAAGGTTTTTTATTTAGTGCAGCTAGATTCATTACTAGTGATCAATTGTAAGCGGTCCGTCTGATGTTATTGGAATCATTTTGAGATTGTCCTACTGCGGTGCATGTGTTCTTGTGCATTTACCTTAATTTCTCGGTAAATAGGGCGCTGTTATTGATAATATTGTCATTTTAGATGTTGTCATACATTGAGCTTTCACTCTGACGTAAAGTGTTATTTGACATTAGTGTCCCTTTAAGGTATGTGGGGGCAAAGTTTAATCCCGATTGGGCGATCAGAAGTACCGAAAACATGATATTCAAACTCAAGAAGTTGCCCAAAAATGAATCTTGAGAAAAACGCATTCTAAAGGTGTAAGTGAAAGGTCGTCTATGCAGAAAATATGTTTTTTTAAGATGATTTCTTTCGTAATGAGAGTTTGGCAATTATGCAAAATGCAATGGCAAGCAGCTAGGTGACAATTTCTTGAGGACTCTAGACAATGAGCGCTTCTTAATTTTTTTGTAGCAACCTTGTGCTCTTTAAAAGCGATATAAACCTACTTTGAGTTAAATGGCAATCTTCAGTTTTTTGTCATGAAAGTAAAAAAACTAAACTTGTGAAAGTGAATAAAAATAAAAAATATGTAATTTTGGAGAGAAAAAAAAACATATTTTTCGACTTGCTTCTACTCTTAATAAAGCACAAATGCTCGCATTAACTGTGATCATGACCCTTGAACTTCGGGAAGTTGATACCAGCATGGTTATTTGACTTGGGTAATAGTACATGGGCTATTTTCTTCGCTAGTGGCCCTCAGTTCAATTGATGCATAGAAAGATGAAGCACTTCTGTTGGAATTTTATTGAAACTGTCTAGAGTAAATCGGTGATTTCATGTGAATCTTGCAATAAAGAAAAAGTTCTTTAATATGTTTGTTCATAAGTATGTTTTTCTACGAGTAAACATGGGACATATATTTTAATTGGTAGTGATTATAATAACAAAACCAGATACTATAAATATACAAGAGTTTTAAAAAATATATAAGATGTCCCAGCTATATAATGGACTAAGCTGGTGAATGGTAGTAGTACGAAGGTTGTTCTGTTTACGCTACACTGCGAAGTATTTTTTGATAACAAATGAGCTTAATATTTTAATCTAATGGGTAAAATAATTGTTGGTCTAATGTTGTTGACCCAAGTGCCAAATTATTCTTTGCATTTGGAACCAGCATATTCAATTCTTCCTATTTAAAAAATTTAAGAGAGTAAATGTAGAAAACTAAAATAACTGTGTGCGTATGCAGTCCGGGACTGTGCAGCAGCAATTATTTCATGGAAAGTTGGGTTGTTTGACAGCAAATGTTCTAGCTGTTATGGTGACCATCTGCAACGTATTCGAAAAAATATTGTACTCATTTACAGCCATGCAATTTGAACAGGAATATTTGACAACTTTGACACAAAGCGAATTAAACAATCATACTCCAATTCAATAGTACGCTCTATTTTACTCGTTCTCAAAATATTAAAAAAATAGGAAGTAATGAAGGAGTAAAATATGCTTACCAATTTCTATCCCATGTTCTGAAAAGTACTCAGTAGTCGTCATTCCTTTAAGTTCCCGCAATCCTGTGTACATTGATATGTGCTTACAGAAATGATTGACGATGGCCAGACTACTTTAGATTTCATGACAACCAAAACATACCTTTTACCAAAAAAAAAAAAGCAAGAATGGCTCATCACTGATGAGGTGAGCATGCCATTTATTCATAAAGAATAATACACTTTTGATCTTGTTCTAGTTTTCAAAATTGGAGAGCATCAGCAGATCTCAAAGATCTGCTCATGATCTCAAAGACACCAGTTCAAAGGTACACGATAGGTGTGTCACAACTAAAAGTGATGAAGGGGTGGGCAAGGCCATGAAGACATGGAGGGGGGGGGGGGGGGGCAGATCTTATTGCCCGTATTTACTCAGGTTTATGAGTCATTGATGTAGTTATTGAAGAAGAATAACAAAAAAAAAGGTCTTTATACTGAGAAACCTTCTCTTTCTTTTTTATGACATAGACTGTGCACACAAGAGCAATAGTTGTTCGTACACTGTAGCACCCCCCAGATAACTCACTTTCAAGAAATGTGCTACAAAAGCCCTTCAAGTTGCTTTTTGCTTCAGTTATAGGAGCACGGTCGTTAAAACAGAAAATCATGGGGCGGGAAGTGTCACTTAATTGAAGAAGTTGCCACTGGTTACTGCTGCTTGAAACCTGCTGCTGGTGCTTCATATGACCATCTAAAAGCAACTATTTGTAATAATAATTGTTGGGGTATTATATATTAAAATGTAAGAATATGATTATGATGGATGTCGTAGAAGAAGGCTACAGAAATTTGAATCATTCGGTGTTCTGTAATGTGCACCTAAATCCAAGTACTGTCATTCTTTATGAAAAACAACACGCGATTGCGTGACCTGCTCTCTACAACAGCTGCCTACAGTATCTCTGAGCGATTGTCCAGCGGCCATAAGTTGTTGTTTTGTTTGCCAATAGATGATGCCAAAAGCCAACATCTTTTCTTTTGCTGTCGGTTGATGATGGTCCTGTAGGCAGCCACCGCAGAGCGCAGGCCACGTGCTCATATGTTCCCTTTCATAAAGGACGACAGTGTACATGGGCCTTTTGCTCTCTGCCTCTATCGAAATGCGGCCGCCACAGCAAGGATTCGATCTCGTGAGCTTTGGGTCAACAGTTGAGCACCATAACAACCACTTGACAATCATGGCAAGTAGAAGCCAACAGTACTGCAAAGGGGTAAGGGTCAGAGAAAATTTACACGAGGTATTTGATGATATTGCCAGATAACTCTAGTGGGCTAAAGGATGCTTCATTTTTGGGCTCCATCTATGCAGTATCTCTTTTTCTCTTACTGTTAGAGTTGTGTGAATGCCTAAAGTATTCACATAATGATTTGAATAGTGTGCTATTCAGTTTGGTTTTTGAATTGTATTGTCGCTGTTTGTAAGTATGGTCACTTTTTTCAATAAATCTTTCTTCGGTGTCCTGGTATAGGCATAAAATATGAAAACTAGTGTAGCAGGCTGTCACTCTAGAAACCAACTTTTAGTTGCTTGAGGAGTCCATTGTTGGCAAAAGAAGTGCTCATCTTTTTTTTTTTTTTTTGGTTAATCCAATTACACTTTTAATAAACAATGCTTCACAAGCGAAATATAATGACAGGAACTTACTGATATTGTGATTACTGTGTTTGAGTATTCTGTGTAATAATTGTGAAAATGGTTGTTGATTGTTCAAAAATTATTTGAAAGGTGTTCAATATTTGGCTAATTAAATTCAGTAAAAAAATAAATGCTCTTCACATATCATTGCACTGTGTAGTTCTTAATATGTTCACTCAACTAGAGCAGCAAAGGCTAGTGCAGGTGTATTGAATAATGCCTGTGTACTGCTTGGATTTATGTTTTACGCTTGAAGAACTGCGGTTGGTCAAAGTTAATGCATAACCCCTTCACTACTGTATCTCTTATATACTGATGAAATGCTTTTGAAGATTATACTCCATCAATTATCTGTGGATTTGTTTACTTATCTGGAAGATACAGGAAGCCTCATATGTAAGCACAATAATTTTATTTGGGCACTTCTTTTGTATTCTTCTCATTGTTGGAGTGATACGATCGTTCATTTGATACTCAATTAGGAGATGAAAAGCTAAAGAAGAGAGAAAAAAAGGCATGTTTTGTAAGAGAACCTGTGATTTAAATCGTAGGGTTTTTTTGTGATGTTTTTAGCCATGAGCATGTGAATGGTGAAATCAAATGAATAGGCTGAGCATTGTTTGCAGGCATAAACTTAAACAACATAAAAAAAGTAGGTCTATACCGACATAAACAGTGTGCCAGCTAACCCAAGAAGATGGCTTATTGAAAATGTGTAGGGTCTAGTGTTTTCAGTTTATGTAAACCAACGAAAATTGTAAGAAAAGTATACCAAAATCAATTTTTTTTTAGAAATTCAGTTTTGACTAAAGAACAAGTTTACTGAACAGACAACACTGTCATTGCTGTGTGGCTGTAAGCCACAGAGCAATTCACAGCAATTGCAGTGTTGTCTGCCACACCAGTCATTCCTTTTAGTGCAAGGAATCTTGTGAGATTGAAGTCATGCTTCAGCCTGCCACCTAACTATGTGAATGATTTTTCTTTTTTATTTGTCATTACGATGGAAAAAAGAAGCTAAGGAGGGAAACTGGGGTGCATAGGTTGGTCTGAAAATTCCAGCTTTCAGTCTTTGCATTTGTTGTACTGTGAGAGTCGTGGAAGAGGAATTGCATGAAGATGTTAATTTTTTTAGCATTTTAATTTTTTAGTAATAAAAAAATGTTATGTAACATTGCTGAGTAATTATGACTTCATAATTCATTTTTCCCCTGCAAATACAACTTGGTTGATTGAATGAGGCTAGTGCTTGGTTACAGTACTTCAATAAAAAAATTATTTAATTAATTTTGGTTCTTGATTTCTTTAGAAGCCAACCGTGGGGCTTCTTGATGCAGATGTGTATGGACCCTCCATTCCACGCATGATGAACCTGAGTGGTGAACCAGAATTGACTCAACGTACGTTCAAAGTGGTTTCGCCCCCCCCCCCCCCCCCTTCTTTTGCATGCTAAAACTAGAAAGTGGTTCTTGATTGTTTTTTCAGTGCTAAGCATAGGTAGTTGCCATTTGCTGTGCCATTGAAGATATTGGCTGTGTGCGTTAACTTCCATGCTGACATATATTTAGAATATACAACTTTTTTTATGTTCCCATTTTATGAACTTGCTGTTAGGAGTGTTCTCAATGGGCTCTTTGTCATTGTGAATTAGTTCGTGTTGCGTTAATACTGCTTTGTAATTTTACTGGACTGAATGGGATGAGTGCTTTGTTAAGTGTATGGTTGAAGGTAAAAAAACCTGGAGACACTGCGCCGATCAAAGTGAAAGTTTTAAAAACACTAAAAAAAAAGACGTTTTGGCTCCCACACGGAAGCCTTGTTCACAGGTGAAATGAAAAATCACAAAATTATCAAAATTAGTGTATGGTGGGGATGGTGGTTGTGATGTTGCAACAGGCGGGGTTAGCCTAGCCTAAATGGCTGACAATTGTTTCGCCTGAGCATCTCTTGAGTTATAGGGGTCCGTCACCAAATGTCACTCAGCCCAATGTCTCTCAGAAAAGTCGTCAGGATCCATTGCTCGCTCCTCGCAGTTCCATGCTGCTACATGTGGTTTTAAGCCTCACTTCTTGGGAACATTTATTTTAGGCAGTAGGGGTAACACATCTTGCATTGAAACATTTGCATGGGGACGCTTGCAGGGGAAGACTATGTTATGAAAAAAAAAATAGCAGACTGTTCCGCAAATGAGCTAAAGTAAACACCACACACTTCAGAATTTTTTCTTATGTGGTTTTCAAAGGAAAAAGAATAGAAAAGTGAGCCCCGTAACTGTCTGCATCAGAGTGCGACACCTCAACAGTTGCTCACACGCGATGGGAGTAAGGAAGGATTAAAAGGTATATATAGAGAGAGGAAGGAGAGAGCGAGGCGCAGCAACAGCGAGTGATGGAAGTAAAGAGGAGATAGGAAAGATGGAAACGGTTGCAGGAGTCTGAGGACAAAACACCACTCAGCGAGAGCTCATGTCGGCGGCAGGCGATGGCGTAGGGGGAGCCCAGTAGGCCAGAGCTGCGCTGTCGTCGGAGATCGCAGGGGCACAACCGGTCGGCACGAAATCCAGCGAGCGAGTGTTCAGAATTTTAGCATCTACCTTTGATGTACGTGTGCTATGGTGTCGCATTGTCTGTACGTTTGTGCAGTGTTAGGCAGTTGGCGGTAGCACTTGTGTGCGATACCTTTTGCTATGTCTGTGACCATCCTTTATGCTGATTCTTCTCAGAGGCTCCTTTATATTGATTTTGTTTTTTGCAGTGCACAAGTGACTATATTTTTAATTTTTTTTCCACAGAAAACCTTATGAAGCCACTCGTTAATTATGGGATTAAATGGTGAGCTATTTTGTATATCGATAGTTTTTATTGTGTACTTCCACAGGAGTATGCAACATCATCATGTACTATCAGCGAAATGTTACAGAGCACTACAAAACATATGTTACAGAGCACTACAAAACATATGTTACAGTTGAGTGGGGAGAGCACATTTTCATCACTTTATATGATGATTGATGAAGTGGATCATCATATCCTGCACTATAGCATTAACACCATGTGTGCATGATACCAAATATCTCATGGTCTAGAATTTCGCATTGTTCAACATTTTCGTGCTTTGTTAGGGAAAGTCTGCAAGCAAAAGGTTGTGTATATAGTCAGATACTGATAGAATGCAGGGATAACTTTATCCCATTTATATATGACACCAGTGCTTATGTGCTCTTGCGTTCCCTCACCTTGTTGTCTCCTTCTCTAATTTATGTGGTGTTGTGACTTAAGGTACTTGTTGGCTTCAATGTGTACTTCTTTGCAGGCAATAAACAATATAGATTATACTATTTCATTTATAAAGATGCCAGAATAGTAACTAGCTCGACCTTTTTTATGCCAAGGATATGCATTATTTCTCTATGCAAATCCTTCATATTATGCTAGTGAACGATGACACTCTTCGAAGGATCAACTTTCATTTTTGTTTAATGAATGGCCCATAGCACTTGTTTAGTACTCTGCTGCGAGTTACACTTTAAAATAACGCTAGACTTTAAGAAAACTAATATTCTGAGAGTGTAATAAGGAGGAGCACACTGGAAGTCTACAAGAAAACCTTTTTTTTTTTTCCGTAAAGGTGGCATGAAAGAGAGGCACCCGTTGGGACAATGGCTGTTTTTAAAGCTTACATTGTTGTGTCTGTGGAAGCTGAATTCCTGCAAACAGGCCACTAGACCTAGAAAACTTTAGTGGATTGTGTTCATAGCTTCAACTTGGCACTGGTGATTACGAGGTCATCATAGAACCTCCTTTTACCTCTCTTGGACGGGCACAGTCAGGTGAAACCTGTTTGCTATCAGTGCCTCTGTGATATTTTTTATAACGAAAGCTGTTATGAGATCACAACTCGGGTCACACGCAGTTGTCTGCCGTCGTCGCCGGTGTTTGTAACCACATGACGCGAAATTAGAAAAAAAACCTAGCACCAATGACACAGTGGGGCACGAACCCGGGTTCGCTGGGTGGTAGCCCAGTATTCTACCACTGAGTAACGCCGGTGCTTGTATGCAGGCTTGACCTAGCACCAATGACACAGTGGGGCTCAAACCCAGGTCCGCTGGGTGCCAGCGCAGTATTCTACCACTGAGCTACACCAGTGCTTGTGACTTCTTGTCAAACTTGCCTTAGACAGGCTTGATGACAGGAAAGCAATCGCGTTAATACAACTTATAAGGCGTTTTAAAACAGCGAAAGAACAACCAGTCGTACAATGTGATTAGCGTAACGAGTGGGCTGTTCAATGCTCCAACCCATCACAAAAGCTTGTTCTTGTTTCCCTATTGACTGTGGCACATACCCACTTCAGCCATAATTCGTCATCGTCGGTAGCCACTGCATGAACAATCGGCACAAAATTCCTTGCAGGTGTTTAGCAGATACCACACTTTTCATAAGAATGATGAAAAATAGCATAGGGAATGCCGCCCTACTACCCAAATAAATTTAATAATAATGACCTAGTGGGTATCAAGCAAGTGTGCTTGCAGTAGTTACCCAATGAGTGTTGAGAAAAGGCTTTGAAAGGCGGCTCTTCTAGCTTTTGCTTTGACTGTGCTGCACCTTCCACGTAGGCCTAGCATTTTTTCTTGCAGTACGAGTGATCATGCAATGTAGAAAGCACAACAAAAGCATGCTTTACTGTTCGTTATGAGGAATATCAAGATTTATATTGACTGTTCTGTGGCCTGTCCTCTTTGCAACTCAAAAACACGAGTCAAAGAAATTGTAGTAAATCATAGCATAAAAGTAGTAAACAGCTGATATTGAAGCCATTATAACAGTGCATTGGATATAGTGAAAAGATTGCTATTCCCGGCACAAATTTTGTAGATGTACATGTATTTGAAACCCCGTTTCAGCAAAGTGCAATTGTGTGTATGCATATAACCGTAACGGCATAAAACCTTTCGTAACTATCCATTTTGTTGAGAAATATGGGCAGTAAGAATGGGGTATAGCATCTAAAACAGAGTAATAGTCACAAAGAAGTAAATTTGGCTCACCCTTTAACTTCGTTGTAACAAGGTTTAACTCTTTATTTATGAGATTATACACCCTGATTATACAACTTTTAGAGGACCACGCGAAACCGTCGTATGACCTGAGCGTCATATAATCGAAAAACTAAGATTATAGACCGTGACACTATGCCTTGCCCGAAAAACGGGTACAGACTGCTTGAATAAGCCCACGACACGACCTTCTGCCTCTGCAATAAGGGTAGATTAAATTATTGTTGACAGTGGTAGCTAACAGCAGCAATAAATAGTTGAAGGAGGCCCGAGCGAATCTTAATTCTCAGCCTTAAAAACAATCAAATCCAACGTGCATCTTTCTACCAATAAATAGAGTCCGAAAATTGCCTGCGTGTGAAAATGAAACCAAAACCGTGTTGCCGTGAGCCTTCTATGAGAAGAGTCTGATACAGTGCCATCGCTATCGCATAATGGCGACGGACAACGAGTTTATGTACGATTTGTTTGTGCGCGACTGAGCTGTGTGCGTTGGAGTTTGTTGCCTCGTGAAGTGCAGCTAGTGGTGTCCCGCTGTTGTTATGAACGTTGACGTCAAGTTAAAGTAATTTAGCAAGGCGAAAACAGCTGCGTCGTGCCCTCAAGCATGTGCAAAGCAGTTACTGCGAGTGTGACACCCCCGCAGGGGCATCTGTGCAAGCAGGCTTGGTGTGTAATGACACAACGGACCCGAGCTAATGGGGGGTTTAGACCTCTCCAATGCCTAGCCGTGCGTGGCTTTGCCGTGTCCGGGGAAAAGGGGATCCTGGTGGTTGAGCAGACACCGGGTGCTTGGACCTTAAGGCCCCCGGCAGAGGCAACACACCCCTTTGGCACCGGCTTCACGCAGACGGCATCCCTGGGCGGACCCACCCAAGGGAAATTGGCAGCCGCCTTTTCCTATCTCTCTCTTCCTACACCTTCGTCTTTTCTCTCTTTGAATTTTTCCTGTCATCTCCTCATCTCTGTTCACTTCCATCTTCCAGGCGGCAAGGGTTAACCTTGTGTATGTGCCCTCTCTTCGTCACATAATATTGGGTCATAGTGGCTTTGTACAGCTGGCACTGGCATACATTTTTATAATTGTGCTGCTGCGTCCCCATGCTGGGCTCCGTGGTGGGTGGTTGGCATGGCTGCCGAATTTATATATACTTTATGGCCTCTTTTCTATTCCCCAAACTGTCTGATCGCCCTCGCTCTAAGAGGGGGCGCACCGAAGGAATGCTGAATGTCTTTCTAAAACCCAAAGAAATCTTCCCGCGCTTCCATCTGATTCACTGTGAAACACAAAAGAACGCAAGAACAATCTCTTCATTTGTCGTATCAAAATGCCTCACCAATACCCTTCGTACAGGTTATCAGGCTACACGCATGGCTAGTGGCGACCTTCTTCTCGAAGTACAAAGCAAGGCCCTGTAAGAAAATCTTTCAAAACTCACCTCTTAGGAACCACACCTTTATCTGTCACACCGCACTGTTCCCTGAACATTTCCAAAGGTGTAGTCTTTGATTAAGATCTAATCAACATGACAAAGAGTGAGCTCCTTGAAGGCTGGAACGAGCAGCAGGTAACGTATCTTCAGAGAATTAAGGTCAGGCGTGACAACTAAGAAACGCCGACAAAACACCTCATCCTTACACTCTGCCCAAGCACACTTCCAGAATACATCGAAACAGGTTACTTGAAGTTAAAGGTCCAACTCTACATCCCCAACCCCCGACGTTGTTTTAAGTGCCGGCGTTTCGGCCACGGCTCTCAGAGCTGCCGCGGCCGTCAAACTTGTGCAAAGTGTAGTTCGCACGAACACGCTACAGACAACTGTGAAGAAACTCCCCACTGTGCAAACTGCAACGGTGGACACCTAGCTTATTCTCCTACATGTAAACACAAAAAAGAAATCTTTACACTCAAAGTAAATGAAAACATCTCATTTAGGGAGGCGCATAAGCATCTACCTTTGCAGGGTCCTTCGTTCGCAGAGGTGGCACGAAAGGGGGCAGTGCCACCAAAATCCGCGGCGCCCGCACATACCACGCAAAGTGGACAGGCGGTAGCGCCATTCACCCCCCTCAGCGAAAGTAGCACAGGCTCTTCCACCACCAAAAGGCTTGCAGGCCTCCAGACCTGAAGCACCAGATCCTTCTGTTTTGAGAGATAGCCCTAAGACTTCCGTGCCTGCACGCCTGAACCGCGAGCGGGCATCCAGCACGTCGTTTGAGATGATGGACACAACAGCAAGTCCAACGGTGTCTTCGGCGCCGAATGACATGCGCGGCTCTTTGGAGCGCGCCAGAAAGTAAAAAAACCACCACGGGGCCTGACAAAGGCACCTGACTTAACGCAATACTTCTTTAATACACACAGCACTCATTTACACTCATAATAGATACACAAATAATACAATGGAATGTCAGAGGACTGCCTAAAAACCTCGATGATATCCAAGAACTCTTACACAAACATTCACCAAATGTGCTGTGTACAAGAGACACACTTAAATTCCAGGAACACCAATTTTCTACGTCGTAATGTAATATTCAGAAAGGACCGCAATGACGCAGTAGCATCATCTGATGGTGTGGCCATTATAGTTGATCAGGGCGTAGCGTGTACACACTTACCACTACAAACATCCCTTGAGGCAGTGGCTGTTTGAGCAGTTCTTTTGAACAAACATGTCAGCATCTGCTCTCTTTACATACCTCCACAGTACCATCTCGAAAAACACGAATTCGAGTCACTGATAGATGAACTACCCGAACCATATGTGGTCCTTGGGTACTGGAATGCACATAATGGTCTATGGGGCGACTCTCGCTGTGATGCATGAGGTTCCTAATTAAACAGTTTCTTTTTTCTTCAGGTGCGTGTTAGTTCAATAGGAAAGAACTAACATACTTTAGCCTCGCCAACAAAACCTACTCATGCATAGATCTCAGCATTGTGTCCCCATCGCTTGTACCCCTGCTTCAGTGGAAAGTGATCAAGAATCCTTTTGGAATTCACCACTTTCCGATCATTCTAAGTACATAGACAAAGGTCCTCCACATGTTCCCAGATGGCAGACAGACAAAGCGGACTGGGAAAAGCTCAGAGAAGCTACTCGCTTAAGGGGGCAGACTGCTCTTAGACATTTTTTGTTTATTTGTTCAGTGATCTTGATCTAACTGCACAGAATTATGCAGTTCTTTCTGCTGATTTCAAATGTTTAATTAGTTTTTCTGTAATTCATCTTATTCCTGAGATAACTTAAGTTCTCCCCTATTTTTTAAGGCCGTCATACAAAAAAAAGTGCTTAATTAAAAGTGATATTTAAAATATCCCAACATAGACTAATGACGATAGATTGAAATAATGCAAGTTTTTGTTTTTAAACCTTTCCTAATTATTTCACAGCAAAATGAACTATCCATTTTCAAAAGCAGTTGAAATCGTGTTAGAATTTTGATGAGTAATTAATTAAAAAGGCTTGTTCTCTAAATTCTGCTCCCATACTTGCACCCTACACACGTACAGGTTTCCATTGCAAAAAGAATTATTATTGTACTTGCCCTAACTGCAGAGATATTGAGGCCTCAATATTGAACAGTTGTAAATTTACATTTTTGAGAAAAATGGAAAAAACTGAAAACACACAGCTTTTTTAAAAAGTGACACTCATGGTGTGCATGTTTTGCAATCCTCATAAAAGTGCTCATAAATTCGTTGCAGAGCTTCTAACACAGTTGCCGGCAAATTATAAAGAGGCCTCGAAGTTGGTTCCCCATTTTTTTGCAGATTCTGCATGTTAACAGCACCAAGAGTCTGGACAGTTAGATTGACATTACAAAAAAAATTACCACTTCCTGGTGTGCGAAAATTTGCAGAGAGATAACGAAATACTTGCAGATACCAAATATGTCAATTTTAAAAAATGATTTTTTTTGTCACTTTTTGGTCCCAAAGAGCCATGTGCCCCCTTAAGTTGGTTAGAGAGATGTCAATTAAGTATAGATGCAGCTGTAGACTTTTTGGTAGCACTTCTTATTGATGCTGCAACAAAGTGTATCCCACAAACTAGACGATCTACCAGGCGACACATCCATTGGTGGAGCAGTGAGTGTCGGAATGCACGTAGAAAGCAAAATAAAGCGTGGAAGCTGTTTCGAGACTCTCCGACAGCGGTGAATCTTACAAATTATAAAAACATAAAGTCTCAAGGCAGGAGGACGCGCCGACAGGCCAGGAGGGAAAGCTGGCACAACTTTATATCAGGCATCAATTCATATACACAGGAGGCTAAAGTCTGGAACATGGTTAGGAGAATAGCAGGAAGACAAGTACATTCACTTCCTCTCGTAAACACACAAGTTGACAGCTTGGAAGATCAAGCAAACTTCCTCGGCGCACACTTTGAACAAGTGTCCAGCTCGTCACACTATAGTGAAGCCTTCCAAAGATACAAAACAAGAATTGAAAAGCAGGAACCAGAACACAAATGTACAAAACACAAAACATACAACCAAGTTTTCAGCTTAGCTGAGCTCCAAACATCACTAAACTCCTGCAATCATTCTGCCCCAGGTTCTGATCATGTGGTGTACGAAGTGTTGAAAAACCTACCAATCGAAGCGCAAAAAACTCTACTTTGCTTGTACAGTGCTATCTGGTTTTCTGGCGCTATCCTTGCTTCCCGGAAAGAGGCTATAATTATTCCCATTTTGAAAGAAGGCAAGAACTCTTCCTAAATTTCAAGTTACAGGCCTATTGCACTTAAAAGCTGCTTGTGCAAACTATTCAAAAAAATGATAAACTACCGACTTGTACATTTCCTTGAAACAAACAATTTGGTCGACCCATTTCAGTGCAGATTTCGAGAGAGTAGGTACACCACCGACCACCTTGTTCGTATCGAGGCACAGATCAGAGACGCTTTCGTCCACAAACAATATTTTCTCTCTCTGTTCCATTTCTCTCTCTGTTCCTCGATATCGAAAAGGCTTACAATACAACATGGCACTTTGGAATATTAAGAGACCTGTCCCACCTCGGCATGCGTGGCAGAATGTTTACCATAATCGAAAGCTACTTGTCAAATCAGACATTCCGTGTCCGAGTGGGCAGTGCTTTCTCCCAAGCATTTGTCCAAGAAACAGGAGTGCCACAAGGTAGTGTACTTAGCTGCACACTTTTTATTATCAAAATGAATTCTTTGCGCTTGTACATCCCTCAAAATATTGTCGCTAGGTGAAAATAACAGAATACAGGACGACGGTGCGACCAGAAAAAACGACGTCTGTATTAACAGAACAAAAGAGCAGCCGCTTCGACTTCTTCCTTGGAGGAACCGTGGGTGCTGTCCACGCTCATCACTTCATCGTCCTCTGTCTTCTTGCCCGGCCTTTAGCCGTGACATTAGCCTCCCATTCAAAAAAGCATCGTCCCGATGCTTTATAATCAAAGCGGTTTGTACTCGTTGGAAACGCATGAGTTCATTCTGAGAAATAAGGCTTCATGCGTACCACGTGCACAACTTCTGGAGCATACCTTCGACGCCTTGAACAGTGCGCAGTATCAGGGACAACCTCATAATTAATGTCACTGAGACGTAGCAGAACTTTATAGGGACCGAAGTACCGTCTTAACAGTTTTTCTGAGAGGCCACGGCGCCGAATAGGTGTCCATATTCAAACTTTCTCTCCTGGCTTGTAGGAGACTGGTCGGTGACGAAGGTTGTACCGTCTTGAATCGTAGTCCTGCTGGCGACTAATACGTAGGCGTGCAAGTTGTCGGGCTTCTTCGGCCAGCTGAGTGATATAATCAGCATCCGTTTCAGCGTCTTCGCACTCGTGCGGCAGCATAGCATCTAGCATAGTAGTGACTTCACGAACATGAAGAAGGCGGAATGGCGTTGTTCTTGTTGTTTCTTGACGAGCCATGTTATAGGCGAACGGGACATACGGCAAGATCTCGTCCCAGTTTTTATGCTCCACATCGGCGTACATGCAGAGCATATCCGCTAGTGTCTTGTTGAGACGCTCCGTAAGACCATCTGCTTGCGGATGATACGCCGTTGTTCGCCGGTGGGATGTGCCACTAAGTCTTAAAACTGTCTGTAATAGTTCGGCTGCGAATGCAGTTCCCCTGTCAGTTATTACCACTGATGGAGCACCATGCCTCAGCACCACATTCTCTACGAAAAATCGGGCTGCTTCACTTGCCGTGCCCCTCTTCAAAGCCTTGGTTTTGGCGTAACGAGTGAGATAGTCGGTGGCTACTATAATCCATCTGCGACCTGCTGATGAGGTTGGAAATGGGCCCAAAAGATCCATTCCGACTTGAGCGAATGGAGTAACAGGCACGTCAATAGGATGGAGGAGGCCTGCTGGTTTGACGGGTGGAACTTTTCTGCGCTGGCAATCAAGGCACGTCCGAACATAGTGTTGAACGGTCGCCGTCAGTCTTGGCCAGTAGTATTTTTGCCTCACTCTGCACAACGTACGCGTCTAACCCAGGTGGCCGGATGTTGGTTCATCGTGGCATGCCTGTAATACTTCGCACCTTAGAGATGTTGGGACGACGAGTAAGTAGTCGTTTCCGTGTGGCGTGAAGTTCATCTTATACAGGACGTCGTTGCGCAAGCAAAATGACGAAAGCCCTCTCGCAAACAGTCTAGGTACAGCTGAAGTGCGACCCTCTAAAAAACGTATTATGGGTTCTAGTTCGGGGTCGTCTCGTTGCAGCTGTGTGACAGTTGCCGTATTTACAACTCCGACAAAGGCTGTATCGTCATCTTCTGCCGTCGCAGGTTCGTATGGCGCACGAGAAAGGCAATCAGCGTCTGAATGTCGCTTCCCCGATCTGTAGACCACCGTCATGTCAAATTCTTGAAGCTTCAGGTTCCAGCGTGCCAAGCGTCCTAAAGGGTCTCTCAAATTCGTCAGTCAGCAGAGGGAGTGATGGTCGCTGACAACATTAAAAGTACGACCATACAGGTATGGGCGGAATTTTATAACCGCCCACACCACAGCAACGCACTCTTTTTCCGTAGTGGAATAATTTTCTTCCGCACGTGAAAGAGTTCTGCTCGCGTAAGCAATTACTCGTTCGGCGCCATCCTGCCACTGCACGAGTACAGCTCCTAAGCCGACATTGCTAGCGTCGGTGTGCACTGTTGTCGGTGCGTCATCATCAAAGTGTGCGAGGATTGGTGGCTTCTGAAGGCGTTGCCGCAGCTCGTCGAATGTTTTCTGCTGCTCTTCATTCCATACGAATGCGACGTCTTCTCTGGTAAGGCGGGCCAACGGCGAGGCAATGCGCGAGATGTTTTCAATGAAGCGTCGGTAGTAAGCACACAGTCCTAAAAACCGTCTGACCGCCTTTTTGTCAGCTGGCGCTGGAAAATTCGTAACGGCAGCTATTTTTTCAGGGTCAGGCCACACCTTCACTACTGACAAGATGCCCCAGGAACAGAAGCTCTTCGAAGCCGAAATGGCATTTTTCCGGCTTAAGTGTTAGTCCGGCGAAACGGATAGCTTGAAATACTGAGTGTAGTCGCCTGACGTGTTCGTCGAATGTGGCAGAAAATACGATGACGTCATCTAAATACACTAAGCACGTCTGCCACTTGAGGCCTGATAGTACAGTGTCCATTAGCCGCTGAAACGTTGCCGGTGCTGAGCACAAGCCAAATGGAAGTACCTTAAATTCAAAAAGGCCATCAGGTGTCACGAAAGCTGTTTTCTCCCAGTCTCTTTCATCGACTTCTATCTGCCAATACTCACTCCTTAGATCCATCGACGAGAAATAACGCGCGTGCCGTAGTCGATCGAGTGAATCGTCGATACGGGGAAGTGGGTAGACGTCTTTTTTTTGTCACCTGATTCAGCTTGCGGTAATCCACGCAGAAACGTAAGGTGCCGTCTTTTTTCTTCACTAATACAACCGGCGAAGCCCAAGGGCTTTTCGACGGCTGAATAACATCGTCTTCAAGCATCTGTCGCTTCTGCTTTTCGATGGCTTCACGTTCTCGCGGAGCTACCCGGTACGGGTTTCGCCTGATGGGTCTGGTCATGTCGTCCGTTATAATTCGATGTTTCGTCAGCGGCGTTTGACGGACCCTGGAAATCGAAGAGAAACAATCTTCAAACTTGTTAATAAGCTGCATGATACTTTGCTTCTGCGCCAGCAGCAAACTTGGGCCAATATCAACAGATAGAGGTGCGGGTGTCAGATCAGTTGAATTATCTTTTTCAAGAGTTAGGCAGTCTGTCATCTCGGCGAGCTCTTCCACGTACGCGACTGTCATGCCCCTCGTTAGAAGTCGGCGTTCAGAGCTGAAGTTCGTAACAAGGACGTGCGTGTGTCCGCATTTTATGCTTACGACGCCTCTTGCGATACATAAACCATGGCTGAATAGCAGTGTTGGAATTTGCTCGGCGATGTTTTCAGAATCGCTCGACCTGTCACATGTCACAGCCACGAGTGCACTCGACCGTGGTAGGATGGTCACGTCTTCGAAGACGCGCAAAGGCTGACGTCGCTGGTCTGTACAGGGCACATCTGAAACTTGGTCTGGGGCTGTCCAAAACGTTACCGATCTTTCAGAAATGTTGATAATGGCACCGTATTCACGCAAGAAGTCCATGCCCAAGATCAGGTCTTTGCAGCACTCCGGTAAAATTACGAAAGTAGCGACAAAATCTGAATTGCCGATATTAATTCGAGCTGTACATTTGCCCGTCGGCGTCACCAATTGACCCCCTGCGGTTCTTATATTTGGGCCCGTCCATATTGTTCTTACTTTCTTTAGGCAGTCGGCGAGTTTAAGGCTGATAATAGAGAAGTCCGCACCAGTATCTACCAGCACTGTTATTGGGCGTCCGTCTATACAAATGTCTAGATTGGCGCTTACGATTTCCGTTGATGTTGGTGACGTCGTATCGTCCTTGGTATCGTGCGTCGTACGATCCGTGGTATCATTCGTCGTATCACGTCGTAGAGAAGATGTTGGGGGTGTGATAGCATCTCTATGGGCGGCAACCTTCCCCCCAAAGGTCGCAGCTGTTAGTTCACCCGACGAGAGCTAGGAGATCTGCCCCGGACCACCTTGGAGTAACTGCGCTGTGGCGGTGAGTTCGGTGCAGGTGAAGGAGAGCGGGGTCAACGATACGGCACTTCGGGTTGCTGTGCTTGCGGGCCTGCACTGCTGTCACGGCGGTTATCAAAATAGGCACGAGGGGAGGTTTGTAGAAAGTTATAATGTCTACGGTCACGGTACGAGCAATTGCGGAAAATATGGCCGGCTTCTCCGCAATGAAAGCAAAGTGGTCGACGGTCGCCCGTGCGCCACAAGTCCGTCTTACAGATGAATGGTCGACTGGCGGGCATACCTTGCGACCAAGATGCAGATGTCGGCGGAGTGTACATCGGCGCCGTTTGCATAGGCACGTTGGACTGTGGATACGGCTGCGGCGGATTGGGAGCTGGGGCCCATGGCTCGTTGTAAGGCCCTTGGCTCACGTCACA
This sequence comes from Rhipicephalus microplus, assembly GCF_043290135.1. NCBI lineage: Eukaryota > Metazoa > Arthropoda > Arachnida > Ixodida > Ixodidae > Rhipicephalus > Rhipicephalus microplus. Next base: position 269,024,250 of record NC_134710.1, read on the forward strand.
ATAAGCCAGTGGTGACGAGTTGTACGACACTGGAGTGGATCGACGGACGGCTGATGCGTAGCTTACAGACCGCTGGTCTGAGAGTGACTCGGGCAACGAAAATGCCTGGCGGAGTTCTTGCCGCACAACTTCTGCACCGCAAGCCATGGTATTTTCTTGCGGAGTCACAAGGAGGTTTCGGATCTCCTCCCGAACAACCTCACGAATGAGTTCGCGCAGAGAACACTCACTACCGGCACTCAAAGCAGAGAGGCTGGGAGATGTTTTGTTTGGTTGGTCATGGTATCGCCGCCGTTGCTGCAGTGCTCGCTCGATTGTTGTAGCCTCTTTGACGAATTCCGCTACGCTTGTTGGTGGGTTGCATAGGATACCGGCAAACAGCTCTTCCTTGACGCCCCTCATCAAATGTCGGAGTTTTTTACCTTTAGGCATCTCGGGGTCGGCCCGCTGAAATAGGCGGGCCATGTCTTCCGCAAACATGGCGACGCTCTCGTTTGGTTTCTGTATGCGTACCTCGATGAGCTGCAGAGTGGAATCACGGCGGTCGGTGTTTGCGAATGTCGCGAGAATTCGCTGCCGAAATTCCTCCCACGAAGACAGCATTGACTTGTGGTTCTCGTACCACGTACGAGCGCTGTCTGCCAAAGCAAAGTAGACGCGCGATAGCTTTTGTTCAGTGGACCAGCGGTTGGCTTTGGCGACTCGCTCATACTGGGCTAACCAGTCCTCGACGTCTTCATAAACCTCACCGTGGAAGGTCTCAGGAATTAGAGGCTGATCAACAGTAAGCTGTGAAGGCCCTCCGGTAGCCATTTCTCCCGGTACGGTGTGTTGCTGGAGAAGTTCGAGCGGGATCGCCTCGGGACTAAGGCCTCGCTGTCGGCGACTGTAGCGATGGACAGGAGTATCCTTTGCAGGAATGGATTGCGGTGGTGGACTCGATGTGCTAGGGCGCGGAGGTGTCCAAAGCATCAGTTGGAGAAGTCCAGCACCTCCATCAATGTCGCTAGGTGAAAATAACAGAATACAGGACGACGGTGCGACCAGAAAAAACGAGGTCTGTATTAACAGAACAAAAGAACAGCCGCTTCGACTTCTTCTTCTTCCTCGGAGGAACCGTGGGTGCTGTCCACGCTCATCACTTCATCGTCCTCTGTCTTCTTGCCCGGCCTTTAGCCGTGACATTATGTTTTACTGCACATATGTTGATGACGTGCAGCTTTGTTTTAAGTCTTGTAATCTGGCCATGTGTGAGCGGCAGGTTCAGCTTGGTTTCAACAAAGTCTCCAATTGGGCAGAAGAAAACGGGTTCCGACTGAATGCACAAAAAAGCAAGTGCGTTTTGTTCTCCCGGAAGAGAGGCATCCATTCCGAACCCGATATTCAACTACATGGGCAACGTCTTTCTGTTAATACTAAACACAAATTCTTAGGCCTAATATTGGACACCAAGCTAACCTTCATACCACACATCAAGTATCTAAAAAACAAGTGCATAAAAGCCTTGAAATTTCTAAAAGTGTTGTCCTGCACTACGTGGGGAAGTGACAAGAAGTGTCTGATCAATTTGTATACTATCCTCATACGTACTCGCCTAGATTATGGGGCAATAGCATATCAGTCTCCGACGCCTACTGCCGTTAAGTTGCTTGACCCTGTTCATCACCTAGGCATCCGCCTCTCTACGGGTGCTTTTCGCACTAGCCTCCTGGAGAGCCTTTACATGGAATCAAACGAATGGTCGCTCCACCTACAGAGATGTTGCATGTTTTAAATGTTATCGTAAAGTGAACGCAGACAAGGAACATCCTTCACATTCTACAAATTATGACATGTCAAGCCTTGCTGTATTGAGAAACGACCTTCTATCAGACAGCCGTACTCACTCCGTGTGAGGGGCCTATCGAAGGGAACCAGTGTGCCACTTTAACACCGTTTGATGGCTCCCACAGTAGGCCTGCCATCGTGGCAGTGACAGACAATAGATTGCGATGTGTCTTTCTTGGAGGTTACGAAGCACGCACCAATTGCACATATTCAGATATACTTCCTAGAACTACAACAGAAATACACGTCCCGAGTTCTTTACGGATGCCTCAAAGACCAACACTTTTGTCTCGAACGCAGCCGTTGGCCCATCCTTTTCGGAAGCCGGCGTTCTGCATCCTGATACAAGCATTTTCACCAGCGAAGCTTATGCAATACTTGCGGCTGTTAAACACATTAAACATGCGATACTTGCGGCTGTTAAACACATTAAACAAATAAAACTACAGAAGGCAATAATATACACAGATTTTTCAAGCGTAGTAAAAGCTCCGAAAACTTTTAAAAAGCACAAAAACACTGTTCTTGTCTCGCTTTATTCGCTCTTATGCACAGTCTACTCATCCAAGCAGCATGTTGTAGTTTGCTGGGTGCCAGGACACCACGAAATACAAGGCAACGTTCTGGTGGAACAGCTAGCTGGATCCGACAAGAACCGCTACCAATACATCGATACCAATTCCTGCACCCAACTTGAAACCTTTTCTAAAACGAAAGCTCAGGGGTTATTGGCTGAGCACATGGGACACAAACACAGGTGATAAATTGCATGTCATCAAGCTCCAACTTAGTCATTGGCCGCCAGTATCAAAATCACGCCACACAGAATACTTACAAGGTTAAAAGAACAGGACATACGTACTCCACACATTCATTTCTTTTGTCTGGTAGTGACCCACTTTTGTGTGATAGATGTGGAGAAGCATTCACCGTACTTCACATTTTAGTCCAGTGTAAACAATTAGACACGCTGAAAAGACAACACTTTCCTTTACCCTACCGACAACAGATACCACTTCATCCAGCAATGTTCGCCGGTAGGGAACCACTTTTCACACATAAATTGTTGTTGGCTTTCTTGAAAGAACTCCGTACCTTTCATGTGAAATATTCGGGCATTCCATAGCACGACCTCTCCAGAGAGGTCTCTACTGCGGTAGCTACACTCAACAAAGCACTTGCCTCACGCCCTTGAACGCAAGGGTGTGAACGATTGAGGCACTTGTACTAATTCCATACATGTCCTCCATGGTTTTTATTATTACAAACTTTCGTCATCCATTGACACTACACACATTTCACGACACATCATGATTTTATTACTTCTATGTTTTTACCCGCCTTAGCGCAAGAAATTTTAAGACCCTTATACAGCCACTAATCACAATCATTGTCCACATCTCTAGTCCAATGAACTGGTGCTCTTTGGCCATCAAATGGCCCTTGCGCCAAAAAACACCAAATATCATCATCAGCGAGTGTGACAGAGGCAGGAGATCAGCCATATGTCGACCAGGAAATATTTCCAGGGTCTGAAAATGTGAAAATATGAGCTTTTTGATTAGCTGAACATACTCTATGTGAATAGAGCTTGACTAGGTAACGACCCCGAATACGTATTCACGCGATTGAGGCGTATGTAAAAGTGCAGGAGATTAAATTTTCTATTCGATGAAGAGGACTCCACTTTTCCTGCAGTCCTCCTTGGGGTACGCAAGTTGATATTCTGCACTCGTGAATATTTGGTCGACATGCGATTCGAGTAAAGGTGTTTTTTTTTTTCTTTCCGACGGAATGTGAAAGTCGTCGTAAGATGCTGGGTTGGCGTAAAACTGCGTCGTATAACCAAGGTTTTTAGGGGTGAAGCTCCTTATAGCGGCACCCGTTCATCCCTCGTAGTCGTAGTAGTAGTCATAGTGTGTAACTAGTCTTAGATTTTGACCTCCAAGGTGGTGCCGGTGAGAGATTTCTTCTGTGCGTTGTTGAACAATAAAAAATTCGCAGCGTGCATGTAAGTAAAAGCCGAATTCTCCTGTCTCTCATTCCCCTTTAGCAGCCATTGGCATCTACATTGAGCCCTATCTGACAAGAAAGGGTTGCTACGTTATACTCGCTGGGCATAACCTCCTTGGTTTTAGAAAGGTTTAGCAAGCGTTGGGCCGCAGTGCCTTGAATACAGTGAACTAATATATACCATGACCTCGAGGTGGTTAAAGCTGGGAAGTAGACACGAAGCGCAAGCCGTAAGAAAGTGTGCGTGTGCCACCTCTCGTTTAGTCCTTGGAATGTCCGCTGGATGGCGGTGCATATGCGGAATATACGATGAAAAGATGCGAGATGGTGGTACTTGGAGTGTTGAATAGATGGACGAACGGACACACAGACAGATGCATGGACGGACTTACGGATGGCTGCACCGACGGATGGACGCATGGACGAACGTAGGGGCGGATGCATGGATGAACGCACAGATGGACGTGCGGATGCACGAACAGACGCACGCATGGACGGGCGAATATACGCACGGACGGTCACACAGACGGACACATGGACGGACAGAAGCAAGAACGAAGGGACGGACGGATTCTTCGCCCCATTCTCCATCATTCACTTCGTGGATATGCTGCCATTATTTTAATACATTGTTTCTATGAGGATTTTGCCCGCACCAAACCGATTCATCGTAAAATGCAGGTTGTGACAAAACTGGGGGACGTATAATCTAAGTTTCACTGTATACAAGAAATTGCTGTTCTAGCTGTTGGGTAAAACATTTATAATGATAACAATATGCATTAGGTAACTACATAAAGTTCATTGCTTTGTTGGCCGTATACAATGGTAACTTTATACATTGCAGTAAAACATTTGCTTAATAATTAAAGCATGATGTCACATCCATCCAAGCAAATGGAAACAGGTGTTCCTTGATAACCACAGTCCTCGCTCTTGTAATGCTGGCATAATTAATAGTGCAAGCTGAGGTAAGTGAATGCTTTGGGACTTTAACACTGTATTCTAAGGTGACAGTTTTAAAGATGACAGAGGTGTCTTGCGTGGGTTGCTCTTACATGTGTAATCTTCTCACTTGTCACCTGGAGCATGCTAAACGCATGCAGCCAGTTTCCTATCTTAACTGCAACATTAGACATATTGGAAGATATGTTGCAAGCAGAAAATCCTCCTTGTCTCACCGTCGCACAATTTTCCTTGCACCCACAGTGCATTGTGTGGTGTGTGATAGAATCTTATTGCACTTACATATCACATTGAGCATTACAGCATCGTTGAATGTTCAGCTGGAGAGGCTATAGAATGCTATTGCAATGAAATTGAGGAAATTTCGATGGTGTTAATGAAAATATATTCTGCATGGAAAAGGAGGGGATTAAAAGCTTTCAATGCATTAATGTATGTGTTTAACTATGAAATTTTGCTCTCTGCCACAGCATGTCCATGGGGTTTTTGGTCGACGACAAGGTGCCCATTGTGTGGCGAGGCCTTATGGTCATGTCTGCCATTGAGAAACTGCTTCGGCAGGTATGTTTTCAAGTTTTCAGATTTTTTGAGGTTTAGTATATTAAACACACTCAACTTCTTATGGCAACCTGTAGCTGTGTAGTGTTTGGGGGCGTCTTTTCTTGTATCCAGCATTCAACATTGTGTTACATGACATCACTGTACTCGCATTTACCCTTACTTATATGTGAGAGACATCATTTTCTGTCTAAGGGAGATAGTCCATTGAAACCCTGCCAAGAGATCACCTCTAATTTACAGGAAAAGCGTCCCCACAACCAGGCGCCTGGTTGTCAACGGTCTGCATGAACATCTTGGAGACTTGTCATTGACCATATTCTATGGCACCACTACTTTCAATTTCACATCTCCATGCATATAGAACATGCTCAGTGTAGCAAGTAGATTGTAGGTATGTTGTAGGCTCATAACATGGCTTGAAGATTATTGTTCTCATCTATTTAAGTTGAGGAGGAGAGGGTTTTAGACACTCAACAAAAGTCGCATAGCCTTCGACAAATATGTTTTTACATTGTTACAACTTAAACGCTCCCTTCTCATCAGTCAAGTTACATAATCACCTCAGCTTTACCCGTATCTTTGGTAACACCAACGCGTTTAACACATCAGCACTACCGCAAGCCATCTGTATGTGGAATGGTTTTCCTGATGATATCGCCTCTGATAGTAACCCTAACCCGTTTCGACACAAACTTGAGATACATTTTTTCGATACAGCGTTCTAAGTTTTCTCTTTCGTCGTTTAACTTTCCGGCTATTTTATATTGTAAACTACTGTGCGTTCTTTTGATTAACGTGATGTAATCGGCTCTTTGTGAACTGTTGAATTAGGATGACTGAATTCATTGTTAATTATTTTTGTATGAGCTATTTTGTTATTATTAATGTGCAATGTAGCATTGTTCTTTATGAGTTTACTTCTAATTTGTTCATGAGCCCCCTTTACTCAATGCCTTCGGGCCTGTTAGGTATTTTTCAATAAATAAATATTAAAATTATGGTGTGGGCTCTCGTTTTTCTATATAGTTTTCAGTTGGAAAGTATCAGATATTCCTCTTGTGTAGAATGTAAATTGCGGTTTGGTAAAAATGTAATGGATTATAATTACTGAATGCTTCCTGGCAAAGGTCTCTGATAAATTATTAAGAAGTGATTGAATACCTTTCTTTTGCTTTGATGTACCAGACATTCTTTTGTCTACACACAGCAAATAATTTATAACATGACCTTGCCTTAAATGGAATGGCTCACACTTGAAATAGTCCCATGATTTGCAGTGCTATATATTATACCAGGAACCTTGTGACCAAGACAAGGGTTTTTTTTACAACTATTACGCCACTAGCACAAATTCTAAGGTGTGCATAAATTCGAACCATATGCATGCTGCATTTTTCAAAGAAAATAAAAGTGACAGAAGTGCACTTGGAGTTATGTTGTGCATGGTCGAGGTTTCTTATAAAATATGCAGGTGCACTTTCATAATATCAGGGGTAGCGTCTAGGCGGTAAAGAGTTTTATGTATTTAGTCTGTGTGTCCTGACCTTTCATGATGCAACAAACCTTTCGCTAATGTGGTGAATGCTGGGGCACATGTAACAGACTTAGTAAAAGAAAAATTACACAGTTTACATCGCCAGTGGAAGCCTCCATCACGTAGCATTGCCTCAGTGAAATTAATCACAGGTACTCAAGCTGCCCATGATAGAATGTAACAATTCAGTGCATTACAAGATGAAAGAAAGTGCAGCAAGAGCATTTCAGTCAGATTCATGCAAAAAAGAAAAAGAAAAAAAAAAACTTGACGTTATTCTTGAGAATGATGCAAGTTTTCATTTTGCCTGGCTGTGCTCTGTTGAAGGCTCTTGCTGCCTTGCACTGCAGTGCCGACTGTCAGGCAGTAAAACGGGTACAGGGCGGCCATGGCTACATCAAATGGTCATTCTCAGAGGCGGGTAGCTTGAATTGTGCTAATAGTATGTGTACCACTAGAACATATTTTTCTTTTAATCTGAGCATTTTTGTGGCACGAAACAAGTTTCTAGAACAATTATTGAGAGGTTTCTAGCAATCCAAGTGGACTTGATATATATATTCTTAGTGTCCCTTTAAAGTTGAGAAAATAAAAAATATACAGTGCTCAGCTGTACATTTTGATATGTGAACATTGATTAGGCTGCTGTGTTCCATGGTTCTTGGCATCTCCTGTGATAAGCTTACTTTCTGAATAAAATGAATGGTTAAATGTAATTGATTGTAGACAGAAGTGACTCAATTAGAGTGACCATTACCAAATAAAGATTGCAAGTAATCAATAGCAGAGATATCATAACCATGATGGCATACACATCTAATGGCATTACACTCAAACCTTGATGTAACGAAATATCAGTTATAACGAAGTAAATGAAAAATAGTCTAGCAATAGGCATAATGTTAGGAATAAACCTTTACAACGAATTTTCGGATTTAACAAACCTAATTTTGTGTAAGATGCAATTTATTTAATGAGGTTTGAGTGTACTTGCTTTTGTAGCAATGAAAGATATGGTGCAACATCCACTACGTCACTGTGTTGAATAGATTGTGTGTGTCCTTTTTTATGATGGTATAAAAACTCATCTCTTTAGTGGGTGAGACCATAGAGTTTCCTAAAATTAACTGGAGAGAACTCTGGCACTGTGATGGTTCAGCGACCATGGGAGTGATGGGCAGCACACGAATTTGCCTAGTATTCATACTTGTGAGAGGGGAATCGCATTTGTGGCTTCAATTATTGCTGTGTTTTAATTTTATTTCAAAGGAAAGAACAGACCCTTTTGAACTTTGTAACCCAATTTGAAATGGTAAGCTTAAAAGAATAAGGTGGTGAAGCGTAACTGCTGAACATTGCTGATTTTTGTTACAGCTCCAAGCCACACAAACACACACACAGCCAGAAGTACGAAGATTATTCAAATTCGTGTATTAACCATTATTTCAATGATCGCTGAAGCGCGGTGTGTAGCAGCTCCCATAGACACTAGTGTCAGAGTTCCCTCTAGTGTATATTTAGGAAACTCTATGGGTGAGACTAGTATTCTTCATTATTTAGTACAGTGATTTATGGCATTAGGTGCAATATGGACTCTTTCATTGATCTGAGAAAATCAAGGGGACTGCACAAACTGTGCAAAAGGATACTCATAAAAAGTGTGGAATTGGCAGCCTTGATAAAAAAGAATGCTGCTGCTTTTGCAAAAAGTTACTGTTTCGTTATATCTGCATGTTTTGCTGCATAGGGACAAGTTACAGTGCCTAATGTAGACATTAAAAAAGAAAAGTGGAGGCCTCCTTTGTGAGGAGGGAGGGCTTTCTCACATACTGATTAATATTGCAAATTCCAAAGTGATCAAATACTTACTGAGAACCCCTATCAACAATGTATATCTACTGATGAGTTTTCTCTTTCTGTTTTGTGTGTATTTGTTCTAGTGTCATTGATGCCAAGTATATGGTGAACTCTTCTCGAACATTGATATGCTGCCTCCTTTCATTTCTAGTTGTAATTACATGCTGTGCATAATAAGGTGCCATTAACATGTCATTGTCAAGCTGTAATTCATTTGTCTAAAGGAATGAGGTAGGGGGGGGCAGACTAAGGAGCGGTTGATTATGGGTGGTATGATGCCTTCAAGGGCTCAGGCTTCCAGGTTAGGTTACCTTGTCAACATTGCATTGGCAGATTATGTGAACATATAATGGGGCAACACTAATTGTTTTGATATCATATATATCTTTATTGGCATTTCTCTACGATCAGCATGCTTTGGAACACAAATTAAAGTCTTCTGTCTGTAGTGTTGATTGCCTAATAATATATTTCAGGTAGCTTGGGGGCCACTAGACTATCTTGTTGTTGATATGCCACCAGGAACAGGAGACACGCAGCTTTCCATCTCCCAGAACATTCCAGTGTCAGGTGATGCTTTTGGATCTCCTCACTTTGTTTTTCATTGCTAGTACTGATAATAGATGAAAACTAGAGAAGATAGATGAAAACTTTTTTTTTAGTTTGAATTTTGTGATCTGAAATAAATATGCACAGTCAGCTGAATAGGGGTGCATCAATAGATTTTGCAACAAATTTTAGGCACAAACATTTAGTACGTCGTGCTAATCTTAATGACCATATGTTTCCTATCGAGTGGATTTTAAAATGTTTAAATGTTTTGAAAACGCTGTAACACATAGTATACTTTATACTCATGTACAATTAGCACATATTTCAATTACAGTAGATGGCTATGTTGAGGCGTGGGCTTTAGTTTATGTGTATGCTACAACTTGGGTAGGTGTGATGTAGCCTAATTTTCTTCAGTCGTTAAGTTGACTTTGCTTAGCATCAATGTATCTGCTAGTATGAAAGCTCTAAATTGTGTGTAAAATCTTTAGTGTCAAATTGAAGATATCAAACAGAAAAGCTCAAACACTTGTCATAGCATTGGGTCAGCAAACTTGTTATTAGTGTCAAGATCGAAAGCACTTATTTTTTTATTTCTTCACCAATGCAGGGGTGGTTGTAGTGACAACACCTCAAGAAATTGCACTTATTGATGCACGCAAGGGGGCTGAGATGTTTCGCAAGGTCAGTGTGCCTATACTTGGGCTGGTGCAGAATATGAGTCGGCTTGCCTGCCCAAGCTGTGGCCATGAGTCTCACATATTTGGCAAAGATGGTGCCTCCGAACTTGCCAGGGAGATGGCGCTTGATATTTTGGGTATGTTGTTTGTTTACTTGGCATGCCTTTACCCCGCTTTGCATGGTTAGGAGAACTACTTTTGAGAGGCAGCTACCTCCTAGAGTAGGAGTCTCAAATACACGACATGCAGCCTGTTGACTTTTCAGTGGTGGCCCGGCCTGCTCATGACTGTCTTCATCAATATTTTTCTCCATTTTCGTAATAAGTATATCCATGGACTACACAGGTCTAACCAGTAGTTTCAATATTTATTGTTTTTGTGTGTGAGACACCCTCTAAATTCACCATGCTTTGAAATGTAACCATGGAACAAGAACTAAATTTCAGTATCAGCACCCAGATTTTATTCTGAAGATTGATGTTCTGTCATGTTAATTCTGATGTCAAGTCCCCTTCTGCATTGACCCATATATAAAATATGGGACGTGCCTTTTTACAAATGGCAACGTTAGCTGACATTTTGTTCATACTCCCACAGTGCAGCTTCACAATCAATGCACAATTTCTTTTTGTAGTGCTGTGCTTTGCAATTACTGAAATACCAGGAATATGCAGATCTAAGTTTTCCTTATACCTATCTTTATGTTGGAAGTTTGAATTGGTCTTGTTAGTGTTTCGTGCAACAAAACACCGCACTTTAAACTGTAGCATAGCCAGGGGGCTATGCCAGAGTTTAAAGTGTGGTGTGTCCCCCCCCTCAAATTAAAAATTTTTCATATGTATATAACACACACACCACACGCACACCCGCACACACATGTGAAAGGCAGTTGAACCCCCCTCCCCCACCCCACCTCTAAAAAAAGTTTCTGGCTATGCCTCTGACTACTGTACTCACGGATTCAAATAGGACAATTTAGGGCTAACTATTGAACATGTTTTCCTTTCTACGAGGGTGGTCTGAAAAGTTCTCAGCCTCAATAAGAATCACACGAGCTAGAACTTGCAGTGCTCATGTGCACGTTCATACAAGTTTCTGCAAGTCTCGGGTGAAATGACATCTAGTGCCGACTAGCAGTTTGGCTTTGCTGTTTGGCTTTCACAGTTGATCACGGTGGGTGTAGTGTGAAACATCGTAAGGCATGGAGAAGCTTGAGTACCGTGCGATGATAAAGTTCTTTGTAAAAGAAGGTTTATCTCTGAATGAAATTCACCAAAGGTTTGTTAAAGTTTACAAGAAACATTCACCTTCATACTGCACAGTCAAGAAATGGGCTGCTGAGTTTACGAGTGGAGGGACAGCATTGAAGATGACCCGCACGAAAGGTGCTTCAAAAGTGTAACAATTCCTGAATTGATTGATTGTGTGCATGATATGGCTTTGGAAGACAAGAGTGTGAAGTTGCATGAAATCGCCAAGGATTTCGGCATCTCAGCAGAACATGTAGATCACATTTGGCACAACGAACTACACATGAAGAAGCTCTGCGCAAGATGGGTGCTACGCATCCTTACTCCTGAGCTATAATGTAACCGCATGACGATGTTACGGAGCTGTATAATAAAAATCGAGTAGACTCTTTGAGTAGGTTTATAACAATGAATGAAACTTGGATTCTACATTACACACCGCAATCGAAACATCAAAGCAGTGGACTAAAGCAGGGTCCTCTGCGCTGAAAAAAGCTAAGTCAGTTTCCTCCACAGAAAAGGTGATGGCCTCTGTTTTTTGGGACGCTTGTGGATTATCTTGAAAAGAATAAAACCATAACTGGGGAGTATGATTCTCACCTTTTAACTCAATTGCATCTGAAAATTTCAGAGAAAAGATCACGTTTGAAGAAGAAAACCATCTTTCATCAAGACACTGCATCGGTGCACAAAGGGCATCCTCCAATCACAAAATTGTACGACTTGAAGTACGAATTGTTGAAGCAACCACCCTAGCGTCGTGACTTGGCCCCGTCGGTCTACCACCTGTTCCCGAAACTCAAAATCTTATGGTGGGCAACGTTTTCATCAAATGAAGAAGCAATTGCGGCTGTGCATAAGTACTTTTCATAACTTCCACTAAGTCGTTTTAAGGACAGAATCCTGGCTCTAGGAACATTGCTGAACCAAGTGTATAGAGTCAGAAGAGACCATGTTTAAAAATAAAAATAATTTTTAAGTTCCAAAATGCTTTTTTTACATCAGACCGAGAACTTCACAGACCACCCACATACTGTCTTCAGTTTGGGTCATATTCACGTGATTGTGACCCGGAACGAGTAAATAGGGGCCAGCATTCTCTTTGGAGATCAGATTGTTGTGACATCACATGGTTATCTCACGCAATTTTGTATACAAGTTGTTCTATTGAAAAATTTGATGTTGCGTTTGAATCCATGAGTGCTTTACATGCCTACATATGTACTTCCATTTTTTTCCAAATCACTTTTTCTAATGTTGATTATGTTCAACAGTTGGTAAGACATGCACCGGGCAGCAGTTTAAAAAATGCCAGTACTATTATCAGTCATTGTTCAAATATATGAGGTGCCTTTGATGTGCTCGTCAAATGCCATGTGGGGTAAGTGTACTGGGAATATGCTTTGGCCACAATCGGCCATTACTGTTGACAACAGCGCCATTGCATATTCTGCCTGTGTCAGCTACGGAATCAGGTCTCAAGCTGCTGTTATAGCCATATGCCTATTTGCAATTCAGAAACGAACGGACAACAAAAATTAACTATTAATCTGATGATACTACAGTAACAATATCTTTTAACGACAAAGCAGCTGTTCAAAAATTCTGGAAATGGCGGCAATTTTTTTTCTTGAGACTGTTTGCCACAGAAAGAATTAATATGTCAGTTTGAAATTCAGTTTTCCTTTTTTTTTTTTGCACCAAAAATTAGCAACTTATAGTTGGTTTTATCCAGGAATGTCCAAATATAAGTCTTAAAAGTGGCATTCATGGATAGGCACCCTGATGAGGTTTAGGTTGCCTATTCTCTACTATTTGCACATGTATATTTATGAAAGGATCACAAAGCAGTTGGGCTTGGTTTCACTTTATGTTGAACTGTAAAATTCTGCATTTGGTATCCTGGCAGCTATTCAAGTGTCAGCAGCAAATTTAGTTTTTACTTTCCATCTTTTTTTTTACAGCGAAATCTGTTATCAGAATACAACAAGGGCCTTTTTTGGTGCCGCAGTTTTCCGCTGCTGCCGCTGTCGCCAGTGTCCGTAACCACTATCGCTCGCAATAAGAAGAAAAAACGAATAATAAAAAATACCCAGGATGCACTGGGACTCGTACATGGGTCCTCTCCCTGGCAACCCAGTATTGTAGAGTCAAATGTCATTTTAATTCGAACTTCTGGTTAATTCAAACTCACACTGAGGTCCCGCCAAAGCTATGTGTATTCCAATGGGCGAAAACGTCCTGTAATTCGAACATGCAAGCACTTGCGACGGTTAATTCGAACATCATCATCATCATGAGCCTGACTACGTCCACTGCAGGACAAAGGCCTCTCCCATGTTCCGCCAGTTAACCCGGTCCTGTGCTTGCTGCTGCCAATTTATACCCGCAAACTTCTTAATCTCATCTGCCCACGTAACCTTCTGTCTCCCCCTAACCCGCTTCCCTTCTCTGGCAATCCAGTTAGTTACCCTTAATGACCAGCGGTTATCCTGTCTACGCGCTACATGCCCGGCCCATGTCCATTTCCTCTTCTTTATTTCAACTATGATATCCTTAACCCCCGTTTGTCCGCTAATCCACTCTGCTCTCTTCTTGTCTCTTAAGGTTACACCTACCATTTTTCTTTCCATTGCTCGCTGCGTCATCCTCAATTTAAGCTGAACCCTCTTTGTAAGTCTCCAGGTTTCTGCTCCGTAGCTAAGTACCGGCAAGATACAGCTGTTATATACCTTCCTCTTGAGGGATAGTGGCAATCTACCTGTCATAATTTGAGAGTGCTTGCCGAATGTGCTCCACCCCATTCTTATTCTTCTAGTTACTTCAATCTCGTGGTTAGGCTCTGCGGTTATTACCTGCCCTAAGTAGACATAGTCTTTTACAACTTCAAGTGCACTATTACCTATCTCGAAGCGCTGCTCCTTTCAGGGGTTGTTGTACATTACTTTCGTTTTCTGCAGATTAATTTTAAGACCCACCTTTCTGCTCTCTTTGTCTAACTCTGTAATCATTAGTTGCAATTCGTCCTCTGAGTTACTCAGCAATGCAATGTCATCGGCGAAGCGCAGGTTACTAAGGTATTCTCCATTAACTCTTATCCCTAACTGTTCCCATTCTAGGCTTCTGAAAACCTCCTGTAAGCACGCGGTAAATAGCATTGGGGAGATTGTGTCCCCCTGCCTTACACCCTTCTTGATTGGTATTCTGTTGCTTTCTTTATGAAGCACTATGGTAGCAGTTGATCCTCTGTAGATTTTTTCCAGAATGTTTATATATACTTCATCTAAGCCCTGATTCCGCAGTGTCTGCATGACGGCTGACATTTCTACTGAATCAAACGCCTTCTCGTAATCTATGAAGGCTATGTATAGTGGTTGGTTATACTCTGAGCATTTCTCTATTACCTGATTGATAGTATGAATGTGGTCAATTGTTGAGTAGCCTGTTCGAAATCCTGCTTGTTCCTTTGGTTGATTGAATTCTAATGTTTTCTTTACTCTGTTAGCAATTACCTTTGTAAATAGCTTGTATACTACAGAGAGCAAGCTGATCGGCCTGTAATTCTTCAAGTCCTTGTCATCTCCTTTCTTATGTATTAAGATGATGTTAGCGTTCTTCCAAGACTCTGGTACCCTTCCCGTCAGGAGACACCTCGTAAACAGGGTGACTAGTTTTTCTAACACAATCTGTCCTCCATCTTTCAGCAGATCTGATGTTACCTGATCCTCACCAGCAGTTTTGCCTCTTTGCATGCTCTCTAAAGCTTTTCTGACTTCTTCTATCATTACTGGTGGAGTGTCATCTGGGTTACTGCTAGTTCTTATAGTATTAAGGTCGTGGTTGTCTCGGCTACTGTACAGATCTCTGTAAAACTCCTCCGCTATTTTAACTATCCTATCCATATTGGTAGTTATTTTGCCTTCTTTGTCCCTTAGTGCATACATCCGACTTTTGCCTATCCCAAGTTTCCTCTTCACTGCTTTGATGCTTCGTCCGTTTTTCAGAGCGTGTTCAATTCTCTCTATGTTATACCTTCTTACATCGCATACTTTACGTCTATTAATCAACTTCGAAAGCTCTGCCAGTTCTATTTTGTCTGGTGTACTTGACACTTTCATGTTTTGACGCTTCTTAATTAGGTTCTTCGTTTCCTGGGAAAGCTTGCCAGTGTCCTGTCTAACTACCCTGCCTCCAACTTCCACTGCACACTCCGTAATGATACTCGTCAGATTATCATAAATTTATCTACGCTAAGGTTGGTTTCCTCACTAAGAGCCGAGTACCTGTTCTGCAGCGACACTCTGAATTCCTGTAGTTTCCCCCTCAGTGCTAGCTCATTGATTGGCTTCTTGCGTATCAGTTTCTGTCGTTCCTTCTTCAAGTCTAGGCGAATTCGAGACCGTACCATTGTATGGTCACTGCATCGTACCTTGCCAACCACTTCCACATCCTGCACGATTCCTGGGTGTGCAGTCATTATAAAGTCTATTTCGTTCTTATTTTCGCCATTAGGGCTCCTCCATGTCCACTTGCGGTTTTCTCGTTTTCGGTAGAAGGTATTGAAAATCCGCAAATTATTGTGTTCTGCGAATTCTACTAATAGCTCTCCTCTGGCGTTTCTAGTGCCGATGCCATAATCTCCTACTGCCTGGTCTCCAGCCTGCTTCTTTCCTACCTTTGCATTAAAGTCACCCATCACTATAGTATACTGTGTTTTTACCTTACTCATTGCCGATTCCACGTCTTCATAGAAGCTTTCAACTGAAGCGTCATCATGGCTGGATGTATGCGCGTAAGCCTGTACTACCTTCATCTTGTATCTTTTATTCAGTTTAATTACAATACCTACCACCCTTTTATTAATGCTATAGTAGTCCTCTATGTTGCCAGCTATGTTTCTGTGAATTAGGAACCCCACTCCCAGTTCTCTTCTGTCTGCCAAGCCCCGATAGCAAAGAACGTGCCCATTCTGTAGCACAGTATAGGCCTCATCTGTCCTCCTAACCTCACTGAGCCCTATTATATCCCATTTAACACCCTCTAGCTCCTCGAATAGTACAGCTAGACTTCAAACATACCGCGCTCCAAAAATGCTCTCAGAACCACGCCCAATCCCGCCGCGGCATCTGCGACACCTCAACGCTGCACGTGAAGGAAGAGAAAAGGAAAGAAAAGGCTGCAGTGTAATGCTTGCTCTCTCTCAAATGCCGATCTGCGACGCGCCTGTGCCACGCTTCCCTCTTTTCTGTTCCTGCCATCTAAATACCCTTCTCCTTTCAACGCCGTGCACGAAGAGAGAGAGAGGAAAAAAAGAAAGCTATCGCGGAGGGTTGGCTCTCCCTCATGCATCGCTGCCACGCTTCCCCCTTTCTCGTCCTTGCCACATAAACTTTTCTCATTCCAATGACGCGCGCGAAGAGAGCAAAAAAAAAAAAAAAAGTTGCCGTGGAGTGTTGGTTCTCTCTCAAATGCCGATCTGCTTTTTTCCGCGTGGAGATGCTCCTCCTTTCTCATTACGGCCCCACTACGGCTGCATTGGGGAGAGTTGTCGCCTTTGGCGAGTGTCACCGCTGGACATTGCGGTGCGCAATTTCTTTTGCCAGGAGAATGCTGAAGCAGAATCAGAAATTCTTTGCAAGCTGCGTGCGAAATTGACTCGCTGCAAGGGAAACGTGTGCAGACGTGCATCACCAATTACTTCATATAATCACGGATGTCCTGTGATTTGTAAATAAATGTAAGTTTTCTGAAACTTCCCCCTCGTGTGTTAGCTCAATGCACATGCCCCGCTGCATAGTGAGCCCTCCATTCATTTAGCTTTCAATAATTCAAACTTCCTTTAATTCGAACAAATTTTCAGGCCCCTTCGAGTTCGAATTACTGAGATTCGACTGTACCAAAAAGCCACGCTGGTGCTAAAAACTTTGTTGCAAAAATATCTTACACACGTTATTTTGGGCAGAAACCACATTATTATGTGTAATTAAGCTTGGCAAAAGAGTAAAATAGCAACCACGTGTCACACAGTGCGAATTCTGTAACCAAGTGTCAAACAATAGCTATTGCATAACGAGTGGGATGTTCGACGCTTCCCCATTACAAAGGACTCAGCCGAAATCCTTCATTTTCAGTAGCCACCGATGGCCACTGCATTAACAAAGTGCTCTTAATGCCTTGAAACATTGTAGTGGGTACCTTGCTTCTCCAAAGATGAATAATGGCGTGCGGTGCTTCTCACCTTGAGGGAAATTATTGTTTATGGCATAGTGGGTACCTTGCAAATGCCACCCTTCCAGTTTTTGTTGTGTGCAGGTCTGTTGGTTTGTAAATTTATTTGTGTATAATTATCTACAACCACTTACTAAGGTACTGTCTTGGCATGCTAAATGTATTTGCATGAACTGGTCATAAAAATGTTTGATGGTAAATTATATTTTCTGCTCTTTAGGTGATGTTCCACTTGACATAGAGATAAGGGAGAGTTCTGACAATGGTCAGCCAATTGTGGTGTCTAATGGAACCTCTCCCCAGGCAAGTGGAGTGATATTTGTGCTTTGAATGATTGTGTAATAATGCTATGGCAGAATTAAAAGAAATGAGAAAGGATAAATATTAGGCTGAACCTTCCTTCAAACAACATCAGTGTCAAAAGCGTTCCATGCACATCATAAAAATGGCGAATGACAAATAATGTGTAGCATGTTTTGCATACCTAGAACGAAATTTGAAAAAAAAAAAAAAGTGGTATAATCTAAACATTTGAAACAAATGGCTTATTGTTGTGGTCATATTGAGTGACAGGCTATTTCTAGAAGTGGCACTTGCTAGCTAATCAGTTTTGCTTAATTATGCATAAGATGAATTGTACATATTAGGTTACAAGGCACATTTAAAAGTTGATTAACATGCTCAGAAACACCTAATAAAGTCATTTGCACAAAGCAAGGGGCAGGCAGGTTCTTGGGGTCCTTGAAAAGTTTTGGAATTGAAATTACATTTTCAGATTGAAACTAAATTTTCAAAGACCTTGAATATTCTTTATATTACAGGTCTCGGGTGAAATGTCTACAATTCTTTAATGTCTACAATTCTTTATATTGTACTTCTTCCTTAAAAAACTTAAAATTTCTTGACAAATACTTCCCAATATTTACTAAGTGACCTACTTTCTATGGCAGATGAGCATTTATCCAGCAAATTCCCTGTTTTAAAAACAATTCACGGATGTAAATGCACGTCCTGATTCATATATAACGCTTGCACGATTTATAACTTCACCATGATTGGTGTCGAGATGCATATTGGTGGCTCCCCACCTCTCTTTTTTTTTTTTGCGGTCTTTGTCATTCCTTCTCCCATCATGAAGTTCGATTCTCCAATAGTGTCTCTGCACACTTTCACTTTCTTTTTCTGAACTTACCTCCTTGCAATTC
This sequence comes from Rhipicephalus microplus, assembly GCF_043290135.1. Lineage (NCBI taxonomy): Eukaryota > Metazoa > Arthropoda > Arachnida > Ixodida > Ixodidae > Rhipicephalus > Rhipicephalus microplus. The sequence goes on from NC_134710.1 coordinate 269,042,923, forward strand.
AACTCTGCCTCCAGCCCTTGTTCAATTTTTATCTCCTCCATCTCTATCGAGGAAAGAGAGTACAGTGTGGAATGCCGATTGTCAGTTTGTATCTGCCGATGTAATGAGTAGCTTGTAGAATGCAGATTCAGTAAGATGGAACAGTGAAGGGAAAGTGTCATTGTGTGAGTGGGCAAGTGTCATTCTGTGTCATCTTTTTCCATTTGTCTGTGTCAGTCACACTGTAGCTATGATCAAGTTGAGGATTTATTCATTGTAATTATGCAGCCAGAGGTTAAAAAAATTTTGTGTGAGCCAGACACGAAAGATAAAAAGTTGGGTTTAAAAGTTCTGACTGTGCTGCAGAAGCTCAATGATTGATTTCCAAGTGGTGTTTTATTGTCCTTTTTTTTCTACTCAAAGACAACCTTGAATAGATAGCAGATTAAATAATTCAATGTTGGCACTATATTGGCATTTCTAATTTATATTAATTTGAATTTATATTGAAGCAGCAGCCAAAAAAAGATGGGATCATTACATGAGTACATGCAGTGCAATAAGGCATCTGGGGTATGTTAGTTCACTGTGGAGTTGTTATTGCCTTTAGAGTCATCTTGATGATTCACGGATATTTATTGAATATCAATGGAGCAACACTTCCCTGATGCAGAAATTTGTTGGATTTCAATGCAAAGCATCATTTTTTTTTTTTTTTCAAGTTTGGTTCCGCTGCAGTGGACCATCCTGCTTACTGTAAACTCCTAAGCAAACAATGCCCTCTTTTTTCCCAAGACACTTGCTATATAGGATGTGCCAATCACACAGCAAAAGCCAATACCATCCCGTGTCGCTATTTTCACTGTTAATTCAGCATTTTGAAAACGGTGAATGCATGCGTACTCAATAAAGCATTTCATTAGAGGTACTAGTATCAGCGTCAAATGAAACCTGAACAGCGGCAAGCCTTCATGATGGTATAGTGCAAGTCATCCAGTCATGCCTATTGACAGGTGTGCGCATCCTGTTCGGCTGCTCTGCACATATATGCGTGCCTGTTCATGGTGATAAGTGGACGGCGTGCACTGTACCATCACGAAGGCTTGCCGCTGTTCGGGTTTCATTTGACGCTGACAGCATAACTGAACATTTTGTATTTTTTAGTGGCTCTTCTTGCGCCATCTTGAATTTTCTCCATGTCTGAGCAAAGGCCCCTTTTCAAACCTTATCTGATTATGTTTCACCTTAGGGCGGACGTGCTTCATGTTAATTTTATGTGAAGTTTGCATTTGAAGTGCCTTTGAGTACTGTCTTAGCTGCAGACACACGCATGCCATGAAGTTTTAATTGTGTTATTCTATCACTCATCATTAAATGTAATAATGAAACCATATCTGTGTTACGTCAAAACCTCAGGCTCCTCCTGGGCACAGACTTTTTGTTTTTACCAAAAGTAATTTTTTTATACAGTATCAAACTTTTTGTATAGCTTGTATTGATTGTGAAGGAAGGAAGGTAAAAATAATTGAGGATTATTTTAAAAGTTATCCTAATCTAATGAGGAATATGGGTAGCATTGTACTACCAGGCATGGGGTTACAATATTGGATTCCAGCTGTGCTGATTGCATTTAAGGCAGAATGGATCATGTGAACCATGCATTGAGTCAAACAACCCTAGGTGGTAAAAATAAATCTGGAGTCCCCCAATGCAGCATGCCTCATAATCAGATTGCAGTTTTGATATGTAAAACCCTAGGGGTGTTGAAGATTGGGCGAGTTGGTTCGTCGTACTTGAACTGGTATAGCGCATTACGGGGAAGAAGAAACGGCCGAGCAGACCGACACAAGAGGACAGAGCGCTAACTTCCAACTGAGGAAGTTGGAAGTTAGTCTCAGTTGGAAGTTAGCGCTCTGTCCTCTTGTGTCGGTCTGCTCGGCCGTTTCTTCTTCCCCGTAATGCGCTATACCAGTTCAGGTAAAACCCTAGAACTAAATTTAAAAAATTAATTTTAAAGCTTTTTAGTTTTTTCATGCTTGCTTAAGTGTGCAACTTTTATGCCTGTAATTTGTATTTATCTCTATTCTAACTCAACTTTGTCGTCTCTCGGAAATCATTAACACTAATTGTTACTGTTTGTTACAGGCTCAAGTCTACAAGGACATGGCTCAAAAAATAATCCAGAAGTTGCCAGTTTGAGCACGCTGATAACTAGTCAGGGCATTGAGCATATTATTACTACTGGACCAATATGTACAAATGTGTAAGGCTTGTAGAGGGCACTTAGAACATGTAATATATATTCATGTATCAGGTGTACCTGCACTTGTAATTCTGTTGCTGCAGCTGCTTGATTTTTTTAACTTGTATGACATTTTGGTGTCATCGTTATAGGGAGTATTTTGCATGGCTGAAGCGTCTTCCGAAGTTGCCTCGTAGCAACACTCACTTTCAAATGTTTTGGTGTCAAAGAAGACAGTAGCAGCAAAAGCAAGGACGAGCCAGAAAGAACAAAACAGCTTAGTACTTTGTGAGAATAGGCAGGCAAGGAATGACACTTTAGTCACCAAACTTGGTTATTTGTAAGTCTTTTCATCCTGCTAGGGAAGTTCCCACATCTCTAGGTTGGATTGTCACCAGTAATTGCAGACAATTTACTATGTGAGTTGTATTGCTGTAGTCACAGGGCCCATGGCTGGGATTACCAGCAACGATGAGCTGACATGATTGCACTCTTTTTTATTTAAAGTTGGAAGTTCGAGCATGATTGGTATAGCATTCAGAAAGAAGCTTGAACAGGAGTGGTGTTTGTCAGATGCACACCCATTTTGAAGGAAAGTTGTAACAGGAGTTGCACATGTGTCCTGGTAAGTAATGACGTGTATTAATATGCTGGGGTTTGCTTTGGGTTATCAAAATTTAAATTGACTGGAGTATAGAAAATAATCATTGTGGTAGATATATATATGACTTTGCCAGATGAACAGGTTGAAACAAGGTCTGCACTTTTTTTTTTTTTTTGGAACATCACCAGGAGTATTTTTAACATGAAAGTGTTTTATGCCAGTGTCCACGAAGATTTCAGTGATGTATTTACGTCACGGAAGTGACGTCGAAAAAGTGCGCATGATCAGAAGATAGAGAAAATAAAGTTCCGTTAACGAAAGTCGAACCCATAACCTCTGGGTCCATATGCCAGGCACGCTATGCACTGCGCCATGGTCACATCCTTTGTAAGCTTAAAAAATACGCCTTTTATGTGTACCACTCTCCTCTCGCAGCGTTCTTCGTAAAGTGCAGTAATATGCACCAAGATCGTGACATCCGTGATTAGTTTCTTCAACTCGTCGTTTCTGAGGCTCAGTCCCATTCGGCGCTTTTCTAATAGAAGTGCAATTTTGTCAATGCCTTAACACAACCACTGGTGGCAACCTTACCCCGTGCGAAGACATTTCGTAGCATTCATCTATACCAACAATAGCTCTGCGACGCCCGCCTGTTAACTCCGCGTTCCCCACTCACCCGGTGAATAATCGCGGCTGGCCAAGGGGACGACACGACGTGCGTTGTGTTTATCTCTGGTCGGGCATTTCAATAACTCCAGCATGCCGCGAGTAGGCGACCTTAGTGCAAGTTCGGGGTCCAATTAGTCACGCTATTATGGCTGTCACATCGCTTTCTCTAGTTCCGCTCTCACTGTTAACTGCTACAGCTACCGCAAGTATCTATGACTAGAGGGGTTTTTTTAATCATTAATGAAGGATGTTAGTCGTCGGGATTGAGATTTATGACCAAGCGTCAACATGGATTCTTGTACGTTGAGCGGTACTATAGCCCAAACACCAATACATATTATGCAGGCTCTGTTATATTGATGTACAGTAAACATAAAACTATTTTTCTAAGTACGTGGACGTTTTACTTCCGTGTATTACTGATTCCTATGACGGAAAAATCAACCATGTTTTTTTCAAACTTCAGAGAAAAATTGAGAAAATTATTTTATCTTGGGTTATTATTCTAATTGGCATTGTGAACATAAAAATCTTAAGGTTGACTGGTGCCCTTAACAAGCCTAGCTCAACAATGTGTTTCGATTTGACTGCTTTGTACGAGCTGAGGCTCACTTTGTCCATGCCAATATCCCTATTTTCTAGGCATTTTGAATGACCAGAGCATGTCCACTTAATTTTTTCTTCACTGCATAGATCGCCACAACATGTCAGGTTACCAAAGTGTTCTGTTTTTTTTTTTGTATTTTACTTCCCAGATGACCACTTCTTCAGCGCTCAAAGGCTGTGCTTATTCAGTCCGTTTTCTACAGCGGCATTTCGTCTGTGCTTTTCCGAACATACCATATTTATAATTATAATATATTATTATTTACTTGGTTGTTGGTCGACCCAATTTATCTAAATTTGAAATATGAAGGTTGGAGGGGAGGGGGGGTAGGCTTATAATCCCACTAGCGCCAGTCATAGTGGGACAAACAAGAAATCAAGGACGCTGTGGCTTAGTTACGACTTAATGTCTACATTCTGGCTTTACCTGTAACATATACCATATTTCCTTTCCTACAAGTCGCACTGTCAGCATTGATTTGCCAAAAAAACAAAAACAAATCTCCACGTATTGTCGCGATGCTAGCTTCTAAGCATAGCTGTGAAACACTGCCGTGAAGGCACCTTTGCATGCCGAAATGGGCGTTTTTTCTTTTGATTTTACAGAATCTGTTGCGTAGCTTGTTGGTGACACATTTTTACAAAAAATATTCATAAGATACTTTTTTTACGAGGACAGGGTAGAGAAATGCATGACAGGAGGAGTTTACTAGAACTATAGAGTCGGACAATGTGTAGTCAGTCCAACGACTAGTCAAAAAAATCCTTCATGAAACGCTCTCATGCTTTTTAAGCTCGTAGCACACTGGGAGCCCGACTTGTCATCCATCCATAGATCTCACATGGCGTGATCATGCTCAAAATAGGGGGGTCAATACAGAACTAAAACAAGGCTTCCAATGCTCAAAACCGGGTTGAAACAAATGAATTAGGTATCAAACAATGTAACTAACAGAAATAACCAAGAAGTAATCGAAATAACCCAAAATCGCCGACACCTGCTCCGCGCATCAGCGAAAATGTGTCACCTGCTGCCGACACCGGCTCCGCGCACGAGAGGGCGCCGCCGCCTCACCAAGTGGGCAATCCTTTTTCTCAGCGGCGCTTTTTTGGCACAATCGTTGCTACCTCTGAAGGGGGAACAACTTGATGGGACTCGCTGCAATTAGCACCTACGACTCCCGCAACAAGCAGGAAGCCAATAAAGTGCAGCAAAATGTAGCACGCATGTCGCACATAGAGTTTGCAAATCTCCTTAACAAGATTCTACTCGTATGCCGATTAAATCCTACATGCTTATCTCAAACGTTGATGTCATAGACACTTTGATAAACGGAGCAATGAGAACTCCACAAACGGGAATCGCTGGGCACCCATGCTACGCCTTTCTTCATTTTTCACAGTAGTGGAGCTGTATTTAGCTCAGGATTTGAAAATGCACCAATTGAATAATTGCATTTTTTCCCCGTGCCATTTGGGGTGGTCAGCATACATTCAAGTTGACTTACATTTGTGCACGGTAATTTTATAGCTACAACTGAGCTTGACACACTACAATTTTTTTCTATGTTTCGTTCTGTGCATCTGTGGCAATGACATATATACATGAATATTACTCAGTGAAGTTATAAATGAAACTTTTTCCCAAAATATAATTAGGAAACTGGAGGAAAATACTTCAGGAATGTTTTGTAAAAGAAAAGTTTGAAGAATATGGGTATGTCGTAAAAAAGCAAAATAGGGTCGTCCAAGGCTGGAAAAATAAAGCACTGAAGATATAATTGTCCTTCCAAAGCTACATGCGAGCAGTGAAAGGCACTTCGGTAGAAAGTTATAGGTTAATCTTGACCATATCAGTTATTGCTTAATTAATACATGGCTGTTATAGCATCCAACTCCCATAAAAAGGCAGCATCGGCAACTAGGAACATAACCTTTGACAACATGCTCATAACTATTGCAGTGGCTAGTGACAGAAATAAAAAAAGAAAAGCTGAAGCAGCTTTAGTAAGTCACACATTTCTCATAGTTCCTACGGTTTAATACGTGCGAGTATGACCCAATGCATAGTTGTAACAGCATATTCTTATAGGCTCTTTTTTATAAAAGAATAATAAAAAGTTCACTTTATATGTCTGTCCATTTTTGTCTTTTTTGATTTAGTTTTCTGTACACAGTTATAATACCAGTTTTACAAAGCACAATAGAAAAAAAAGTTCTGCAGTAACAAATCAGTTAACATCATAAGCAAAAGAATATACCACATTGCAGAATCAAATAGTTATATGACATACTTTCAGGTCATTAACTTTAGAAGGCTTTACTGAAAATGTACTCGAAAACAGCCTTTGCACCACCCATAAGTCAAAATTTAGTTGCGTTCAAGTTGTGCAGAAGTACAATGAACTCGCAGCCGTGAGAATTTTTCGAAACGTAGTTGTAACATCGGAGTTGTACGAGTTTGATGATGCAAAAGCGCCCCCCACTCGCTTCGCTCTTTCTTTCGCTATGTTCCGGTCGTAAGCTCGTCTCTACGAGAGTGAGGAGGAAAAGTGGCGAGAATGAGTAAGGACTTTTACAGTGAAAGCTGTATGGCTAGGTGAAACGAAAAACCGTTCGGCACGAGAAACGCTAAACGTTTCCATTGGCTGCTCCTTCAGTTGCTTCGTTCTCTATGTTGCGTGCAAGTGCGCGCGCCATCGAGACGCAGTGTTGCCAATTTAGCTATTTCGTAGCTATATCTAGCTACTTTTGGGCTCGGCTAGCTACGGAAAATTTGATTTAGGTACGAGTAGCTATTATAACATTGTTTATTCAAGATTTAGCTCCTAATCTAGCTATCTTAGCTAACTGTAGCTGTAGTGTATTGTTGACATTTTCAGAATTATTAGTGCTGAGCGATAAACACTTGTATATATATATATATATATATATATATATATATATATATATATATATATATATATATATATATATATATATATATATATATATATATATATATATATATTGTAGCGAAGCCTCCGAACTATGAAATGGGTCGAACTCTTGCGTACCTTCTAGTGGGGCTACCCAACAAGGACGCCGCTCGCGCTGGGAGCCCGTGCTTTGCTGTGACTGTCGCCATTGCATATTCTCGCTCGTTGCCGGCTAATAAACGCCTTAACAATTTGGTGGAGAGTGCTGCGATCCCTGTCTATGCCTTTGGAGCTACGATCACGTACCCTGCCATCTACTATGTACCAAGACGCTTCTCAGCAAACGCCTCCTCCAATGCCACCCCCTTGTCCCGGTGTCCCCAGAATCCGCGATCCACCCATCTTCACTGGCGCTGATGGCACTGACGTGGAGGACTGGCTCGCCATTTACGACCGCGTGAGCGTCCCCAACAAATGGGACGAGGACGGCAAGCTGACAAACTTGGTGTTTTACCTTGCCGGTGTCGCCAGTTTGTGGTACAACAACCACGCGTCCGATTTTGCCACCTGGTCCGATTTCAAGACCGCAATCGTCAACGTCTTCGGCCGCCCTGCTGTTCGCAAGCTGCAAGCCGAGCAGCACTTGCGTGAACGTGCTCAGGAGGCTGGTGAGTCATTCACCAGCTATATTGAAGATGTCCTGGACCTCTGCAACAAATCCAATCACACCATGTCCGAGTCTGACAAGATCCGAAACATCATGAAAGGCATCGACGATGATGCCTTCACGATGCTGCTCGCCAAAAACCCCGGCACGGTGGCTGAGGTCATCACACTGTGCCAGAGCTACGAGGAGCTCCGCCGGCAGCGTTCGATGACCCGACGCTCCCCACCACGAGCTGCAACGCTTGCTGGCTTGGAGGCCAGTTGTGACCAAGTGGCGTTGATGGAAGAACTGAAGTCCTTTATCCGCGAGGAAATCGCGCGTCAGTTCTCCCTCCTGCCCTTTTCCCACCAACCTGCTGTTCAACAATCGACTACTACCCTTCTCCCTCCCATCCGCCGAGCGATTGAACAGGAAATAGCGGAGGTAATGCCTGCTTACCACCCCCAACAGCCTCCGGCTCCTGCGTCCCTGAGTTACGCGCAAGTGGTCGCCAGGCCACCCCAAGTCGTTCAAGCACCCGCCCCTCTGACCTACGCTGAAGCTGCTGCACGACCTCCGTCCGTTGCAGCGGGTATGCCCGCTACGTATGTTGACGTAACCCCTCAGCCTCAGCTTCAGTCCACCATGCAGCCACCGTTCCGTCCATCAGCCCTTGCGACATGGGTGAGACCTACCCCGGTGAACAGATGGCGCACACCCGACAACCGGCCCATCTGCTTTGCCTGCGGTTACGCCGGTCACGTGGCCCGTTATTGCCATCGCGTACAGCCGGCTCCAATTTCTTCACCTGTTGCTGGCCAACTCAGCCGTCCTTATCGCGAAGAACCGCCGTCTATGCCCCATCGATCTCGCCCAGGTCCGTCTCGAAGATCACCGTCTCCACGACGCCGTTCCCTGTCTCCCATGCGGCCAAGTGCGGCATCTCATGAGCGGGAAAACTAGTCGCCGCAGTCCCTGAGGCAAGGACAGCGACGCTATCGCAATGTGAAAGCCCTCAGAGCAGCCCCTCGAATGTCATTGACGTGCTTGTGGACGGTGTTTGTGCATCGGCTCTTATTGACACTGGAGCTGCCGTATCAGTTATGGACGAAAAACTCTGCCGCTTACTTCGAAAAGTGACGACGCCACTTTCTGGGTTATCCCTTCGTACTGCGAGTTTGCACCGCATTCATCCTACAGCAGGGTGCACAGCTCGCGTTGTCATCCAGGACGTTCTGTATGTCGCCCAGTTCATCGTCATTCAGGCATGCTCTCATGACGTCATCCTGGGATGGGACTTTCTCTCCCGCCATGACGCCGTCATCCATTGTGCCGCTGCCGAAATTGAGCTCTCACCCTTCTCGCATTTGACGCCAGAAGACAGTCCCCCGACACTGAGCAAGATTCTAACGAGAGACGATACAACAGTGCCTCCAAACTCGACGACGGCTGTGTCTGTCTACTGCGCTGGTCTCTCCGACACCATTGGACTTGTTTCGCCATCTGACCGCGCTTGCAGCAGGAAAGGGTTGCTAGTACCTTTCGCGACCGTGCAGGTCAACCAGGGCAACACTGCTATTTTTGTAACCAACCCGTTCCCGTACGCTGTTACCTTGCTTCGAGGGGAATGTCTCGGCAGAGTGGAACCAGTCGACGACGCACAAGTCCTGGACGTACCCGATGACACGCGCGCTCCCAGGTCGTATACCATCAATGCTGTTTCCACTTCTGATTCGTCGTCTGCTGATGTATTTGGCCCCTCCATCGCTGACAACCTTACGGCCGTACAGCGTTCCCAACTTCTGGACCTGTTACAAGAATATCGTTCTTCTTTCGATGTCGGGCGAAGTTCTCTCGGTCGCACGTCCGTTGTTACGCATCGCATCGACACTGGTGACCATCCACCTTTACGGCAACGTCCATATCGCGTGTCGCCTGCTGAACGTCGAGTAATTAATGATCAGGTTGACGATATGCTCCGACGCGACGTTATTCGGCCCTCCGACAGTCCATGGGCGTCTCCTGTTGTTCTTGTTGCGAAGAAAGACGGTTCTGTGCGGTTCTGTGTAGACTACAGACGGCTCAATAAGATCACTCGCAAGGATGTTTATCCACTGCCACGCATCGATGACGCGATTGACAGCCTTCATGGAGCCGATTTTTTTTCTTCTCTCGATCTGCGCTCGGGGTACTGGCAAGTACCCATGGCTGACGACGCTCGACCAAAGACCGCCTTCGTCACGCCAGACGGCTTGTACGAGTTTAACGTCATGCCGTTTGGTCTATGTAATGCACCTGCGACCTTTGAGCGCATGATGGACACCATTCTGCGCAACTTGAAATGGTACACGTGCTTGTGTTACCTCGACGATGTCATTGTCTTTGCTCCGGATTTCTCCACGCATCTCCAATGTCTGAAAGAAGTTTTCGCACGTGTGAGCAATGCCGGCTTACAACTAAATCTGAAAAAGTGCCGCTTTGCAGCACGGCAACTCACCATACTGGGGTACGTCGTGTCCAAAGACGGCATTCTTCCTGATCCTGCCAAGCTTCAGGCCGTGGCCGAATTCCCCAAACCTGCATCTGTCAAAGAACTGCGTAGTTTCGTGGGCCTGTGCTCATACTTCCGACGCTTCATACGAAATTTCGCCACGATCATATCACCGCTGACGAAGCTCCTTGGAAGCAACGGGCCCTTCAATTCGTGGTCATCCGAGTGTGACGACGCGTTCGCGAAGCTCCGCCATTTGTTGACGTCGCCTCCCATTCTACGCCACTACGACCCTACAGCCCCAACGGAGGTGCACACGGACGCCAGCGGAGTAGGCCTCGGCGCTGTCCTGGCGCAGCGAAAACCCGGATTCCCTGAATATGTCGTAGCATATGCAAGCCGTACGCTCACGAGAGCCGAGAAAAACTACACCGTCACGGAGAAAGAGTGCCTGGCGATCGTCTGGGCTCTTACAAAGTTTCGACCTTATTTGTATGGTCGCCCATTCGATGTCGTCACCGACCATCATGCACTATGCTGGCTTTCATCATTGAAGGATCCCTCAGGCCGTCTCGCCCGTTGGGCTCTTCGCTTACAAGACTACGATATCCGCGTGCTGTACCGCAACGGACGCCAGCATGCTGACGCCGACGCCCTCTCGCGCTCCCCTCTGCCTGAAGGTGATGTGCTCTGCTCAGTATCCTCGGCTGCTGTTTCTGCCATTGATGTTGACATCATCGCTACCGAACAGCGAAAGGATAATTGGATCGGCCCGCTCATCGACATGCTCTCTGACCCATCCGCAACGCCATCCACGCGTGCATTGCGTCGTCAAGCTCGCCATTTCGCCATTCGTGACGGCCTCCTACACCGACGCAATTACGACGCCGACGGCCGGCAGTGGTTACTCGTGATACCCCGCAGTCTGCGGTCAGAGATATGTGAATCATTCCATTCTGATCCGCAATGCGCGCACTCTGGGGTATTCAAAACCTACCATCGCATTCGACAACGCTACTTCTGGCGCGGGATGTACCGCTATGTGCAGCAGTTCGTTCGCTCTTGCCTCACTTGCCAACGCCGTAAACCGTCAGCCCACATGTCGCACGCCAGTCTACAACCGTTACCTTGCCCTGACCGTCCCTTTGGGCGCGTAGGTATCGATTTGTATGGACCACTTCATCTGACGTCGGCTGGTAACCGCTGGGCCATCGTTGCCGTTGACCATTTAACGCGATACGCCGAAACCGCCGCTCTCCCTGCGGCTGCTGCGCGCGATGTTGCGTCCTTCCTGCTGCATCGATTTATACTGCGCCACGGACCACCCCAAGAGCTTCTCAGTGATCGAGGCCGTGTCTTCTTGTCGGAAGTCGTCGAAGCCATTCTGACGGAGTGCCATTCTGTCCACCGCAAAACTACTGCTTACCACCCACAGACGAATGGCCTCACCGAACGCTTTAACCGCACCCTCGGCGACATGCTTTCTATGTACGTCGCTGCCAACCACACTAATTGGGATAATATACTGCCCTTCGTCACCTACGCCTACAACACCGCCCCTCAGAGCACGACTAGTTTTTCACCTTTCTACTTGCTGTACGGAAGGCACCCGTCGCACACCATGGACACGATACTCCCGTACACGCCGGATCCATCTGAGTGTACACCTATTTCCGAGACAGCCAGGCTTGCTGAAGAGTGTCGCGAGCTTGCCAAGACTTTTACGACGCAAGATCAAGAGCGGCAGAAGAGTATCCGTGATGGCTCCACCAATTCTGAGCCCATGTTCCTTCCTGGTGCGCTTGTATTGCTCTCGACCCCAACCTCTGCCGCTGGCCCCTCTTCCAAACTACGTCCCAAATACGAAGGCCCCTACCGTGTCATCGAGAGCACCTCACCCGTCAACTATCGGATCGAACCCGTTGAACAATCTTCGGACATGCGCCGCCGTGGGCGAGACATCGTCAACGTGGAGCGCCTGAAGGCTTATTATGACCCGCTAATAATAACAAGCTGTTAGGTCGCCAGGCGGCTCCCTCTTCGACCCCGGGGTAATTGTAGCGAAGCCTCCGAACTATGAAATGGGTCGAACTCTTGCGTACCTTCTAGTGGGGCTACCCAACAAGGACGTCGCTCGCGCTGGGAGCCCGTGCTTTGCTGTGACTGTCGCCATTGCATATTCTCGCTCGTTGCCGGCTAATAAACGCCTTAACAATATATATATATATATATATATATATATATATATATATATATATATATATATATATATATATATATATATATATATATAGTTCCCTGACGAAGGCCGGACCCCGGCCGAAACGTAGGAGCAATAAAAGTTTTCGCACGTTTGTCCGCTCAAGCCAATTTCTATATATATATATATATATATGTGTGTGTATGTATGTATGTGTGTGTGTGCGTGTGTGTGCGTGTGTGTGTGTGTGTGAATTTTATTCAAGAAAAGCATAATAGACATTGTCTTTTAGATGCGGAAGCATCTTATACTCGCGCCTTGTAGTGCGCCGTCCGCGCTGTCCGCGCCGTCCGCACCGCTTCTCGAACATTCGACAGCTGACGCGCGCGCATGCGCCGTCGCGCCGTCGCCCACTCTTCCACCATCTGTGCATCCCTTCCTCCTCTACACACCGCGCGCGCTTCACTCCTCCACCATCTGTGCACCCTTCCTCCTCTACACACCGCGTTCGACATCTACAATTCTCCTGATTCTCCAGTGGACGCGCATGTGGCGTCGCACTTCGAGAACATTCAACAGCTGACAGTGCATGCGCCGTCGTGCTGTATATATACTCAAGGTCGGCGCTCGCTCGCTCAGTTGCCGCTCGTCGGTTGGTTTGTACGGCGCGTCGACGTCCAAGGTCACGGTGAAATGAATTCCAACGAATCCACAAACACAATGATCGACGTCCCTTCGACCAGCGCCGCCCTTTCGCATACGTGTGTACGTGTTCACTCATTTAACACCCCCTCCTACAACCACGTTAACCAATTTAGCCATCGACCCAAGTAAGTCGCAATTTAACACCCCATTTCACAACCACGTTAACCAATTTAGCCATCGACCCAAGTAAGTCGCACTTTAACACCCCGTTAACCAATTATATGGTCCGCATCCTCCTCAGTGTTCCCCCGAGGGAAGCTGCGGGCAATTTTTTTGAACTGTAGATATTGTCGAAAATTGAAGGCAATTATGTGGAAGAAAAATCGATGAACTGCCACAGACACATGCCCCGCCGCGGTGTTCTGATGGCTAAGGTACTCGGCTGCTGACCCGCAGGTCGCGGGATCGAATCCCGGCTGCGGCGGCTGCATTTCCGATGGAGGCGGAAATGTTGTAGGCCCGTGTGCTCACCCAAGGTGGTCGAAATTTCTAAAGCCCTCCACTACGGCGTCTCATAATCATATGGTGGTTTGGGGACGTTAAACCCCACATATCAAACAATCAAACTGCCACAGACAAAACGTGATTTTTCGTCCACTTTAATTCCTCTTTTAGTTTGCGACAAATTTTCGTGACGTCGTGACGCACGCGCACACACACAAAAGGAAAAATGCCACGACTACAGCTTGCCAAGTGTTGTGGTTCAGAAATCGGCACGATAGGGTCATATTCAGCGGCAAAAGATGATGCTCTACCAATGACTGATATCGAGCAATAATTATATGCACCCAGGAGTAATGGCCGTTTACCGCCACAGCTTCATACTTCTGTCCTTTTACGAGTTTCGAGGAAGAGTCCTTGGTAGAGTTCTTGTTCACTGTAGTAGAGTGTACTAGAAGTACACTCTATCCTTGGCAAGGTTCTGCTTGGCGTTGCCAGACTTTGGAATGGTTGTTGCCAGACTGTCGCCAAATTTGGCGAAGAAATTCGCCCCTGTAGTTGTGGCTTCTCCGAGAGTGTTTAGTGTCGTCCGTGGTGCATTTCGCGAGTGCGTGAGCTACGTAACAGAATGAACGTAAAACGCGCATTGCAGAAGTCGGAGCGCGTTCTCTCGCTGTGTGCGCTGCTGTGCAACAGAGATCGTGTCTCAGAGTTAGGGAATCAATGACGCGTCGTCCGCCGTGCATTTCGCGAGTGTGTGCGCAACGTAATTAACGAAATGAACTGCACGTTGCAGAAGTTGGGCCGCGTTCTCTTGCTGTGTGCGCAGCTGTGCAATCAAGAGATCGCGTCACAGTATATACTCTCCCCGGATTTGGGGGCGTATCCAGCCTCCAAGCAATATGCAATCAGCTTGTGTTTAGTTCGGTGCGTTCTTTGGCGCGGCGCATTAGCCACCGCTCACTTTTCCGTGGTGGTTTCGTGCGTACCTTCCTAAGTTTACTTATTTTTTATGTGCATTTCAAAGCTCCACTAGCTCACAAAAATGCGTAGATAGCCGCTCCTGTGACTGCCGACTGCTTTCGCTGGCGCACGGCCGGCGTGCCCTCGCCTTTGGTGACTGTCAATGAGACAGGCTAAGCAAAAAGAAAACTGTACGGCTGCCAGAGCTATGTTTTCGAAGCTGATGTATCGCTGCAGTGGTTTTCGACGAATTGGCTACGTGAGTTGTCGAACTGTTATGCTATTGTGATCGTGAACAGTTGTCTCACAATTGCCTCTTTGAAGTTTTCTGTGCACATTGCAGGTACGTCATTTGGCTAATAAAACAACTTTGCTTCCTCAATCTGTGTTATTTTTGTTTGTTTTCTCTCGGATGAAATTAACAAGGCAAAATTAAGGTGCAATTAAAATCACGTAATAATGAACGCACGTAGCAGGTTAGCAATAAAAAATATTCAATTTCGCGCCATGTAGGGCAGATGCTCGACGTCGCTACCACTTCCAGTTGTGGCATAGTTTTTTTGCTATTATTTGTCTCCTCATCACGTAGATGGTGACGGTGGCGACGAGCCGCCGACTACTGGATCTATGGGCTTCTATAGAAGTTACACTACCAGTTTACATATACCTTGCTGTAAGCTAAGCAGAGAGAGATGGGAGGGGCAAACAAAAAACGTCAGTCGCGCCTTGTGACCTTTAGCACTTTTTCATTTTTTTTTAATACGCGACTGGATGGATGGATGGATATGGCTGTACCCTTCAGATCGGGCGGTGGCTAGCGCCACCAAGCCGTAATACTTAATGAACCAAAAACTAGATTTATTTTTTTTTTCTTTAAAAAGTGAGTTTGAGGATTCGTACTTTGCAGTGAAGGGTTTGATTTTCACTCGTGCCTTGACTTTAGCCACCAATCAGATAACCTTCTTCTAGTTAAGTCTACCCGCTTAAAGTCTATTTTGCCCTCCCGGTCCCTAAACCCCAGTGCTTTCGCACTGATGATGATCATGATGATCTCTATGGTCTTCCCCTTTATACCGGGGGGGGCACCTTTTACTGTCCTGACCGGAACGAGAAAAAAAAAGGAAAGAAAAATCACACCAGGTCCATGAACATCACAATTGTTCACTGTCGGCTGGAAGCACAACACGAAGAGGAACTAGAAAGCGAAAGCAACGAGGAAGAAGATGATAGTGCCTCGGTCATCTCGGTGGCAACTACAAACAACGGAGACAGGACCAAACCCCTCGGCTACGGGAGCTTCAGTAAGAAGATCGGTCGGAACGCGAGAGCTATAAAGAAATGGGGCAAGAGCTTTGAGGGCATCGAGCAGAGAATCCTCACGAAATGCACCCAAGTCATCCAACAGCAACTTGCGCAAACGATTCAGCTCCAAATCGAGCAAGCGCTAGAGAGGGCCGTGAGCCCCGAGAAGCTGCAGCCGCTAATTGGTGAAGCGGCGCATCAATATTGCCAAACACAAAAGGCTCTCCCTCATAATGGACAGCAACAATAAGATCAAGATCTGGCACTGGAACGCCAACGGGTTCCGGTGCCGAAAAGCAATCCTACAACAGTACTTGAGATCGCTGGCACCGACGGCTCGCCCGGACGTGATAGCGGTCCAAGAAACCCACACCAAAGACACGCCGACGCTGCCAGGGTATCGGACACACGCCTGCCCCCCTTCCGCTCGCACATGCGGGAAGGGTGCGGCGCAGGGCGTGTGCACGTTCATCCGGAAAGGCATCGCCCACGTGAAACACCAACAGTTCCTGGGCAGCAGGGACACCGCCATCGAGCTGTGCGTCACCGAGCTAGCGATTAGCGGCAAAGGACGAGGAACCCGGGATGCAAGAAAGAAGGAGACATCAACCACCGTCTTCATCGCTAACATCTATAGCAATCCAAGACATGGAAAGCAGAAATTCAAAACTCTTTTCCATAAGATCAAAAGTGCCACATCACAAGCACAGAAAGACCTGGCCAAAAGAGGAGACGCTGCCGCGGTAATATGCGGCGATTTCAACGCGCAACATCGAGAGCTCGGCTACACGACCACCACGTCCAAGGGAAGGAACCTTCTTGAAGATGCCGGCGAAGCCGAGTTCACGTTACTGATGAATCCAGCCCATCCATCAAGGATCGGAACATCGGTTGCCCGGGATACAAATCCAGACCTCACCTTTGCGATGCTGCCCGAAGGTGGCACCGCGAAGTGGAGGAATACGGGAATCAACCTGGGCAGCGATCACTTCATCATCGAAATTGAATTACCGCTGGCTCATCTCAACGGAAACCCGAACCGCGACAAAACATCAAAGCACAAACTCGTCGACTGGAGCAAGTTCCGTAACACAGAACTCGGCGAAGTCGACAATATCGACGAGTGGTCAGCGAAGCTGCTGGCGGCAACAGAAGCGGCCACAGAAGAGATCGATGCACCCGAAGAAATCGAAACCATGGACCCGAGACTAGCCCACCTCCTCGAAGCCAGGCGCTCGCTCCAAAAGCGTTGGCGGCGGCAACGTCACAACAGAAAGCTACGAAAGAAGATCGCAGAACTCGGCTGAGAGATCGAGCGACACAGCAGGCAGCTCTGCTCACAGCAGTGGTTTGCACTCTGCAGCCAGGCTGACGGACAGCTTCACCGTGGCAGCACTTGGAAACTCCTTAGGCAACTGATGGATGAGACCAAGAGCTGCGAATACCAACGTACACGCATGGCCCAAATCCTACACACCACCGCTCGTCAACTGGGCGAAGAGGAGATGTTCAAGCGACTCAACGAGCGCTACCTCCCCATCACCAGTCACGAAGATCACCCAGACTACGCCGGCCAGCCGAACCTCCACCTCGACCGAGATCTAGAGGAATGGGAAGTGAGGCAGGCGGCGCAGGACCTGAACAGTCGTTCGGCCGCCGGACCCGACAGAGTTACTAACAAAGCTCTACGCAACCTGAGTGACTCAGCCATCACATCACTGACACGCTACTACAACGAATGCTGGCGTAACGGCAAGCTGCCCAAGGCCTGGAAGACAGCAAAGACGATCCTGCTGCCAAAACCAAACAAGCCACCGGGTATAGAGGGCCTGCGTCCCATCTCGCTCACGTCCTGCGTGGGCAAGGTACTGGAGCACGTTCTTAACACCCGGTGGAACCGTTACATGGAAGCGCACCATGTCTACCCAGACTCAATGCTTGGCTTCCGGGCCAAGTTGGGAACGCAAGACGCCATGCTCCTGATCCAACGAGAAGTCCTTGACCCACCGGGCGGGACTCCAAAGAATGACAACCGAGCGATCTTGGGCCTGGACCTGCAGAACGCCTGCGACAACGTTAGACACTCGTCGGTCCTGGCTCAGGTGTCCCGCCTGGGGCTGGGCGCAAGATCATACAACTACATCAGAGCCTTCCTTTCTCGCCGCACGGCCAGGCTGGAGGTGGGAGGAACGAAGCTCGAAGAACGAGAGCTGGGCAGTGTCGGGACCCCACAGGGCTCGGTCATCTCCCCGTTCCTGTTTAACATTGTCATGATCGAGGTGGCCAGGCGTCTGGAGGTGCTGGGCCCGGGGATACGACACTGCCTCTACGCCGACGACGTAACCATCTGGGCCACGGGTGGAAGCGACGGAGACATCGAGGCGGGTCTGCAGGCGGCGGTGGACGCCGTGGAGTCCGCACTCTTGGGCACGGGCTTGCGGTGTTCGCCACAAAAATCACAGCTACTCATCCTGCCACCACCTGGGAGGCACAGAAAGAAGGCAAGTCGAGAGGCGGCCGAGAACATCATCGTGCGCACCAGTGACGGTATGCAGATCCCGCACGTCCCGGGGCTTCGAGTCCTGGGTATGTTCGTGGACGGCACCCAAACCAACGCCACGATGGTCATCAAGATGGGCATCGCAGCGCGCCTGGTCAAGCGAATGTCGTCCCGCTACCGGGGCATGAAAGAGAGGGGGCTCCTGCATCTGCTGCAGGCTTTCGTTATAAGCCACGCGGCATATGTGGGGGCCTTTCACCGCTGGACCGGCGCGGAACGAGCCAAGATCGACGCTGCCATCCGGAAGGCTTACGCGGGGGCTCTTGGGCTCCTACCAGGCACAAAGACAACGGCCTTGCTGTCTCTGGGAACACACAACACGCTCTCGGAGATCAGCGAGGCCCAGAGAGCTTCGCAGCTGAGCCGCCTGAGCGACACAGCCGCGGGCAGAGGATTACTCGATCGGGTAGGATTATTACCTCCTGGAGAACGCCCGGGAGCAGGACCGGACGGGCAGCTAGAAAAACAAGTCCGTCCCCCTGAGCGATGAGGCAGCGAGGAAAATCATTGTCTACCCGCTGCCAAAGAACATGGACCCAGAAAGGGACGTGGGCAGGCGAGCGGCGAGAGCAGTGGCGCTGGCCCGTCAACATCAGAGAGACGAGGGCGCAGTCTACGGGGACGCCGCAAGATATCCGGGAAGACGCAACGCCTTCGCAGCAGTGGTGGTCAGCGCCACTACCGGTAAACTACTAACAGCAAGCACCGTGCGCGCCCGAACAGCCGGCCAGGCAGAGGAGGCGGCGATAGCCCTGGCCACAGGTAGGCCGGGCACGCGCACGGTGCTAAGCGACTCAAAGCAGGCAATCAGGAATTTTGCCCGAGGCATGGTCTGGCGGGGCACGGAGCGGCTAGTGACGTCCATCGCGGCTTCGCGGGCTGCTCGCGGCGCCGCTACAGGGCCAACCATCGCCCTCAAATGGTTCCCAGCCCACATGGGACAACTGGCTCCCGACATTGAGAACCGCAACGAGGAGGCGGACGCTGTGGCCCGTGATCTCATCACGTGCCGGACCGCGGCAGCCCGTCTCCCTGAAACCAGCGGTGAAGAACGAGAAGAAGACCTCGATCCCCTCACCGACTACGGAGGGATCCTGGCGGCCTACAGAGAGGCGAGGAGAGCCTTTCCGCCCCCGCATCGTGAACTGTCACGTGCGGAAGCAGTGAAGCTCCGACAACTGCAAACGGAATGCGTGCTAACGCCAGCATTGGCCCGGCACGTATGCCCCGACATGTTTGTGGACGCTAAGTGTAGCGCGTGCGAACGTGAACTAGCCACCCTCCGCCACATCATGTGGGGCGGGTGTAACAGTGGTGTGAACAATGGGAATGGGCAGTGCCAGGACGCCACGTATCCCGATGAGGTGGGAGCATGGATACGCTCCCAAGACTTAAACACACAACGAAGGGCCATCCAGCGGCTTGAGGAGGCCCTGGCAAAGCAGACGAGAAAGGGAACTGACGCCCCGGACAACGGGAGTGGAGGAGCCCGAGTATCCAATGCCTAGCCAGAGCACAACGTCCTCAAGATCTAGAGCCTGGGACTATAGGACTATTAGCTATAGTCTTTAGATAGGGAATACCCGCGCCCTGCGCGGCCGGTGACTTCCCGCACGCCGGATGCACGAAAAATGTTGTTTCTCTCTCTCTCTCTCCTTGACCACCACTGTAGAAGCCTTGCTTTGGTTATTGCTGTCGCTGCCAGGGAGTGCACGTTGGTAACGCGGCTGTCGCCTCCCGGTGCGCCGCAGTCTTTCACAAAGCCGAGTGCCTCCGGTAGTGTGGCGCCATCTGTCTGACGGGGACACAGGCGTTCGCAGTGAAGCACCAGGTGTTCAATGTTCTCCTCGTCTTTCCCGCATGTCCTGCACTGCACAGTGCCGTCGGCCAACGACGGGCCGAAGTGACGGCGATACACCTGAGTACGGAGCGCTCCAGCACGGGCCTCAAACAGAAGCGCACTGCCGACATTATTGTCGTATAATCGTTCGGCGGAGATGGTGGTCTTCTGAGCTCTGTATAGGGCCAGGCTGGGTTTCTTCTCTATAGCCGCCTGCCACATCGACGTCTCAGCTTCCTGCACTCTATTCCGTACTCCTACTGCCCATTTCCTCTCACTGTCCTCCTGGACAGGGTCAGTAAAAAGGGAGTACTTGCGGCACAGATTGTGGAGACGCCTGCGCCATGGTGTGTTCATGCCCTTGATAGCTGTGTATCTAAATACATGACGGGCCCACCGCTGGTCGTTCATGAGGCGAAGACGTCCTTCGTAGGCCGCCTTGCTCCTTGCCTCGCGTGCCTCGTAACTTGACCATCCGAGGTGGCCTTGTACAGCTTCGACAGCCACACGTCCATGACACGCCAGCGCCAGTCGCCCGACCTCACGCTGACCTCTTTCCAACCACTGGCGTGTTGCTGCAGACAGGCAGATGACGGCGTTGGCGAATGTCAGCACTGGCACATGTACTGCCTTCCACAGTTCGCGCACCAGTATAAACCGGTTGCACCCCCACAGACTCCGCCGTCGCAGCACGTTGGCGGCCCTCACAGAAGCCTGTCGAACGTGCTCCTCTTGCTTGTAATAGATATCTGCGGAGGTGCAAAGGGTGACACTGAGCTTGACACACTACAATTTTTTCTGTTTCGTTCTGTGCATCTGTGGCAATGACATATATACATGAATATTACTGAGTGAAGTTATAAAATGAAACTTTTTCTTAAAATATGGGCTTACTACGAGTGATTTTTGGGCTTATTCCGTGATTTGTCGAGAGAAGAGAAATCTATTTTTAGCTGATTTAGATAATTCTTTGTGAATTCTAGTCCGCGTTCAGTGCTATTTGGCTCGCGTGTTGTCGGGATCCTCTACTACCGATAGGCAGCGTTTTCTGACCATGCTCAAAAAGTGTAGCAGGGCTTCTTTACGGTTATGGTATATGGTTGAAGGTGGTGGTTTTGGGACGTTAAACCCCACATATTAATCAGTCATATGGTTGAAGGCTAAAAACCTGAAGACTCTGCACCGACCAAAGTGAAAGCTCAAAACACACACACGCACACACACGCGCGTGCGCGCGCGAAATGAAAACATGTCTGAAGCAGTTCGCCTTATATACGTTTCAATATATCGCGCAGGCAGCGCGCGTATATTGATGGCAGATTACCATCGTTCCTGTTTAGAGTGCGCCGAGTGATTTGTATCACAAGCGACTCAAGATAAAGACGCCGTGACAGTCCTTTTTCTCTAGCGAGAACACGTGCCTTCCCCCAGTCGATTCTGTGACCACTGTGCGTATATTATCCCTGTATATGAACTTTTATAACTCTGTATATTAACTTAGTCTGTGTATTAACTCTATGCATGTATCATCCCGACCAGACGGGCTTCCGTCAAGCTTTAAACTTCATGGTTATGGTAGTGCATATTAGAAGTGTTTAAATGCGAAGCATTTCTTAGCGAACTTCGGCGGCTTTGAGCGTATCTATCTATCTATCTATCTATCTATCTATCTATCTATCTATCTATCTATCTATCTATCTATCTATCTATCTATCTATCTATCTATCTATCTATCTATCTATCTATCTATCTATCTAGCCGCAATTCGTCAGTTCCCGCACATCAGGGGCAAGATGCAATAGTGGCAAGATGCAAGATGCTTTTTGAATGCGAAGAGCTTCTTTGCGTAGTATCTATCTATCTATCTATCTATCTATCTATCTATATATCTATCTATCTATCTATCTATCTATCTATCTATCTATCTATCTATCTATCTATCTATCTATCTATCTATCTATCTATCTATCTATCTATCATCTAGCGACTTAAGTTTGGGTGTTCTCCTGGTCACCCCCTTGGCTTTCCATCGCTACTTGGCTTGCATCGCTACTTGTCTTACATCGCTACTTGTCACCGCTCCAACACCTACGGCGAGAGGAGTGGTGCGGACGGAGGAGTGGTGCGGACGGAGTGGTGCGGAAGCATTACACAGGCTAGTCAAAGAGCTGCTTCGCATCTAAAGAGTTCTTGTAAGCTAATGTTCCCAAATCGTTTTCTGGTAACCACTCTAGCCATTCATAACCGCACATTGCTTGCTCAGTGCTAACCTGTTCTTTGAGTAAGCGGAATTCAGCCCGCATACTGTCACACTGTACTTCAAATTATTTTCTTGGTACTTTGATCTTCTCGTCACCAGCAGTTGGGTGCAAAATGTTCATGATTGCAGATATGAGAAGTACGGTTTCCTGCGTGAACCAGGCCTCAATTTCTTCAACAAGAGCATCATTCATCGGCTAAAAAGCGCTGACGTGGAGATCTTCCTCCTTTGTTTCGTAAAA
This sequence comes from Rhipicephalus microplus, assembly GCF_043290135.1. NCBI lineage: Eukaryota > Metazoa > Arthropoda > Arachnida > Ixodida > Ixodidae > Rhipicephalus > Rhipicephalus microplus. Next base: position 269,065,590 of record NC_134710.1, read on the forward strand.
AAAAACTGACTGGCTTAGCTCATGTTAGCGTGTCATAAACACTTTCTAATGTCTCACATCAGAAATGCTGATTCCACGAGTCTGGCATATCTCTGTGGCACCTTGAAACAACTTTTGTAAAGGTACTCTCGTCCAGCCTGATTTGTTCGAGTGCTACTTGGAAATTTTTCACTTCCTGGAATACAGTAAGAAGATTTATTGTGGGATCCTTGAGCGTCCGGGCAACCTTGACAACCATCGACAGCACATGATAAGCCATTTCTATACAGAAATGATAGTCGAAGCTTTCGAAATGTGCAAGAAGTCTTCTTGCTTTTGCTCGCGTTTCCTGATGCTGCTTGTAGTCTATGATTTCTACTACAGCGTCTACTGAGGTGGTGTAGTTATCCCGCAAGCTTTGACAGCTTCTGCTGTGCAAGCCCATCTGGTTGTAGACAAGGGTTGCTACTTGCTGATAGCCAACTTGCTGATAGCCCATACCGCTGCCAAACACTCTTTTTCTGTCGCGGAATAGTTTTTTTTCGTCTTTTGAGAGGGTGCGGCTGGCATAAGCTATCACCTTTTCTTCTCCATTTTGCCATTGTACGAGCACTGCGCCGAGACCAATATTGCTTGCGTCTGTATGGAGTTCCGTGTCAGCGGTTTCGTCGAAGTGGGCAAGGATTGGTGGGCTTTGCAGACTTTGCTTTAATTCCTTGAATCTGGTTTCTTGTTCTGTACCCCAAGCGAATGATTCTTCGTCTTTTGTGAGTTTGTTTAGAGGTTCGGTGATTTTCGAGAAATTTCCTACAAATATTCTGTAGTAAGCACATAAGCCCAAAAATCGACGCATCTCTTTCTTGTCTCTGGGCTTTCGGAATCCTGCGATCGCCGAAGTCTTGTCAATATCAAGGCCAACACCTTCCGCGCTGATTACGTGTCCCAGAAAACGAAGCTTGTCGAATCCGAACTGGCACTTTTGTGGTTTGATTGTCAAGCCGACCGACTGGATAGCCTGAAGCACTGGCCGCAGTCTCTCTACGTGTTGGTCAAACGTCGCAGAGAATACCACAACATCGTCCAAGAAGACTAGGCATGACTCGCTTCAGCCCCACGAGGACACTGTCCATAATGCGCTCGATTGTCAGTGGCGCACAACAGAGGCCGAAAGGTAGTGCTTTAAACTCATACAAGCCATCCGGGGTTACGAAAGCAGTCTTTTCACGGACTTTTTCATCCACTTCTATTTGCAAATATACGCTTTTTAAGTAGAGTGAAGAGAAATATCTGGCGTGTGGTAGCCGATCCAATGTGTTATTAATACGTGGTAAGGGGTATACATCCCACTTGGTTACGCTGTTCAGTTTCCGGTAGTCTACACAGAATCTCAACGTGTTATCTTTTTTTCTCACAAGAACTACCGGCGATGCCCACGGGCTGCTAGATGGCTGAATGACATCGTCCTGCAACATCTCTTGCACCTGGCTCTTTATAACCTCTCGTTCTTTCGGCGAAACTCTGTAAGGGCGTTGATATACTGGCCTGGTTGTTTCCTCTGTTATGATCCTGTGCTTCATGATCTGCGTGCGACGTACTTTTGATGAGGTGGAAAAACATTCTGCGAGTTCATCTATGAAGTCTTGTAGGATTTTCCTCTCGGCTGGCGATAGACTTCGGCTGATTGAAACAGATGTTCCAAGGTCATGCGTAGTATCCGACGTAGGTGGCTCTGACACAACGACACATAAGTCGGTAACTTCAGTAAAGCTGTGTAGAAAAGCGATGGCAGTGTCTTTTGCGACATGCTGAATTTCATTTCCCAAATTGGTGAGCAGTACGTTGGCAAGCCCACCACGTAAGTGAATAATGCCTCGAGCTATGCAAATGCCTTTCTTTAGCAGCAGCTCGACATTGCCATCCACTATTCCTTCAGAGTCGACGAATGCGTCATTCCTTACGCCAACCAGGATGCTGCATCGCGGTGGCACGGTTACGTCGCCGTCGATAACACGCAACGCAGAACTTCCTGTCTCCTCGTCTATGGCCAGCTTTGTCGAGAAATAAATACTAGAATTCTGCAGGTTTATTATGGCGCTGTTAGCTAGCAGGAAATCCATCCCAATTATTACGTCTCTCGAGCATTCTGGCAGAACTAGGAAACCAGCGACATAAGTAGCACCCTGAATGCCGTTCCTGGCGGTGTATCTTCCCATAGGTGTTATCAGATGGCCCCTAGCCGTGCGTACTTTTGATCCACTCCATGACGTCGAAACTTTCTTCAAATCTTTTGCGATTGCATAGTTTACGACTGAATGATAGGCATCCGTATCAACCAATACGTTAAATTCCCACCCGTTCATTGTAATACGCAAGTCTGAAGAATTTTTTTCTTTGATGTGTTGGGTTTAACGTCCCAAAACCACCATATGATTATGAGAGACGCCGTAGTGGAGGGCTCCGGAAATTTCGACCACCTGGGGTTCTTTAACGTGCGCCCAAATCTGAGCACACGGGCCTACAACATTTCCGCCTCCATTGGAAATGCAGCCGCCGCAGCCGGGATTCGAACCCGCGACCTGCGGGTCAGCAGCCGAGTACCTTAGCCACTATAGACCACCGCGGCGTGGCGATTTTTTTTCTTTAATTATATTCGTCGTAGTTTTCTGCTCGTCGCTGCTTCGCTGGGGCCTTGACGGAGGATCTTTGCTCTGTCGGACATCAGCGGCCCTGCCTCCCCAGGTCGCTGGCTTCAGTTTTCCTAACGCGGGCTCGTTGACCGATGGTTTCGTAAATTTGGTGGTGAACTTGAACGTCGCTGACTTGGCGATCGATAACAATTTGGTGCTGATGACCTTGGCTGGTGCTGGAAGCTAGCGGCTGGAGATCTCTGCCTTGAAAGGTTCTCCTCTATTTCTATAGGCCTTTCACCATTACGCGGGCATAGAGCATACACAGAAAACCCACGGAGACCGACCCTTCGGTATGGACAGTGTCGGTAAAGATGTCCAGCTTCTCCGCAGTGAAAACAGAGCGGTGTCCTGTCAGGTGTGCGCCACACATCGCTTTTCCGTGGTATCTGCTCTCCAAGAAAAGGTGAGCTGGGCGAAGCTGACTTGCGGGCACCGGGAGTCGCGAACGAGGCTTTGTGGACGGCATGTTGGCGTAAAGCGTCTGCGTACGTTGGTACATAGCGTTCCTGCAGTGCTTGTTGAAGTCGAAGAGGCTGAACTTCTGGTTCCGGCTGAAGGATGGCGTGCCGAACTTCAGCACGGATGACGGATGTGAGGGATGAAACTGTTGGCATAACTTGTGGTTGCAGAATGTTTTGAAGCTCCTCTTTTATGATGGAACGCACCAGCTGTCTCGTTACTGTTGTCTCGCTTTGCCAAAAGGACGTCCGCGGGCTCACTACTAGCATCCCGATGGTAGTGACGGGCACGCTGCTGCAATGCTCTTTCTATGGTCGTGGCTTCTGTGTGGGATTCAGCAACGGTACGTGGAGGATTGCGAACCAGGCCTGCAAAAAAGTCCTGTTTGACTTCACGCATCAAATGGCGCACTTTCTTTCTTCGGTCATGTTCGCATCGACACGTTCGAAGAGGCGGGACATGTTCTCGATATACATGCTGACACTCTCGTTCGTGCATTGGTTTCTTGATTGAAGGGCATTTTCTGCCCTTTCCCGGCGATCCGTGTTGGCATATGCAGCAAGCAAATGCTGCCGAAAGTCTTCCCATGTCGCTATTGCCCCTTTGTGGTTCTCAAACCATATATTCTCGCTCCATCCTCCAACGAAAAGTACACGCGACTCAATTTCCTCGCCTCATCCCAGGCATTGGTCCTTGCGACCCGTTCTAAATGCTCTAGCCAGTCTTCCACATCTTTGTGCGCGTCACTGTGGAAGGGTTCCGGTAAGCATGGGGGAGACACGATGAGTTGAGATGTTGAAGCTGGATTGGCCATTTTTCTGAGATTGGCTGTTACCTTTGCCCGTGTTGCTGGACGAGTGAGTCCGAATTCAGGTGACTCACCTCGTAGGCGGCGGCTTGAACGCTGGTGTACTGGAGTAAGTTCGCCAGGCTCCAATCGCTGGGGGTCAGGGCTTCTTTCTCTTGCGCCAAGAGGACTTCCAATCATACCCCGCACCTCCACCAGAATGTCACGTAATGCAAGAGGGGGAACACACACACAATGATTTATTGAGGGCGAACTTGTGCCCAGAAAAGTAGCTATGTGACAAAGAAGACCCTTACGGAAACGCCATACATGGCCCATATATAAGTTATATCTGGCCATATATAAGCATATATGGCAGCATATGTGGCCATATATAGGCATATATGGCAGCATATGTGGCCACATATAAGCATATATGGTTGTATATCTGGCGGAGTCGGTTCATGTATGGGGTTATATACGGCCATATATGACGCGGTTGGCCCATATAAGGAGTCAAATCCGGCCAAATAAGGCACGGCCACACCATATATAACATATCAAGTGGATCCTTATATGTAAAAGTGCTCTCTTATTTGGGATGAACCACGTATATATTTAGCACCGTGATCGCACTTTTATGCGAATTGTAATATATAACAATTTGTACACAAAGCTGACCTGCTTATTTTTCATACCAATAGGAGTATTAAATATATATGTTGTTTCTGCCGTGCAAAAAAACCGAAATTTCAGGTCAGCTTTGTGTACGTGATAGTTGCAACTCAGTTGAATGCATATATGCATGCATTCGTGTAATTTAACTCGTACATTTTTCATGGCATTTAGGTTTGAAACAAGAAGTTGCAATTAATACGACGTAAATAATGTATACAAGAGCAGACATGTTTTACGAGGAAGGAATCGTGTCAAGTCACAAAACGTATTGAAGCTTCCGAACCTCGCTATTATTATAGAGCAATCCTATATAGTATTGTGTAAAGACAAAAGGCATGCAACTTATATTGTTCACATTAATGCATTGTTTAAAGTGGCAGCAAGAAATAGTAATTTCAATGCGCTTTTAGCTTCCACATCGGTGGACAAAATTCCTGATTATTTGAAAGTTTTGATGGCTATATGCTCCCTTCATATAACAAGATTTCTATTAATCCTGTTGACCCCTCATCTGCGATTGCTTTCAGCAGCCATTTACTATAATTGCATGCGCAGTGCAATGTTTCAGGGAGTATTTTCAAAAACAAAAAGAACTTACGTGAATGAAACTTCCAAGCACCATTATGATTACATTCAAGATGGAAGTTGTACTAATTTATTGCAAAAATATATCTTGCGTTTCCTTTGGCTACATATAATGTTCCTGGCTGTGCACATAGTAAATTTATCGAAAATTTTATGATTGCACAAGTGAACAATTAATTTAGTGTAATGTTTTTTGCAAGCGTCAAATAAATCTCACGTCATAGACATGTACGTTAAAAAAGGTGCAGCTGACTCACATGTGATACATATTTATTGGACAATGTAATGAAATGCTGAAGCTTTATAGCAACATTTAACGTAGGCTGCCGAATTCACAAAACTTCTATTTTGAGTCGGTGTGTCATTACTTGGTCGAGGTCACTAAAGCGCACGTGCCATCATCAGGATTAGCCTAAACATTGCCTTGTGAATACAATTAGTATGACACATTTTTTGCGGGCTGGCGTGATACCTAAGCCAAACTCTACATTATGTAAACAGCCCCTTGCTGTGCAGGCGCGTAACGATTCAAACTGCTTGCGAACATATCCTTTCAACACCAACACGGTAGTGCACTTATAAGATATGTATGCCGGTACATACCCACCAAACTGACAAGTGTACACTCGCGTATAGAGATTCATGGGCACCCGGACACTGGCATTTCATTCAATGTGGCTAGATATTTTCGGACATGTCAGAATGATATGAGTGTATTATTATTATTATTATTATTATTATTATTAATAATGTTGTTGTTGTTGTTGTTGTATTTCGCAAAACGTCCAACAGCGAATTCATATGCTGTCATACTGTGTCGTTATGTAAGTTTTATGAGATCAGTTATCTTGGTGTTCTTTTTGATAGCATGCTGAATTTTTTCTACTTGCATTAAATGTGCTGCCATGCGAGGCCTTCATTCTCTTCCTGTTGGCTCAACATCTCGCGAGAATCCGGTTCTCCTACAGCCTTCTACAAATTGTACACCGCGATATGTCGTCGTCAATTTGAGTACATATGCATATTTGATTTGGAATGGCCCTGCTATATTCAGCAGTAGCGCCACTGAGTGAGTCCAGAAAAATTTCATAAGCATTTACCCTCATTGTTTCACTAGAATCCTTTCAACACTGCTAGAATATTATATTTGCCATCAGTTAACGGCCGGCAAAATCGCGCTGAGCTGTTATTTCTTTACAAGCTAGTTCAGGGTGAGATATTCTGCCCTTCTCGGTTGTAATAATTTTGAAACTCCGCGTAAGTTATCGAGAGAGAATCGACCGTTGCATGTACCTGCCAGCTTCTTTCAACACTCTATCCTTTGCAGAATACTGAGTCTATCAAACGTCAACTTTCTCAATTCGTTATGTTTTTCATAGTCTACAGTCATTTTCTTTTTGTCAGTGAGGGCTGCCCTGTCCTAACGTAGCTTCGCACATGCACAGATTCTTCCCTTTTCCGTCTTTCAGGAAGCCTTCGGCACGGTTATGTATATTCTACATTATTTTTCAGTCTCATTCCATGAATATCTACTCTTTTATTTGTTGTTTTCAGTGTGCGTTGATTTCTTTTCGACTGCTCGTCTTTGCTCTTTTTATTGATTTGCATTTCTGTGGACAGTCTGTAATGTATTGTTTGTTTTTGTTTTCTTTTCGCGCGCGCCAGCATGAAAGACCCCATGGTTGTTCTTGGGCAGGTTAAAAAATGATTGATTGATTATTGGTTGATTGAATATTATTATTATCATTATAAATGCTTGCGAAATAAGATGATAATTCGGCTGAAACGCGTCTTCGTAGCCAGCGTACACGAAGCAGCGATTTCAGCTCCGCGGAATGCCTGTCTCAAAGGACTTGCACGTGCAGCTTTCTGGGCCCGCGGAAGGAAGTTGAAGTCCATTGTACGAAAAAACTCGCCTGACTGCTAGGGGTGCGCACAGTAAAAAAAATACAAAAAAGGGCGCCCATCGGATGGGTGGACAATTCGTAGAAAGTTGTTTGAAGGAGCGCACGTAGGCACCGTGAAGCCCTGCCGTGGCTTACACCAGTCTGTGGACAGAGCAGGAAAGAGAGTGCCGCGGCCCATTTCAAGTAACGACGAAGAAAATAGTTTGCACAAACATTCAGTCGTATGGTAATAACATTGCGTCAATAATAGTTAAAAAATGAAACGTCGTTCGCCAATAAGCTCAGGAAAATTTAGTTCTAGTGAAAAGTGCGTAAATCATTGATCTCAAGGAGTAATGTAGCGTCCATTGCAATATTCATTGTCAAGCCTGCGTGCACTGTATCCGTCCGCGTCATTGTTGTTTTTTTTTTTTGCTCGCTGGAGTCATGGGTGCTGTGCTGATCGAGTTTGTTAATTTTCATTCCTTTTGCTCTTATTTCGTGTTCAACTACTGCTCCAATTTACACAAGATAATCGCGCAGCTCTCAGGAATCTACTTCGCTGTACGTGGCAAAATTGTGGACGGACGTGGAAGTGTTTTTGTGTGCGTGTGCGTCTGTACGCTGCTGGATTGGCGATCGTCAACTTTTCGTGCGAGAAGAAAATGGATACCCACGCTTGCGGGCAAGCGTTCCTTAGAAACTTCTTCCTAAAGCAGTACGAATGGACGTGGTGGCTTTAAGGTGTGAATAGGTTATCAGGATTAACAGGCTCCTTTAAAGACAAGTCTCGGTTAAATGTTAAGGTAAGTTCATTTTCATTACCTTCGCACGTTGTTCATAAATATTATGATAACTCGAAAACATACCACATTGCATGCTTGCTGAGTAAATAACTTTATGCTAATCGTGGTTACGTCATTAGGCTGTTTTGTTTAAGCGATATGACAACACTTTCTTTTTTTTCACTTGATCCAGACAGTGCTCTATTTAATAAAAAAATCTACGTCAGGAAAATGTTGGTTTTGTGTATATTGATGTAAATATACTTGTGTTGTATTTTTCTCATTTTAACGCTTGAGGAAAAACCAAGGATAAATTACAACCTGCGCAATTACAAATGAAAAAGAGTTGCATATCTCCAACTCCAAGGGTGTCATGAGATTTATGAGCCCACGTTTGAATTTGTCTTGCGTTTGAATTTATCTTTCTTCGTCTACGTTCCACTTGTTTTTATATTTACGTGTGTTTTGATAAGGACACGCAGTTAAAATTTTGTTGCTAGTTTGATTCTTCAAACCAGGGTGCAATGTCACGGATCCAAATGGAAAAACTTAAGAATAGCCCGTAATTTCGTTTCCGCCATCTACAATCAGGGTGATATAAGTGTAAATTTGACTGGAATGCGTACATCACAGGCGACATTATCGTTACTGATGTCGCAACATCGCGTGGTTATCTTGAGGAACTGCGCATACCCGCATACATAGTTACACAAAATAATGTGATGTCACGTTTTAATCCGTGAGCACTGTAGATATTTTTACGCAAGCCGACAAATAAAATCGTATGATGCATTAGAACTTGCTACTGTGTGAAAAAACTGGGGGACCGTTAAGCTCCGTTTTTCACAGTTGAACGTGATAGCAGTATCGATCATGTTTCTTGTGTGTAATTCAATCACTTAGTGTGTACTCTTTATTGCATGATGCTACTTGAACAAATTTAATTGTGGAATAGTACTGCGTAATTGAGAAGGTTGAAAGTGTCTCAATGAAGGTTTCGCACATGACTGCATTTTGTGTAAAAAACGGGTAACACAGTTTAAAGAACAAGAAATATTATGTAATTACTGAGTTGCGCGAAAATATTAAAATACAAAAGGAACACACCTAGATGCAGCACACACTGACAACTGAAACATTGTTGGAGAAAACAGACATACGTATATATGCGGTTACAAGAACACGTGCGGTGAAAGAAAAGGATTAGATGAGCAGACAGATTGTATAAATGATGCGCTTCCAGGAAAGCTACCTCAGTAGCAAGCAACATAAGTGAGAGTTACGTGACACATGAATCCCCAGCTTTGTTTATGAAATACGCCTCTCCGATTTCCCGCGCTATACCGTGTCACTAAATCTAGCTTTAACTACCGTATTCCAAACAAGGGCGTGCAGCCACACTCTCAACAATATGATGATTGGTTAGAGAATGGTTGTTAATTCCTTTAGAGAAGCTTTGTGATCTACAATTATATAAATAAATTCTAAATAATACTTCCCACATGACAGCGCAGTGCCGTCCATCACACGATGTTCACACTGTGAAAGAAAATGATCAGATGTCTGCTCATTTAATCATTTTTTTTCCACCTCACGTGTTGTCGTAACCGCATACATATGTCTGTTTTCTCCAATGAAGTTTCAGTTGTTAGTGTGCGCTGTGTCCAGGTGTCTTCCTTTCACACTTCAAATTTTTTCGCGCAACTAAGTTAAGATGAAGTACCAACTCGCCCAGCAGAACGTTCTTCTCAATATAATGTGTGTAAAATGTTTTAGAACTTTATGCACCCACTACGCAGTCGTGAGAGAATACGTGCAGTAACCAGTGTGCCTTTTGTAATGGTTGGCTGTCTTTAGACCGCGAAGTCACGTTGGTAATAACGTGTTGTGATGCTTGATGACAATGCACGCTTGTATCATGCAATATAGCTGCGATATTAAATGTTTGGTTGTGAAACCTGTATGCAGGATACATGTATTTGTTAAGCATGACAGTTATTTTCCTTGCATTTACAACAAGAGGAAGTTATTCATGCTTTATTTCCAAGCAGATGCATAGCTGTGTTGTAGAGCATTTGCATGCCATGCAAATTGCCTGCATGATTTCGATCATCACTCATATCCGAAAATTTATAATATTTGTTTTATTTGCATTCTCTCAATTTTCGATCATTGACAAGACGATTTTTCACGGAGAGCCACTGATGCCTACACCGGAATTTTTGCAGAATGAGCTCTTTACCACTGTTACATTAATGATGCATTATTGGCAAAATGGAAAGTCGATTACGTTTACAAAGTACATTTTTAGTGTCCCGTTGGCAAGAAATATTGTTAAATGCCTCCGTTCCCACGCACACAGAGACCTATAGACACCAGTTTTAGCAGTCGTTCTATAGGTTATTAGTCACAATACTTGTACATAACAAGCTTGCATACCAATCACTTTCGACCGAACTCTTTAAAAGTTGATTATCAACTCATTTAAGTTATTCAATGCACACGCAGTTCATACGGTCAATAGCAAGTCAATATTTCGTTTTGACTGACTATGGACGCTCCATTGACACACGAGAAAAGTTTTAAACATAACACACTGTGAAAGATATCTTTACGAAACTCAAATTGGGTTCTTTTATGCTATTTATTTTTGTCAAGTCGCAATCGATAAAGCGGAATATTTACTTGCACCGTACTATGTCTCAGACCGTGTTGACCATAGGTTCAAGATAAGAATAATCGCATGCAAGACTGACGTGTTTCAAAATGATTTTTTACCAAAAGAAAATTACAAGATGGAACCAGCTGCCTTCTAGCATTGCCTCTACACTCCCAAATATTTGTTTTATTTCATGTTAGAATTGTTCCGATTTATATGTTAGAACATGTTCCGATTTATATATGAATTTCTCTTGCAGATTGTGATTCAGGTGACTTTGATTATTTGTTTGGCTATGTATTTTTGTATTCTACTTTTCGTAAATGCTCCCTCAATGTAATGCCAATTGCTGCTGTGGGTAATGAAATAAATAGATAAAAAAGTGTCGATAAGTAAGCAATATATTTAAGCACAAAGAATGTGTCTCTTCAGGAAAAGTGGACTAACAGTGACATGTGCCCACCACAAGCTTTAGATATGATGCCAAGTTACATTCTAGCAAATAGTTGTTGAGAATAACTTGAGATATATTGAGGATAACTTAATTGAACAAGAATGTTCAGGGGGTATGTACTGCCTTTGTTTAGGAGATGATAGTGGCTGCATGCAGACCTTTCAACAAACAGGTATATTTCTAGCTGAAGAATGATTTGAGCAGCTATATTTTTTGCCGGTGACACAAGCTGAACTAATATAGATGAATCATTTGAATGGCTTTATATAAAGGTATCCATATAAGGCCATATATGAGAGCATCCATATAAGACCTTATATGGATGCTTCTATATATAGCCATATATGGCCATATACAGCAACACCCATATATGGGGATATAAGGCCCATATATGGCTATATCAGGATTTGGACATATCAAGTTATATACGGCCCATATATGGGGATTCCATATATGGGCCAGATATGCCCAATTCCTGATGTAGCCATATATGGGGATTTTTATATAAGTGCATATATAGGATTTTTGTAAGGGGAGTCTGCTAAAAGCGTTCCGCCTACGTGTCCCTTTCTGAACAACAACTAGGTCAGTCTTCCCGGCTCGGGCTCGTGCACCAGAGGCATGCGCTGCTTTGTGTCAAGAGGTGTGAGCACGCGCGAGGCACTGTATAGACGCCCTCATAGCGTCGCGTTGGTGTCGAGGCACTGTAGACGCCCACATAGCGTCTCGTTGGTTGCGGGGCACTGTAGACGCCCACATAGCGTCTTGTTGGTTGCGAGGCACTGTATACGCTTACATAACGTCCCGTTGGTTTTCTTCGTAAAATGATTCGTAGGAGCAATCTCTGTAGCAATATTTTATGGCGTCTCCTTTCTGCTGTCCGTACTTCTTCACTGCTTTAAATGCTCATGAACACGGAGCGTGACAACGTCGCCGTCGCGTCAACACAGTGTCCACTTCTCTCGCATCCGATTCATGCCTGACCTCAGCCCGGCAATGATTGGTATGTGGTGTTTAACGTTCCAAAACCTCCATATGATTATGAGAGGCGCTATAGGCCTTCGGAAATTTCGACCACCTGGTGTTATTTAACGTGCACACAAATCTAAGCACACGGGCTTCTCGCCTCCATCGAAAATGCAGCTGTCGCAGCCGGGATTCGATCCCGTGACCTGCGGGTCAGCAGCCAAGTACCTTAGCCACTAGAGCAACGTGATGGGGCGTAAAAATTTCCAGAACTTGTAAACCTGTAAATATCGCACCGTACAATCGCAGACAATAAAGACAGATGCACGCCACAATCACAGTTGCAAAAACATGTAGACGTATAATGCACTAGAAAAGGTACCGTAGTAAAATATTGGCCCCGTATCTGAATTTTAATCTGCAAATGTCGTCGAAAGACGATAGTCTTGCGTGTGGAGAAAGTGAACAAGACATTTATTTGATGTTCTGTGCAAGAAAATCAGTTATTGGTATTCTGGAGGCGCTTCGTTAGAGTGCCCCGAGCATGCAGCGGAGGCGAACGAGTGCATCAAGTCACGTCACACGTGAAACATGAGTGTCATCTGGCAGCTTTCTAAGAAAACAAAGCGCGTGGCTGTGAGACGGATGTGCGCGCCCATCTCAGAGGTTATAAGGTGTAGAACGCAAGGCGACGGGTAAGTGCCATCACCATCGCGTCTTAGCAAAGCGTTGGAAACACTCGCCTTTCCGTGCAAGCGTTGCATGGTCAGGGCAGCGTGATAAGCGCTACGGTCCTTAAAATTACTTGTGTATGCCTTTTCTAGTAAAAGACGCACATGCAGATTATATACGTCTTCTTATAGTGCCGCAGGCATGCGCAATAATTGCTTTTTTTAATTGACATTGCACAAGCATGAATGCTCAACCTTGAGCAACATTGGTGGGCGCTGTGGGTGGGGTCAGCTGTTTCAAGTACCCGATACCGTTAAGAGTCGACAAACAGACAAATGTATAGACAGACAGACAGACCAAAACTTTTCCGTCGAAGGTCCCCAAGAAAGACTATCTATCGTCTTTCATAAATAGTACGCGTGTTTCTTTGAAGCAGTGAGTGATGTGCTGCCATTTTATGGCTGGCGTGAAGCTGCGCAGCACCACCGTTTTTGGCCTGAGTGACCCCTCTTGTCATTTTTATGTGATATACTCTATGGATCATCTGGCAAGTCGTGAGGCGCGTCAGCGTTTGTCCACGTGCTATCGAATATTCTAGCGTTATCGCTAGCGCCGACGTACGTTCCAGAATAATCTGCAATGTTCGCGAAGTGGGCGTAATCTTAACAAAGTGATCTACTGCAGTCTTGAAGCTTCTCGAACACTGCAGGCGCTGTTTGCGCTGAGAATCACTGGCAGTAAAACGGGGCGATAACACAACCCGAGGAGGGAATGTGGCAATATAAAATTTTAAGTACCAAACCCATGATATAATTAGGAAGCACGCTGGTGTGAGACTCCAAAATGATTCCGAACACCCGAACTTTTTAACGTGTACCTAAATCTATTTGAAGTGTAAGGCGCGACGACGACAACGAACAGAGGGTGTACACACACCGAGCGCCACTTCTGTTTGCATTGAGCGTCATTACACCATATGCTTGAAATATGCAAAATTAACACGCCTTGCCTGCCATTATTACTCCTGAATCTAAGCATAGTGTTACTACGTTTCGCTCCCATATAAATGCAGCTGGCTTATGCCGGAATCGAACTCACGACTTCAATCCTAGCATCGCAACCCTGCTAACTTATCGGTGGGTGTTCCTTGCAAGACCTGTACGTATAAACGCTCAGCGCGAACACGCAGCATACATCTGTTGGCAATTAGTGGCGACGAAAAGTCTACAGCCATCAGCTGAATAAAACACTTGCGTGGATCACGTTACGGTATTTTAACAGTGGTGTATTAGGCTAGCAAGCTCAGCTGCTTTCGCATTACAGCATAATTGTCTCGGAAAGCCGGTGCCCAATCTCGAAATCTACAGCGATTGCCTATTCGCCGTAGCTTCAGTTTACAATCTAACCATCACGGTATCCCCGTTAATAGTTGGTAATATCGTGCATGAAAAAAATTATTCTACTTGACAAGACCGCGGAAGTATCGACGAACTGCCATATTTCACTCTTGATGTCTTTGCTCTTCGCACTGCTTATATCGGAAACGTAGAACTTCAAGGATAGTTTGCAGCTCTTTTCATTTTTAAACTTTTGTAGCAGCTCGCAATGCAACAGGAGTGTGTGGTTACTTTCCAGGATGACGAAGGCACTGCGCCCGTAGCGCGTGCGAAATGCGAGATAAAAGCCCCAAGGAACACGTCCTCGGTGCGCTGTTACGTTTGGCCCGGCAGTTCATCTAGGCAGACGCCATTGTGCGTAATATGGTCTGATAGAGATGCTTTCAACCCCATCGGCGCCCAGTCTGCAAGATGCTGTCCTGTAGATGTTCCAGGAAGCAGTCGGGTCTCAACGAAAGCTTCGCGAGACAAGCCTTTTGTTGAACGGGCTCGAACAGCGTGTTACGGCGCCACTGTGGCTGGTCTCATTAAGTCAACCTCTCGACTCGGCTTTTGTCATCTACGCGAGGCCATCGCAACGCACCGACCACCAGGAAGCGTGGGAACGCGTCGAAGAAGCCGTTCTCAGGGGTCGACCCACTGGTCGCGGGATTAAATCCCGGCTTTGGCGGCTGCATTTCCGATGGAGGCGGAAATGGTGTAGGCCCGTGTACTCAGATTTGGGTGCACGTTAAAGAACCCCAGGTGGTCGAAATTTCCGGAGCCATCCACTACGGCATCTCTCATAATCATATGGTGGCTTTGGGACGTTAAACCCCACAAATCAATCAATTCTCAGGGGTCGAGCGTTTGGACTGCCATGTTCGTGAGAGTTCCGAGAGCCTGTAGCTGAAAACAGCCGTGGACCGCTACTGACATTCGGGTCAGCGACCGTATCCCCGGAGGAGCTCAACATTCCTTCTCCGGACTCTACCTCCTTGCCCTGTGGTGCCTTCAAGGGGGGGGGGCGCAATTGTGTGGTGCGCTCGTGCTACTATTGGACCGTTTTGCCTAGCCGAGTGGTGCAATATCTGCACCCTTTCTGGTGGGTGGACCATTGAGACTTCGTCACCTGATTTGTGGCGAGAGTGCTCACTGCCTCCTTCGGACCTCCGTTTAAGGAGACGGTGGGCCATAAAAGCCGAAGCATTTTTCTAAATAAGAGCGGAATCATGTGCTGAATCATGAGCTGGATCATGAACTGAATTTCTGTTGTACATGATGCGGGATCTTCTGGATCTCTGTACAGTTCCTATTTTTCATCTATAATGTGAGTAAACCTTCGTTCTTTCTCTCCCAACGCGTCCCTCACTGGCGAAGATCGGCTATGCGGACGATGGCGGGAATCCAGCTACCCTAAAAAAAACCCGCCGTACCTACTATCGAGCCCTTAACAACTGATGGCAGCGGTGGGATGCCATCAACTTCCTACCTTTTACAGCGCACAATGGGAAAACTAAGCAAGCGCGACCCATCCGAGCGACTGGAGCTTTGCCCTCTCTCCGCTAGGGTGGCGAACGCCACTGCACAAACTTGAGCCTGTCTTCCCTACTGATTACATCATCACAGCATGCAGATACTCAAATGAGGTCGTTCTGCGTTCTATTGTTAGGTGTGCAAAGCGTTTTTGGGTCCAGAGTGAAGATGAGTTTTCAAGACAGGATGGTATTGATTCAAGAGATTAACAATCTCTAAGAACAGACTTTTTTTCTGTGCTTTCCTTGCTTTCTTTATGCACTCTAAAAGGCCTGCCACCCTTCGCAACTAGAATCACACCGTCAACAATACCCCGTAAAAATTTTAGGTTTATTTTTCGTTTTTCTTCTCTCAAAACGACATGCATCAATTCACCCACCGGTTTACATTTCCTGTAATAGTTCCAACACAGGATGCTTTTTAAGTGACTTTCGGATTTTTCATGAATCCTGACCTTCTCTACGGCTTTCTTCCGTCTGTTGAAGCCCACGGAGACGAATGATGGATCTGAACGACCCTTCCACGTTGGACTGTGCTGCGGAAGAGCACGCAAGTAAAAGCAAAACGCAGCGTCTTTCTCGATGCTATATTGAAGCCAGCTAAACTCGTCGTACCAGCGTGCGCAAAACCTTCGCGTATCGTCTGCTGTCTCTTTTTGCGGGTAGTAATCGAACCGAGGTTGAATAGGGCCATGCATAAGCCTGGTGCGCCTGTCAGTGTGATGGTCGTCGGACGGCAATGACCGCGAAGGGTCATCGTCACTCGGTGCGCAGCTTAAGGTCTTCATAGTAGAGCACTCTTCTTCGTCGCTGTTGAGTTCAGTCGGGCAGTTGTCGTCTCCTTGACAAGAAGGTGAAACCTGAAGAGGCATACCTTAAGGTGCTCATTTCCGTCCACATGGATGGATGGTTCATCGTTTGTCTCACATTCATGAGGCTCTGAAAGAAATTTTGGTCTTCAGCTCACGCTATGAATATTACTGTTGGACGTTAACGAGCAATTTCTGTAAATTTAAACGCATGCATGAAAATGAACAGCTTACCTGTACGAAGGAGCCAAGCTCGCATCTTGTCTCTTTGCATTCTCCATTCAGCCTACTTATCTCGTCGGCTTGCTGCATGCCATCACATCGCTTTCTGCACAGATAATTCCGAACGCTTGATGATCTCCGGCTGGCACATATCCAAGGTTTTTTTTTTCGTCGGGAACAGCAACTTGCGGTAAATTTCCTGCGGGAATCAGTGTGTGATGGGGGCGTTTTGCAAGTACTGACGAGTAAAACTGCAAAGATCTAGAATTGAATCAAGTGCAACAGGTATGCCTGTGAAGTATATCTACCTTTGTTAGGAAATGAGCCACCGGATTAAAGGATTCTCAAAATAATTGAACAGGGTGATTCCACGGAAGTTTGAACAAAGCATGGCCAGTCGACCTCCTAAATTTAATTAAAATCTTTATATATTGTTGCCTGATGAGTGGAAAGAAGAGATCCACCATTGGTTTTGCCGGAAAAAATTTTGCGATCGAAGCACAGTAAATCAGTAATGACGAATGGGTGGAGTGCCACACATATATCACCCCACCAAACAGCAAAACAAATAATGCTTTGCTGTTTTTTCCATCTTTGGCGATGAATTACAGAAAATAAACTGAAGCTACGTACCTGAAACATTTTTGCTACGTACACGCATGTCTTCGTTTGCACTCAATTATTCATCGCTTCTCTGGGTAGCGTAGATATTCTCAAAAAATTTTGAAAATTGGCCAAAAAATGCTTTCTTGCCTACTTGGCAGGTCTTTATTTGAGAGCGGCTAAAGTTCCGCACTACGTTCTCAGCTTGCTTATTTATAAAACTGCTCAAGCCTATAATTATAAGACTTAATAAAAATATTAAATCGCGCTAACTTCAAGAAAACACCGCGCAACGTAAAATTCTTACAGCTATTAAAATAAAATCGTTTTGATATTTCTTAAACATTCTCCACAATGCAGCCGACGCTATTTCAGTGGTGCTTGCCTCTTAAGGAAGGGAAGTGTACGCCTGCACTCCATAGACTTAGCTGGTAGGAAGTCCGATCTACCTTTGCGCAAAGGCCCGATTCTACGGGCCGTAACTGCGAGTAAAAGCCCATTATACGCAATATAGTTTTGTTTATTGTGCAAGATGATGTACAAGATAATAAGTAGGGAAAGTTTAAAAACAATGAAAAGTTTTCTTTTATTCGCCGTCTCAATATTATGTTTCATGAAGTTTTCTTGAAGTTCGTGCGATAACACCTTTTTATTGAACAGTCTTATAATTATAGGCTTTAGCAGTTTTATAAATAAGAATGCTGAGAACGTAATGCGAAATTCTGGCAGCTCTGTCGTACGCCATTTTTAATATGAAGACCTGCAAAGTAGGCAAGAAAAAACTTTTGGGCCAATTTTCAGATTATTAAAAAATATCTACGCAACCCAGAGAAGCGAAAAATAACTGAACGCAAGCTAAAACATGCATATATTGTCACTTGTCCCGTTAATTAGGGAAGCAATCGCCGGGCTAATACGAAGGGCCGAAGTATCGGCCCCCCGAACTGTACCATGAAAGCGCGGAAAATTTAGAAGTGGTCCTATTTTGCGCGCCAGAGGACGCTGGTTGTGGTCTAAAGAACGAGTCCGAGCCGAGAGTTGATAAACAAAAATAGATTCTCAAATACGGCAGATCAAACTATACAAACTTGCGCACTTCGCAGTAGTCCAATACAATATGTCAACAATCAAGCAACGGGCTACACAAAATAACCAGCTACACTCAAAACAACGAACACAAGCAACGATCCACGCTACAATGCGATCTCATGCATTAAACAAACAAGACACTTAAAGGCTAAAAAGTTCGTCAAACTTATTCAGTCCAAAGTTCTCGGAATAAATCTTGAATGATTCTCTTCCTGGAACCACAGTGTTTTATTATTTAACCGTGCAACCTAGCTACTAGAAATGGAAACGCAGAAAAACGCCACGCACGTGGAACAGCGCTATTGGCTGCACTGAGTGAAAAAAAAAAAACGTTATTCTTGGTTCTCACATGTGAAACGCCGTTATGTATACCATGCTAGACATTCTCATTTTTTCACAATTCCCTGCGGAAAGGTGGGGAAATTTTTACTGCTGATTAAAAGCAAACGTGCTGCTTTACTCGCTGTGTGTGATTCGCAGCTTTATGACGGCTCGTCCAACACCTGCTAAATATCGCCGGGTCGGCGCTTATTGCCACCGGAGATGGATGTTGCGGCTATCTCTATGCTAAAGAGGACGACGACGTGTTGGTGTTCGAAACATACAACAGCCGCCGTCTTGACTGATGGACTATTTTTCAAAAGTGAAGTAGTAAATACATCCACAGCAATATTGTGCATCTACAATAAACTTTCAGCTATGCACTTCATGTTTAGTCCACTGAATGCAAGAGAGCAACGGTGCGAATCGGCCGGATAATCACCATGGGCAGGCTGTTTTCCTCTTTCGATACCGTAATTTCGGTGCACGGAACAAAAAGTAACAGTGAAATGTTATTTGCTCTTGCTAATCAGCCAGCAGAAGCGCCTGCGAATAATTCTTAGCCCGCGTGCGTCATGACAGGTGAGGACGAGTATCGTTCGCCGCAGCACCGGTCAACCGACTGCGACCATATCGAACAAAACTTGGCTAAAGATGAGGTTACCGCGTGCAAAAATCAAACAGGATGCGAACATTCGAACAATAAATCGCAATACAGTATCCAGCAACTTTGCAATTCCTGACTCAGCAAGCTCCGGTGAGCACAGCAGGCCACGTACTACTTTCCGATAGTTGGGACCGTCATGCCCGAGAACCTCCCACCGCCTCCTTTGCATTGAGAGCCGTATGCACTGCCGTTCTCGTCATGGGATCTAGCCTTCCATCCCTGAGACACGCAACAGCTCAGTGGCAAAGGAAAACAGAGAAGCTGCGGCGCCAGCCATTTTCGGAGAAGTGGTCGCGAGCTTCGAAAAATACCGCTTTCGACCGCAGGTGATATGAACTGAACTCCCGTGAAGACCAACGCTCACGGTAGGCTTCTAACACACTGCATCGTCTTTGAAGTGCAACAGCTGCATAAAAACGCACATTAGGAACTCTAGCTCGCTCTCAACAACGCGGTCACATGACTGGCGATTCAGACGACGGCGTCATCAAGGAACCCCAAAGCCCCTGCAAAAGCACGTGACTGTTGCTGCCCTTTTCGTTCTGCAGTTCGGATTGCGAGGGCCTCTTCGGGAGCATGACATCACGAAGTCAGCCGTTACAAGTCAAGTTTTGAAGCTAACAGTAGTGTCGGCCAAACACGCGACATTTTTCGGCAATATCACGCAAGCAACAAGACTTGCCGAGAATTCGGGGTGTGGCGCTCTGCAGCTTTTATTTTCATTGCATTATACTTTTATCGAAGAGTGCTGCTTCGGCACAGCCGGTCGGCTTCGGATTGCCTGAAGTACAAGTATTCACTAAAGGGTTGCATGTCCGCCCCTCAGTAAATACTAAACCGTGGACTTTGAGCCCCCCCCCCCCCCTAGGTAGTTAGGCCCCTCTCTTCTTTCCTCCCCCACGTGCGCACGCTGATGCCATGGTGCATGGCACTTGCAAGTTTTGATAAATTAACGTCAAGTGTTTCTCACACCAAGTTCAAATTAAAGCCACACGCGCAACATGACGGAAATAACGGTAGTATTCCGGCACAAACGATCTGAAAAAAGAAAGAAAAGTGACCTTTCTCGGTCGTGTCGACACTTACCGTTGAAGAGTGCTTTAGTGATCGAGTGGACGCTGAGCCTGCCATCGCGAGCTAGGAAAACCCTAGTCACTCAAACCTTCCCCTTCGGCGTGGATGGCGTGTGCAGAGGCCGTTAGGACCACATATCCGGCCCGTAGGCGAAGCTCAGCTCCAGCATCGAGCGCTACTCCACGCTCATCCACCGAGGGGCCGCATCTTCCATGGCTGTGACAAATGCCGGGAAAGCCAGCGTCACGTACAGAGGGAGCCGCGCCGTGACAAACTGCCGATGCGAGTCGGGCTCCTACAGGCAATTGGAGCGTTAAAAGGTGTCGCCATATAAGAGATGAACAAATCAGCTTTTACGAAAGTTTGAACAAACCTATTATGAGCCGTTTGTATTACTAGTTTTTTGTGCTCTAATGATGCATGCCTTGCTAACGATGTTCCACCTAATGAAGGGGTGGCGATCGGAACACGCGGGTAATCCGCCGCGATGGAGCAGTGGTTATGGTAATCGGCTGCTGACTTCGAAGGTGGCGCGCATTCGATCCAGGCTGCGGCGGTTGCATTTAAATGGAGACGAAATGGTAGGGGTCCATGTACTGTGCGATGTCAGTGCATGGTAAAGAACACCAGATGGTCGGAATTTCCCAAGCGTCCGGTACGGTGTCTCTCCTAATGATATCTTGGTTTTGGGGCGTTAAACCCTAGATATTCCTATTATTGGACTTCGGGGGTAGTACTACTATACTAGCTGGACCTGGATGGAGATATATTGATCTGTTTTCTAGTTTCGTTTCATTCTTTAAAGTCAAGGAGCGAATAAGCTTCTCGGCGCTTACTGATTGCATGCTTACAGTTCCAGGTAAGGAACCCCAGGTGGTCGAAATTTCCGGAGCCCTCCACTACGGCGTCTCTGATAATCATATAGTCGTTTGGGACGTTAAACCCCACATATCAATCAAGTTCGAAGTAAGGGGACATCATCCGGTAGGGAAATCGTAACTGTGTTTTTTCAAACCAGATATGTCGTCAAGTGAATATACTTTGCCCCCATCCCTTGCCTAATGGACCAATGCTATTACTGTACATTCCTACGCGGCTGCGACACTATCGTGTAGCTCTCGCATCATACAGAGGGACATGACGAGAGCTCAGACGTTAACAATGTGGGCTGTGGATGTCCAAGTCCCGTCACATGACCACTGAGAGCCATGACAGAGTCACGGAAAAGGAACGTGTCTACATAGCGATTCTTCACAAGACTATACACGCAGGCCTTTCGTCTAGTGGACTTCAAGAACTTTCAACATCTTTGCGCTGCCTCTGAGCTCTGTGATCGCTCTATCGATGATTAGTAATAGGTACTATATATTTATTATATGAGTTTATTGTTACATTTATCACTGCGATTTTAAATCACATTCCTGTTTAAAAATAGTAACAAATGCAAGCAATAAAGACACGTATATAGAGATTTACTATGTAAGCACCTAACTCATCAGGTAGCCGTATATGCTAGAAAAGAAGTTCAGTGGTTGTCCATCATTAAACTTCTCCAATGGCTTGCCCCATGAAAGAGGCGCCTTTTTTTTTAGTTACAATACGTGGAACATACAGAAGGAATAGACAACCATGCCCGGACCGCAGAGTCCGGCCGTTGTTTTTAGTGCTGCCACAGCACAACGTATCTAGAACGATCTCAAGAACTCAGCAAATTGAGAGCCCCATCTTAGACCCGGGCCCAGCCCCTAACATAGAACTTCAGGCCCGAGCCCCCAGAGAAAACTACTTTACCCGGCCAAGCCTGGCTGGTAACGGTCAGGCTCGATCCTCGACGTCTGCCATGTTGTGACCGGGGTTTGCGGCACCGGAGATCCGGGATCCAGATGTCGAGGCAGGAGCAGGTTGAACTTCGTAGAGAGGGTTTATTTACATTATCTACATGGCACGGGCTCTCTGGCCCGAATGTCTACATTGAAAGCTCTACATCACAAAGGGCTGTCTATTTAACAAACTCCGTGAACCACCCTACGCAGCCCGCGAAAGCTGAATAAATACACTCTCATCTCCCCAGATCACTAGATCGTGGAAGAGGTCCGTACACAAATCCAATAACATGACGATAGTTATAGCGCGAAAACAAAACGACGACACAGAGACAAGAAGGACACGAATGTCTCTGTGTCATCGTTTTGTTTTCGCGTTATAACTATCGTCATGCCATACCAACTAGCCCAAGCTGCCACACTTCCAATAACATGTCCCGCTGCACACACAAGTGTAATTATGCTGGCACCGTCCCAACATACACAAACACACAAACACGTGTATGATCCCGGCGATGCTGCCTCCTTCGGTGAATCTTGCTTGTGCGGGGTGTAACGGTTGACGAAGGAGGAAGCAGGTCGTTGGAGGATGCGAAAAACAGGAACATGGTTTATGGTACTATTTACACATATTTACAGAAAAGAAGGGATAGTGGTTTCACAAACCACGAGCGTGGTGGTTGAACGTTACATAGTTCAGAGCCCGATGTCCAGCACTCTGCCGCGTCGTTTTATGCCCTGTCGGGCTCCTCCTCTCAGAGTCGAACACCAATCACGCACACACAGGTGAGGGAGGCGAGCATGCAAGGTCCACGTGAACACTGCACGGTGGTGGCGCCAGCAGGGCTCTTCCGCGTCGTGTGTGTGCCGCCACTCGAGAGTTCCCACGATCCTGGCAGCATACTTCAAAGGGTCCGCCGATTTTGTTCGCTCAATTAGCGGGGTGATCTGCGGTGGCCGTCAGTCTCCTCCAGGAAGAGGCTGTCTTTGTTGGCCTCTCTCGAATGGTTAACGGCGTCTTGGCGACACGACGTCTCGTCCTCCGGCTAGCACGTACAATGCATGACGAGCATAGGCAGTCGGCCGGTCGGCTTGGTGAATGGGGATCAAAAGGGAGCGCCGCTCCTCGGTCAGCTCTGGCGCCGGCCACGCCAGCCCTCCTGTCGCCCGACGAGTCGACGAGGTCATCAGTCACGCTGCTGCTCGAAGGGACGACCAAAGGGTCCGCACTTGAAGGACGGGACTCGCCTCTGCCCGCCGCCTGGTCTGGATAATCACTCAAATACTTGACAGCGTCCGTCAGACTGGGCGCCGAAGGGATTGAGAGACGAATCCCCAGGCCAAACCTAACAGCTCCTCCGCCGCCCGGAAAATCTCGGCTGGCCAGCGCTCCCAACCGCTGGGCACGAAGAGAATGGGTGGTGACGAGGACGATGGCCTGGCTTTTCTCTCTCCAGCTGCGAACTCGAAACCAACTCCCAATCCAGCTCACAATGACTGACAACAGCAAGGCGAACCACACAACACAATACCATGCTGCAGTCAAGCACATTGGACCCGCTTACAACCCTCCAGGCTTCTCGAAACACAAACAAAAGAGAAACCTGTACGCTAAAATTTTGAAACAATTTTGTGCCGCCAAAGTTACAACAATCATGGATGTGGAGATGCTTACTAAAGATGGAACAAATTGCCGTGTGAGAAAAGCACACAAAGGCAAACACAATTTGGCCCCATATAACCGTAATTCCAATTTTACAAAACTAGCTTTCTCCTACCACCCGCCCTACTAAGTTGTAACTGACATTTAATTTCATGACTAACATCATGAAATACAACTACCTAAATTACACGCAAAGGCAGCCCGAACCCACGAAAGGTAATTGTGCGCATTCTTCATTCTCTAATACTTAACGTAGTCGTGAGTGCCTACTTGTAGGACGCCCTGACGCCAATGAAAACTTACTCGCAGCAGATCAAACTGCGTCCTATAAATCCTAGAACTGTATGTCTAGCCTCAAAATTTGGTTAACGCCATGCTCTCAGCTCAAGTGATCATATAATCCTTATAAGCAATCACTAACACAACAAAATGAAGTAAACCTGGTGTACTAACACGCTCATTTGCTGGATGTAGTTTCATGTCAGCCCATGGTTTTAAAGAATGCACATGACTTTGCTGTGCGCTCTCGCACGACATCTTACTTTCATCCAAAGAGCGCTAGCATACCAACACGCACCTCACCATAGGTGAT
The DNA here is from genome assembly GCF_043290135.1 of Rhipicephalus microplus. Classification (NCBI taxonomy): domain Eukaryota; kingdom Metazoa; phylum Arthropoda; class Arachnida; order Ixodida; family Ixodidae; genus Rhipicephalus; species Rhipicephalus microplus. The sequence continues at coordinate 269,089,964 of NC_134710.1, forward strand.
ATCTCTCTCACCTAGGTATCCTCAAACCCTCATCTGAACGTAAATTTTCTCAAGATATCGAACTGTGTAAATCCTTAAAACGCATCTCTAATCTCAACGTTCGATATAACATAACGCTCAGCGAAAGAATTCACCTGATCCCTGAGCACCTACTTAAATAACAAAGGGAAATGCAACTCGTGTACTAACACGCTCATTTGCTGGGTGTAGTTTCATGTCAGCCCATGTTTTTAAAGAACGCACATTGCTGTGCGCCCTAGCACGACATCATACTCTCATCCAAAGAGCGTCAGCACACCAATCGCACACCTAACCATAGGCCATTTCCCTGTAACACAACTAAAACACTTACAATGCTTACAAATACGAGAAGTGAAATCTGTAGCTAAACAAACTAACCGTGGAGATGACACAGGCATACTACTGTAAAATCAAAATTAAACAAACATGCATGCTTCTACTAAAACTCCTGTGTTCGACTCTCCAGCTTACAGCTGTTCCTCACTTAAATCGTACACGCGGGGGTCGAGGTCTTGGTGAATTTCGGGGACGCCCGGGTCTACAACGAGCACGTGCTTCCAGCTGAACGGCAGCGTTACGCCTCATTTGCGATTTCGGCCGTCCGCTGTCAATCCGGCGGAGGGAACCCGAGCAATGCAAGGGAGAGAGTGACGGTGTCCTATTTGGTCTAGCCGAGCGGTGTTTAGCTATTGTGGTCTTTCTTCTAGGACCACGTCGACACTCTTTTCCGTGAAAGGCTCTAAATCTCCACCGCGCATACCGTCGCGTGGACTTGCACCATGGCCTACCGCTTCGCCGCTGGCGTTTTGCTGCACGACACAAAGGCCTCCCCGGCGAACTGGCCAGTAACCTACCCCCTTCTCGTTCGCCCGGCTGATGGCCATCTTTAACATTCCTTCGTCGCTTCGCTTTCCTACGGCAACGTTTGCTACCGACCCTTTTCTCACAACTGGGAAATTGATCTCTGGTTGCGTTATTGCTGGCTTCACACCTCAAGGGTACTTCTGCACCACCTGTCACCTTACCTCGGCCCTTCGGTCTCTTAGCACTGTTGTCACGTCGGGCCGATTCACCTGTACTGAACCTGCATTCGCGCGCGCCCTGAAACGTGCAGTCGATAGAACCGAAGTACCGACGACTTACGCGGGAATGTATTCGCGAAGAACCCGCTTTTCTTTTTCTTGTCTGGTGGCTCGGACGCATACAAACCGACTTAGACGTCGATGCAAAGTGCCTAGTACTACTTGCTACGCTCGAAGCTTTTGCGCCCTCCTTTACACGCGTAGTACTGTTCGTCTCCCTCGCGGCTTTGCGGCGTCTTTTCCGTCTGCGCCGCTTCTTGCGGCTCGTTGCCGAGCCTTCCGATTTGATCCCAAGCTCGTCAACTCTCTCACAGTATTCGTTAGCTGTCAAACTCGCGCCGTCTAAATGATTTTCGAGAAAATCACCTATTCCACACTCTAGATCGGCGGACAGCTCGACGCTCACAGAAACAGTGCAGCTGCTTTCCCGCAAAAAAACTCGCTCGTCTTGCTGGGAGCTGCCTACAACCACACTGTTCTCATCCTCTACCTTCGCTGCTTCTCCTGAGCTTTCTCCGGTGTTCTTGCCTACTTCGACCTCATTTGCAAGATCCACCGTCGCGACAAACACAGTTGAGGTCTGTACCAGCTGTTCTACAGCTATCCTAGCTGTTTCGCTAACAGTTGACTGGCACAGCACCTCGTCGCACTTGCTCTGGCCTTCATCGGCCTCTCTACTCCTCGCAGCATCTTTAGCAGCACTCAAATTTGGTTCTTCATCGAACCTGCTGCTGTCTTTAAATGTGCTAGCCTTCTCTACAACTCTGGGCTGCACCTCACTCACTTGATTATCGCACTTCTCGTGCGCTACCGTTGCGGATGGCTGAATCTTCCGCCTCATTGCCTCGATTTTTTGTTCTAATTGTTCGAGCACCAAGGCGCGTGCTCGATCACGCTCTTTTCTATCCCGTATTTCCTTTTCATGTCTTTCTTTTTCCCGTTTTCGTTCCTCCAACTTTTTCAAAGCTTTTAACGCGTATCCAATATCCACCTCACTGGCGTTTTGCAAAATTAGCTCTAAAATTTCGGACCTGCCCATTCCTTCCTTAATCTTAATCCCAAGGTCTTCACAAATGTACAAAAGACCATCTTTTAGCAGTGTCTTCACCTCCATGATTGCCGTTGTACTTTGGTCCTGCATCTCACACAAATGTAGGGGATCCCTCTAACACACAAATAGGTGATCTCCCTAACTCACACACAATCCAGCTTCTAATCAACGCACACTCAATAAATGAAGCCTGGAAAGTCAAAGCAAAGACCAAGCACTCACCACAGCACAGCACCATGTCGTGAAGTCCATCTCACCGCTGCCAACCAGTTGCAACGGTTGACGAAGGAGGAAGCAGGTCGTTGGAGGATGCGAAAAACAGGAACATGGTTTATGGTACTATTTACACATATTTACAGAAAAGAAGGGATAGTGGTTTCACAAACCACGAGCGTGGTGGTTGAACGTTACATAGTTCAGAGCCCGATGTCCAGCACTCTGCCGCGTCGTTTTATGCCCTGTCGGGCTCCTCCTCTCAGAGTCGAACACCAATCACGCACACACAGGTGAGGGAGGCGAGCATGCAAGGTCCACGTGAACACTGCACGGTGGTGGCGCCAGCAGGGCTCTTCCGCGTCGTGTGTGTGCCGCCACTCGAGAGTTCCCACGATCCTGGCAGCATACTTCAAAGGGTCCGCCGATTTTGTTCGCTCAATTAGCGGGGTGATCTGCGGTGGCCGTCAGTCTCCTCCAGGAAGAGGCTGTCTTTGTTGGCCTCTCTCGAATGGTTAACGGCGTCTTGGCGACACGACGTCTCGTCCTCCAGCTAGCACGTACAATGCATGACGAGCATAGGCAGTCGGCCGGTCGGCTTGGTGAATGGGGATCAAAAGGGAGCGCCGCTCCTCGGTCAGCTCCGGCGCCGGCCACGCCAGCCCTCCTGTCGCCCGACGAGTCGACGAGGTCATCAGTCACGCTGCTGCTCGAAGGGACGACCAAAGGGTCCGCACTTGAAGGACGGGACTCGCCTCTGCCCGCCGCCTGGTCTGGATAATCACTCAAATACTTGACAGCGTCCGTCAGACTGGGCGCCGAAGGGATTGAGAGACGAATCCCCAGGCCAAACCTAACAGGGGTGAAACGAGTCCCTCATCTCTCCGCTCGGGCCGACCACCCATGCTTTGTCGACCGCCAGTCGCGATCTAGGTGCCTCCGAGGGGCCATGACTGGACATCTGGTTCTGAATTGAGCGTCAGCGGCTCACCAGTCATGGCCTAAACACAGTACGGCCGCACGCCCGGTTCCGCTCCGTTTTTCAGGACCGTTCCGGTTTTCAGCCAGTCTAGAGACGGAGGCTGTTGACGGCGGGGCCGCACGAGCGGAATGCATGAGCACGCTGATTGGCCGACGTGATGTTCGCGAAGTGCTGGCAACCATTCGGCGAAACAGAGGTGTTCGATAGCGACTACCATCAGCAGACGACACAAAACGTACACTAGCTTCTGGACTGCTGCTTCTGTTGATGACGACCGTTCCTTTGCTCAAATATTCTTTCCTCTTCTTTCCACTTTTCTCCCTTTTCCCTTCCCCGCAGGCACTGCACCGTGCTCCCGACCGGGTTGCAGAAATTAGGTGCCTTTTCTCATCTTCTAACCACTACCACCACACAAAACGTACACTTTTGCCCTTGCGGGTTCAATTTAAACGAAGTACGTGCACTGTTACGTTCTGTTCTGCAGCGGCATGAGTTCCATGGTTGCGGTCGTGGACGCTAGAAACTCTACAGAGGGGCCTTAACCTGCGTCATTGTTGATATTCGCTTAAGCTGCCGTATCTAGCATGTAATAATTCGATCTGCCCTAGGTGCGTTCTGCGTGACATCGCCGTGCTTGAACGTGCCCGCGCTTCAGCTTCTTAGAACACCACGTTCCCGCACACGTTCCAAACCAGATTATTCAAGTAGGCGTGCTGATGACGATCAGCCATCAATCTCGAGGTTACAGACATGTAGGTCGAGACAGACAGACAAAAACCTCAGAAAAGACAGCAATCATATGAGAGTGTACAGCGAATATAGAAAGATAGATGAACAGCATGACATCTACATTTTCAAGTGTTTCCCATTTATTTTTCAAGCAGTTGTAGCCTGAATGGTAATGAAAAGCAGTTAGAGCCATCCATGATCCAATCAAGAGCCATACTAGCAACAATTCTTTGACACCAAGGTCAGAATGTGATGAAAACCGCAAGCTGTACTGTTCATGTTTATTACCAACCCACATGTACATAGCTCTTCGCAATGTGCCCATTGTAGCAGATGTCGATCGATGCAATACTAAATGTGAGCTGAAAACACCAAGGAAGATGACGAATTGCCCATTTCATTGATTTTTACACAAGCCAACTATGTAATCAATAAAAAAAGGGGATTCAAAGGGCTCGTTTTTCTGTTTAACTCAATCTTAATGAAATCCATAAAATAAGTGAGCCGATAAAGGTATGGGGATAGTTAACTGTATTGTTTTAAGTGTATCGTAGCCATTGTGATATAGATGTGCATAACAACAAAGTGGACAAAAGGCAACTTCCACCGACAAGCAGCAAACCTGCAACCTTCAAATGATGCACCTCATGCTCTACCGTAACTCAAGTTACAATAGAGCATTGCCCGCATTATCCAAAGGTGGCAGGTTCAGTCTCTGTTGGGCGCAAGTTGTCTTCCCATCCACTTTGCTTTATGCACATACATATCACAATTATACATTTACAACGGTACAATTGAGGTCCCCTGTACATTTTCTTAGCTTCACAATTTTCAGGTTTTTATTATCCTGCTTAAGTGAAACTGGAAATTTTGCAAGAAGAATGCAGCAGCACCCGAATGATTTCATGAACGTATATGCAAGCTTGAATGCCACAACGAATCATCACTTGAACACTAACTGTGTCTGAATAAAATAATCTGATAGTCATCACATCTAACTAAATTATCAAGTTCAGCCACTAATAATGCATATGAACAATGATAAATTGAAGTCTACACATTCAACATATACCTCTTTAATTAGATGGTTTTTACAACTACACATGTTATTTCAATTGTTTATTTGGTATCAAATTTTCACCAAGCATGAAACTAGGATATCAGTATGTCTTTCCTTGGTGTTTATATGCATATGATTGCAACTCTATATGTGGTAATTCTATCTTTTGTACAAATGTACATATTGATGATTGGTATTTTGCTTGTGTAGTTACCTCATAAACTACTTCCCCTTCTGCTAGTATAGTTATTTGCTTTTGCTGGTACACATCCCTGTATTGCTCTTGTATTGGTTGGTGCAAGCTTTTACCCGATCTTCTGTTTTTTAAATACTACACTTGATTCAGTGAAAAGTAAACACGAACTGACTTACTAGGTGTCAATAAAACAATTTTGCGACTCCATATGACACACTGATCGTGAAATTTTGAAATGATATGAGGATTGGCTGTGCCACCAATTTAAATATAGGTTTCCTTCACATTCATCTATGAATATTCAGTCAAAATAACTTGACCTCTGCTGTTCGAGACTACATGTAAGAGAATGAAAAACAACATTATTGAAATAAAGACTGCTCGGTTACTATGGAAGGAGTCAGGGCAAGGGAAGACTTGTGCGGGTTCTGACACTCTCCACTGCTTCTTCATGCTTGAACTTTTTGGGTTGCACTAAAGTATTTACACGGCTTCACATCAACTACCTGTGGCTAAAGTTAGCCATTCACCACATAAACACTGCCCGAAAAAAATTCTTGAGTTTAGCCATGCATCGAGCACCTTTTGCAGGGCCCTGTTGGCTATTGCAGCTTAACGGTTGCCAATTGGTTTCCAATTAAAGATTGCAAAGCCCCGTCTCCCATGGCCATATGTGGGGTCTCTTGTTAAATGATCACAAAACGACTATTGCCAGACGTTGCGTGCACTGGTAGTTAGAGTTATTGTCTCGCTAACTGTATCAGTTAAGAAGTTGTTTGCATCCTACTGGCTTCTGTGCAGGGCAACTGCTCAGGCTTGTTGCTGTTTTGTATAAACATACGAGTTCATGTAACATGGGATGAGGTCCATATAGATTCTTGCTCCTAGATCAGGTGGCTTGTGTGTGGTTCTATTTTATCATACCTAAGGCATTGAAGAGTAACATAGTCACATTAAGACAGAGGGCCCCTGGGGTGTTTCACTGAGTCTCGTGCTGAATCCATTTTGGAGATCAGTTACCATTGGCTTATATTCACTTATATATTCTCACTTATATTCTCCCCCTCCCCCCTTAAGTGCATTCAATCCTGCTTTGTCAGCCAAACCAACACAACTGTCTGCAAGTACTTCCCTGAATTAGTAGAAATGCAATATAGTGCATGTTATGAAGCCACATTGCTGATGCACTAGTATTCACTAACTTATTCCTTAGTTCGTTGCCTGCATTTCGCCTGAAAGTATTGCAGAAAGAGGGGTCCAGCAACAATAAGGTATGGACTGCACGAAGTGTAACAGTGCCTACAATCTCAGCCTTACAAATACAAGCACATTGCTTGTGTAACATAATAAAAGGTCTGAACGTTACTTGACCATCTTGAAAAAAAAAACATGTGGCATTAAAATCGTAACAAACACAAAATACGCACAGATACATTGTTGAGTACGGTAGTGGATGCTCACAAAATACATAAATATTCTGCCATGGCATTAACTCCAGATAGTTCAGGGTAAACAACATATGAGTGACATGTAGCTTGCACAACTTCAATCAGCAGTTTTCTATTGATTCACAGCATGAAAGCACCACGAATTTGGCTAAACCTTGGTCAGCTGGGTTTTGCGGTTTAACGTGGCGAACAGCAACAAAAGCTATCGCTTTTTTCTTTAGTTAACAACTGTAGTAGAAAGAGACAAGCCAAGAAAGAGACAAGACAAATTCAATCAAATTTACTTTCATCCTGTGTTACAGAAAGAACTGTGATGAAAATATATCTTCAGAACAATGGATGTTGAGAAATTTGATCACAAGTGAACTTAGCAGCGATTAACAGGGCACTATGTGAGCGCAGGAATGCCGACATGAGCTTACTGAGAAGCTTGTGCAGTGATACTTTAGGTCCATAATTTACTCCAACAATTTGGTGCAATGATCTATGAAATTGAGCCTCATGGCATGATGCAATTGCAGTGGCACTACACATGGGTTGAAATCTTCCATGTATTGCAGCTCAAACCTTACCATGTGTGCTGACGGACTATGGGGCCTCACTTCTCACCTGCTTTCTTAATTGATATGAGTGCATTCACAGTTTCACATTGCTTGCAGCACTTGGGCAATATTTTTTCAGAGAGGTAGTAACATATGTATTTATTCTTTGTTTTTACTGTTATTGTGTTCCATTACAACCTCACTGTTGCACTTTTTTCCTCGTAGCAAGCCACACCTTCATGTATTGCAACATTCTTAAATCGTGTCCATCATTTCAACACTCACCTTAATAATGACGAGCTGAGCTCATCGACACAGTTATATTTCTTCTATGGAAAGCAAGTAGGCCTCATTCCCACTGAAAGAAGTGCTTAAAACGCTACATTTCAGATACTCTAAATAAGTTATCCTAGTTTTTTCGTGGTTTGAACAAACAGTGCACTAAAAAATTTGAAAATATGCTCAAAGCATGCATTTTGATAGAGATAGGACTGGATTCTGGCAACTGTAACTTCAAAATAGCTGCAGCTCTCTTTAGAAAAAGAAAATGCATGTTTGCCAGAACTTTGTGCAATGAAGAATTTCACTCCTGCTAAGAGTGTGACTCCAACTACATAGAATAGCGTCTTTTTTTTTCTAAATTTTATTATTAAGATTATCATTGCTTTTTAACCTTTACTAGCAGTGGATGCTGGTAGATGTAAGCAACCCCCCCCCCTAGGCTTTATTAACCGGCTTGCTTCTCCCTGCGCATTACTATTTAAAATTTCAGCTGGACATGTTCTGCACTGAAGGCTGGAGCCATTGTGGCACTTTCTGTGCTGCAGTGAAATGAATCTTCTGCGTATTCACAAAAAACATTTTGCTTGTTGTATAAATACATGTGGAATCAAATATGAAAATAAGAAAAAAAATCTGTATTTCTGTATCCCTTCTGGCAAAAAGTGTGGGTGAAAAGGGGCGATACCAATTACAAGCATGGTAATTATATCACGGTACATAACCAATCACCTAAGTAGTCCTGGATTGTACAGTGACTCAATAATGAAAACCTAGAATAATTGTTTGCTATATCCGACTCTTGACAACTGTACTCATCACTGTAATGTTGATGTCATGGTAGCTTAGCAGGCGAAGTGTTGTGCTGCTAAGCATAAGGAAATGGGTTTGATTCCTGGTGATGGTGGCTGCATTTCAATGGGGGCAGAGAGCAAGAGCACCAGTGTACTATTGTGAACAGTGTGAGAGAACACGAGTGGATGAACAGAGGAATGGCTGTTATTGCACTATGCTTTATTATCACAATATATTCACTTACAGCTTGTGATACAATCAGCACTAGCAAGGTGGCAGTGGCAACGCTTAATAGAACCATGGTGCCCTTTGTTAAAAACAGAGAATATAGCGCGCGCTAGATGAACAGAAAAACTAAGATGGCGCGTGGCACAAGAATCTTGGCACCTTTTTACCGGAATAAATGGCAGCGTTGAGACGCACTGCTCGAAATCTACAGGCGTATTCGTGCCAAAAACCCGTTCATCTACGAACGAAGTCTTCGTATTTTACACCCTTTTCAGTGTTTTCATCAGCTGCTGCAGTGAACCACGCAACAGTGTGTTCGAGGCTATTTGCCACGCATTCCGCGTTCCCTGCCATAGTGCTCACTATAGTACTTTTTTGTGTTATTGTTTACGTTAATGTTAAAATGTTAAAGAGCACCAAAAGAATAATCCACAATATCCCTTCACAGTTCATTATAAACGTACTATGGCTTTTGTGCATAATGTCCCAGATGATATGTTAGTTTATGGGGCTCACATTTGTCCGAAAAGGCTTCATTTATATTGGACGAGTTTGGCTGCTGAATTATTTGCAAACAGTACCTAATTAAAGTACAAAAATTTCCATTAAATGACTGTCTAGATTGGGCTCTTTGTGACTGTGATCATCCAAACACACCTGATTCAGTTAAAAATAAGAATAGTCGTCCAGCTATTCGAATGAACTAATTGAATTCTTACACACATATAGCTTTCTACAAGAAGACAAACATATGAAAAACATTAAAATCAACTTCACAGTCCTCACCAAATAATTGTTCACTAGTCATCTGCTCTCACAAATGCCTGTACTATAAACCCACACAACTACTTACCTGCAAGAACTGAGAAGTTACGATTCTTTAATGTGCGAAATATTCTAGTATGAACACAAAAACCATACGCATGCTAATTGTCCAGTTCAAACTGACGTCCACATATCAGAAATGAAGATACCCAAAATTCAAATTAAAACACTCCAACAAATTGACCTGTCAGCTCACGCAAATTAAGCCACTTAGTAGTTGCACGTCACCAAAAGATGTACTTGAACCACACAGGTAACTAATTTTTCAAACAGATAGTACTTGGGAATACGCTCAAAGCGTGCAGTAGAAATACACTCAAAGCGTGCATTTTGTGATAAAGATAGGAATGAAATATGGCAACTGCGAAATAAAAATAGCTGCAGCTCTGTTTAGAAAAAGAGGAATAACAAAACGCATGCTTGCCTGAGCATAGTGAAATCACGAATTTCACTTCTGCGAGAGTGCAGCTCTAACTACACAGAAAAGCCTTTTATTTCTAAATTTTATGTATAAAATTCCCAAAGCTCTTTAACATCTATCAGCAGCGAATACTGGTATATGCAAACAAACCCCCACAGGCTTTATTCACTGGCTCACTTTTTTCTACATATTATACTTTAAATTCTAGTTGGTGCTGGTACATGTAAACAAACCTCCACAGGCTTTATTCACTGGCTCGCTTGTCCCTGCATATTATTCTTAAAATTTTAGTTGAACATCTTCTGCACTGATGGCTGGAGACGTTAAAGCACTTTCTGTGGTGCAATGAAGTGTAATCAATCCTCTGCAAATTCACAAAAAAATTTGCTTGTTGTATAAAGACACATGATACCAAATATGGAAATAAAATAAATCAGTATTTTTTTATTGCTTCCGGAAAAAGTGTGATTGGAAAAGGGGCGATACCGATTACAAGCATGATGGAAATAGCGCAGTACATAACCAAACACCTAACTAGTGCTGGAATGTTCCATGACTCAATAATGAAAATCTAGAATAATTGTTTGCTGTATCAGACTTTTTGATAACTGTACTCATTATTGTAACATGGGTGTCTAGGTAGCTTATCAGGTCAAGTGTTGTGCTGCTAAGCACGAGGAAAGTTTTGATTCAAGTGATGCTGCGTGCATTACGATGGGTGCAGAGAGCAAGAGCACCAGTGTATTATTGTGAGCAGTATGAGAGAGAACACGAGTGGATGGGAATGGCTGTCACCGCACTGTGCTTCATCACATTAAATTCACAAGCAGCTAGTGATACAATCTGCTGTTGCTAGTGCTGCTGTTTTGTAACAGCACTAGCAAGGCGGCAGTGGCAAGGCTTAGTAGAACCATGACGCTCTTTGTTAAAAATAGAGAATGTAGCGCACGCTAAAACACAGAAAAACGACGAATGAGCAATGGCACGAGAATCTTTGCGCTTTTTCACTGGAATAAATGGCAGTGTTGAGACTCGCTGCTTGATCTCTCCAGGTCTTTTCATCAAGAAAACTCATTCATTGACGAACGAAGTCTTCGATTTTACACCCTTTCCAGTGTTTCCATCAGCTGCTGCCATGGACCATGCAACAGCGTGTTCGAGGCTATTTGACATGCGATTCCGTATTCCCTGCCATATTGTTCCCAATAGTATTATTTCAGGTTGTATTATAGAACACGAGGAGAATAATCCCCAATATCCCTTTAGAGCATGTAATAATTATGCTATGCCTTTTGCGCATAATGTCAAGGATGATATGCATGCTGCTTTGCTGGGCTTGGATTTGTGCGACAAAGGCTTCGATTATACTTTACAAGTTCGGATGCGGCATTATTTGCAATCAGAACCTAATGATAAGTATAAAGCTTCCATGAAACGATCGTCTAGATTGGGCTCCTCTATGAATGTGATCATCCGAACACACCTGATCCTGTTTTTCAAAATAAGGGTAATAGCCCAGCTATTCGAGTGACTTATTTGGATTATTACCCACACATAGCTTTCTACCAGAACACAAAGATATGTAAAACATCAAAATCAACTTTACAGTCCTCACCAAATGTGTTCACTAGTCATCTGCTCTCTCAAGTGCCTGTACTAAAAACCCACACATTTAGGCACCGACAAGAACCGAGATGTTATGATTCTTTAGTGTGTGAAGTGTTCCTGGCTGAACACAAAACCATACCCCTGCATATAATCCAGTTGCATGACGTCCACGTATAAAAAATTAGGGCACCCAAGATTCAAATTAAAACACTCCTACAAGTAGTGTATAGACCTGTCATCATATGTAAGTTAACCCACTTTATAGTTGAACCTCACCAAAAGATGCACTTTAAGCCCACAGGTAACTAACTTTTCAAACAAGTAGTACGTGAGAGATGCAGATAAATCCAGCTTTTATAGTTTGATAAGAACAGCTCATGACTGATTACCTGCATGGATTAATTAGTAATACAAACACACCGAATGATGCGCAACACATAAAACAGCACCTAAAGCTGCTCCAACCCACTATCGGTCCCTCAAAAGCTATGCCATCACCTTAGAGGAAAACAAACAGCAAAATAGTTAAGAAACAATAAAACATGCATGACAGCAATGAAGAGGCAATGAAACTAATGCATTTCACTGTGTACTCTGGATATTGAATGCAGCAATCCAATACGTTCCACGTTTGCGTTCATTGAGCATGAGTCCTATGTAGATTTCACCTGCATGGAATTACTTGAAGAGTTAATGGCATGAAACACACACAATTGAGAGCACCTGACACTCACGTACAAAGAACACTTTATGCTTTTCCATGGGTGATATTACATCCAAAACCTAGCACTACTCTGCTGTTTTTCGATGAATAATTCTGCAAATGTTGATTAACTCTCGTACTAAAATCACAATGACATCCATAATAGCTTCTTTTATACAGATGGCGATTAGGCCTCAGCTCATGCTCAATCACTTCATGTGTGCGTCATGTTTCAAGTCGAACACACCTGAAGACGTCTATTGTCAGTGCCCTTTTCTTAGCCTATCAGCGACAGTGCAAAATAGCTCATGGGAATAGTTTACTGGCTTGAGTAGTTTTAGGACACGGTATCCAGCACCAGGTGCAAACAAAATTGGTAATCAAAACGTACTGGAAGTAGCCTCCAAGAACACTGTTTGGTTAATATGGGTCTATTTTGTTTGCATTAAATAAAAGGTTCATGGCAAAAAGATGTGCCAATAACAATAAAATGAGCAAAAGCCAATCTGCAAGGTACTGGAAAGCTACAATTTCGGCAACTCGGTTGGCTTTTGTAACAATCATCTTAACTGCCATGAAAGTTTGACATAAGTTGTTGCGACAGTGTTATGTTAACAGATTTTATATTAAACACAAAATTTTCGTTAGTTATACTGTAGTTTTCCTTATATGCATATAGCCTTCGATTATGATATAGAAATTCGCAGAAAACTGCAGCATTTTTTTCACTTGACTATCGGTAAAGTTTTTGTGTGGTTAAGAAACATCAAGAACACTTTCGCATCCCGACTTCCCTTATTTGAAATTTTCTGTGTGTATTATTTTCAAACGTTAGACATAAACGCTACTTGAAGTTGTCATTTATGACTCCAACATTCTTGCACGTATCTAATACAGCACTGTGAAAAGCAAGGCGTGCAAGTGCGGAAAAAAATTTGTAACAAAACACACGGGCAAATTCAAGTTTGATGGGATTCCTGTATCGAGATGCCAGATACACAATAAAGCTCCACTAACACCACCTATTCACGGCACATTTCAGAGCACACAGCACCGCAAACAACTTTTGCGTCTAGCACCGCTGCAGAACATCGCAGGCTCATACCCCGACCGGTATCTCGTGAGGAAACTTCGTCAACTGGGGACACGATCGAGCACTTCGGGCACAACGCGGTCACCACATCATACTGCCCGCGGCAAAGCAGCGAACACGCCGCAGAACATGTCGAATGACGGAGATAAAGTTTATCACCGCAGATTGTGATTGTGTCATCACCTCATCACCCAGTACTCCTCACGAATGAACCACGAACACGGCGCACACACAAATCACAAGCGCTGCTAGCAGCGATCGAACACTTTGGGCGAAAAATATGTGTCATCCGAAGATGACACCTGCAGATGTTGACGTTCCGGTTTCCAAGTCAAAGCGAACGATGGCACGAAACACACGAAATCGTCGGTCTCCGAACCTCGCGTAAACACAACTCTCCGTCGGGTTCCATCGGCGATCGCAGCCAGTGAGGAGAGAAGGAAGGTGCCTTTTTCCTCTTCCTTACAACCACTCACCACCACCACCGCACAGAAAAGACGGAGCGGAACCGGGCGTGCGGCTCGGCGGTGTGGCTGTTACCGGGGCACGAAGTCGCCACGTGTCGTATTTATGCGCGGACCCGAAGGACAGCGGTGCTCCGTAGAGTAATTTCAGCCATGCAGCGCCCAGCACATGGAAACAGCAGTGCGTCTTGGCGCCGCTCCTTATCTCCACAAAATGAGGCGGCTGCCCGCCAAACGCAACACCCAACACCAAACGAAGCGAGGGGACCGCAGCGGTCGTGCCTAGCCACTCATCAATGGTGTCGTTTTGCCCATTTGTAAGCTTATTTTGGTTTTGGCATAGGTGGTTTGGTTTCCGTGTGTGCAGATTAAATGGGTAACGATTTAGAGTACTAGGTACTCTACTATGGGAGAGCTTAAAGCCGTCCCGTGAGCGCGGACTGTTGTGTGTTGAGCATTCTTCATTGCCAGTGCTATGTTCCGTGAGGAACCGAAGAGCGCAGATTGTCTGCTTTGCTTTCGAGAGCATATCTACCAGCCTTATGAAACGACTGCACCTCAACGCATGCTTGGTTTCAAAATTTCGCAAAGTCTGTATTCCTCTAGTATAAAGAATGCCGTTTTACGGTTTAACTTCATGTCCTGTAGAGGGCTTTTATTTGACTTGGTACAAAATCCTACGGAACCTTATAAAAAGACGATAGTTTAGTGCGAGAAAAGAACGACGACAAAGAGACAAGAAGACGAAGACCTCGTCGTTCTGTTCTCGCGCTGTAACTATGGTCATGTTATACCATGTAGCCCAAACCATCACACTTCTAACTTATAGAAAGGGCTTTCTTTTTACATTTGTTTTCCATCGCGTCTAAAACGCATTCGTATTGGCGTGCACGCAACTTTCTATGTTTCGTGTTGCCGGCGTATTGCGCGTGTTGATAGTCTTTATTATGCGTCTGAAAGAGGTTTGCTGTTTAATGCAAAAGATAAACCAAGACGTTTGCACCAAAATAAAAAGTCTTGCAGAATTGTTCTTTCATGATAATCTGGCAAGATTGAACCGCAATGTGTTCTAGAATAATATTATCAGAACCTTTACGTCTCAAACCCCCGATTTGATCATGAGAGATGCCGTAGTGAAAGGCTATGGAAATATAGACCACCTGGGGTTCTTTAACGTGCCCCTACATCTAAGCACAGGCGCACCAAACATGATCGCCTCCATCTTAAATGCATCCGCCACACCCGGGATTCATTCCCGCAATGTTCGGGTTAGCAGTTGAGCGTCATAGCCAACAGAACACCGCAGTGGGACATCCACATTGTGTTCTGGCGAGTGAAAACGCCATCAAGAAAAATAAAACGGCTACGAATTCTTATAGTGAAAGTCGGAAATATTTTGCTGACTCAAAGACGGAAATGGGCCCCCGATCCGAGTAAAGAATACCTTTGAAAATGTGTTTAGAGAAATTTATTCTCAGAGACAGGGAACATCAATTACAATCCAACAGAACATTACGACAGAACACAACATCCACAGACACACCAAAAGTTGTTACAAAAAGATGTGTACATATGTAAACGGAACACAACATACACAACTTACCCAACTAAACAGGAAACCATTTCGTAAATGCCAAGGAAATGGACTTTTGCGCTGTGCGAAACTTCTTTAAGCCTAAAGATATTAAGTGTGAATACACTTTATAAGCGACCCCAAACCATCCACCGCCGTCGGCGGCGTCCGCAGTCTTCTCTCTATCTTTAAAATAAAAAGGACTTGGCGGGCCGCAGCGCGACGCTCTACCGAATAAAGCCCAAACTCCATAAGCGCGAAAATGCACGCGACAGCGACGAGCGACGCGACGTAGATCGGCGTCGCGCGATCAGTCGCTAGCGCAGGCAAACCTCATTCACGCGACGGCTTCGGCGAGTGAATTCCACTGTTGCTGGCATGAGGCCGTCAACTCGCACCAAGAAAACCGCGTAGCGAGCGGTTTCCAATTAAAAAATAAGATATATTATTGTGTAATCGAACGGAAAGTGTTTATTATTGCATTGCAGCATTTTTTATATGCGCATGCGTAATAAACATTGCGTTATTTCTTGTTGCGCATACGTGACTCGGGCGGGGTCACGTGCACCTATGTAGTCTTCGTCTTTTCCGGTTTTTTGCTATTGGCTGCTTGAGCCCAGCACTTCCGGGCGATGAGCGACGGTTTCCAAATCTGGAGAACCGAGCGATCGCGCGAAAACGAGCACGCGACACGTCGCGCGAACGCCCTGTTTCGTCGCTCATAGCGTCGCTCGTCGCTGTCGCGTGCATTTTCGCGCTTATGGAGTTTGGGCTTAAGCCACGGACGCGACGCTGATATCGGTGTCAGTAACGCGCCTTATACCCCTCCCCCTTCGCTCGCTCCTCCGCTCTCCTCACTTGCTGCAGCTGCGCGGTCCTCCCTCTCCCTCGCGCGCCCGCCTTCTCTCTCAGTCTCCCGTCGAGAGCGGGTCGTGAGGGGGAGTAAAGTTAAAAACCGTTGGCATTCGCAAGTGAGTTAACGTAAACTCCCCCGTGTGATCAAACTGCGATTCCCAGGAACCATTACACCATGAAGGCACCATAGTGTGATTAATAAATATAATAGTGCGAATTAATAAATACCCCTCATAGCATCACCCCGTGTATTCGCACTTAACCATGTTCACCCTCGGGGAAATAAATGCTTGGGGGTTTTTTTTCATGCTGGCAGTGAAGACAAATTCATAGTATATTTAGCACCAGCGAGAGCTTGCGAAAATACTTTGAAAAATTCAGAATTATGGCTGAATCGGTCAACGACTTTCCTGAAACATTTATTATATTCGAATCAACTAAATATTTTCGCGAAAGTGCTTGCAGCACATGAAATAATCAATGCTGGGATGCTTCCCCGTTCTCGGCTTCATCGAACATGCATCCCGCTGCTCTTTGGTTTTAGCGTATGCACGGAAACTCACACCAGGGCGAGAAGTAGAGACCGTATTACGCGTTCCTTTAACCATACAATTACAAGCGCCGAACAGAATGGTTGCTGTGATTCCACGCTTCGGAAATCGTTCTTTCAAGCCTGTTGTAAATAAAGGCAATAAACTCCTATGCCTACATATCCGCGAAGTATACACCGTCATAGTGTTGGATGCATGGACGCTCAAAAAAAAAAAAAAAAAAAGGCCGCTGAGTGAGCTGCACGCTTGAGGATTAAGGCTGAGTTGTTTCGCCGATTTCAGTTCTATCAGTGAAGTGTATCGGTGCCACGATGTTTTGTAAGGGCTCATTCACTATAAGGCTCACTCGAATGTGCCCGGCACTGCAGGAATTAGCGTGTAAACAAATCGGTGAGTGAGAAAATGAACTGACTCGGTGTTGGAAGCACGCGCTGCGCTGACGACGGCATTGACGAGTCACGTCGTTTATTTCGTCACAGCGACAGTAGCGCTGGCCTCTCCAGTGGTCGCCCTCCCTCATAACTACGAACTCTCGATCTCGCCTCCTTCCACACGTGCATAGTCAGCCCCGTGTACACCTCCTTGCAGCATTCGGGCTGTTAGATTTTCGACTTCTGGCTACCCGCGGGTACAGTGCCAGCCAGAGCGCGCTCGTTTTTCTCGAGCTACTTCCCCCCCCCCCCCCCCCACCGCGGTGCACTTCCGGTTGGCGTTCGTTTTTCTTGGGTTGGACGTTCTGGCGACGCGCGGGGAGCCCGAGGGTCGCCAGACGCTTCCAGGATAATTTAGTCGCGGAAGCTTTCTGGAAGGTTTGGGGCAGGTTTCGGGCTAGCAGATGCCGTAAAGGTACGATGCGCGCTCAGTGCCATCTTTGTGAGGACTGGATGGATTGTAATGTGGGCGCTTGAGGACTGCGCCTTCGCTTGTCATTACGCGTGGCGTTATCTTCTAAAGCCTTTTCCGCCTTGCGAGATGAGGTGATTACTAGTGGTGGCGAATGTTTGAAGCTACTGTTCGTCGCATTTGTTATGTTTCCCGTGAAGCTTCCTCCTGTGAACAACGCTGTGAACTGTTGACTACGTCGTGCACATGCCTTAAGAGTTATGTACGTAGTACACGTTCATACGCACGCATGGAGACAACTTTGGAGGTAATTTTTTTTCGTAGCAGTCGTTTGTGAAGCTATGCCTGCTTTCTGTGCACTTTAGCGAAGACGATTGTGATCGAACTAGCTCGCTCCATCGTATGTTTGCGTACGTGAACCTCTTAGAACCACTGTCCTGACTACACGATTGATCTTCGATGGTGATAGAAGGCCCTAGATCGCGACTGTTGGTGATGCTCGCTGGTCGAGAACGGCGTGCGAACCCATTTCTATCTATAAGCCAGCATATGTGGTATGATATTATACGACAAGGCGGGAGAAAAAAAACGGAGAATGGAATCGGAAATGTTTACACCCTTTAGTGGTCCATTTCATCGTTGGCTTTGTCTTTTTTCACCTCTTCTTAATGATGCCGCGCAGTACGGACTATGACCTAGTAGGTCGAATCAAAGCACATGTACATGACATTCGTTAGGTGCCACTTAGAACTGAAAAACAGGCCAAGGAAAGTTCTAAAAATGGGTAGAGAACTTGTCAAGCAAATGTTTATTTCATATACGACGCGCACTCGTGGTACCGATACCTGCGCCTGTCATAAGCCTATGACAAAAACGTAAGTTGATCAACGTGTTTTTGCGACGTATGATACGCGATAGCTGAGCAGGTATATATCTTCAAGCTCTTTTGGGGACACGATCACTTTCGTGTGACTTCGCATCGTCTTGTGCAGTGACTGATACACGTACTAAAAGAGACGTGAGCTTGTCAAGCAGTCACCGTCGCGGCAGCTCACCTTGCATTGTTCTCAAGGCAGCGTGCGCCAGCTGGTTGGTTCGTTCGCGGACGCGGCGAGTGGTCGTGGGAGCGTACGAAGTCGAACTGCAAATGCGTGTGCTCGAGGATATTATTTCAGCGTTTTGGCGAGCTTAGCTACGTTTTTCTAAGCGGACAATGCAGAAAAAACCAACATAGAAGCGGCGAATTGTTTTGTTTGCTGCCATGACGGCATAGAGTTTCTTTACGTTTACGCTGGCTGTCCTGCGTTCCATTTTGCGACCTTCGGGCAGTCGCCGGGCGGCCATGTAGCCAGCTTACGTCATTTCCGATCAGAACCGGATGCAGCGGTAGCTTTCGGAGAGACCGCGGGTCTCCAGAACTACCACTGTACCAGAACCAACCAAGGAATCCGAAAATCGAAGAGCCCCATTGTTTGCCCCAGCGGCTGACGCTGCTTGCGCATGCGTATCACCGATACATGCGCGGCATGCCCCGACATGAACGGCAGCTGAATCTATGAACGGCAGCTGAATCTATACCATCCGCGCGACATTCCAGAAAGTTCTCGTCATTTCGTCGGCGCGATACGCAGCGAAGGCTGGGGAGAGGCGCGAGACGGTACGAGGGCCGTCCCCGACAGATGACTCAACCGGGCATACACGCCCCTTTCCTTCTGGAAATTTCGAGTGCTTGCTCGGCCGCCGATGTGGGGTGAGGAGGTTCGTCGGCGAAGCCACGCTTCCGAGGGGAGAGCGCGCGCCCGGGGAGCCTTGGATGTTTGTTTTCTTTTTTTTTCTTTTGACCTCGCGACGTCTCTCCCGCGCGTTATCGCAAGAATTTGGCGGCGCGCCCATTTTTAGCGCTCGTTCTGTGACAAGGGGGGAACGGGAAAGGGCGTCGGCGTCAGCATGCTTCCGTCCTGACCGATAAACCACGCGTATGTCATAATCTTGAATTTTCAACGCCCAGCGAGCGAGGCGGCCAGATGGGTCTTTTAACGTCGAAAGCCAGCACAGCGCGTGGTGGTCGGTCACGACGTCAAAAGAACGACCATATAGATAAGGGCGAAACTTTCCAAGGGCCCACACAATGGCCAAGCACTCCTTTTCTGTGACGCTGTAGTTGCTCTCAGCCTTGGTAAGTGTGCGACTAGCGTATGCCACGACGTACAGCTGATGTTCCGGTTTACGCTGTGCGAGCACAGCACCCAGGCCTACACCACTGGCGTCGGTGTGGATTTCAGTTGGAGCTTCAGGATCGAAATGGCTTAGAATGGGTGGCGTCGTGAGAAGCCGTCGCAAGGTGGTGAAAGCCTCGTCGCAGGCAGGGGACCACGATAAGAGGTCTTTACAGCTGTTGAGAAGTTGCGTGAGAGGTGATATAATAGACGCGAAGTTTCGGACGAATCGCCGGAAATACGAACACAAGCCGATAAAACTTCGAAGTTCTTTGATGGTGGCAGGTTTAGAAAACGCCGTAACAGCTCGCAATTTCTCGGGATCCGGGAGGATGCCTTCCTTGGAAACAACGTGGCCCAAAATGTTCAGTTGACGCATGGCAAATCAACATTTTTTGAGGTTTAATTGCAAACCGGCGTTAGTTAAGCAAGTAAGGACGTGCTGAAGGCGACGTAAGTGTGTGTCAAAGTTAGGGGTGAAGACCACGATATCATCGAGGTAACACAAGAATATCTTCCATTTTAGTCCACGCAGGATGTTGTCCATCATTCGTTCGAACGTTGCAGGGGCATTGCAAAGTCCGAAGGGCATGACGGTGAATTCATATAAACCGTCTGGCGTGACAAAAGCGGTTTTGGGGCGATCGGCCTCCGCCATAGGCACCTGCCAGTAGCCTGACCGCAAGTCTAACGAAGAAAAGAACTTTGCACTCTGCAAACTGTCCAAAGCATCGTCAATGCGCGGTAGTGGATAGACATCCTTCAGCGTGATCTTGTTCAATCGCCAGAAATCGACACAGAAACGAATATAACCGTCTTTCTTTTTGACGAGAACCACCGGAGACGCCCATGGGCTCTGTGAAGGTCGAATGACGCCTCTGCGAAGCATGTCGTCTACTTGGTCAGCAATGACGCGGCGTTCTGTAGCGGACACGCGATATGGTCGTTGTCGCAGCGGTGAGTGAGACCCAGTGTCGATGTGGTGTTCTACTGCTAAGGCACGGCCGAGAGATGGTTGTTCAACTTCGAAAGAATGGCGGTAGCTGTCAAGAATGGTGAGGAGTTGTGAACGCTGCGAAGATGTCAAATCTGCAGCGATGAATGGTTGAAATATGTTTGCCGACGTTGAGTCAGGCGCTGAGACGACAGCCAGTTCACAGACGGAGGTAGAAGGTACCTCATCGGGGACGGATATAATTCTGGAAGAACTGATTGTCTCGACGTGGCCAAGGCACTCGTGACAAAGTAGGGATAAAGACGACGACTCATGATTATAAATTGGCATTGTGGTTGAGCCTTCTACAAGATCGAGAGCAGCAAAAGGCAGGGGGAGGGCTCTTCGAGCGACGAATATTGGAGATGGTGTGAAGAAGACCGTGCCGTCGGATATGGCGCTGCATGAAACTGGCACGAACGCAAAAGAGCATGGAGGGATGTAGGTGTCATCGCTAACGACAAGTTTAGCGGCAGACTGGGTGTCGACGGACGCTTGGTCATCCAGTGAGCAAAATTAAACCTGAGCCCTAACACAGTCGATTACGGCGTTATGACGCGACAAAAAGTCCCATCCCAAAATAATATTATGGGAGCACGATGAAAGAACCACGAACTCTATCGTATACAGAAGGTCCTGAATTGTCACGCGGGCTGTACATACTGCGGTCGGTTGAACAGGTTGAGCACTGGCTGTGCTCAACCTAAGTCTCGACGTATGAGAACTGAACAGCACGTGATATGCACCGTATGTGGACGTACACGGACAGTTGCTTTCGTTCTCAGTGTTGACAGTGGTTCTTCCTCTTTTTTACTTTCCTTTTTTTCTTTTTCGTCTTTTTTCTTTCCCTTTTTTTGTTTTTTCGTTCCTTTTTTAGTTCCCTCTCACTCTCGCAAACATCTTTCAAGGCGAGAGGGACGCGGCAGCAGCGAAGTCTGGAAGCTCATGTCAGTATAACTCATCTCCTGATGAAGGGAGGACCCCTCCCGAAACTGTTGGGAAATAAATATTTTTTTCCTTGTTGACAACGCTCCCGTTGTGCTGTATCCCATACATACATACATACATATATATATATATATATATATATATATATATATATATATATATATATATATATATATATATATATATATATATATATATATATATATATATATATATATATATATATATATATATATATATATATATATATATATATATATATATATATAGTGAGCACTATGCATATTATTCATCTTCTCACGTGTTAATAATACTAATCACCGCTTGGGTCTGGAATGGAGGGCTCTGGCTTGATTGTGAATAAAGAAGAGTTTTCAGGCGTAATATATATATATATATATATATATATATATATATATATATATATATACTAGTTGCATCACCTTCTTTTTTCTTTTTAAACTGGGTTTTCGGTGGGATTCTGCAAACTGCGCCCCTGTATGTTAATCACGAGAGTTTTCGGAACATAAAAGTCACCAGCGAGTTGCGTATATTCTTGTGGCCTCGGTGTTCGCTCATGAATTTCATTCTGATGAGAACAGCAAACATTATTATTTTGTTTTGTTGTTTTTATCCTCCGGCACAGGCACTTTGGTTGTGACAGTGTTATAGTGTTAGGCAACTCCGATACTTTTTAACAGTGATACTCTTGAAGGTCGAGGTAAAACACCGGGTGACCGCGAAAAATCATCTGCGCCGTTTTTTATCAATACGCGTATTTTGTGCACCACACCAAAATCTATTTCCTTGTTACCAGAGCACGCTGTACATAATCACTTCTCTTGACAACAGTGTCTCTCACGAATGGCAAGATTTGTTTTCCGAGATTATGGAAGATTTCGGAGATTATCAAATTTGTTTTCCGATATTATACCAAGGAAGTTATATTCGCGCAAAGGGCGTATGCATTCAGTGAAGCGAAGCTGAAAAAAAAGGCGCGGTGCAAACTTTTATGCACAAAACTTTCGAAGTGCGAAGCGTACCTTTTGCACGCTCTTATTTGAGCTTCGTGGTTATGAACGTTAGGGTTACAAACTAAAGCAGTGAAAGGAAGGCGTGTTTATAGTGTTGCAGAAACTGACTTACATGACTTGGATCACTCGCTTAATGAGCTTAAAACTCCGAAGATGCATTTTACTACGAAAATTTTCTTTGTCATCTCATATGTAAACGAATCTCACCCGATCTGTGTGCGAGACTTCCTAAATTTCCCAAATTTGAATTTGTTGCTCCGAAAACAAGCAAAACAACAATAGAAACAAGCAAAAGGTCACGCTTTTTTGCACTGTAACTAGCATGTCAGCCATATTAGCACGGCGGCTTCTTCCGCCTTATATTATACGTGTTTCTTCCCCGTTGAATGCTTTTGTTGATCTAAAATGGTCCGATAGTGCAAATGAAGCATGCGAAATTTAATGAACACTTTATTTCTTCTGATTTAAGGTCACTGTTTGTCGGCAATCTTGCAGCTCACACTGAGCGGAGATTCGCAATGCCACAAGCTATCTGGGCAAGCACCTTAGCGGGACGTCACGATGAGGACAAGTCTCAATCGTGTTAGAGTGCGCACGACCACATAATTAAATGAATATGTACTAAGCAAACGTTTAAAAAAGTTGCAGCTTTGCCGCTAAGGCGAAGCAGTGAACGTGATAACAACAAAGTGGGCGGTCATGTGCAGAATCGAAAGCATATTGAAACATGGCTCGCGTTTCTCACGCACAAATGACGCACGAAACGTACTCACAGGTACAGATGAACGCTAACAAGCGTTTCAGTTGTTACTTCGCTGTGTCTGAAAAGCGCGCCCTTTTCCCAAACAGAGACTGTGCAATGATTGCAGTGACCTTTGTGCCACTGGTAACTACAACAGAACCGTTCCGGTGAAATCTCAAGGGTACCCTAGACGTATGAATCTCCCAACCACGAGATGAGCTAGGGCGCGCGCCCGAGTGTCTATCCCCTCCTCTCCGCGGGGCAAAGTACGCGTGGAAGATGAGAGCGGGCGCCGCGCGTCGTTACGATGTGGCGACGCGCACTCATTTCGCCATTTTTTTGGGTAATGCCGAAAACACGATAAATCCCCTCCCCTAGATGCCCGTCAACAGCGGTAAGTGGTAGATATAAATAGCTTGCCGTGTGAACATTCATGGACGTGCCTCTCAGTGACTAACGCCTCGAACTCCTTTTCAGAGGTCACAAGTTTGATTCTGCGCGCCGAAGTCTGTTTCTGAATTATTTTTCCTCCTTGCGTTTTCGTGTATATAAATACATTTACATATACGGTGAGCCACAGTGCCTTCGATACCGACACCGGCGGCAAAATTCAGCCGAGATGATAATAATTGCTATCGCAATAAAACACCTAGTACCAAGGACACAGTGGGGCTTAAGCCTGGGTCGGCACCGTGCGAGTCCAGTATTCTGCCACTGAGCCTCGCTCGTGCATCCGACTCGTTCACAAAGTTGCCTTAGGCAGGCTTGATAGCGGGAAAGGAATCGCGTTATTATGACTAATAAAGCGATTTACAGCATCAAAAGAACAACCAGGCGTCACACAATGTGAATTGCGTAACGAGTGAGTCGTCCAATCCTCCAACCCATCACAAAAGCTTGTTCTTGATCAACTATTAACGGTGGAGCATACCCACTTCAGGCATCAAGCGCTAACCACATGCACGCGATTTCCTGGCGACAGCGACAAACTTGCTCCGTCGCACGGTCGCTTCGCGACGACCGTCAGTTAATTATCTGCTAGTTTTCAGCGAAGTTGTCTCACACACTCTAAAAAGTTCCTTTATTCATTAATTTAAGCATGGTCCGATGCTTCGCCTGTCTTCTACGTCCACTCTGACACTTATTGTTGGCGCCAAATTTGTGTTATATATTTGTAAAGTGATCTAACTGAAGCGTACTAATGAATTAATCCGTCCTTTCACAGTTAACCTTTTTGAGATGAGTTGTTCTGATAGATGAGTCACTACCATACAAGAGTAAACTTTACTCATTAACAGTTCGTCTCCTCGAAGCGGCTGAGGACTAAAGCTTTGTTCCCCCAGTGCTGGTCTATAAGGGATGAATAGTTAATAAGTGATGTTTTTAGATGTACAGTTAACCTCTAGAAGGACGAAGCACATTATCCTTTTAAGTCCTTTGCACCAAAAGTGAATACCCTTAATTTTTATCGTATAAGTTTTCAAGGTGCGATCTTTATACCGAAAAAAAAAACACAGCCTCGTTTGCGAAAGCAAAAAAGAACATCATAAACCTACCAATCGAAAGGTGCCGTCTGGTTGAAGGCAGCCGCTCGTTCTACGAGACCACAGTTACTTCGCGTCGTCTCTCGTATTGCGAAGAAACACCACTTTGCATCGACGCCCACTTTCGCACCGTGCAACTCGAGTTCCAGAAGGACGTAGTTGTCGCCGATGGCTTCTGACAGGAGAGAAACGAATTTGGTTGCGTTTGCCAATCCCGTATTCTCCTGGAAGGACACTCGACTTATGTAGCTGCTGTACCTAATAATGCGAGTGAGACAGTCATTGTGGCGAAAGCTGCCGTTGGTGAGAATATCGAGGTCCGAGATGCTGGTGTTGGCGGCCATCGACGCGAAGAGAAGTGCCCAGCACAATGAGGTAGCGATTTTTTCCGAGTCCTGTGGACTTGTCGCCGTCAGTCTTAGTTTCTGTAGTACAGTAGTCTCCCGGATGTATTTCGCCAGTGCAGAGAACAAAGGTTCCTCACCATCGAATACGTCTACAGACAGTGAAGTGAAGTATTCGAACGCAGGTAGTTGTCGCAAAGCATCAATTTGGACGCTCTCGTCTCCGGTGAGGCCGATGCTAGAAAATACTCTAAACTGCAAGAAATTCACTCCCATACCATGTACATAATGTCCGAAGGAAACGTTAGCTGACTGTTTTGTGCGCGCCAATGCTTCCAGGACAGGCGGCATCGTTCGGTAATCTTGGGGGAACCGATGCGTGACTTCGAGCTTCTTGAGATGTTTGTTTCCCGGCAGCATTTCAAAGAAGCTAATCCAGTTGTTTGGATGCCACAAGCTGTACGGAAGCGTGAGCTCTTCCAAGATCTGGTTATGCGTCAATGCATCCACGCAGCGTGTCAGTGTGGCCTGCGAAATCTTGGTGCACGTGGTCCCCGCCGAGCCCACATAAAGTTTCTTCAGGGAGGAACATTCTGCCAGTATCTTCGTAATGAAACGCACGGATCTTCCACCGCCAAAAACATTTAAAATCTTGAGCGTAGACAGGGTGCCATTTCGAACGAGGACCTTGTCAAGAAGAAGCTTCTCGCGATCCACGTCCTCGCCAGAAACAGTCAGACTCGGTAGGAAACCGTTGCTCCTCAGGTATTCCCCGAGTGGTCCTTGTGGCTTGGCGGTCTTCCAATAAATGTCCAAGTCAAGCCATTTCAACGTCGAGTTGGCGGCCAGAGCGTCGGTAAGCGTCTTCGGTGGCTGGCCAGACCGGAAGGACGATTGCAACAACAGGGAAGTGAGACATTTGGTAGTTCTCAAAAGCTCCGATATGGCGGTCACGGTTTCTGCGCACGCGCACAAACCTGAGCAACTCAGCGTTTCGAGACTTGAGAGCCTGGGGAGGTGCTTTGCGATATGTGTGCGCGCGCTGCCGTCTTCTTCCAAAATCTGCAGTGTTAGGTTTTTTATCCTGGAGTTTTCCGGAAGTTCCTGCAAAACAACGTCGCCGTGCGGCTTGGACGGGCTATTCCAGAGGTCGAAGGCGGTGATGCAGACGTGGTTTTGTAGTAGCCAACGAAGGAAGGGAGTGTCCCGGCAGGATTCTGGCCCGGGAAGAGGCTCCAGATTGACGTCGATGGTGACCAAGGACAGTGAGCCTCCGCGTTGTTCTCGGAGCTCCAGGCCGACGTCAAAGAGCAGCCTGTTGCAGTATGGCAGACCGTTGCTGATCTGGCACACCTGATCCTTGCTTGAAGTGCACACCGGTCGGTAACGATCGTCTTCTGCGCAATCCACGACGCCTCTGGCGTCGCCTCTTTCCGCGAAGACTGAGGGCGACACCTGCTGTTCCGTTTCTGGGGCAATACTCTCCATGGCGCTTTTTCAAGGGATCACCCACGCCAGCATATCATAAGGAAGCTGCACAACGGAGAAAAAACGCAATATTCAGTGGCTTCTTAGGTTGTAATGTACGCAACGGCGGTCATACATTTTTACAGGTGGGAGGAGACAAATCCAATTAAAAATTGAAGCGGTACCTTCGTACTGTTGATTGTTTTTTCCGAGACCAGGAGGCGGGCAGGGGTCCTAACCTCTGCCCTCCCGATTTTTTTTCAACTCTGGATGTGTTTATCAGGAGCTTTTTTTTAGATGAGCCGAATTCAGAACCGAAACTAGCACCAATAAGGCACACACGTACTCTCTGCTTCTCTCTTGAATAGTAATAATAAATTATAATAATAATTAGTAGTATACTACTAATTTTATAGACACATATATGTGTCTATAAAATCTTATTCTAGCTATGTTTTGGGTTCTGGACGTACCCACGTCGAAAAAAAGCTTATCAAAATCTTGTATGGCCGCGAGTTGATAACACGTGGACTTTGTTGAAGAAAGAAGTACGTATGTTGTACTCCGAGAGACTGTCAGGAAAGGAGTGCCTTATTCTGCCTAGCTGAGCGCTACAGACGACACATATATGGACAGGACAACATGATGAAAACAGAAGCATGGTTGCGCATATTAGGGTACTATAGCAAGTTACGGAAATACGGTGTGGTATGACCGTATCGCTCCTCCTAGATGCCCGCCTGCTCTAAAGGTTAGATGGAGGTGCATATTTTAGCACTGAGGAGAATAATAAAAAATAGCTGTTTTCAAGGTCTAAGACAAGCCCCCCCCCCTAACTCTCCCGAAAGAAATTCCTGCCTATACGGCTCGCATTGCTCTAGTGCCGCAAAATAAGCTGCAGTCAAGTTCCTGCGGTTCCGATTGGTTCAGAGTGTTACGATTGTAGACGCGCGACTGAAAAATTGAGCGGCGAGCGATTGAGCCAAAGCAGTTGCTTCGCTACTGAAGCAGCCGTTCGTGCCCATCGGCAACCTGTCGCATTGCGACTAAGTCGCTCGACCGATGCTGGTTGAAGGTGGAAAAGAGCCCGCATTGTTAGCGGAAATCGGAAGGCCAGTCTGGCAACAACAAAAGAGAGGGCGCCTGTGATGGTGGCGGTCATCAGACACACCACGCATGTCGCGAATTCTTTTTTTTCCCTTCTATTTTGTCAAATAGTTGTTTCCTTTGAAATCCGTGTGTCTGCGAATAAGTTTTAACAGTATACTTACCTTCTACTTTTTTTCTCGTATCGACCCCATTCTCGTATCCCCACTCCCCATTCAATTCTGTAAAAACACCCATTTATTTGAAGCGACAGCCTTAGATACATCATCGATGGTGAGAAGTGCCGTTGCCGTGAACGCGAACGTTGTAAGAAAACATGATCGTGTGATGAGGCCACATTATGAAGAAATAATGATGCCACGCATATCCCAATTTCGTGACTTCGCCATGACGTCAAATAAGTGCTCGTTTGAATATTACGTCATCAAACGACTTCGTCGCTAGCTGGGCTGATTCAGAAGGCACTGCGGAACTACGGGAGGTGATGAAGGCTTTCAATCGATCCGATCCCGGAAGCACTGCAAAGCTGGTTGGGTGCAGAAAGATTTAGAGAAGGGGGACAGGGTCATTATACCATCGACTGAGGAGAAACGAAAGACTGCTTTTGGTTTCGAGTCGTCTCAGACGAATGCCCAGAAAAATACAAAATAAAACGTGTTATTTTATATACGAAAAGCTTGCAACTTTCCCAGGGAGTCATGGAAAACTGGGAAGGGGGGAGAGGAGTGCTGCGCTGTGACATGCTTCTGCACACAAAAGTCGTACCCCCGAGGACGATGACGAGCCTTAGGCTTACTCATCCACGTGTCTAACGGGAGGCGGTTAACGCTATTTTTGTCGTAGTCTCAGTAGTTATACCTCATCACGGAACGGGATGCAGCACGTCAGCGTAAAACAACTAACAAAAGCTATTCGCTCACCAGTAACGCGGCGCCAATGAGTACGCGGAATATCTGGCCTGCTGGAACGCACTGTTAAACGCAGTTACCAAAACCGAAGCACCTCGGCGATGATGATGTGTCCTTCGAATCTCGGCATGCAGGTGACTCAAGGTTGCTTCGGGTGCAACATCGAAGGAAATGCGGCGTGGAACAAATTGCGAGCGACATTAACAAGCCCGAGTAGTGGAGTAAGAGACAGACACCATTCAGGGAAAATTTTTCATTTAAATCGATCTTACGGAATACTCTGTTTTTCGATGTATAATGCTATACCAAGTTAGAATTAACTATTGCACATGAAGAAAAGATGGCTTCCATTCATTCTGATATTTCTTTTACAGAAACATGTATTGTTTAGCACCTATTGCAGTAAAGTGGCGAAGGCTGGTTCTGACATAGTCGTTGGAAATAATCATTGCCGGTACGACCCCAAACTATGATATGATTTTGAGAGATACTGCAGTGGAGGGCTCCATAACTTTCGACCACCTGGGATTGCTTACCCTGCTCCTCAGTTCAAATACATTGGCCTCTGAGATTAGGGTGTAACAAAATGTGGCCACCACAGCTGAGATTCGATCCCTTAAGGTTCAGATCAGCAGTCAAACGCCTTAGCCACGGAACCACCGTGGTGTGTGGAAAAAAAAATTAGTAGTAACGCTCCAGACTGCATGAACGCGGACTTGGTTGTTCTCCTACGAGACAGAGCCAAACAAGACAGTTACCTCCTGATTCCCTAGTCTGCTTAAGAGCGAAGCTCCTTAAGCCCGCACCAAGGAGGATTAAAAGAAAGTTGCTGGAGTGGAAATGATTGTGCAGAAGTGAAGCCGTTTTTCTGGCAAGATGGCGGCTGTGGCGGCCGTCTTACTAGGAGCATGATAAAGTATCACCTTTCAGTGGTGAGAGGCGGCTGGAGTGAGACGCTGTGCGGACGTGTTTCGCATGAGCTCCGGCCCGGTGACTGACTATCGGCGGACGCGCTTTTTTCTGGACTTGCTGTCAGTGGGCTCGTCTGCAGGAGGTTGCCCTGTACCTACGGACACCACTCGTTTAGGCAAGTTTGTCCCCGTTTTCGGAGTTTCCGAGATTTTCCTATCAACCCCGCGGTGGCAAGGCTAGGCCTATCTCCTAGGCCAAGCCTGGTCTGGGCCGCGTCGCCCGGCGTCTGACTTGCGCCCGGTGACCGTGGGCCTTGTTGGGCTGAAGATGGAATACTACGTCGAAGGGGAGACTATAACACCCGAAGATTTTGAAGCGGGAGAGTGGGCTCCAGCGCTGAAGGCACAGGATCGTTTTAAAAAGACTCAGCATGGCGACAACGCCAAGAGTAAGCCTTGCGAGACGCAGGCCGGCAGCGACGGGCGCAAGACGCACGGAGCGCAGCAAGTCAAGCGGGGAAAAGCGCCGGTATGGAGGAAACGCGGACCGTTTCTAAAGTTGCCAGCCACGGATTTCAAGATTGTGTACAGGCCCCAGAACTGGGACTTGAGTGTTGTGACAGCGAAAGAACTCGGATGTGCACTGAGAGCAGCAGCGCGTCTAACGAGTGCGATTACCGCGGAAGAAGACATTGTGTGTGTTAATGGCGCAAACAACACGTTGACGGTGAGCACACCGTGCATAAATCGCAGTGGGGCATATGCGACTGTGAAGACGCTGAAGCTGGGTGATCGTGACCTGCTGGTTTCGGCGTTCGTGGCGCCGTTGGAGAACTCCGTGGTGCGGGGAGTGATTTACAATGCTTATGATGGATGCCCAGTGGAAGAAGTTCGGGCGGGATTCCTGAAGAAGAATGAAGGCATAGACATTCTGGATGCGAGACCTCTGGGAAAGTCAAAGGCGATTCAGATTACGTTCGGGGGAAAAAGCATACCCCGGCAGATTACTTACTGGAACTGTCTGTGCGCTGTGATCCCGTACAGAAATTTAGTCGAGACCTGCTACAACTGCAGACGAGTTGGACATCGAGCGGACGTTTGCTATCGTCCGAAGAGCAACCTATGTCACCGTTGCGGGAAGGACCATCCTGCCCCGCCAGAAGGAGAGCCACCTACGTGCACGCCGGACTGCATCGTGTGCCATGGTGCGCATCACACAGGGAGCCGGAACTGCAAGTTTCGCCTGGCTCGCAAGCCACCGACAGGCCGGCAGCAGAGCATCGAAAGAGAGAGCGAAGCTGGCAACGATAAGCGGTCCTCGAGGGCCACGGAGCGGTCACCGAGGGGTAAAGAAGGCAGACGCAAAAGCAGGGACCGGTCGAGTTCCTTCCCGCCATTGCCAGGGCGTGGGGGCGGCCAAGATAGTGGACGAGCATCCAGTACCAACAGCTGCGCACGCGACACCAACAAAAAGGTGAGCTTGTCAAGCACGGCCTCCCAGAAGGAAACCGCTCGAGAGAGGGAGATAGCAGCGCTGGTTCAGCGACAGGGAGACTTGATTAAAAGAATGGAAAACAGAATTGCAGAGATGGAACGCGCACTTAGAAACGACCAACGGCAGGGGACACAGGCACCAGCAGTGCAAGGCCTACAGAAAGCGACGCAAGAGGCGTCTGCTCGCGTACAGGAGAGTGCAGCTATGGAAGTGGAGAATCGGGGGACAGTGAAGAGACCACTGCCGGGGGATGAGGTAGCTAACTCAAAACGATTAGCCGAAATGTCACCAGTAGACATGCCACAGCCTGTTTTTAAGGTCATTAGTCTTAAGTCGGATGTAACAACACTTGCGGATAAAGTAGGCAAACAAGGGAAAAGACAGGATAGGTTGGAGGCTCGAGTCGAAAAGATCGAAGCCAGATTAGACACAATAGAGGAGCGTCTCGGCATGCTCTTCACTGAACTTAGGGATTCCCAAACCCAGGTCATGGGCATGTTTCAGCAGCTTCATACTCTATTGGAGGCAAGACTGCCTCCCGTGGGTGGCCAAGTGCCATTAGTCAACCTGGTGCCTCATCATGGCGCCTCGCCAGCAAATTGAGGTTTGGCAGTGGAACTGCAGGGGCTTTCGTCAAAAGCGGGGTAACCTGCAGTTGCACGTACAAAATCTGGACAGTAAACCAGACATAATAGCCTTACAGGAGGCTAGTTGTTCCGTAAAATTACCTGGATTTAAGGCATTTACAGCGCCAGGAATTGATTCAAGGGGCGTATCACGCGTCTTCACAGCCGTGCTAGTCCATCGCAACATCACTGCCATTCAGCATTCCCTAGATAGCAGCAGGGAAGACTATGTCTTGCTTGAGATTTTGCCTAAACGAAAGTATGAGAAGAGTCTGTTTTTACTTAATGTGCATAGTTCTCCAAAAGATAAAGGATTGGGCTTGCCACAACTCCTGATTCAAACTCAACGGTTAGCAGCTCGCGCTCCGCTTATAGTGGTAGGAGATTTCAATGCGCCTCACCCGGAGTTGGGTTATATTCGAGCCAGCCCAAAGGGCAATCGGCTTTGGCAAGTTGCCCGGGATCTGCGATGGACGCTGTTAAACAATCCACAAGATCATACGCGGATAGGCAACAGCATAAGGATGGATACCTCCCCAGACCTTACGTTCTTTAGAGGCATCAGTAATGCAAAGTGGATTAACACGGGGAAAACCCTAGGCAGTGATCACTATATCCTTTCCACGACGTTTAGTGCTGCGAAGCATAAAGACAAAGTGAGGGGGCATAGAATTACAGATTGGGACAGATTTAGGAAAAACAGAGGAGACACTGTAAACAGGAAAATTAATGACCTGGATGCTGGGGTACAGGCGCTCAAGGAGGATGTAAATAATACCACGGTAGAAGTGCCAGTCGAGCAGGAGGAGTTTACCGCTGACTCGAGACTATTACACATGTGGGAAGCGCACGCGAGTCTCTTGAGAAGGTGGAAGAAGCAAAAACTTAATGGCGTCCTTCGCAGAAGGATTGCCAAGTTAGAACGTAAAATAGAAAATTATACAATTGAGTTGCAAGCCAAGCAGTGGGGCCAGATTTGTGATCGCATGAATGGACAGTTTGGATGCAAAAAGACATGGCAGCTGTTGAGGCATCTTTTGGATCCGGCAGCAACAAAATCGGCGCAACAGGGACAAATGACTCGGTTAATGCATCAATATGAAGGAACAATTGGAGAGTTTATACAGGCACTCCGGAATCGGTACATAACTGATGGAGTAGACGGTTGCTTACCACACTACTCGGGGGTGGAAAACTCAGACCTAGATGAAGAGTTCACAATTGCGGAGGTGGAGTTTGCCATGGGGCAGCTGCGTACTACGTCTGCCGCAGGTCCGGATGGAGTTACTAATAAAATGCTGAGAAACCTAGATTTCAAATCGGTCGGGGCGATCACTGACTTGATGAATGAGTATTGGGTGGCCGGGGAGATCCCAGCACAATGGAAACATGCTAGTATTATATTTATTCCGAAGCCAGGCAAGAAACTCTGCTTGGAAAACCTGCGCCCCATATCGTTGACATCATGCGTGGGCAAATTGATGGAGCACGTGGTTCTCAACAGGCTTCAGAATTATGCAGAGGACAAGGCCATCTTTCCCCCAACTATGATAGGTTTCAGGACCAATTTGTCCACACACGATGTCATGATACAGTTAAAACATGATGTAGTCGATCCCGGGCATGGCACAGACACCAAAGCTGTATTGGGGCTTGACCTGAATAAAGCTTTCGACAATGTTTCGCATGAGGCAATATTGAATAACCTATCGGGAATTGGCCCAGGGGTCAGGACATTTCGCTACATCAGATGAATCTTGGAGGGCCGAACCGCAGAAATTTCAATAGGAGATATCAAATCGGACTCATTCGCGTTGGGAGGCAAAGGGACGCCGCAGGGTTCAGTTTTGTCACCGTTCCTGTTTAACATCGCCTTAATTAAAATACCGCCGAGGCTGGAGGAGATACCGGGACTCAAACACACATTTCATGCAGATGATATTACTCTATGGGTAACTAGGGGTAGTGACGCGCATCTGGAAGAAACACTGCAACAGGCAGTTAATATTGTCGAAGAGTTGGCAGGGGAGGCGGGACTTTCATGTTCTCAGCCAAAGTCCGAGCTCTTTGTGGTTCGGGACAAACCCAGAGGGCTACATGCAAGACACTATGTTCCGCCACCGCCGTTAGAGGTAAAGGTAGGGGGTAGGCTGGTAGCTGAAGCTCAAACGATTAGAATTTTTGGCCTATATCTGCAAACTAACAGGAACAATAGGGTGGCCCTTAAAAAACTTAAGACCACGGTCAATGCTAATGTCAGGCTAATCAGAAGAATCGCTAACCGTAAGAGCGGGGTTAAAGAAAAAGAACTCTGTAAGCTGGTACAGGCGTTTGTGCTCAGCAGGATTACTTACGCGACACCTTATATGAAGTTGGATGCCGCAGAAAAAGGTAAGGTCGAGGCTATGATCCGGCAAGCTTACAAGGCAGCGCTTGGGTTGCCTAACAACGCGCCTACAGAAAGGCTGTTAAAACTAGGGGTACACAACACCCTGGATGGATTATGGGAGGCGCATCTGGTGATGCAGCACGCTAAGCTTTCGACAACCAAAGCGGGCAGGATTATATTGGAAAGGATTGGCATTGGAGCAGAGGCTCCCACTGGGGACACTAAAATTCAGGTGCGGCGAGAGTTACATAAGGCCCTGTACATAAAACCTTTGCCCAAAAATATGCATCCGATTCACCATACGCAGCGCAGGCAGGCAAGAGCCAGAGCTTTACACGTTGAGTACGGCGAGTACAAAGCGGCAGTCTATACAGATGTTGCGGAATATAAGGACAAAGACGCTTTTGTGATTGTGGTGGTGGACGGCTGGGGCGCTTGGTCGCCTCTGGATCGGTCAAAACCCGCTCCTTGGAAACGGCAGAGGAAGCGGCAATAGCGCTAGCTATAACTAATTCGCAGTCAGATTTGATTTTCAGTGATTCAAAGACAGCCATCCGAAATCTGGCGAGGGGCAGAATATCGGCGACCACCGCACGATTTCTGCATGGGGCCACGGGACGAGAAATGAGAGAAATAGAAATTGTCTGGGTACCAGCACACTCTGGGAACCCTGGGAACGAGGCGGCTCACCTGAATGCTCGAGGTTTCGTCAGCCGGGTAGGTGAGCCGCCAGTTCCGGGGAGGTCCGCGAGAGATGGGCTGGTGTCCTTTCATGACATAACGAATCATTATAAACTAGAGCGGAGGTTTTATCCGCCCCCGCACAAGCGGTTGACTAAGGCGCAGGAATGCGTCTGGAGAAAACTGTAGACGCGATCTTTTCCCAACCCTTACGTGTTGAACAAAATGTACCCGGAGGAGATTAAGCCGCAATGCAAGTGGTGTCAGGCTGTGGCAACATATGATCACATACTTTGGGAATGTAGCATAGTGCCGCCGCCGGTGGATATTATGCGTGATCCCTCTCTTGAGCACTGGGAGGCCGTGTTGACCAGCTCAGACCCAGTCGTCCAGTTAAGGGTCGTGGAGTGGGCCACACAGGTCGCCGCCAACCTTGGGTTGATGGCCATCTAACACGGAATCATCCTCAGTTGCTTTCTGACGAAATAAAGTTTTTCCATCCACCATCACCTTTCAGCGATTAAAAACGAAGCGTCTCCCTCGCACGCCCAACGAGTTAAAAGTGGGAACTTCTTCGGGGTCACAAAGTGCTCCAAGCGCGTCTTACAGTAACTAGTTTTCCTTAGTGAGCCTCTAACTGGAGGCTAAACTCTTTGAAGATTCAGTCATCCATACTCCGTTTCTGTGTGTAATTTCGTCGGGAACAACTATATTTTATTATAGAACTAACGTAGCATTCACATAATATATCAAAGCCACTTGATCTTTAAGTGGGCACAACCATAAAAGAGCATGTTTCCGCCATCTTGGCAGTGGCGCAAGGTGGCTCCACTTCTGCTGGCAAGGCATTGCGGGAGCTTCCACTCCAGCAATATTCGTTCAATCCTCCTTGACCCGCACTCCACCTTGCACCTTGACCGCCGTCGATGCTCCCTGCGTCGGGCAAGCGCGCCGAGCAAAACAACAGCTGCTCTTGTGCTGCCCGTGCTCGTGTACTGCCCGTACACTGACTCGCTCAGTCCATTAGCCTCCTAGATTTCCCTTGCCTGCCGGATTATCGGCAGTCACTTGGAAAGCGGCCGTAGTCAGAACTATGGTGGTGGCGCCACCTAAGTAGGGGCGTCTTCAAATGAGTTTTTACGTTTTTGGGGCTTATATGCAACAAAATTAACATAAAAAGTTTTAAACAGCGTAAACGTAGTTATTTATTTACAATACTGCCACTCTCATCCGAGAGCATAGCAGGAGGGCATACAAATGTGTGTACAAGAAACATGTGAATCTGCAGGCTTGATTCATGAGGAAGAACAAAAAAGAACATATGCACACAAAGACGGAATAATTGCACAACTTTACGCATAACACGCCTATATTACAAGCTGTAGTATCAAAAAGAAGAAATAAACCAAAGAAACAAGTCTATCAAAAAGGTAAGAATAGTTCCAATACAAGGCTGCAGCAACAAAATACACAAGAAATTAACAGATTTGTTAGCTGAAATGCTACACGTGTGCTGTTCGGTTAGCGCAACAATAAGTGTTATTTCTACACTGAATAATCTAGCATTTCGACGAACTTAGATAACGAGTCAGTGCTTGTTATCACGGGGTCGAGTTTATTCCACTCGCGTATTGCCATGGGAAAGAAAGAGTACATAAACGTGTCGTTACTGCAGGAATATTCGGTTATGGTGCGGTCGTGTTTGTGACGTGTAGGGCGGGTCTGAGAAAAAGATATGTATTTATGTGTATCAATCTTGTAACTGTTATGAATTAGCTGGAACAAGAATTTTAGGCAAGCGTGCCTCGCTCTAACTGACAAAATTTTTATTCCTGAATCAGCCAAGAGGTTAGTGGAAGAG
Organism: Rhipicephalus microplus; assembly: GCF_043290135.1. NCBI lineage: Eukaryota > Metazoa > Arthropoda > Arachnida > Ixodida > Ixodidae > Rhipicephalus > Rhipicephalus microplus. Next base: position 269,126,793 of record NC_134710.1, read on the forward strand.
TCAGTCCGTTTATATTTATTGTAGATGAACCTTATAGCCTTTCGTTGGACACTTTCAATCTTTTCCATGAGGGTAGTCGAGTGCGGAAACCACATCGTGCTTGCATATTCCAGAAGCGGTCTTACGAACGTTCTATAAGCTAACAGCTTGGTAGGAGTGGGGGACGTCTTTAGGCACCGTTTTAGGTAGAACAGTTTGCGCAACGCGGCGGCGGTAATATTTGTGATGTGTGAATCCCTTCTAAGATCGGAAGTATAGCGTAATTCCTAAATATTTGTGTTGCGAAACCTTACTTAAGGGTATGTCATTAATGAAGTATGTAAATATAGAAGGCTGCTTTTTTTGTTGAAACAGTCATGGTAACGGATTTTTTAATGTTTATTGTCATTTGCCAGTCAGAACACCATTTCGTTATTTTACTAAGCGACGTGTTAAGCATTAGGTGGTCCGTATAGCTATTAATTTCCCTGTAAATAATGCAGTCATCTGCAAATAACTTGATGTTGCACTCGATATTGGAAGTTATGTTGTTAATAAAAATTAAGAATAATAACGGTCCCAGGACTGACCCCTGCGCAACCCCGGATGTCACAGGTACGGTCTCAGATGGTGTGTTTTCGAAGACAACAAACTGGGACCTGTTCGAGAGGAAGACTTTTACCCATGCCGATATTGCGCCTTTGCCGATCACATTTTTTAATTTCCCAATTAATTTAGTATGGCCTACACAATCAAATGCCTTGGAAAAATCCAACAGAACGATGTCTGTTTGCGCGTGGTTGTTTATTGATAGTGCGAGTGCGGCGGCTGCATTTCCGATGGAGGCGGAAATGTTGTAGGCCCGTGTGCTCAGATTTGGGTGCACGTTAAAGAACCCCAGGTGGTCTAAATTTCCGGAGCCCTTCACTACGGCGTCTCTCATAATCATATAGTGGTTTTGGGACGTTAAACCCCACATATCAATCAATCAATTGATAGTGCGAGGTCGTGAACTACTTCTGCTGGCTGTGTAATAGTTGATAGGCCGCTGCGGAAGCCGTGCTGATGAGGTGATAAAAAGTTCACTTTTTCCAAGTAAACAGTTAGATGCTTCAGGGTTATGTGCTCAAGTAATTTGCATGACGTGCTTGTTAGTGAAATAGGCCTGAAATTTGAAACGTCATTTTTGTCTCCGGATTTGTGAATTGGTACTATTTTTGCTATTTTCCAGTCTTCCGGAAGGGTAGATGTTGAAAGCGACTTGCGAAAAATTAGGCCGAGGTACTTGCTACACCATTCTGCATATCTTTTTAGGAATTCATTCGGTATGTCATCCGGGCCGGTGGATTTTTTCGGGTCCAAGTTAAGCAATAGTTGCATGATTCCAGCGTCTGTGATGTTAATTTCGTCAATTTTGTCAGTATTGTGCTGTTCCAAATAAGGTGAAATGCCATTATCTGTCGTGAATACCGAGCGGAAGAAATCATTATGCGCATTCGACTTCGCTACCTTCTCTTCTGCTGTTAGTGTAGACGACGCTTCAGGACTTTTACGAAAATGCCTCCAGAATTTCTGCGGGCTATTTGTGATAAAGTTTGGAAGGGTTACGTTGAAGTAATGCTGTTTGGCTTGCTGCGTCTTTGTTTTCAGTCTCATGACTGCATTTAATAACTTCTCGTTACCTGTTGAGTTGGCGGGGTTGATCCTCGCTGCCCGCCGTAACCTTTTAGATGCGGAGCATCTTATACTCGCGCCTTGTAGTGCGCCGTCCGCACCGCTTCTCGAACATTCGACAGCTGACGCGCGCGCATGCGCCGTCGCGCCGTCGCCCACTCTTCCATCATCTGTGCATCCCTTTCTCCTCTACACACCGCGCGCGCTTCACTCCTCCACCATCTGTGCACCCTTCCTCCTCTACACACCGCGTTCGACATCTACAATTCTCCTGATTCCCCAGTGGACGCGCATGTGGCGTCGCGCTTCGAGAACATTCAACAGCTGACAGTGCACGCGCCGTCGTGCTGTATATATACTCAAGGTCGGCGCTCGCTCGCTCAGTTGCCGCTCGTCGGTTGGTTTGTACGGCGCGTCGACGTCCAAGGTCGCGGTGAAATGAATTCCAACGAATCCACAAACACAATGATCGACGTCCCTTCGACCAGCGCCGCCCTTTCGCATACGTGTGTACGTGTTCACTCATTTAACACCCCCTCCTACAACCACGTTAACCAATTTAGCCATCGACCCAAGTAAGTCGCAATTTAACACCCCATTTCACAACCACGTTAACCAATTTAGCCATCGACCCAAGTAAGTCGCACTTTAACACCCCGTTAACCAATTATATGGTCCGCATCCTCCTCAGTGTTCCCCCGAGGGAAGCTGCGGGCAATTTTTTTTTACTTGACGTTTCGCTTGGATAACTTCTCGATTTATCCATGGGTTCTTTAGGTTGGTTTTTTTTGCGTTTCACAGGTATAAAGGCATTCATGCAGTGAAGAACAATGACCTTGAACTGGAGCCACAACAAATTTACATTTGCGGACATGTCTGGGGCAGTTTCAAAAAAAGGTTGGAATTCATGCGCGAGATACGTTTGAATACTGTCATTGTTGGCTTTCTGATAATTGATAATGGTTACTGCGGTAGGGCGAACTGTGAATTTACAATCAAGTACCAACCGACAAACAGGCATCTTATGGTCAGATATCCCGTCAGCAACGCTTATCTCGATTTGCTCGTTTGGAAAATGGTCGCTCAGAACGACGAGGTCGAGAATATTTTCAGTGGTTCCTTGTATGCGTGTTGCATCGGCTACTACCTGATGAAGGTTAAAATCAAGCTATAAATTAACCAGTGCTTTCGATGACAGAGACGTGTGGTGCATAGTAGCCCAGTCAATATCAGCGAGGTTGAAGTCACCCATAATAATCACACGATTGCTGCGAGCATGCTGCGAAAGAAATTCTTGGATGAAAGATATACCGTCTTCACCGGAGGACGGGCTACGATAGACGCATCCAGTGATTGTACTCGGGCCGTCGCAAGCTATCTTACAAAAAACAGCCTCCGCACATGCTACCTCGGGCAAACATGTGAAAGGGATACATTTTTTAATTATTAAAGCTACCCCTCCGCCTCGAGTTGGCCTATCTTTCCTGATAACTGAGTAGTTTGGGGGAGCAATTTCATGGCTGGATACGTCTGGGGAAAGCCATCTCTCCGTTATAGCCACAAGGTCAGGATCATAATCAAGTAAGATATGCTCGAGTTGTTCTATCTTGTTTAGTATACTCCGAGCATTTATGTTCAGCAAGGTTAGCTCTTTAACAGCGCGTTGCTTCGAGTCGTCGGCTTGCTCGGAATTTCTTTTTGCTTGGTTTCTTTCATTGGACCTTTGCTTGCGTTTTGGTCGTTTTTTTTCATCGGTATCTTGTCGCTCATTTCATCGCTCCAAACGAATGCGCGCTTGTCAATGTACAATTTGTCAAATGAAAGGGTAACCTTTTCTTTGTTTTCACGGTTTGGCTTCGCACTATCACATAGCTTTTTTCTTACTTCTCGTACTGTTAGCGAGAAGTCTTCGCCGATAGCAAACGAAGTACCTTTCAGTTTGAATCCTCTTTTTAGACTTTCTGTTTTCTCTCTCCAGTCCAACAGCCTAAAAATTACTGGCCGTGTTTTTTTGGGTGCAGGTTTACCTAACCGGTGTATCCGTTCTATGACAACCTTATCTAACTCGAGTATCTCATTGATTATAGTCGTGTTCACGGTGTCCGCTAACGTATCGCTTGTTTCTCCGTCAACCTCTGAGAGACCGTAAACAATCAAGTTGTTGCGCCGGCTACGGTTGTCCAAGTCATCCATTTTCTTTTCCAGAACTTCAATGGCTCGACTCATAGAATCAATGTGAGTTCGGCAAGATTCTATTTTAACTTCTAGTATAGCCAGGCCATCTAATTTCTTGTCAATGTTAGCTAGCCACTCTCCCTTAATATCTCTGACGTCGGCCGCTATTGCTTGCAGTTGCTTTGCAATGGCAGCTAAATCCGGGCCTGGGATCGATTCGATATCCCCGGCTAGCATGAGCAATGTTCGCACAGACACTGCAGTTTCATAAATACAACAACACAGCCATGGGCACGGCAGCACTACCAAAAACGGGTCACTTGAACGATAGCATTTTCCGTAATTTTTTCTTACCTGCAGTAGGAAGACGTTATAATTAGCCCTACGCAAGTGACGCCGCCATTTAGCAAGCAACTCCTTCAATACAAGGCATAGCGTCCGAAATTAATAGCAAACGCCAAAACTGCTAATCTCAAAGGCCAAGTACAAAGACCCTTACCCCTACGTAGGCAGCGCCGCCATAGATGACGGGCGGTTCATGCTCATTCGGCAGGCAAGGGAAATCTAGGAGGCTATGCTCAGTCATTCCCGCCATTGAGCGCAGCAGACTCTTTCCGCTCCCCACCCTACCGCATTCGCGAAAGCCATCAGCAAGATCAGGCCCATTGTCACTTGCATCCCACGTCTAAGGAGCTTCGCTCATCCGTTGTAGTCGTACACGGAACAATTGCTGAACGTGGAATCCGCCAAATTTTTTTTTCTAAACAGTCAGTTTTCAATAATCGCAATGAGTTACAGAAACGACGAACCTCCCTTCGTTTGGCAGTTCACTGTCTACTATCTACTATCTATTTCGACTACCTTTCCGTAAGTAAAGAAAAAGAGGGGGGGGGGGGGGAGTGCGAGAAGATGCAGTGCGCGTTCGCACTGCTATAGAAATTCAAAGAGCGCTGTAATGGCTGCCAGGTGTTATAAATCAACATGAAGTGCTTACTCGTTTTTCTGATTACCCGGTTGTCTGCATTTTGGTGATTCAAATTTCACACCTTCCGATAACATTCCGAGACTGGAATGATCTGCCCATCGAAGTCGCCACCATCATCGATATCCAAGCATTAAAGTGGTTCGTTGAAACCATCCCGCCATAACTTTACCCTTATATTCATAACCTTTCTATCACCCACTCCTTCATTTAATATCACAAGTGGGACCTTTGAGGTAATAAAATGAATGAATGAACCTGATTTCCTATCAACATAACATAATGAGTTGTTAAGTTTATTCTAGAGAAGCGAGTTAAAAAACCAAGACGTGTCGATTTGAGTAAGGTTGGGACGAGAAGCTCATCCAAGGGAGAAAGGGCCCTGTTCCGAACAATGTACACCATGACATTCGGTCATCTCGCCGTGGTGGCCTAGTGGCTAAGGTACTCTGCTGCTGACCTGAAGGTCGCGTTATCGAGTCCCGGCTGCAGCGGCTGCATTTTAGATGGAGGCGAAAATGCTGCAGACCTGTGTGCTCAGCTTTGGGTACACGTTAAAGAAGAACCCCAGGTGGTCGGAAATTCCGGAGCCCCCTACTATGGCGCCTCTCATATTCATATGGTGGTTTACCCCAGTTATTATTATTATTATTATTATTATTATTATTATTATTATTATTATTATTATTATTATTATTATTATTGCATTCAAGGAAGCAAATATTTCTCTAGGTACTGATGAATTCATTGGCTGGTTTATAACCGTGTCAATCTCCTCGATGAGCTTTCGTAATCATACTCACGAACGATGTAAGCAAACATGCACCGCGTCATATCACTTATTTATGTTCGCGCCACGTTTCGCGCCGACGCTTGTCTCTTGTGCTATGTATGAGGGGACGTCGTGTATGAGTGCTTCAAAGCGTTCTACTCCGACTTAGTGCACGGCTGCGTAGCACGGTGACGTTCCGTCCGTGTGGCGCCCCCCCCCCCCCCCGCCCCCTGAAAGTCACCGACACGACCGATGGTTCCTCAACCAGTATATGCTCAAAGCTTCAGCATTGAAATAAGGTAGGCGTATGAATGGTTGATGTCCTTGGACTAACTCAAATCTTTATTTATGCTTTTCAACTATATAACTCTATTGGTCAGTTGACTAAATGTGCTTTCTGTGCGCCATGCTCAAGAAGACGTGGAGTGAGCGGGATGAACAGCGGTGGAGCCCTTCACGTCGTCGAAACTCGGATACTGCCTCAGAAGGCTCCAGTGGTCACTGTTGAGGTCCTCAAGCTGCGCGCTACAACCGTCGACAGGGGGCGCGCACTTCACGCATCCCTTGACGACGCCTGTCAGTCGCATGAAGTGGTGCAATCCTTCGACGCTCCGGAGAAGACATCGGATCAGCCTGGCCATTTCGTTGGTGGCCATACGCTCCTTCTGGGCAAGCTTTTTTAAGAGAGTTGGACGCCGCGAAACTTTCTCCAGTGCGTAGGCCGTGCGCCTGATGACGCAAGAAAAAAAAGAAGAAAGTGGAAAATAGGACGTTACCAAAAATGCGCAACTGCGGCTGAAGACACAACAAAAGAAGCAAGTTTAGTCGCAATTTGAAGTGAGCTGCGCTTTCTTTTGTTGAAGAATTTGCAAACATTTGTGCGTACAGGGTTTTTCTTTATGTAAGTAGACTTTTAAAGGAAATGGTACTCTTCTTATCGAAACAGCCGTGGCCCCTACGCGAGGATGTGATATGGCGGTGGAAGCTCACTAATTAAAGGATCGCTGAATATAAAATGGTTTTGTTTAACCACACGAGCATCTGTAAATCATGTCTATAAAAACTACACCAATTGGTGTGCGTTTTTTTTCAACCGGAACAAAATATAAGGTCATGATTGATCATTCATTATTCACTGTTTCGCCCCGTCATCAGCATTCACCTCGTGGATATACGTGCATTTTTTCGGTGAGCATACCGTCCCACGTTAAAATTGGACTTTTCCTGGTCGTATCCATGTAGCTCTCTCGCCGTAGTTAGGTGCCGCCCACGAGACGGCCTAGTGCTCCCTCATAGTAGAGTACCAAGTACTCAAAATCGTTCACCAGTTTTTTTTTCTAAACAGTGTTTAGGTGATTGAAAATGTCCCGGTATATAGATCTTCTGGTTGGCGAAACTGCCATTTTCACCACGTGTAAGGGTATACACAGACACTGTGAAAGCCCTGGGTGTAAACTAGCTAGCTCACTTTTCAAGATAAGTTCCATGAACAGAAAAAAAAAACGGGTTGTTTACTTTCAAGTAAAAAAAAGTTTGATTCCTTCGTGATAGGAATTGATGAAACATGAAAGTAAAACGTTTCCTTACAGAATTAAGTAGCTTAATGTTCACTTTACATTGATATAAAAGAGCTTGCGCAATGTCTATCGGTGTTTGATAGCTATAACACCCTTTAAAGCGGATTCATCCATTCATACACCTCCATCCGGACGACTAGCATCCATCACTATTGTGACTAAACAAACCCTTCTGATCATAGGTGAGTGTGGAACCAGAGAAATCGATGTGACAGCCACAAGAAAGTGACTGGTTGGACGCCAAACTTGGACTAAGGTCGAATACTTGTGGCATGTTCTATTCAACGCCATGGTCCTACCAAAGGGTAACCACAGTGCGCCTTGTGTTAGGCCTCGTTCTCACAGCCGTTAAAGCTCACTTTACAGCCGTCAAGCGACCCGTCGTGTTATGTGACGTCATAAAAACGCAGAGAATACGCGACAGAGCTGTGTATAGACAGACGACTGTGGTTGCAAGGTTGACAGCAGCACATTTTGTACACAATAATCTCTTTCTCCATGACCATGCAAACACCCAGTCGTTCTATATCCGCGTTCTTTTGTGCTCTCCGCGATTTCTTCTGTTCGTCAGGTGCGCTGAGATGGAAGCGGCCCTGGTACAATGAGGAGTCGCTCTACGTCACCGTAACCCCATTTTTGAAGAGAAAACGGGTCGGACATCCTCTCCCCTGACAAAAACCGGTGACTTCATGGTGAAGGGACGGGTCGTTTGACGGTTGTGAGAACGAGCCCTTAAAGGGGAACTCCGGTGCATTTTCGACCGTACTGAGATGATGCTGTTTTCAAGTATACAGTATCGACAGTCCTGCAAAAGCAAGGGTGGTTGGTTTTGCCCAGGCACCCGTCAATAATAATTTTAGTAAAGCAATGAACGCCGTGTCAAAACAGAAACCGAAACAGCGAGCTGCTGCGTCATCCGTCGTGGGTATCGGATGACGTCAAGAGAATCAGTTGACGATGACGTCATTAGATCCGCTACATCCCACCACGGCTGGTCAGGGTGTAAACATTGCTCACGTTCCTCTTCTGACGCGCGAAAAGCAAGTTGGCCAAGTCATCCGACGCGGAATCAAGCTGTGCCAACTCGTCTAAACTTATCAGAGATAAGTTCAGTGATGATTTCAGCTACTACCTGAGCGCCGTAGCATAGGTTTTTGATTTTGACCCTCCGGCGTGCGAAACATCGGACATGCCCCGAATCGATTTCCTCGTTGCTCAATAATGCGAGACCCGATGTCAACGACGACTAACACGCTGTGTGCAGCTGACAAAACTGAACTGTGCTCGCGTTGTCGTCGCCTCGTAGAAAAAAGCGTGCGCTGCATCCGTCTGCTGGGAAAGGCGGGGTTTTTGAAAAAACAAAGAGTAGGCCCTTACGTCACATACACAGGGTGGCCCGCGTTTACAACTGTTACTCTAGAATCGGCTACACATATTAATTTTTTTCTAAATATTTAAATGACTTACGGTTGTATAATTCGGCCCATATCGCTACGGTACTGACAAAAACACAAGTTCAAAGTTTTTATTTTTGGAATCGGTGAATATCGAAAAAAAAAGCCGGAGTTCCCCTTCGTGTCTCGTCTGGTGACCGGGTCTCCATTCTTCGTGGTGGAGCGTAAGCGGTGAACGTGGAATTGGTACACCCAGACGAAGCAGACGCGTTGCTCTATACGGTGCAAAGCTTTTTTTTTTGTATCGATGAATGCGATGAATGACACCGACGCTTCAGGTAAGATTTTATCAACGCCAAACACACAAGCGCGTGTGTTTGGCGTTGATAAAATTGCACATATTCCCATTAGAAAAGCACCGAATCTGACGGATGCTTAGAAACGATCGCGTTCAAGTAACTATACCCTAGCGACAACTTTTCTTGGCGTTGGAGCGAAGCCTACGGAGCCAAATCACGTACGTTCTACCGCCAGTGAGCGTAGTTCCACAATATTGCCCGTGTTTTAAACGTGACATAAAAAAGGTCCTCCTCTATTTTCTATCTGAAGCTATTTGAGACAGGACGCAGCTTAGATCATTAAGATAATCAGATTTCTTGTGACTCAATTGTCGTAGCTTCACGTTTTTGAACACGCGAGAAAGTGCCGCCTTTTTACGTGTACCTCAAACGCTAAGCGGCGTCTGAGTCTACATGAAACGCTGATCGTGCGTCTCCATCACTTTCCACAGCGTTACGGGACGTGCGCCAAATCGGACAGGCTACTTCGCGTAGTGGTACATGTGCAGAAGCTCCACCCCCGTAGGTTTCCCTTCAGTGCCAAGAAATGTTGTCGCCGAGTATAATCGCGGAAGCCACTGTCATGAGCCTACACTTCACCAAGAGCACCGAGATCACTGTAGTAAATATAAAAGGCGTATTTTTTTAAAGGTTGAAAACATTAGACCACGGCACAGTGAGTAGCGTGTGCGGCATCTGTTGCCGCGTGCCCAGAGGTCGGAGGTTCGACTCCCAATGACAGAAATTTCTTTCTGTTTGTCTTCTAATAGTATTTTTCGCGTAACTTCCGTGACGGAAATGCGTCATTGAAGTCTTGGTGGGTCCGGCAAAAAACACTTTTGTGTTTCAAAAAATAAATGACAGAGACCTACTAATCTAGAGGGGCGCCTTGGTCGAAGGCAGCGGCACGTTTCATGAGGCGCGAGTTCCTCCTGGTAGTATCCCTGATTGTGAACAAAGGAGTGCCTCGCTTCGACGTCCACTTTGGTGCTAGACAGGTGCACACTGAGAAGAGTATAGTTGTAGCTTATAGCATCCGACAATGCCAGAGCGAAGCTGGTGAGGTTCCACTCTGGTGTGCTGGTTATATAGTAGAAGAAAATGATGTGCTGGCTCCACCCGATTGGGGCAGCGAGACGGTCGTTAAATGCCAAGTTGCCTCTCGTCGAGATCAAGAGGGCTGTGATGCTGGTGTTGGCTGATAACGACTCTAAGAGCAGCGTCCAGCATGACGCGTACGCGCCGTATCCCGGGCTTGCAAAGCACAGTCGTAGATCGTAAAGTGTGGTCGTGTCACGTACGCACATGGCGAGGAAGGAGAACAGAGTTTGATCGACCTCGTATAGACCAATCGACAAACAAGTGAAATGATCCAAATGCTGGCAGCCGTTGCAACGTGGAAACCTTCAAGCCGAGCTTTCCGAAAATTTCGGTCTCCGGGAAGGTCTCAAAACACAGGAAGTCTCTTGCTACGGGAGTGTGCATGTATCTGCCGAAGGAAACACGACCCGACGAGTCCGTGTTCGTCAATGCTTGAAGGACGGGCACAACCGTTTCGTAATCTCAAGGCCAGTGATGGGATACCTCCAGTTTCTTAAGGTGGTTGTTCTTCAATAGGAGAGCGAAGAAAGTGATCCAGTTGTTCGGATGCCACAAGGCGTAGGAAAACGTGAGCTCTTCTAACGTCTCGTTCTGTGCAAGCGCTTCCACGTAGCGTCTTAATGTTACCTCGGGTATGTTAACGTACTCGTCCCGCAGCCCGCCGAGAGTGAGGCACATTAGGCGAGGATTCGCGCCAAGAAACGCACGGTTATTTCGACCCCGCAGAGTCTTCCGATCTTCCGCATGGACAGAGTAAAGTTGCGAACAAGGGCTTCATCGAGTGTGAGCGCTTCGCGACCCGTCTGTTCGCCGAACAGATTCAGAGTAGTGATCAATCGGTTACTCCTTAAACATTCCCTGAGGGCGGCCCCGTGGTGTTCCAGTTCGCCCACAGCGGACGGGAGTGTGGGACGCAGGCAGGAGAGAGAGCGAACGGCGAGAGGAGCGGCAAAGCACTGTACCTACCCTCTCCTTCACTCTCTCGTACCACATGCTCCGGTAGCTAGGGGCGACCGAGGATGAGCGCACGCACCCGCGGCTGTTGCTATGGGAGAGGGAGTGAGAGCGGAGAGTTAACGCCTGCCGGTGCGCGGACATCGCCAGATGCCCGACATAACCCGACTAAAAAATTATTCGCATTAAGAAAAAAAGGCTCCGGAAGGCCGCTTTTACAGCTTTCTGTGAATGCGTGGCGTGTTCTGCGCAGGCCAAGTGCTTTTGTTCAAGATTGCTATATATAATGTATAAACTCTCCTAACTTCGAAAATACGCACTGAAATGCCCACTAAGGCTCCCACGCGGTAATTTAGGGCAGCGCCGTAGGCCAAACAACTTACCAGCGTGCAGCCGTTATTATAACGATCACGCAAAAGAAGCGCGTCCGATAAAGGACTACTCCGAAACTTCCAGACCCCAATGCAAGCACATAAAACGATTACTAACATCTCTGTTTGCTTATCGGAAGGGGAGCCGGTTGACCTGCGGCCAACAAACCTTCTTTGTTCCACATGACAGTTTATAATAATTAGACAGAGCTAATGGCTCGATTACCGAACGGGACGTACCACGGGAGCGCAATTAAACCAACAAAATGTATTTTCTTACTTGTGTAGAGACGCCGAAGATGTCGTTGTCGAAGAGCTGCCCGGCAGACCTTGTTTTTGTTCACCTGATGATAATGAACCTTCAGCTTTGCTGGCACTCGCCCACAAAGGGAGATCGGCCAAGAACCGGGCGGCAGGATCATCAAGTGTGCTAAGTCAGGCATTCAGGTAGTCTCGTAGCCGTAAATAATAACAATAGGCTAACAGGGTAATCTCTTTGTTGCCCTTATGTACTCGCACACAGCAGAGAAAACCTCCCTGTGGCTATAACCTAATGTAATCCCTTTGAAGGATAAAATTAGTTCCACGTTTATTTTTAAACCTAGCTTCTTGTTCACCTATTGCACACGGCGATCGCGCGATAATTATGATGTTGATGATACCTCCACTATGGCTGTTGCCCTCTCAGGGGGATTAGCCAGGAATTGATATGAAATTGAAGGCCTGTCAAATGATACCTAATCCTAACAGAAGGAGGATATAGCCCACGTAAATACAGAAAGAGTGCAATATTTTTTTTGCCATTTCGACCAGACAGAATAATATATATTTTGAATTAAAATTGCAGTAATTTCGAACACGTTTAAAATTGATGCTTAGAATTTACTTAATATTATAATAGCAAATATACAAATAGGAACTTAGAGGTGCATTCGTTTTGTTTCATGAAGATAACTGCAAATGGCATCAAAGGCATTCCTTGGGCTGTAGCCCAGAACCGAAGCACAAACAGAGAGTATATTCTCAATGGTGAAGGGCAGCCCAAGGTTAGCAAATGGGATGACAAGGAGACGTTTTCTCAATATACTGTAACGGCGACATGACAAAAATAATGGTCTATTGATTCCAGATCTGTACAAAAGCTGCATAGGGGAAATATTCCCAGACCAGTCCTGTGTGAATATAGATTTAAAGGGGGCACACGACATCGCAATATTGTTAGCATGACTTCCAGTTATCTAGTATGACACCTGCCGGAGTTCCATCGATATTTCAAATGTCTAAATTCAGTGCATGGTGTTACTGATTCTATGGCATCAGCCCTGAGTGAAAAGTTTGATGAAACGCTTTTTCTTCTTCTGCTCACTTCTTGGCATATACTTGCTTACTTGACCCTTGACAATGGCCTTGCGCCCACTACGGGATATCGGCCATGTTATATTTAAGGTTCAGATGACGGAAAATGAGTGGTTTGGTCGTCTGAGGATTACGTCACAAAAGCGGAAGGATGATGATAGGGATGACGTTGGTGTTTCGGACTATATAAGCATAAAAGTGGTGCAAAAGCACCTCAGATGAAGTTTTGGAAGAAAAGTTGGTCTACACAACAACAAGAGGCACATGTGAGCAGCGACTGAGGTGTGTCGATTGGTTACTTGTATCCACATCACGCGGCCATCAGCGAACTCTGTTAAACGCTTCAAATGCAAAATTACGTTAGGGATTTATACACAGAGACAAATGTTCACGAGCATGCATCTTTCTTGGTACACCGAAGAACGGTATCAGATAGAGTGTTTCAAGTTGCTCTAAGCACACGTCATAGCAATCTAAGAAAAAAAAATCGCGAAAGAAGGTATCAACTGGAATACACGTTTAGAAGGACAAGAACAACAAGAGAGAAGACAGGGAGGTTAACCAGGCACATGGCCGGAGTAGCTATAAACCTATACTGCTTCAGCTCTGCCACTATATAAATGAGCTAGAGTGGCAACAGATGTGCGATGAAAGGCCCTATAGCTATGGAAATTGTGTTCTGTACTCAGCAACTGCCACCACTGTACCATCACAGCCGCCGATACCGTCAAAAGCCAACGTGACCTTGACGCATCAGTTAAGTGGGTCCAACTGCATGATTGCGGGCATGATGCATAGCCTGCGGCGTCCGAAAATATCGGGGTGCTGCCCCGCACATCCTCCCATGCGTCCACCCGCGTCTTTCATCTTCTCCTGCGCGAAGAGATCGGCCGCATACTCAACGATGCGAAGTGAGAGCACACGCATGTTGTGAGCGTCGCATGCCGTTAGCAAGGATTATTGGGAGATGAGAAAACAAACCCCGAAAAAAATACTGACGTCATACCACATGCAAAATAATGGTGTCACAGTCGTGTGCAAGTGTGGTGCAGGTATTCTTCATTTCAAGAAGGATATGCGCAAGAGGGACTGAGGTCCTTTCGCTGAAGCTGGTTTTATTTAGGACGTTCGTCTACAGCGTGCTTGGATGACTGGGTTTATTATGCTCTTCTGTTCGCGATGTTCAGCTGGACGTGGAGGGATCCTCGATCGCGATGCTGAAGTTCTTGACGTCATCGAAGCTGAGGTATCGCCTCACCAGGCGCCAGCTGTCTTCGTTCAGGTCCTGAAGTTGCATTCCGCTGTCATCGACAGGTGGCGCGCACTTCACGCTTTTCTTGACCACTCCGGTCAGCCTCATGAAGTCGTGCAAGCCCTCAACGCTCCTTAGATGACTTCGGAGCATCTTGGCGACTTCGGCAGTGGTGATGTTCTCCTTCTTGGCGAGCTCCCTGGTCAGCGCTGGATTTCGTGCGACCTTCTCGAACGCGGTTGCGGTGTGCCTGTTGGTGATGATGTGTCGACAACAAATAGTTATATTCAGAAAACATATACTGTCAGTGTAACGTAAAGCCTATTTGAAAAAAAAAGAAAAATCTAGTAGACAAACTTTTGCTAAAACCACAAAGACACGCCATTTAGACATCTTATGAACGCTACTCAACAATACTAGCCAGAGGTTCTGAAACCATTGTAAACGTGTAGGTGCATCTGAAGGGCCGATTGTGGCCGGACGGTGCGCCGTTACGCATCTATTCGGATTACTACTTGAAAAATACTAAGGGGTCACGGAAACTTGATAAACAAGGTCGTTCGATTAACTTCATGAGGCGCACTAGATATCCAATTTGGTCCCTGATCTCTGTGAATCACGACTGACTGGCCGCGGTATAGCTTAGCGTGCAGTGTAGCGCTGTTGAGCTTCAGGGCCGCTGGACGCATTAGCAGCCCCAGTGGTCGCGTTTTGACGGAGGCGAAATTCGAAGAACACCCGTGCTCCTGCATTTATGTGCACAAGCTCCAGGTCGTCGAAATTTCATTCGCCCTCCACTGCGTCACTCATATACATACAATGGCTTTGGGATAAACACTCGAATATTTATTAGTATTGCGCAGTGCGAACGCTTGCCTTGAAATACGGTGTGAATAAATGGACTTTTAATGTGGCTCCTGCTGTCATTAACTTTTTTAGGATGCCACATTAAACTGTAGAAGTGTAACACATGCCAACACCTCTAATTTGCAGGTGCGATATTTTCAAAGTAAGAATTTGTCCCCTTCAAAGAAAAAAAGTAAAAAATAAGAGCTTACCGGTCGAGCGGTGCAATTTTGATGAAGGCAGCCGCGCGTTCCAGAATGTCACGGTTCCTCTGCGTCGTTTTCCTGATGGTGAAAAAGCACCGCTTCACTTCGCTGTCAACGTTCGCACCATTCAAGTCGACTTTGAGAAGACCGTAGTTGTGGCTAATGCTTTCCGACAGGAGCCATACGAAGAAGGTGGCGTCTCCGAGTCCAGTATTTTCTAGGAATCGCACTCGACTTATGTACTCGCTGTGTCCTATGGTACGGGTGAGGTGACCATTGTACTGAAATTTGCCATTCGTGAGGATGTCCAGATCCGAGATGCTGGTGTTGGCTGACATCGATTCGAACAGAAGAGTCCAGCACGTATAAGAAGCTGTATTGTCCGGGGCCAGGCAACTGGTCAAGATCAGTTTCAGTTCCTGGAGGACGGTGGTTTCTCGTACGTACTTCGCCAGAGCAGAGAACAAGCGTTCGCCAGCCTCGGATACGTCTACAGTCAGAGACGTGAAGTGATCCAACGCAGGCAAACGTTGCAACGCGTCAACTTGTACGTTCTCCTCGCCGCAAAGACCTATGCTTGAAAATGCGCTGTAGCGCAGCAGGTTTACTCCCATTCCATGCATGTAATGTCCGAATGAAACGTGTGCCAACGGCTGCGCCGACGCCAGTGCTTCCAGGACAGGCGGAAACGTTGAACAGTCTTCAACGTACGGAAATGTTGTGACAGTCAGATTCTTCAGACATCTGTTTCTCGGTAGCAATGAGAAGAAAGTAATCCAGTTGATGGAATGCCACACGTCGTATGGGAGCGTGAGGTCTTCTAAGGTTTGGTTTTGCGCCAATGCCTCTGCGCACCACGTCACTGTGGCCTCTGATACCCTGGTATACGTGTTCCGTGCCCAGCCAACGTATAATTTCCTCAGGTTGGAACATTTTGCGAGTAACCCCGTGATGAAACTCGCGGTTCTTTGGCCTCCGCAAACATTCAGCACTTCGAGCGTAGAGAGGGTATGATTGCGAATGAGGGCCTCCTCCAGGAGGAGCGTTTCTTGATCCGCGTCGAGGCCGTAAACTGTCAGACTCGTGAGAAGACCGTTGCTCCTGACGTATTCCCCTAGTGGTCCTGGCGGCATAGTGGTCTCCCAGTATGTCGCCAGGTCAAACCACTTCAACGTCGAGTTGGAGGCCAGTGCATCGATAAGCATCTTTGGTGGCTGGGTGAATCCGAAACTGCCGCGCAGCACCAGACACTTGAGGCGTTCGGTAGTTCTCAGAAGCGCCGACACAGCTGCCATAGCGTCTCTGCAGTCGCGCCTCGTCGAGCAACTGAGCGCCTCAAGGTTGCGAAGCCTGGGAAGGTGTGTTTGAAGATAGGCGTCCGTGTGGCCGTCGGGAAAAAGGTCCAGCTTCAGGTTCTTTAGCCGGCAGTCGTCGGGCAGCTCTTGAAGAACCATCCGGCTGTGCGACCTGAGCGAATCGTCCGAAATCTGGAGGCTGCTGATGCAGGCGTGTGTTTTGAGTAGCCAGCGAAGGAAAGGAGTTGACCTGTACGAATCTGGTTCGGCACGAGTCATCCGAGAGCGAGGAATGCTCGCCAAGTTCAGCCAGCCTCCTCGTTGTGGGCGAAGTTTCAAGCCGCTGTCGATGAGTAGTTCGTTGCAGAGCGGCAGAGTGTTGTTGATTTGGCACGCCTGACCACTATAGGCGGTGCATCGCGGGCGAAAGCGATTCGCTTTCATGCAAACGGTGGACCCGGCGTTGCCCTTTTCCTCGTGGGCCCCTTGGGAAAGCTTGTCCATCGCGTTCCTCCGAGGTATCACCTGAGCCCGCTTATCACTCTGAACCTGCGCAAGTAAAGGATAATGCAGCAGTTGGTGTACCCTTTTGAGTTTCCAATGTGCGCTGATGCGGTCAGAGATCTTTGCAGCTGGTAGAGAGGAGGGCGCTCCGTGGAAAACTTGAAAGTAACTCCACAATGTGGATGCATTGGCATATTGAGAGGTGTGGGGAGAGTAAATAGGGCTCTAATTTTTCCCAAATTTTAAATATGGAGAATTTTATAGTCGCACCAACTCGCTAATCCGGCTCGGCGGTATCGTCTACACTCTCACTGCGCATGCTCGCGTCTCGTGACAACTGTCGCGATTTTAAACTTGCAGTTTGAAAAAAAAAAAACGCTCAATCGAGGTTTGTTAAACCAGTCGGCTTTATTTTCAGTGGAAAAATAACACAAGCAGCAACTGTGCTGTTGGAAATGTAACAAAAAGGCGCGACAAGCTGTGTCCCGAATTTCAGTGCATACAAAGTTGGTATGGTCGCGCGTTTAGGCACATGGAGATGCATTAACCTTCTGGAGACGCCCACATTATTTGGACAGGTTACGCAAAGGCATCCGCAAGCAGCACAAATCTTGGCCACGGCTGGTAAGGCGAGGGCGTTTGACGTTTGCGATTCCGAGCAGATGAAAAGCCCCCCCCCCCCCCCCCGCTTAATAGACAAGAACGCTGCTTTCGCACAGGCGAAGCATTGCACTCGTGACTGCCATTGTAAGCCACTGTCATTACACACTGTCAAAAACACCTTCCTCTTAAACGCCTTCGAACACGGTGGTACCGTACAGTACTCAATCTTCAGCGTTATGTCATCAGAAATAGCGGACAACCGAAATACCCAGTGGGTAGGCTGATGCTCCAAGCGATCGCAACGATCCCATTAGACGGAGGAACCCACTGGAGGCTGAGGCAGAGTTGAGTGCGGAACTTGGAGACGCGAAAAGGATCACTCTCCTCCTGAAAAACATGCATTCGGAAACACATTGTTAGCAGGAAAAAAAAGCGAAATTGAAAGCTTTATTGAAAGAAGTTGAACAGGTCGGATAACAGGGCGGCCTTTCTGAGTGGAGGGCAATGAGGCCTACGCTGTGGTGGCAGACAGCCAGATGTGGGACGCCGTTACTACCTTCAGTAAAGGATATTCATAACGATTCGTGAGCGGCCATTAAGAGCTTTGACGAGGGCTATGTCTCTGGGACTGCGGTTATAGCTTAGGCTTATTCATCCATGAGTCTAACGGGAGTCTGTTAGCCCGCTTGCCTCGTAGTCCTAAATACTTTGGTTCCGTCACTCAATGGGATGCAGCACGAACATAAACGGACTAACCGAACGTATCAGCTTACCTGCAGCAGGGCGTTGAAGAGCCCGTGATACAGCTGGCCCGGCGGCACGTGCGATGGAACGCAGTCACCAGAACCGATGCATATCGGCGATGATGATGTGCCAAGGTCGGTTCACGAGCAGCATTGAAGGAAGAGCAGTGCAGATCTAACAATTTATGAGGGACACCAACAAATGCGACTAGTGGAGGAGGGGCCAAACACAAATCAGGCAAAATAATTATTTGCATATCTTGCACTGAATATTTTGTTTTTCAAAACTTTATTTTAATGCTCGTTAGAGTTAACTGTAACCCGTTGTGAGGTGCTGGCTATCCCGCAGTCCCCACCTCCACTGTCTCTAGAAAGATGGCAGAACTGTCCTCTTCTCCGCCTGCCGTTCCTCCTATAGTATAGTGCCTAGAACCAATATACCTTATAGTTACGCGAAGCACACACCTGGGGCATATTGTTGCCAGTGTATTGCAATATTCACTACGAATGTTTTTATGTGTAGGAGGTTTTGCTAATTTGCCCCAATTGTTTTCAACTTCACAAATACTCACTTAGTCATCAATTTGTCAGTGAGGTATATATAGGCATGCTTATGGTTAACTAACAGTGCTATTTTCACCAAAGTACAAATTACGTACTCATCTTTTCCGGTTCTTAGTTTCTAAACATAAAGTGATGGTGATTTTTTTTTGCTCACTAGAGATGCATGCCAAACACAATAAAGCATGGTTAATTCCCCCTTCACTGGGATTGGTATAGCACGAAAGTAAAACGTGCCCTTACAAAAGTAATTGAACGTTTACTTTATGTTATTGGAGAGCCTGCGTAAAGTCTATTGGCGTTTGACAGGTAGCTCCGCTTAAGGTTGATGCACTGACGTGGACGCTTGGTGCACATAAAGCCCCCTCTATCGCGTCTACTGCCGCTTGAAAATGTCCGAAGGGGCTTCATTTGCAGCATCTTCACCCCGACTGCTAACGTCCACGATAAATGGTTAAAATTACCGCCGTTGCAACTGTAGATGCTAACGTGGAGCGCGCAGTCAAGGAAAGAGGCGTGATAACCAAAGGAGCACCGCATATTGACAGCCCAACTAGGGGTCGCCGTCTCGCGGCATTTTAAACCACCGCTACCTTCACTACTGGGATATCTTCATGGAAAATAACTTGGGAGATATATCCACAGCAATATCTATTAAATAGCAAATCTACGAATTACAAGCCCAGCAAAAGATGGGCAGGGGAGCGGGGGGGGGGTACTACGCTGCAACAAGCGTTTGCGTATAATCAACGCCGCATGAAAGCTCCTTAACTTTTGGACTTAGTCAAACCATCGGCACCACACACTGACAAGATGGAGCTGCGTTGTTTACACTTCCCCGTCTCAAAGTTTATGATATTCGCCGTTAGGGACACGCAGACAATAGATGCATGCTCGCGTCCCCCAAGTATCCGGGGCACAATCCGCCGATAGATGCAGGGTGCGAGACGCGCACGTCGCGCTCTATTGTCATTGAGGCCGTCCGAAGGCTGCTTTTTTTATCCGCTATAGGCTCTGTATTCTGGCGCTGCAGTCAGACTGGAAAACTCGACTGAACAGTCGGTTAACCTGCTGTTCTCTCTTTTTTTTCGCATTTTGAACGAGTGCAGCCGGTGCCTTAATGACCGGACGGAATCAACACGTACAACAAAACTAACAAAACGGTCTCGCTTACTTGTAATGGAACGCCGATAAAGGTCGTGCAAAAGCTGCCGTGGTGGAACGCGCGATGGAACGCAGTCACTAAAACCGAAACAACCGGGCGATGACGAGGCGTCTGTCGAATCCTGGCGTGCAGGTGTTGCAGGGCCAATAGAGTTTCCTAAAATTGCGGCACGGCCCATTCACGAGCAGTGTTGAATGAGAAAGTTGTGGAGGACGTATGGTGCGCGACATCAATTAGCAGGGTCACGTGAATTGTGAATCAAGCGGGGCGATGAGGAAGGAAATGAAAAGGGGAATTCCATCGCCTTCTGCCCTGTTCCCACAGTCTTCGCTCCTATAGTGCGACGCTGCGCGAATATTTTCACACTGAAAGCTGTTATGAGATGAGAAGAAGGGTTCCATAGTTGAGCGCCGCCTCCGCCCATGTTCGTAACTGCTATCGCACGAAATATAAAAAACAACACGAACTAACAAAAAGAAAATCTGGTCCACTCCGTGACAGCCGAGCATTGTGCCACTGAGCCGTATACCAGTTTTGTTTTATCGATTGGTGGTGGAAACTCTGCGCACGTCACGTCGGGAAGGAATCGAGTTTACATTAGCTATATACCATGGAAGAAGAGTAAAGTGACGAACTATCGGGCGTCACAGAATGCGAGTTGTGTAAGCAGGCACTACACAATATGAATTACAATATGAGGGGTATATTCAATGCTTCTTATTCATCTTAAAGAGCTCAGCCATAATCCTTCATTGTCATGATCCATCGAATGAAATAATGGAGTAGTGGGTACCTTGTAAGCGTACGTGCTGGTCTGGGGTACAGCCTCAGGGATGTTTTCTTCGCACTTAAGGACCATATCACTGCGACAAAAAAATTTCTTGCTGTATTCGGTGCACATTACAAAGTTGATACCAGTAATTTTCACTTAAAATCAATAATAATTACAATTATTAACTAGTGCACCTAAGAATTGCGTAATACAGATATTTTGGGAAAACTGCACCTTCCACGCCGGCCATCTTCTTTCATAGGTGTGTGAACTGTATGGAGGTCAAGAAGAAGAATAGTTTGCTATATATTCTAGAAATTGCGCTCTTACAGCTTTCACGGCGACTGTATACTGCACCTTGCACGCAGGCGTGGTGTCTTTTTTTTTAATTATTTCGCACTAGGCGCTCAAACGTTTTAATGCTACATGTAGACAACAGTGATCATATTCGCCAAACACATGGTCGAACGTCAATCTTTTCGCAAGTGTCTTTTTTTTGAATTTTCGCTTGCACTAATCGTTTTAACTCTGGAAATAGGATCGTTTCTAGACTTCGAGGTCTAATGGGGTTAATTTTTGGTCTCCTCTTCTCTGTCAATGGAAGAACACACATATGTCAGCTTCACGTAAGGTAACCGTTCGATTACAGTTTCTCGAATTTCTTTATATTCTGCAATTTTTCGCGGACTGACGGAATGCTAATCTTGATCATTGGTCGTGTGTGTCTGCCCAAAATTTTGTATCGTGCGTCCGACGCGACGCACGGAGAACACGAGGCACGGCGCCCGAAGCACGGGCCCGGAAAGAGGAGAAGAAAGGGACACAAACGAGACCCGGGCGGAAACGCTGTTTACTATGTACACGAGCATCTCTATATGTACAATTGTACAACGCCCTCTAGAGGCCAGCCAACCGTTTCCGAAACCGGAACTGAAACCGGAAGCACTACACCACACAAAGCGTCTTCATTTCTGAGCGGGTAGAGGTACCAGTAAATGAGGGCGCTTTGTCTCACCCTAACTTTAATTATAGCGTTTAGATAAACTGTTTGGATTCCGCTGGCTCAACGTAGTTTTCGGTTCTGATGTTCAGCTGGACGTGCACCAATCCAGATCGGCGACCGTGGGGCACCTGACGTCATCGAAGCTGAGGTATCACCTCACCAGACGCCAGCAGTCGTTCCCCAGGTCCTGCAGCTGCATGCCACCGTCTCCGACAGGCGGCGCGCATGTCACACGCTCCTTGACAACTCCGGTGAGTCGCATAAAGTCGTCGAGTCCTTCAACGATGCTGAGACGACTGCGGATCATGTTGGCCGCTTGGCATGCTGGGATGTCCTCCTGGTCGGCCAGCTCTCTCAGTAGGCCTGGATTTCCTGAGACCTTCTCTAGCGCGGTGGCGGTGCACCTGTTCGCGACGATATGGGTGATACGAAGAATGAGCTGCAGTGACTGGGCAGTATCATCATCAATTAATACACTAATAAACAATTACATCAAACCGAGTTTGCAACTATTTAGTAAAGCTGCAGGTAAGGGACAAGGTTTTTATCTGCATTAAAGCCTTGTGTGGACGTCTGCCATTCACACGCAGAAAAAATTCGGACGCCCTTATAATTTCATCACTTCAGCCGAAGAGTCGCTTGTATATCAAAATGGCATGTGGTTAAATATTGAGTAATAGTTACCGTATATGCTCCCTGCGAGAGCAGAATTGCGCACGGGTCCGCCATCTTGTTCAACACAGTGAAGCCTCTCATGGCTACCGTAGGATACAAATGCGAAATGATATTCTTACGCGGGCGACACGTCACTAATTTGGTGCGAAACAAATGAGAGTGACCGATAACTGAATATATAGGCATTACTTGGCGCAGCAATAGAAGAAAGTTAACTTCAATAACTTGTTAACCAGTAAGATTAGGTGGTTATTCGAGTGGGAGAATTGAAGCTCGTGCGAAGGACTCATCCCAGCTTTGATGTTTCGGAAAGGGACCGTATAGTAACAAGTACAAAATAAAACTCAACCAAATTGCATGGCGAAACTTTCACAGAAACTTGGAAGGGCGCAACTGGCATATTTTTCTGTGAAGTACAGGATGAGGGAGTCACTTTTCTGAAATGGCATGCACTTTAGGATGCTTAATGACATCAAAATGTACTGTAAATAAAAAGTAAAATAAGTACCTTTTCATTTAGTAGAGCTGGCTATATAAACTAGGATAATGTAGCTTATTCATAGGATGAACTCATCTGAGCTTTGAAATGTGGAAAAGGTGACCTTCTGTAATATAATATAGACGCAATTAAAGTGTGCTGTATTTAACGGGGACCATTATTCAGTTTTGTAGAATTTCATCGCGCCGCTCTAATGCGTGCCGCTACAGAACAAAGCGAGTCTGAAGGTAAGTTGCCAATATCGCATTTTATTGATCTGTGAAATGTTTGGAATCCTTTCTGGAAACACCAGTATTGTGATAAACATTTTCTGTAGTGACCCGTCACCACTCTGTAAATTTATGTTGGTCTTGTATGTTCTGTCCGACATTAATACCGTCGTTAAGACGTGCTTTTCAGTGGCTTTCATCGCAACTTAATTCAAGGCCAGCTTAAGTGATAAAAATGCATTTCGCTCTCCACTGAATCAATAAAAGAGAAAAAAAGCGTACCGATCGAGGTGAACAGTGTCATGGTAGGCAGCGGCACGTTCCAGGAGGCCACAGTTCCTGCGCATCGTTTCCCTGATTCGGAACAACCAGTGCTTCGCCTCAACGCCCACAATAACGCTGAGGCAGTTCATTTCCAGGAGATTGTAGTTCCCGCCAAGTGCCGCCGACAGATGGAACAAGAATCCGTCAGCATTCCCCGGTGGGTTCAAACGAAACGTCACTCGCGTGATGCTCCTGCTGCGCCCGACAGAGCGTGCGAGCTGGTCGTTGTATTGGAAGTTGCCTTGGCTGTGAATTTCAAAACGAGCGATGCTGGTGTTGGCAGACAACGAATCCGAGAGACGAGTCCAGAGCAATGAGGGATCCATGTCCGTTGCGAGGGACGGGTTCGTCAAGGTCAGGATCAGTCGCTGAAGCACGGCGGTGCTCCGAATGTAGTTTGCCAAGGATGAGAAGAAAGGTTCGCCAGCCTGCGGTACATGTACCCACAGAAGTGTGAAGTGATCGAAAGTGGGTAACTGCTCGAGAACGCGAAGCTTTGCACTAGCACTTTCAGAAAGCCTCAGTCTCGAAAATGCCTTGAAGTGCATGTGCCCCAAGATGTCTCCGCGTAATACAATGTTGAAGAAAACCCGCAGTGACGAGCTTGCGCACGCCAGCAACTCGCGGATGTCTGCATTCCGGACGTGAATCATGCGGTCGTAATGCGAGATTTTTAGCGACCTCAGATGTGTGTTTCTCGGTAGGAAGTTGAAGAAGGTGATCCAGTTCTTCGGGTGCCACAGCGAGTAAGGAAATGTGAGCTCTTGCAACGTCTCGTTCGCGGCCAGGGCCTCGCCGCAGAGCGTTAGTGTTGCATCCGATATATTGGTGCCCATGTCCTGCACTTTTCGGAGGGCTAGTTTCTTTAGGCCGGGGCATTCTGCTAGAATCCTCGTCAAGAATCGCGCGGTGCTTTCTCCGCCGCAGACGCTATGAATATAGAGTGTGGAGACAGTGGAGTTACGGGCGAGGCACTCCACGAGTAGGAGCTCTTGGCGATCGTCCTTGTCGCCCGTAAGCACCAACTTTGTTAGCATTCGGTCACACATCACGTAGTTTCCGAGGGCACCGGGCGGCACGGTTGCTTGCCAGTTCGTCCACAGCTCGAACGTCTTCAGTGTCGAGTTTGCAGCCAGCGCGTCCGCAAGCGTCCTCGGTGGCTGCCCGCTGAAGCATGCCTGCAATGTCAGGGACCTAAGGCAGGTCGTCGTTCTGAAAAGTCCCGACACGGCTTTCACAATGGCGCTTGTGTTCGGAGAATGGTATAAAGTCAGGTCCTCCAGAAAGCGAAGCCTTGGAAGCAGTGTCGCGATGTGGGTCTGCGGGGCATCTGTTGAAGGGAACCGCACAAAAAGTTTTTTGACGTGGTTGTTGTCCGGCAGTTCTTCCACGATGGTATCGCCGGGCGCCGTAACCCATTTATCCCGGAGCACGAGGCTGGTGATGCAGACGTGCGTTCTGATGAGCCACCGAAGGAAGGTCTTTGTCCGGTACAAGTCCACGTCGGCAGGAGGTGCCACTCGGGCGCTGGTGGCATCAAAACTCACCAAGGACAACGAGCCTCCGCGTCGTTCCCGAAGCTCTAGGCCGACGTGGAACAGTAGCTCGTTGCAGGTGTCGAGGTAGTCCCTAATTGGGCATCCTTGATTGTTCTGCGTGGCTGCAGGAACGTCTGCTGAACAAGGGAGGCGGAAATTTTTCGCTACGGCGCGATGGAGAATACTTGTGGCATGCGCCCTTTCCGCGAAGAAAGCGGTGAAAAGCCACTTCAATCTTCCAAAAATGTTTCCCATCGTGAGCTTTCGAACTGCGAACCTGCTGAAAAGAAAACAAAAAAGACAGTTTATTTTGTACCTGGTTATGTTTGCCCGCTTAGACTCTGTTTGCAGAGCCCCGTTATAGAGGCCGAAGTCGGCCTCCACTATAGATATCAAGGCCCTTAGATCACTACACCGCGTAAAGACGACGTATTAAGGAAGGTCGACGCTCTCCCCCTCACACCCCTGCTCCAAGGCTATGCTCGGAATTATTACGTATGCGATCACTGGTGCTTCGAAAGACCGGTGAAGATATGTCACATCACGTTCTATTTAGGCTTGTCACAGTGTTCTGGTTTGTCTGGCTTTGTCATGTCATGTCGTTCGATCATTTTACCAGCTAACGAAAAAAAATTACGTGAATGTGACCAAGAATTAGGCGGCATTCGCGAACGCCAACCATTAAAAGTCATGAAAGTGAAATCTAGAGAGAGCCAGACACTTAAAATCGGCTGCAATAAGCAGCACGCCTTTCGTCTTTGTTTAACCAGAGCAAGCCGATATCAGACAATAGGCGATATTTTTCATTACTTTTCATTTCAATTTCATTGCAATATTAGCAGTCCTGTGGCACCATTCAGGCAACACTACTACTCATTCGCCACGGTTTAGCCAACACTTGTTGATATTAGCCTATATGATCCCAAGAACAACGAACATTAACCAGTTTGAGCCACAACTGGAAGAACGTTACGTCTATGGGCAAATCATCGTTCTGAACTTTTGGGGAATCGCTCTCGGGATTTCGTGCCGACCGGTTGTGCCCCCGCAATCTCCGACGACAGCGCAGCTCTGGCTGACTAGGCTCGCCCTACGCCACTGCCTGACGCTGACAAGAGCTCTCGCCGAGTGGAGCCCCGTCCTCGGACTCCTCCGATTGTGTCCATCTTTCCTATCTCCTCTTTACTTCCGTCCTTTTCTGTCGTTCGCTGTTCCTGCGCCTCGTTCTCTCCTTCCTCTCTTTTTCTCTATACCTTTTAATCCTATCCTTTTAATCCCTCTTTACCACCATCCCTCGTGGGCTACTGTTGAGCTGCTGCACTCTGATGCAGACAGTTACGGGGCTCACGGGCTCATGTTCTCTTCTTTTTTCTTTAAGAATCACAAGAACTTTTGAGTAGTGTCCTTTTTCCCTTATGCGAGGACTGATTAAGGGTATCGATCTCTAGCGGTTGTTCTGCCTCCTTCACAGTGATGTGGATGGCGGCGTTACGAGTGACTGATTTATTGGTACCGAAGAGGCTGAAAGACAGTAAAGGTGAGAACCATACTACGCGTGATACGCTACAAAATACGCAACAACTAAAATAAATACTTGCAGAGTTCTGAATGAAAAAGGCTGAGGGAGAAGAGCAGCCGGAGATAAGATCAAACGCGCCAACCACGCCTTCCGCAGCGTTCTTTCTGCGATGAACAAAGCGACCAGTGAAAACAACTCAACTGCGATGGTTGCTGTACGTGCTAATCGAGGATGCACTTATAATGGCGAACTTCATTGGGAGAGCAGGAGCACTCTAAAGCACGCTTAAAGTGCTCTCTTCAGAGCATTTCAATGGTTGAACAGGTGCAGGAGCACTGCCATCCATTGGTAGAGCGAGAATGCTTCTGCTGTGCCGAGAGCTGCCAGGAGCAGTTTGCAGTGCTCTCGCCTGAAAAGCGGAGTAGGCGCCGTATGACTAGTCACGTGGTCCTTGAACGTCATAGCCTCCAAATTTTTCTTCAGCTGGCGAGCGCGGCAACCATGTGTAGTTGGACACCACTGTTTTGTACGGATGGCTACGATCAGAGCTGGACGTTTGCCGAATGAGTCATTGCACAAGCATACACGGTATCAGGATAATCAAGGATATGTGGATGACCGATTTCGCGCGTATTTTGCTGCTGCCCCACAAAGAATATGCCCGGGCTTGGAATCTTTCAGTCGAATGGTTCCCCACTCATGCCCCCTTCCTTCACCTGCCCTCCGGGAGCGCGGCGCATTGGGCAGGTTGAGTGGCCCTGCTTTCAGTGATCTGCCGCCCACTCCTCAGTGCCCTGCCCCTCTACTCCTGTTCTCTCAATGGAATTCGCCATAACACTAGAATCCGCGGGTCCTTGCAGCTGACACAAACCATCGATGCGATCACGAGTTGAATAGATGTTTTTTTCGAGCTCCATCACAATATCATACAGCTTATTTCCTGATTTGAGACATCATATTGTGCATAATGAACATCTTTTCCTTTTGCCCAACCTTTGGTGCCTGACAGTCGAATAGTTACACAGAAGCGCAGTCTCTGAAAACTAAGCACACTACTAAATAAAAAAACAAGTTGGGGACTGACAGAAGTAGAGGTGCGGCTCTACACTGCATGATAGACGTAAGACGTGAGGGAAGGCTAGCGATTTTTAATACGAAAATGAAAAGAACATTGAGCCGGCAATTGTCTGCATGAGATTGCGACATCTCAGCTATAGTTCACAAGAGAAGAATAAGGTGGGATTAAAAGAGAGAAGGAAGGACAAGAAAAACAAGAGAGAAGGCAGGGAGGCTAACCAGGCATGTGGCCGATTTGCTATACGCTACAGGTGGGAATAAGAGGGACAGAGAAGTAATGTTTTAGATAAAAGTAAGAGATTAGGAGATGGTTAGGGAAGTCCGTGAACAGGGCCCAGATCGGCGAGCGATCGTTAAAAAGATGCCATCGCGGAGGGAACAACAACCATCCGATTTGCCGAGCGTCTCCACATATGACTTCGGACACTTGTCAACCATGTTCGAAATGGGAGTCGCTTAAAAGATCCTATATTTATTAGTATGATCACCGATTTCCTCGTAGCACGTGAGCGGAAGCGAAGCCACGAAAGCTGTCCGTTTACCTGTGAAGGGGTGCCAACGACGTCGTTGGAACGCCTCTTTGCTACTGTAGACGGGTGGAGTGCATGGTGGAACGCAAGGCGGTGAAAGTATATTTGCGGGAGTGGAGGAGGCGCCCCTCAGGTGAAGCCGTGCGCCGCCATCTTGTTGTAGTCAAAAAGCGCGCCTTCCTCAACAACTCTAGCCGCTGCGGGCCACACATGTTCCAGTTGTTTTCCGGCGTCGTGGTGGTCCGGATGTTGTAATGGATACATTGCGCATTTCTTAAGGCTACATAAATCAATCGAAAGGGTGCTCTGGGATAATATTTCAGTTGTGAGTAGCATATCTCGAGCTTGGTGAAAACTTCTTCGTGTGCCGGTACACTTAAATTGTTGACAGCTCGAACCCTGTGTTCTTATGCCTCATGGTGATCCTTGTTTTTTTTAACAGGTTTCTTAAGGACCGAAATCTTGAAAGCACGGCCGGGCGTGCTGCTGATCTGTGGCATTAAGATGACGGAATGACTGAAAGCTTATAGACACGGCGATTACATATAATATAAAGGCACTTCTGGTGAAATTGTTACAAGCAGGACTGGCCTATGACCCGCAAGTTATCCGGCTGGGCTTGACGCATTTCCTGCAAGGTCCAGTTGTACACGTCCTTGTGCTCGTTGATAACACTGGAGCGGTGCGCGAATAGGAAACGAAAACACTGTTAACTATTCGTTGAAATTAAATAGGCGATCGATTTTCCAATATTTTGTTATCGGTTCTTTGTTGTGTTAATTAAAAGGGTAGCTTGTTACTACAAGGGTAGGTAACATCGTTTGGGCGATACACAGACCTGTCTTTTCTTGTATTCGTGCCTTTCATTTTGTTTCTTGTACAGCGCAGTGAGTAAAACCAGTATGAGGAACTGTGCAATACTAGTTCCAGCTGCAAAGAAAGCTGCCATGACCGAGGCCCAGGGTACTCCTGCCGTTATATGTATTGAACTTGAAGAAGCTGTTGGAGATATGGCACTGCTGTTTTATCACCTGCACGGCCGTTCTCACAAACAAACAAACAAACAAACAAACAAACAAACAAACAAACAAACAAACAAACAAAAGCTTCACCATTCTTAAGGAGATGTAACACAGCTCCATAACAAACTTTTACCGTAGAGAATCGTAGAGTGAAGTAAAAAAAAAAAGCGAGACATAATCCTCAAGGTGTAGTAAAGGGATAAAAAATCAGAAGCTCATATCTGATGAGGGGAAGAAGGTGTTCACTGCAACCTTCCCTCGCACATACAGCGACTCTTTCGGAGGGCACAAAACTGCCAGAAAGGCACGTATCCATTCGAGCTGTGGGCGTTTGCGTTACCTCTGCTCTTCCATTCTGCGTCAGCTTATTAGTATGTATGCTCTAAGTGAAGTATCGAGCTCTGTCAGCAGAGCGCATTTTTCGAGAATGCAACACAGTTCCATGAAAAAAAAATTGGGGAATAAAGCTTCACTTTTAGGAGTTGAACGCGATAGGGACATCTTGTTCAAAGTGCGTACTTCAAACATTTAGTGTATGAAACCTTTTCGAATTTTCTATCCCTCCACTACGTCGCCCTAAAGGGGCCTTGAAGCAGTTTTTCAAGTAACCATGGAATGAATTCACTGAAAGAGATTATTGCCTCACGAATTCAACGCTGCAAAATCTTTAAGAATTCGTCCAGTGCGACTGGAGTTACAAAAGTTTGTCGCATGCTGCAATTGCGTTCTCTCTTCTCTCGTCCATACGAAAACTCTGGAAGCTAAGCAGAGAGGAATGGCAGGGCCACAGAAAAACGTAACGCACGCTTCGCGACCTTGAGCACTTTTTTTTCTTTCTTTCGAATGCGCGGCTTTTTCAGTGTGATCACGCGTACATGCGTGAACAAGTAGCGGCCTCCCGCGAGCCAATGGCTGATAGATGGGTCGTTGACGTGTGATTTTTGGGCACATAACGTGATTTGTCGAGAGAAGAGAAAGCAATTTTAACTGACTGTGATAATTTATTGTGAATTCCAGGCCGCGTGGTGTGCTATAATATTTGGCTCGTGTGTTGTCGGGAGCCTCTGTTACCGATCGGCAGCGTTTTCTGACCACGCTCAAAGAGTGTTGCAGGGCCCTTTTAAGGGAATAGGCGCAGTAGCGTGTGTGCCTTTTGTAGAGGGCCGGGTACCAGCTTTCAACCACGAAACCATTATGGTAATCACACATTCTGACGCCCGTTGGTAACCGGCGCTTCACCACGCTTTATTACTGCAATATTTCATGTTGAATTGTGAAGCACATATACAGGAAACGTGCGTATGTAAAGCATGAAAGCTACTTTCACTGCATTTCGAAGCAGATGAAGTTCTTTTCACTGCTTCCACAAGCAGGGGCGTGGCCGTGTGCTGGAACATTAGCTTGCAACGCAAGCGACCCGGGTTCGACCCCCACTTGCGACCCCAACGGCCCTGGTGCGGTCTCTACTCTGCTCCAGGGTTTTTATCATTTATTTATTTCATTTGCATTGTTTTCAAATTTTTGGGTCACGCATGAGAAGATTTTTTCGCTCACAACCAGTGACGCCGCCACCGCAATTTTTTGTGGAACGAGCTCTCTAACGCTATCGCGTTAAAATAAAAAGCCTCCATTAGCAGCCGAGTCACCGTCTTGAAAAAGCTTGCCCAATTCTGCACAGAGACTCCGTATACTGTACGTTGATTGTTGATGCCAAATAAGGAAACACGTTGAGATTGCGGGCGACTGTCGTAGTTAGGTATGATGACTTTGGGTCTGGAATGCATGGCGATGGACTGCCTGTGCATACGCTCGTTGTCTTTAACTCACGACTTGGGATGCCACCAAGTGTGTTTTCAAATTGATTCATTCGCGGGATTAGGGAGAGCATAGTTAACGAAATTGTATCCAACAACCGGAGACAGAACCTAATAAAGCGAAGCTTCGGGCTTGTTGGTCTTGCATGATGAAGTACCAGCAGCGCGACATTCTACAGGAGGACACAAACGAGGAGACACAGAGTCTGTGTCTCCTCGTTTGTGTCCCCCTGTAGAATATCATGTGGTTTGTACCTTTGGCTGGGAGTTGCTTTCACGAAAGCTTATACCACGTTAATCGGAATTACTGACAGTGCGGCGTGCGATATTTGCGGCACCGACGAAAACATCGAACACCTGCTGTGCCATTGTCCTTGATTTGCCTCAGATAGACAAGTACTTGCCAACGCAATGCGGCGACTGGATGATCGGCCTCTTTCTGTGCAGGTGCTATTACAGCAACGTCCACATGCCTTGACAGCCCACAAGGCAGTGAAAGCCCTGCTGTGTTTCCTGAGAAAGACAGGCTTGTGTGAACGCCTCTGACATGCGGTAGAGCTCTACACGCTGCAGTGAAATTACTGTCAGTCTCTCCCCCACCATTTTTTTTCTTTTCCCTCTCTTCCCTCTTTCTCGTCTTTCTTGTCCCCTTTCCTAATCCAACAGTGTAGGGTAGCCAACCGCATGTCTTTCTGGTTAACCTCCCTGCCTTCTCCCTTTTGTTGCTTCCCTTCCCTTCTTCTGCACTTCATCATGGCAGATAGAAGCTGTTGAAATGGTGTCGACTGCAAGATGAATACCCTCAATTGAAGCACGTCTGTGCAAAACAAAAACACTGTCTCTGAAGCTATTGAGCTTGTCTTTAGAAAAGTAATGGCTTTTGATGAAAGCCTTGATGAGCATATCTTTATCGATGAGTGTGTGCTTGGGACACCCACATTCATATTCCACGCAAAGAAAGATGCAGAACTCTACAGTTGGATGATATTCTTTCACATGAATAGACCTCTACCGGGGTACGTCACAGCGTGATGTCACCGGTGCACGTGCAAGGCGGTGGTTGGCAAAACACTCCCGCCGGTGGCTGAGTGGGGTGCAGTCGCTCGGTGGCTTGGGGCAAGTGTTTTTTTTTTCTTTCTGAAAGTTTAATCTTCATCTCACAGTAGGAACATTAGCTGTAGTATGTGTCAGAGAACACATAGGTGTGTGCTGAAGTGCGTGATGAAACATTTGCCACACTGGCTGGCTGTTTATCTCGGAGAAGTGAACACACGCGGCGGCCTGTGCGAGGAACAGTGGCATCGTCTTCGAAAATGTGCAGTGTTGACTGCGGCGTGTAGTGTGCGTTGAAAGGCATCGACAATATTGCTTCACTTTTCAGTCAAGGTGAAAATGCATTTGACGTGATCATCTGCGAGTGGGTACATCTCAGCGTATGTACGGTGTGCAGAAAAATAAAAGTGCATGATCTCCGGGTGATATGTACGACTACGCATGAGCTATGAGCATGTTGTAGCGTTGCCGAATCTGCATATACGCTTCACCATGGCTATACCTCGTATTATTGGATACCTCATACGTGTAAATGGAAACAGCGGATATTTCCGTTTCTTATCTACTTTTTACTTATACGGCTCGATCCTTATTAAGTCACAATACGCATTAGACGTTTGTGTATCAGGCCTAAAGGTGCTATATAGGTACGAAAACACGTTGTAGGTGTCAAACGCACCAAGGCAAGTGTGTTAGATAATACTATATATTATTAAGTTGTCCGGTTTTACATCACATGAATTTTCACTGGGTTATTGAGAAACGTTATTGAGAATTTTACGGGTTATTGAGAATTTTACTAAAATTTTCACGAGGATATGTTAACATGAGCCTAACGCACGGCTAGAAGTGCTTCTTTATTTTTTTTCATTCATCTCCGATCGCACGTTCGCGCAATGAGTAAGAATCTTATCCGTAACGTCAAGCACAGCAGCTCAAAACCACGCTGCCGCCAATGCTGTTGTATCTCGTTCAAAACTTCATTGCACATGCAACGATGGCAATTGAATAAGTTTACATCAATGCCATGTAAATATTTCTCGAAGTGCCAGTCACCGTGTATACATTCAAAACATTCGCTTTCGGAAAAGATAAGATTTTTTGTGGCTGCCCTCTATGTGGGTGAAGCCCACTGCGTGCTAGTCGTGTCTCTCAGTGCTACAAATAGTTTCTCCATCCATCCATCTACGACGACCGAATTTCCACACTATGGACAGTGACCCTTCCGCGACCCCTTTCTTTCAAAAGCTGTGACTTTAGGACGTAGTAATGTAGAAATTCCTGTCGAAGGAATGCAGACACGCAGCTCTGCTATGCAGAAAGATGCCGCCGGCGGAACTTTCTTGCCAACCAGCACCTGCTCCGAGAAAGGGTATGGTGGGCGGGGTGCCCGCAGTGACGTCACACTGTTTACAAAAAGGGAGATGTCTATAAAATGAATACAAAATAGGGTGCCGAGAATGTGGGGTCTGCACTAATGAGCATGCTTCTATTTAAAAGGCAGCGATAACCTGAGTGGGCGTGCATGCTCGCAAGGAACACGCCGAAAAGAAACAGAATGAAGTAGACTGTATTCTTGTCTGCCATCTGACTTCTTTTTCTCAACAACTTTCCCCCAAATTTCCACCATAATAGTAAAAACTACGGTGGTAAGGCGCGGCGGGTGCGCTTTGGCTCTCGTATCTCGCCCATGGCAAGATGGCCACCGTGCGTGCAGCGCGGCTTCACTGCGCCCCATTTTGTATGTATGCGGTCTCCACTCGAGCAGAATTTTTGTTGAACCTGCTTAATGGAACAGCGACATCAAAACCAAGGGATGCTGATGACGATAACGATGCGGTGCAGCGGCGGTTGAACGTCGCAGAGTTTGCTTGCTTGCTTTTCCCCTAGAACCCACTATGAGGAATCGAACAAGGGGTCGGGGCTAGCTTAAATGACTAGGACAAAAGCAGGGCAAGACATTCAAATAACTTAAAAAAAAAGGAAACTTCATACTCACCCTAATTTGTCAGTCGGAGACAAAAATGACCACCATTACGAACCGGCATGCGCTGTCTTCTGCACCATCATCCTCTCTTTGCTTCGCTTGCTGAACACGTGTGCAGATTTCTCCAGCGTGGCTTGTAGCAACCCCGGTAGGCGAGAAAGCAAGCACGAGCAAAAAAAAAAAAAAAGAGAGAGAAAGAAAAAAGCTCAATTCTTAGAGGCGAAAATTCTTGACGAGGCGGGATGCGAACCCGCGATACCAGGACAAGAGAAGCTGGTTACCAAGAGGGGTTCGTTCACAATAATTCGCGGACTATGGCTTTCTATGATATCTAGGACACGTTTGCTTGCACTATTTACAACTGCTCTAGAGA
This sequence comes from Rhipicephalus microplus, assembly GCF_043290135.1. Taxonomy (NCBI): domain Eukaryota; kingdom Metazoa; phylum Arthropoda; class Arachnida; order Ixodida; family Ixodidae; genus Rhipicephalus; species Rhipicephalus microplus. The sequence continues at coordinate 269,161,036 of NC_134710.1, forward strand.
GCCGAGCATCTACGTTCGTTCGTTGCCGAAAGGTCTCTCGTCACTGTCGCTGCCTTTTCGGCCACTGAGTCCCACACCGACCACTCTCTGTATTCTTGTATTGTCAGCCGCGCCGTCTGGTCTAGCGAGGGTCAGCCTGGTCCAGCAAGGCGCGCGTCATCCAGTTCCCCGAAAGCAAACGCAAGGGTCCCCGGCACCCGCCTCGCGAAGATTCGTGGAAAACTTCATATCTTTAACGAGGCTTTAGATAATAGTTTTCGCAACGGTTGGACGAATGGATGGATGTATCCGGCTGTGCCCTTTAGATCAGGCGGCGGCTCACGCCACCTAGCCATATAGTTAAGTACTATCAATATTAATTATTTATTTATTCAATACTGCTGGCCTGAATTTCCAGGCCTTTAGCAGGAGTGCAGGCGTTAAATTTTTGTGGAAGTAGACTTGAACAATGAAAAAGAGCTGACATACAAAACAGCAAAAAAAATATCAAATGGCGTGTGAGATGTGGCAGTGCAGTACAATGGCGAACAATGGGTATGCCAGCGTAAGTAGTGACACTTGATACAATGCGTTGTCGAACGCTTCAAATCACAGGAAAAGAAAAGAAAACAAGTGTCTGTTAAGTGATTTTTACATTTCACCACACTCGGTATCAGTACACACTTATTTTAAAACATTAAGTATGCGTTGAAGCATTGAACTTCACTCGTAATTTGATTGTATCCACCAATCAGTTAGCCTCTTCCTGGTTATTTCTACCCGTTTAAATTCCGTTTTGCCTTCACTGTCCCTAAACCCCAATACTTTGATGGTCGCGTCGCCATGCGGCATCCGTCGTAACTGTCGCTTTGAGGATGCCCATGCAGCCAGTTCATGCAGGTGTTCAGTGGGCCTCATTTTGGCTGTTCTCTGGTGCTTTATATTTAGAGGCTTGACGATTTGTTCGACGACTTTTCTGAATTCGGTGGTGAACTGCAGAAGACGAGACGGGTACTGCGAATCGTGGTAGAAATGATTCACACTTTATCCTTTTTTTTCGCTGTGACGTACAGGTATACAAGAATCGCAAATTGTGCTAGGTGCCGCTGTACACACGCCGTGCAGTCAAAGGCGAGGTTTCCTGCTTCGCGCGAGCAGTAGCCATGCGAAGAGAGGGAGAGAGAAAAGAAATATTCGTACTCGTCGCATTTCAGTCGAAGCATAAGTGCGCGGAAGGAAGATCATCATCATCAGCATCAGCGTCATCGTTGTCGTTGTCGTTGTCGTCGTAGTGAGGCTGCTGCTGCTGCTGCTGCTGCTGCTATGATGATAAGCGCGCGCAGGGTTCTCCTTTAAACGGGGGCGAATAAGGCTCATGGAAGCCCACCCACTCATTTATTATGCAACGCACCCACCTCCTTTATATATTACTGTAGACATTGCCCCTCACCTCCTCAACCGTCTGCATCCACCCGTGCGCACACGTATGAGCTTCAGTGAAGATGCACTTCCCATCAAATATGTTTCTCACCAGCATGTTCTTGTTGAATGTTGGGTTTTAAGTTTATTCTGCACTAATCACATAATTCATTTCTTTACAACTGGTTTTTATTACTGTAATTATTGTGTCATTTGTCTGTGGGACTATACACAATAGAAACAAAAGCTTGTTTTGAAGTTGATATATCGACGGTGATGTATTCAGCTTCCTGGTATCCCTGAAATTTTGACACGAAATACACCCGAGTATGTTTTGTTTACAAGCGCATTAAAGCAGCGTAGTTTCTGCCGTGAAAAGTGATGATAAAGTTCGAACACAGACGTCGCGACTCACTCTTAGCTAGATCATGAGAGTGGATGGCTACACTCTTTAAGATCACCACTATTACTTTCGTAGTCATGCATCGAAGCTAAAAGACGTAGGTCAGAAATTAAGAACGTCAGCTTTTGCTTCATGCGAGATGCGTCGGACGCACTAAGCCTCCGAAGAGCGCAGTCATCCACTCGCATTCGCATGACCTAGCTGGGTGCGCAAGGACGACTATGTGCATATGGACGACTGCAATATGAATTCGGACGGTCGGCTCTGTGAAATGATCATTTTGCTCACTTTCCAAGTAAACGACCCCCTCCCCCCCCCCCCCCCCCCGAGAAACCAAAGAGGTTTAAGAATAATTGCTGGAGTGGAAGTTGTCGCTCACATGTGAAGCCGTACCCACCGTGAGATCGCGGCTACGGCAGCCATCTTACTAGGGGCGTGATGAGCTGATGGCGTTCGGCGATTGAGAAGGAGCGTTCTCTTCGGATGCCCAGCAAGTTTATGATGCTAACCTTTTTTGGACAGTTAGCGCTCAAAGTGTGCCCTTCTCTTACTGGTTTTCTTTAGTAAGCCTCAAATTTAGGGCAAATTTAATAGAGATTAAGGCACCGATAGTCGTCTGTGTGCGTTATTTCATCAGAAACGACTACGTTTTGATTTAAAATCAACGTAGCCTTTAGACTGACAGGTCAAAGTCACTTGATATCCAAGTGGGCACTACCAGAAAATAGCATCTTTCTGAAATCTTTGGAGGGCAAAAGCTGGCTTCACTACTGCTGGCAAAGCGTTGCGGGAACTTCCACTCAAGCAATTTCTTTTTAAACCCCCTTGCGAAAAACCTACCCCTATTCCGCCCAGCGTGAAAGGAAAAGAATGCAACGAAGCTGCTGTTCTGCTGTATTTCCCTTATGATCACTTCTGCCTATATATATTGTAATAATACACAGTACTAGGCTGGGGTGTCAGCCATCTTCTTTATTTCTAACCTCCTCTTCCTCCTCGTCTCCCTCCAACCCTGCCTCACGTCCACGTACACTCCCCCTCTTTGAAGACTCATCCCTCCTGGGGTGATACTTGAAAACGTTTCTAATGGTCGCAAACTCCAGCACACCATCATCGTTGGTGTAACCGACCCTTTTGAGAACGTCATGTTGCACTGCGATCTGCACCACGCGATAAGGTCCCATGTACACCTTCTTTGTGCCGGGAAGGCCTTTTCTGACAAGCACCAGATCGTTCAGTTGTATCTGAGGTATCCGCGTGTTGTGGCGACGGTCAAAGTTCCTCTTCATACTTTCCCGGTATCGCTGGTAGGCTTCCGAAGGTTTTCGTTTTTCGCACAATTGCAGGCGGTCTGCAATGCAAAGTTCTTGATCAGCAGGAAGCACTGGTACCTTTCCGAAAGCTGCAAAATATGGACTACAGCCGATGCTCGCAGTGTGCGACCGATTGTGATGAGCGACAGCTGCCTCCAAGCAGCACTTCCATCCACCCTGAAAACCTGGATACATTGCAATGAACTGCTTCAAATCCCGAATGATTCTTTCAGCCATGCCATTTCCTGCAGGATGGTACGGAGCGCAGCGTCGCAATATAACTCCTCGTTCCTTCGCCCAATCTTGCAAACGCTGACTGAGAAACGCTGGCCCATTGTCTGATATTACTATTTTCGTATTTTTGAACATCTCCCGACTCAAAAGAGCGATCACACTATTTGCGTCTTCCCTTCCCGGCCGTGCAGCCACTATTCTTGTGCACTGGTCTATTGCCACTAGGAAAGACTGCGTTCTTCTTACTCCTGCAGCCTTCTTCTTGAGCTCTGCGAAATCCAGATGAATGACTTCAAATGGTACGTCGGAATGTTGAGGCAAAACCATCTCGTCTGTTCTCTGAAGGTACTTGGCCTTGTGAACTTGACATTGATGACAAGACTGAGCATACCTTTGAACGTCCTCTTTCATGTGTTTCCACTGGAAACGCTGACGAATCTTGTGATATGTCCTCCAAAAGCCATCATGTCCACCTGAGTGCGGGGAGTCGTGATAGAGCTCCAAAATTCGAGGCACCATTGTTCCCGGGACTGTGAACTTTCCGTTATGGAACTTAAGTTCTTCAGTTCCCTCCCACAACAATGTTGCGTTGACATTTTTATGATCAGGAACTACCGCAAGTCTTGAAAGCGCATCTGCGTCCTTGAGGTGTTCTCCAGGCCTGTGGTGGACAATGAAAGTAAACTGCTGGAGTTCACTCACCCACCTAGCAATTTTTCCTCGAGGCTCGGCGAGGTTAAGTATGTACGTTAAGGCTTGGTGATCCGTAAAGAGCTTGAAGCTCCTGCCATCCAGGTAAGGTCTAAAATAGCGTACGGCCATTAGGACGGCCAAGGCTTCCTTCTCTGTAGTCGTGTAGTTCAGTTGTGTTTTCGAAAATGTGTACGAATAGTACCCGACGACCCTCTGTTGACGGCTCTGTGGAGAGTCGGTATCTCTCTGGTAAAGCACGGCGCCTGTGCCATAATAAGAAGCATCGGTGTTCAGTTCAAAGGGCAACTTGAAGTCTGGAAGAGTCAGGACCGGATCCGATGAAATAATAGTCACAAGGCTGTGATAAACAGATTTACACTCTGCTGTCCACTGAAATGGCACGTTCTTCTTAGTCATTTCTGTAAGGCATTTGGTTTTGGTCGCATAATCTCTAATGAATGGCCGGAAATGCCCTGCAAGACCCAGAAATACCCGCAAAGAGTGCAAGTCATATGGCTTCTGCATTTTTGCGATTCTTTCAACTGATTCTTGTTTCGTTGTCTTGGTTTGGCCGTCAAATACTCTTCCAAGAAACACCACTTTACTTTGGAAAAACTCACTCTTCTTGTCATTAATTTTGAGCTCGGCGTCACAAAGTGCTTGAAGTACACTAGCCAGATGGTTTGAGTGCTCTTCCTCGTTGCGGGAGTATACTATTATATCGTCTATGTAGACGTTACAAAACTTCCCGATAAACGGTCGCAAGACGTCGTTCATCATTTTCTGGAACCAAGCGGGTGAGTTCTTCCATCCAAATGGAAGTCGGTTATACTCATAGATGTCAAAGGGCGTAATGAAGGCAGAATATTTCTTGTACTTTTCAGAAATTGGAACTTGCCAAAATCCTTTACATAGGTCAATGCGCGAGAAAACTCTGCAGCCACCCGTGTCATCTATGATAGAGTCTATACGTGGCATAGGAAACGGAAAAAGCTCAGTCTGCTTATTAATTTGTCTGTAGTCCGTGCAGAGCCGAAGACTTCCATCTTCCTTTGGTGCAATGGTGATGGGTGAAGCGAACGTAGACGTGGATGGACGGATAATCTGCGCATCCAACATCTTTTGAATCTCGTTCTGAAGCCACACTTTCTTCTCTCGTGACATATTATAGGGCTTTTTTCTCACCACCGTCGTATCACTGAGCTGGAATGGAACCTCAAACTTCGTAGTTGCTGTAGGATATCCTTTCAAGCACAGCAATTCTGGGTAAAGCGTCCTAACATCTTCACCTGACGATGGTTTCCGCGGAGTCCTTGAAGGCGAAACTGCAACGTTGACAGCGCGGCGCTTTTCTTCTGTGGTAATTTCGCCTGTCCAGTAGATATTAAGGCGAAGTGCACTGATGACTGGACGTGAAAGCAGTAGTTCATACGGAACTCCGTCGAGTACCAGTGCTTGCGCAGTGACAGTGTTGCCGAGACACGATATGGTTATACAAGTCCATTTATCGTGGACATCTCGTCTTCCATCGTATCCGTGTACTTCTACTGGTCTTCCCTCTTTTACTTTCGCCCTCTCAACAATATTTGCATTAATAACCATGACGCTTGCTCCGCTGTCAACTAACGCATTCCGTTCCTTTCCATCCACAAGAACAGATATGTACAATAAACTTGTATGAGACAAATAAACAGCTTCTTTTGATGTCGTCAGGTGGAAGCCGAGACCCTCTCCATTTAGTTTTTTGTTACGTCATCTAACTCTTCGCCATGGTCTGAGCCTCCCGGGGCGGTCAAAAAGGATACGGGTGTTGCAGTAGCTCTCCAGCTTGCAAGCGGGCGTCGTTCCACCTCGTGTGGCCCCGGTATTTCTTGCAGCCGGTGTCATGGGTTGACGCTGGGTTCCTAGGTCCTGGAGGTAGAGGTTTCGCATTCCCTGCAGAAGTTCTTCGACCGTCTTGGGTTCTCGCATTTGTATCTGCTTCTGGAGGTCCGGACTTAAACCATGAATGATAAGCGGAACCACAGACGTCTCAGGCAAAGATGAGTCCGCCAGCAGTAGCAAGCGCCTTTTCTCATAAAAATAGCTGAGTGCAGATCCAGACCTGTATTTAAACGTGATTGCTTTGTCCCATAGCAATACCTTGTTCTCGCTGAAAGAGCTCAGGAAGCTTGCTTTCCACTCTATCCATGGTTTGTTGCTGTGAGCGTTGAGACGCCATTCGTACCAACTCTTTGCTATGCCCGATAGGAATAGTCGCATGTTTTTCACTTTATCTTCGTCGCTGTGCCAGTAGTTCTCATTGCATGCATACTCGTAAAATGTGAGCCAGGACTCGGGACTACTAGATTCTTCGTCAAAAATGTCTGGCTTCACTTCTTCGCGACTCGGTCTGCTTAATCTTTCCGTCGCGTTTACAAGCAAGCGCATTAAATCATTTTGCTGCCTATTTTGTTCTTGGTGAAGTTCAAGAAACTTGATCATCTCGATGGAACTGTCAGGTGAAGCAGCGGTAGCAGGCTTCGCGTCGTTTCTTACTGAAGTCAGCACGAAATTCTCATAATCCTGAAGAGTCATGTTGATCTTCACCGTTCTTTTAGCAAGTAACTGGTCTGGAGTGAGCTTCATTTTTGTGCTTAGATAGGAAACAAATGCGTCAGTGCTCACTGCTTCCGGAAGAGCTAGTCCCTCTTCATCTTGAGGCGTTGCGGTCAAGATCCGGATGCCACCGCGTTGATTTGCTCCAATGCTGAAGTCCACCCACATCTTGAATGTCCGCACAGAAAGTATACGCGGCTGCGCCAATTTGTAATAATACACAGTACTAGGCTGGGGTGTCAGCCATCTTCTTTATTTCTAACCTCCTCTTCCTCCTCGTCTCCCTCCAACCCTGCCTCACGTCCACGTACATATATATAATATATATATATATATATATATATATATATATATATATATATATATATATATATATATATATATATATATATATATATATATATATCATTTTAGACCCACCATTACCTCTGTCTCAAATCGCATCTGATAACCTGCATCGCTCCCTGCTCAGATATACTCCTTTTTCGATTTTCGGCTTTTCTTTCTACATTTTTTTCAGCCCAAAATTACGTTTTCTTTGAAAAACCATTAGCCTTTTAGTTAAGATCCTGCCGCCCGGTTTTTGGCCGATCCCCCTTTGTTGGTGTGCGCCAGAGTGTCAAGGATCATCATCATCATCACCATCACTTCTTCGTCTGCAACCGAGGCAGTTGTGCCATCTAGCGGTGTATCTGAGAACCGACGATCGCGGAAAGCCTGTATGTCTAATTCGCGCTCAAATCGCAATCGTTTGTCTCACTGCGCGATTGCGCATCCCTCGCTAAATGCTGCTCCGCTTCCGTGAAACTCGCAAAAAGTGCGTGGCGCGGGCACCCATCGTTTTCAGTTCGTACAGTTGACACATACTGCTGTAAACAATAAGCAAGCACGTAGGATTTCACCAGCACGAGTATAAATAACTATTGTTAGGAATATCAGAAATATCGGCGTGCGACGTGCGCGCCACTTTTCGATGCGATTCCTTTAATTCCAGCTTGTTACCACAGCTGACATCAGTGTCGTTTTGAAGTTGTTTTAGGGCCTGAAAGTTGCGCCAGAGTGTGGCCAATTTTAGGTGGTTTCCTTTGAAGGAGTGGATTTCATTATAAATTAATGGCATCACGTTCATCATCGAGCCCTTCCTCGTGAGTACAGAGAAAAAGAAGCCCAGAAGGTGGCTAGGGTGTCTTTTCTTTTTTCTTTCTTTTTTCTAGGGGGTGGTTTCGATATTGAAAAAAAATCTTACTGAATTAAGTCATCGATTCTTGGCCGATCCCCCTGAGTGGGTACGAGCCATGGCTGTGGAATCATCATCATCATCATCAGATGCCACGAATTTAGGCATTCATCAACGTCATCATCTTCATTGTTCCCCCAGAGTGGGTACGTGCCAAATATTGAAGTAAAAACAAACAAACAAGGTAGCCATTGTTATCGAGTCCAGCAGGCCTGTTACAGTAACACTTTACCCTAGCGATGGGTACGTACTGCATTTCACTGGCGTTTACTATCTAACAAGAAAATAGAAGTTAGAAGTTTTCGCTTGGGCGTGCTTCAAGTTATGGCGCCATTTTGACGGCATTCGTTATGGTTGAAGAGTGGCCGTTGGCACGCTTGTAAGGTCGTAAGGTGTATGCCGTTACTGTTCTCTACTTCAGACGCACGAGGGTGCTGCTGACCTTTTTTGGGGGGCAATATGGACCGATCTTCCTTCAGCAGCAACTCGAAGCTCGACGTATATACTTGCGTTCTGACGTATCGTGAAGGTCATTGTAAAGCGGCCGGAGCAGCTTAAGTTTGCACCCAGGACGTCGTGTTTTTGTTGTCGTTTTCAAATCTCAGCGTGGTTCTCACGGAGCTGCCACAGTAGATCAACAATAAAGCTGTGGCAGCACGGTAATGATGGAATTCCATTTCTCGTCATCAACGTCGTGCCAGAAAAAAACTGTAAATTTATCAAGAAACACATATTGATTTTTACACGAATAAGTTTTTGAAAAAAGGGGTCTTAAGTGCATACCGTATGGCTTTTAAGACAGTCCTAAACCTCAACAAAATCAAAATCAAGGGAGTGACTTTTTTTCTCGTCATTATCACTTTTGACACCAGGGTAATGTCCTCCTCGCCACTTCTTTGTGAAGCTCATGCACAGAATTCGTCAAAAGTTCCCAGGCCACTATCCCATTTATTTATACGGCAGCATGGACGGCATGGGCATTTTCGATAGCCCCTTTACATAGCCAGCACTAAGCGCTGAGCCGATCGATATATCGTACTTCTCGGCTACACTGCGTAGGGCGAAATTTATCTGTATGCATGCGACAAATGGTGACCGTGGTACGCGCTCAACAGTTGTGCACATCAACTCGAAGGAACCATGCATTAGAAAAAAAAAAACTATATTCAGTCCATTTTCTGGAACTCTTACTCTCTTCATAGAGACACCTTAACTCTTTCTGGGCAGTATTGCAGTATTGTAGGAGAGTCGTTGAACCTAAAAGAGAGTTAACGTGTTACTAAAAAGGGAGTGACATACGTGACAAATCAGAAATCACACACAAAAGGAGAGAAAAGGCTCCTTCGTTGTCTCAGTATGTGGTAGGAAAAAGATGTGTACGTATTGGAGATACTTTACTGAAAGAAATATGAATGCGCTCGCACTTCGCTACTACTTGTTGTTGTTGTTGTTGTTGTTGTTGTTGTTGTTGTTGTTGTTGTTGTTGTTGTTGTTGTTGTTGTTGTTGTTGTTGTTGTTGTTGTTGTTGTTGTTTTTCTCTGCACATGGCTCGTTCCCAATGGAGGGGGTTGACCGATTATGCGGTGAATTTTCCTGATACGTCCTGCTTTGCTTCTTTCTTAGGAATGATAAGTAATTATGATTTGAAGCGCCAATTGCTAATTTGAAAATATGTAGTGAGCCCACGCTACTTGTTTGTATATTTGAAATTGTCAAAATATTCTTGTCCTTAACTTCATGAGATTGGTCGTGATAAAATGTTCGGAGTAATTCCATAGTTCATTTTTCGTATCGATATGCTTCCAATAATAATAAAAAAAACTATTGTATTCTTTCTTCTACCACCTCAGAAATAATACATAGTACGACTGCGCATGATTACAGTGTTTTGTATCTTGAAAAAAAAATGGTGCGTGTTTGTTAACTTGTAATCTGCCGCAAGCTTCGTTGAGGTCTCCTTTGTCTACAGGTTTCTGCAACCATTTCCTCTCTTAATTACCTATTGTGACAACGATTCCTTCTGCCACATTAGAAGCACTGGTTGTGTCTGTTTTTACAATACAGACGTGCCAGAATTCTGTGGTCACGACACGAAACGCCCGTTTCTCAAGGACAAGTGCATCGCTGCGTCCAGATTCGGAAGTAATATATTTACAGTGCAATCTAGTTGCCATAACAGGAATTCTCGCGTTCCTATAGCAAGTTCTGTTATTAATATTAACTCGACATTTCGAGTAATCCTACACCTTTTTGATTATACCTTTGTAGTGTTTGTGAATCGTTTTACGACTCCCAACACCACCTTTATATTTTTTTTTCTTCGCACACAGAGACCATCTATGCGACCACAACATACTCAAGATCGAGCTCTGGGCATTGTGAGTTCATTACTGCTAATATTACAGCGCAACAGTTCTACGGGGTTATCCCCACTGAGTAGATGTGGTGGCTAGTAAGTACTGCCAGGCACACGTGTTCATTTTCATGGGATCCGCGGCTTCACCCGGAAAACTGTTACCGGGGGAAACGGAAGTTTTCCGATTGGACTAGCTTTTCCGACAAGGTATCGCATAACTTGAGTAGCCGAACAAAAACGAGAACCCTCGATAGCATTCGTTTCTTTTATCAGCCTTGGGTATAAAAGATGATTAGGTTAACTACGAGCGACATCCGGGATAGCCATTCTTATTGGTACATTGTGTGTCGCTTGTGTATTCAGTGTTACTTTTCATGGGTATGAATTCACCCAGTAAAGTTGTTTCATGTTTACAGAATTGAACGCAGTGCACTGCGCCGTCACAGCCAATTAGAGATACGCTTAAATGCTTAGAGAGATTCGTACATGAATGGCGCGCATCACTTAACACTGAATCTGCGCAGTGACTCGCATAGGCATTCGATTTCTCCTTGGTGAATGGCCATACCATTTCTTTGTTTTTCCCTGTCTTCAGCTGAGTTGAACGCACCGGAAAGTTCGTTCTGTAAGTAACAGCCGAGTTTCCGTTAACTTTATTTTAGGGCCGCACTCCCATGGCCTCAACTAACTGAAACTGAAACTCGAAAGAATAACTTCGGTTGCCGCAAGGTTATAAATATGAAAGTAGATGCGCTTTCACATAACAACTGTTTATTGTGCCGACGTTTCGACAGGAACCCTGTCTTTTTCAAGGCATAATACCTCAGAAATAATACAGAAATAATCAAGAATACCCGCCAGCTATCATCGATGACGCCATCAAAAAAGCTTAAAATCTGGACCGCCAGATTCTTCTCAACCACCAGAGAAACGCCGACCAACACCGCAACAAAAACTTGCTATTAACTTTCACGAGCAACCCACCGAACATAAACAAGGTCCCAAGAAAACACTTCAACATATTGGAACAGAGCGTGCGACTATCCAAAATTTTCACTTCTTCTCCTTGTGTTGTATACAGAAGGCCGAAAAATATAAAGGATCATTTAATAAATTCAAAGATAGGTGTGAAACCTCAAATTGGGTGTCAACCTTGCGGAAAAAGCAGATGCAGGGTATGCAAACACATGCAGACAACGACAGTGGCGAAAAGCACCCACTCGGGAGCGCGTCCCCCTCCCCCTTCGCTCGCTCCTCCGCGCTCCTCGCTCGCTGCAGCTGCGCGTGCACCCCTCTCTCTCTCGCGCCCGCCTTCTCTCTCAGTCTCCCGTCGAGAGCGGGTCGAGAGCAAGCGCTGAGAGCTGTCGGCCGCCTATAAGGCGTGCTTGGAGAGTGCGCCTTTTTCTTTTTCGCGCTGTCACGGCTGACTCTTGCCGCATGGTCTCCTGCAGCCGTGACTTTTTATGAATTTTTGAGCGTCCCGCCTACAGGACGTGCGCTAGCCAGGACTTGATTAAGAGTGTAACAGAGGAAAGAGCTTGCAGAACAGACCAGTATCCTCCTGTTTATTCCAAAAGCGATTAAGAACAGAAAATTATTCATGAACGTATTACGGGGTCGGCCATAAGTTAGCTGAGTACCATTTCGAGGCATGTCGCCTAGGTGGGCATTTTTCTTTGCCCCGCGAGGACAATACAGAAGAAAATAATTTGATTAATATGTGGGGTTTAACGTCCCCAAACCAACGTATAGTTATGAGAGACGCCATAATGGAGGGCTCCGGAAATTTTGACCACCTGGGGTTTTTTAAAATACACCCAAATCTGAGCACACGGGCCTATAAGATTTCCGCCTCCATCGGAAATGCAGCCGCCGCAGCCGGGATTCGAACCCATGACCTGCGGGTTAGCAGCCGAGTACCTTAGCCACTAGACCACCGCGGTGGGGCAATACAGAAGAAAATAAATATTAATGAGATGGAAATACAGATTTTCATAGAAAAATAGTTCACAAGTTGATCGTATAATGTGACTGGGCGCAGCTGACCCTGGTATCAAGTTATTTCAGTGTTAATGATTTTTCATTGGGTGTGTGAGCAGCTAAGAAAGTTCGAGCATTCACGTCGTACGTCATAACTGAGAAATTTGGAAATAACTTCTCGGTATACAGTAGATATAATCAGAACTATTTCCTACGGAGTCTAATTCTGTAACGGGAGCTACCTCCTGGCGACGCCGCTGTGCTAGATGTTCCTTCGTTTGCTCCGGTGCCTCCGCATCACGTTTAACCTTCTGGTTGAGAGGCGCTATTAGGTATTTCCGGCGCAGCTGCGCAACAAAGGCGCACAGCTAAGCCCGCGCAGGCGCTAGCGCTTCTGCCCAACACCTCCTAGACACGTTTGCTGCGGCTATGACGTCACTACTCTAATATGCGCAGATTGGCGAGGAGCGTGGTGGTGGCTACCACGTGCTAGCTGTGTTGTGTGTCACGTGACAGCTCATCCCGCATGCGCAGCACGGCTCTTGATAAAGCATGCGAAACGACTCAACTTCGGCCAATGTAGCTCTCACCACGCTACAAATAGTGCAGCACCACCGTTTCTTAGTGTAGGTAGGCATGCAGTGATGGAAACTGGGTGTTTCGATGCGGTCGTCGCCGTGGGTCGTTCACCTGGGCGCGTGCGTAGAGGCACGCGTTCGCCGTGGCCGACCTCCGCTTTCGGCGGGAGTTTCTCAATCGGCTTTGGCACCGACTTCTGCAACTGCCTCTAGCCGCAAGTATCAGCTTCACTGGTCAACCATCTGTACGGAGTGCTTTCGCGGTGATTCTTTTTTATTTATTCCTCTTTTGGCTGTGATACGTAACCACCAAAAAAAAAATGCACCGCAGATGCTGTGACGTCAGCCTTTGCGCTCCTGGTGTCGTAGCCCCGCATAGCTACGTTTTGTTTTCTCTTGAGGAAAGGCCTATACACCTTTTCAAATTTTCCGGTCATGGGGACCCTTTATTGAAATGCACCCCTTCTAACATGCAATTTTGGCGCAATCGCCATGTTTAGTTGCGCGTATTCGAACTGGTGCGTTATTCGTTGGTGTGAGATCATTGCTACAGCCAGTGTTCACCAATTTTTCGTTTGCTTAGCCTGTTTTGTGGGACATTATCGCTGCCACTGACCGATCCGTCGCTGTCTAATCCGTTCACCGGCACGCATTCGCAACGTAAAAATGAGCTCCACTTCTGTGAACGGCGGTGTTTGTTCGACGGTGCTATACTCGGCGACAACTTTTCTTGGGACAGAAGGGAAAGCTATGGGGGTGGAGCTTCTGCACATGTAGCACTACGCGAAGTTGTCCTATTTGGCGCGCGTCGCTTAACGCTATGCAAAGGGAAGGGGGAGCACCATCGTTTCATTTCGACGCAGACGCCGCCTAGCGTTTGAGGTGCACGTATAAAGGCGGGACTTTCTAGCATGTTCAAAAACACGAAGCCATGACGAAAAAATTAACGGAAATAAAAATATTTTATTGCTCTGAGCTGCTGCCTGTCTGAAATAGCTTCACGTGGAAAATAAAAAAAAGGCATTTTATATTTCGCCTTGAAAACAATGCGATATTGTGATACTAAATTCAGTGGCGGAATGATGCACGCGATTTTGCTCCGTACGCTTCGCTCTAATGCCAAGAAAAGTGTTCGCCGAGTATAGTAGCACCAGTGGAGTGCTTGGTTTTGGACGCTGTTTTCCACAGCTGCTACTTCACGTTAGCTACAAGCTTGTGTTCATGTTTGAATTATAGCAAAAGGCACATGTGGTATAAGTGCGTTTGGTGATTATACAGCATCAGCTCTTTTCATACTTTTGCAGAAAATGGCAGCTAAAGCGGCCGGCGTCTTTCTCTAGACAAGTGTAACTCCCTTTGTATACCTTCTTTAGACATCCATCATGCAGCAAAGGAACGTTTTTTTTTTTTTTTTGGTTTTCTTGCTGCCGACAAAGTGCCGTGAACAGGACGTGATGATGGCGACACGTGGAGGTTCTTTTGATTTACTGACGACACCCACTGCTTTAATTCGCAATTCAGGCGACGAAGGAAAGCGATCAAGCACGAACATATATACCTGCCCTCATTGCGTGGCGCATTGTGCTGCAGAGACACGATTTCATCCAAACTGTTCCTCTTGCGCTGATTGTTCATGCACCCGTACATCACACAGTGATGTCCAGATGGTCTGATCTTCAAATACGCACAATTTCCTTTCACGACAGTTACTTTTCATTAGATAGAGCTGCCTGTTACACATCCAAGCGTGCCGTGTGTGCAGGTTTGGCATGTGCAGCCCAAAGCACGATGACAACACTGAGAATGAAAAAATGCAACCTTTATTTCAAAGAAGAGGTCGGCTCTGGGCCGCAGTTTTGGAATATGGGAGGAAGATTAAGTGCACAGCGTGAGCATATCAAAATAACACCAGTCCGCGGTCATCCGTTGCAGTAGTCGTTCTAAGAGTCTCTATCACCCGAGTTGGTCGACCTCCTCTAGACCATTCGAAACAGGCCGCTTGCACTAGCATACGTCACTAGGGCTTTTAAGGGCGAAGCTCCTTATAGCGGCACTTGTTCGTCCTTCGTAGCCGTTGTAGTATGTAACAAGTATAACATTTTGACCTCCAAGATGGTGAGAGATTTCTGCTGTGCGTTGTTGAAGAATAAAAAATAGTGCTCAATGTACATGCCGATGGCTGCTAATAAGGAATAAGAGACAGAGGCATTCTGCTTTTAGTTAACGCGCGCGCTGCAATTCTTATTAGCAGCCATGGGCATGTTCATTGAGCACTATCTGACAAGGAAGGGTTGCTACGTTATACTCGCTAGGCGGCAATAAAGACACGTATATTGAGATTTACTATGTAAGCACCTAGTTCATCAGGTAGCCGCATATGCTAGAAAAGAAGTACAGTACTTGTCCATCATAAAACTTCTCCAATTGCTTGCCCCCTGAAAGAGGCGTCTTTTTTTTTTAGTTACAATACGTGAAACATACAGAAGGTATAGACAAACCATGTCCGGACCGCAGAGTCCGGCCGTTGTTTTTAGTGTTGCCGCAGCACATCGTATCTAGAACGATCTCAAGAACTCAGAAAATTGCGAACCCCATCTTAGAACCGGGCCCAGCCCCTAACATGGAACTTCAGGCCCGAGCCCTCGGTGAAAACTACTTCACCCGGCCAGGCCTGGCTGGTAACGGTCAGGATCGAGCCTCGACATCTGCCATGTTGTGACCGGGGTTCGCGGCACCGGAGATCCGGGATCAAGATGTCGAGGCAGGAGCAGGTTGAACTTCGTAGAGAGGGTTTATTTACATTATCTACATGACACGGGCTCTCTGGCCCGAAGCTCTACATTGAAAGCTCTACATCGCAAAGGGCTGTCTATTTAACAAACTCCGTTAACCACCGTACGCAGCCCGCGAAAGCTGAATAAATACAGTCTCATCTCCCCAGATCGCTAGATCGTGGAAGAGGTCCGTACCCATGCAACTCCAATACCATGACGATAGTTATAGCGCGAAAACAAAACGACGACACAGAGACAAGAAGGACACGAATGTCTCTGAGTCGTCGTTTTGTTTTCGCGCTATAACTATCGTCATGCCATACCAACTAGCCCAAGCTGCCACACTTCCAATAACATGTCCCGCTGCGCACACAATGTCATAAAGCTGGCACCGCCACCAACATACACATATACAAATACACAAACACGTGTATGATCCCGGCGATGCTGCCTCCTTCGGCGAATCATGCTTGTGCGGGGCGAAACGAGTCCCTCATCTCGCCGCTCGGGCCGACCACCCATGCTTTGTCGACCGGCCGTCGCGATCTAGGCGCCTCCGAGGGGCCATGACTGGACATCTGGTTCTTTTTTGAGCGTCGGCGGCTCATCAGTCATGGCCTAAACACGGTACGGCCGCACGCCCAGTTCCGCTCCGTTTTTCAGGACTGTTCCGGTTTTCCGCCAGTCTGGAGACGGAGGCTGTTGACGGTGGGGCCGCACGAGCGGAATGCATGAGCACGCTGATTGGCCGACGCGATGTTCGCGAAGTGCTGGCAACCATTCGGCGAAACAGAGGTGTTCGATGGCGACTATCATCAGCAGACGACACAAAACATACACTTTTGCCCTTGCGGGTTCAATTTAAACAAAGTACGTGCACTGTTACGTTCTGTTCTGCAGCGGCATGAGTTCCATGGTTGCGGTCGTGGATGCTAGAAACTCTACAGAGGGGCCTTAACCTGCGTCATTGTTGATATTCGCTTAAACTGCCGTATCTAGCATGCGATCATTCGACCTGCCCTAGGTGCGTTCTGCGTGACATCGCCGTGCTTGAACGTGCCCGCGCTTCAGCTTCTTAGAACACGACGTTCCCGCACACGTTCCAAACCAGATTATTGACGTAGGCGCGCTGATGACGATCAGCCATCAATCTCGAGGTTACAGACATGTAGGTCGAGACAGACAGACAGAAATCTCAATACCCCCCCCCCCCACCCCCCGAAACGCTACTCCTTTAGAGCAGCGCCGCGGGCCGCTCTAATGAAGTGCGCAGCGCCGCCACGATGTGACAGGGCCACAAACCAGGGCTCGGCAACCTACTGCGGCCGGGCCTCATGCGCGCGCCCCCGCACGACGTCCGAACCCCCCTTCCCCCCCTTACCTTGTGACATTTTATCTGAAGGCTAACATAGCAATTTTGTTCTGAAGTAGATTTTCGCTTGTAAGTTTTAATTGTTTGTAAATTGCAACTTTGTGATATTTGTGCTAAAAATACCCAGCACTTCAATATATCGATCTATTCCAGTTTTTTTACATTTTTCTCAATTCGCCAATTTTTTCCCTTCACCTGTGCTCGATTCCTCATTATACAAAACTGGGAATGTGAGGGCAAATAATTGCAGGTTGTGCAATAATACGACTCATACACAGACCAGTGGGCAGGCACACATTTCATATTGTCGCGACGTGAAGACATAGGTCGTATTTTAAGAAGCTGAGAAAGCAGCAGCGGGTCGGTCTTTTTATTTACCGCGCGCCAGAGAGTTCCTCGTCTTTCTTGTTGCGTTCTACATAAAAGCGTGCAGATCGCGTATGCACTGTCACCTTTGTCTTACTCGCAGGACGCACGTGACAATATACTTGACATAACGAAAAGTACACTGCGTGAGGCAGCATAAAGGTAAATATTCCTACAATGCACACAGACATTGTTTAGATGCTCCCTTTACCTAGAAAGATTCACCCCAAATGACACAAGAAAAGACAGCAATCATATGACAGTGTAAGCGGTTATAAAAAGAAAGATGAACGACATAAAATCTACGTTCTCAAGTGTTTCCCATTTATTTTTCAAGCAGTCATAGCCTGAATAGTAATGAAAAGCAGTTAGAGCCATCCATGATCCAATCAAGAGCCATACTAGCAACAATTCTTTGACACCAAGGTCAGAGTGTGATGAAAACAGCACGCTGTACTGTTCATGTTTATTACTAACCCGCATGTACATAGCTCTTCGCAATGCGCCCATTGTAACAGATGTCGATCGATGCGATACTAAATGTGAGCTGAAAACACCAAGGGAGATGACGAATTGCCCATATTATTGATTTTTACACAAGCCAACTATGTAATCAATAAAAGAAGGGAATTCAAAGGGCTCGTTTTTCTGTTTAACTGAACCTTAATGAAAACCAGAAATTAAGTAAGCGAATAAAGGTATGGGGATAGTTAACTGTTTTGTTTTAAGTGTATTGTAGCCATTGTGATATAGATTTGCATAACAACAATGTGGACGAAGCAAGTTCCACCGACAAGCACCAAACCTGCAACCTTCAAATTATGCACCTGATGCTCTGCCATAACTCAAGCTGTATAGCATTACCCGCATAATCCAAAGGCCGCAAGTTCAGTCTCTGTTGAGCGCAAGTTGTCTTCCCATCCACTTTGCTTTATGCACATACATATCGCAATTATACATTCACAACGGTACAATTTAGGTCCCCTGTACCTTTCCTTAGCTTCACAATTTTCTGGTTTTTATTATCCTGCATAAGTGAAACTGGAAATTTTGCAAGAAGAATGCAGCAGCACCCGAATGATTTCGTGAACGGCAATGCAAGCTTGAATGCCACAACGAACCATCACTTGAACACTAACTGTGTCTGAATAAAATAAGCTTATGGTCATCACATCTAACTAAATTATTAAGTTCAGCCACAAATAATGCATATAAACAATGACAAACAGAAGTCTACACATTCAACAAATACCTCTTTGATTAGATGAATTTTACATTTACACATGTTATTTCAATTGTTTATTTGGTATCAAATTTTCACCAAACCTACAACTACGATATCATTATGTCTTCCCTTGGTGTTTTTATGCACATGATTGCAACTTTATATGTGGTAATTCTATCTTTTGTACAACTGTACATATTGATGATTGGGATTTTGCTTGAGTAGTTACCTCATAAACTACTTCCCCTTTTGCTAGTATAGTTATTTGCTTCTGCTGGTACACATCCCTGTATTGCTCCTGTATTGGTTGGTGCAAGCTTTTACTCGATCTTCTGTTTTAAATACTGCACTTAATTCAGTGAAAAGTAAACACGAACTGACTTACTAGGTGTCAATAAACAAATTTTGCAACACCATATGACACACTGATCGTGAAATTTTGAAATGATGTGAGGATTGGCTGTGCCACAAACTTAAACATAGTTTTCCTTCACATCCATCTATGAATATTCAGTCAAAATAACTTAACCTCTACGGTTCGAGACTACATGTAAGAGAATGAAAAACAACATTATTGAAATAAAGACTGCTCGGTTACTATGGAAGGAGTCAGGGCAAGGGAAGAGTTGTGCGGGTTCTGACACTCTCCACAGCTTCTTCATGCTTGAACTTTTTGGGTTTGACTAAAGTATTTACACGGCTTCACATAAACTACCTGTGGCTAAAGTTAGCCGTTTACCACATAAACACTGCCCGAAAAAAATTCTTCAGTTTAGCCATGCATCGAGCACCTTTTGCAGGGCCCTGTTGTCTATTGCAGCCTAATGGTTGCCAATTGGTTTTCAAATAAAGATTGCAAAGCCACATCTTCCACGGCCATATGTTGGGTCTCTTGTTAAATGATCGCAAGACGACTCTTGCCAGACGTTGCGTGCACTGGTAGTTGGAGTTATTGCCTCGCTAACTGTATCAGTTAAGAAGTTGTTTGCATCCTACTGGCTTCTGCACAGGGCAACTGTTCAGGCTTGTTGCTGTTTTGTGTAAACATACGAGTTCATGTAACATGGGATGAGGTCCACATAGATTCTTGCTCCTAGATCAGGTGGCTTGTGTGTGGTTCTATTTTATCATACCAAAGGCTTTGAAGAGTAACATAGCCACATTAAGACGGAGGGCCCCTGGGGTGTTTCACCGAGTCTCGTGCTGAATCCAATTTGGAGATCAGTTCCCAATGGCTATACCTCTCTTATATTCTGCCCCTCCCCCCTTAGGTGCACTCAATCCTGCTTTGTCAACCAAACTAGCACAACTATCTGCGAGTACTTACCTGAATTAGTAGAAATGCAATATAGTGCATGTTATGAAGCCTCATCGCTGATTCAATAGTATTAACTAACTTATCCCTTAATTCGTTGCCTGCATTTCGCCTGAGAGTATTGCAGAAAGAGGGGTCCAGCAACAATAAGGTATGGACTGCACGAAGTGTAACAGTGCCTACAATCTCAGCCTTACAAATACAAACACATTGCTTGTGTAACATAATAAATGGTCTGAATGTTACTTGACCATTTTGAAAACAAAAACAAAAACATATAGCATTCAAATCGTAACAAATACAAAATACGCACAGATATATTGTTGAGTACGGTAGTGAATGCTCACAAAATACATAAATATTCTGCCATGGCATTAACTCCAGATAGTTCAGGGTAAACAACATATGACTGACATGTAGCTTGCACAACTTCAATAAGCAGTTTTCTATTGATTCACAGCATGAAAGCACCACAAATTTGGCTAAACCTTGGTCAGCTGTGTATTTTGGTTTAACGTGGCAAACAGCAACAAAAGCTATCGCTTTTTTCTTTAGTTAACAACTGTAGTGGAAAGGGACAAGACAAATTCAATCAAATTTATTTTCATCCTGTAATACAGAAAGGACTGTGATGAAAATCTATCTTCGGAACAATGAATGTTGAGAAATTTGATCACAAGTGAACTTAGCAGCGATTAACAGGGCCCTATGTGAGCGCAGGAACACCGACATGAGCTTACTGAGAAGCTTGTGCAGTGATACTTACGTAGGTCCATAATTTACTCCAACAATTTGGTGCAATAAGCTATGAAATTCAGCCTCGTGGCATGATGCAAGTGTAGTGGCACTACACATGGGTTGAAATCTTCCATGTATTGCAGCTTAAACCTTACCATGTGTGCTGTCAGACTATGGGGCGTCACTTCTCACCTGCTTTCTTAATTGATATGAGTGCATTCACAGTTTCACATTGCTTGCAGCACTTGGGCAATATTTTTTCAGAGAGGTAGTGAGACAAGTATTTATTTTTTGTTTTTACTGTTATTGTGTTCCGTTAAAACCCTACTGTTGCAGTTTTTCCCTTGTAGCAAGCCACACCTTCATGTATTGCAACATTCTTAAATCGTGGCCATCATTTCAACACTCACCTTAACAATGACGAGCTGAGCTCATCGACACAGTTATACCTCTTCTACGGAAAGCAAGTAGGCCTCATTCACACTGAAAGCAGTGCCTAGGACGCCGCATTTCAGATACTCTGAATAAGTTATCCTAGTTTTTTCATGGTTTGAACAAACAGTGCACTAAAAAATTTCAAAATATGCTCAAAGCATGCATTTTGATAGAGATAGGACTGGATTCTGGCAACGGTAACTTCAAAATAGCTGCAGCTCTCTTTAGAAAAAGAAAGTGCATGTTTGCCAGAGCTTTGTGCAATGAAGAATTTCACTCGTGCTAAGAGTGTGGCTCCAACTACATAGAATAGCGTTATTTTTCTAAATTGTATGATTAAGATTATCATTGGTTTTAACCTTTAGTAGCAGTGGATGCTGGTAGATGTAAACACCCCCCCTTCCCCCTGGGCTTTAATAACCGGCTCGCGTGTCCCTGCGCATTACTATTTAAAATATCAGCTGGACATGTTCTGCACTGAAGGCTGAAGCCGTTGTGGCACTTTCTTTGCTACAGTGAAATGAATCTTCTGCATATTCACAAAAAACATTTGGCTTGTTGTATAAATACATGTGAAATCAAATATGAAAATAAGAAAAAAATCAGTATTTTTGTATCCCTTCTGGCAAAAAGTGTGGGTGAAAAGGGGCGATACCAATTACAAGCATGGTAATTATAGCACGGTACGTAACCAATCACCTAAGTATAGACCTGGAATATACAGTGACTCAATAATGAAAACCTAGAATAATTCTTTGCTATATCCGACTCTTGACAACTGTACTCATCACTGTAATGTTGATGTCATGGTAGCTTAGCAGGCAAAGTGTTGTGCTGCTAAGCATAAGGAAACGGGTTATATTCCTGGTGATGGTGGCTGCATTTCAATGGGGGCAGAGAGCAAGAGCACCAGTGTACTATTGTGAACAGTGTGAGAGAACACGAGTGGATGAACAGAGAAATGGCTGTTCTCGCACTATTATTTTATTATCCCAATATATTCACACGCAGCTAGTAATACAATCAGCACTAGCAAGGTGGCAGTGGCAACGCTTAATAGAACCATGGTGCCCTTTGTTAGAAACAGAAAACATAGCGCGCGCTAGATGAACAGAAAAACTAAGATGGCACGTGGCACAAGAATCTTGCCACTTTTTCACCGGAATAAGTGGCAGGGTTGAGACGCACTGCTCGAAATCCCC
Organism: Rhipicephalus microplus; assembly: GCF_043290135.1. Taxonomy (NCBI): domain Eukaryota; kingdom Metazoa; phylum Arthropoda; class Arachnida; order Ixodida; family Ixodidae; genus Rhipicephalus; species Rhipicephalus microplus. The sequence goes on from NC_134710.1 coordinate 269,183,253, forward strand.
AGGCGTATTCGTGCCAAAAACCCATTCATCTGCGAATGAAGTCTTCGTATTTTACACCCTTTTCAGTGTTTCCATCAGCTGCTGCAGTGAACCACGCAACAGTGTGTTCGAGGCTATTTGCCACCCATTCCACGTTCCCTGCCATAGTGCTCACTATAGTACTTTTTTTGTGTTATTGTTCAGGTTAATGTTAAAATGTTAAAGAACACAAGGAGAATAATCTACAATATCCCTTTACAGTTCATTATAAACGTATTATGGCTTTTGTGCATAATGTCCCAGATGATATGTTAGTTTACGGGGCTCACATTTGTCCAACAAAGGCTTCATTTATATTTGACGAGTTCGGCTGCTGAATCATTTGCAAACAGTACCTAATAAAAGTACAAAATTTCCAATCAATGACTGTCTAGATTGGGCTCTTTGTGACTGTGATCGTCCGAACACACCTAATTCAGTTAAAAATAAGAATAGTAGTCCAGCTATTCGAATGAACTAATTGAATTCTTAGAAACACATAGCTTTCTACAAGAACACAAACATATGTAAAACATTAAAATCAACTTCACAGTCCTCACCAAATAATTGTAAAGTAGTCAGCTGCTCTCACAAATGCCTGTACTATAAACCCACACAATTACATACCTGCAAGAACTCAGAAGTTACGATTCTTTAATGTGCGAAATGTTCTAGTCTCAACATCTAAACCATACGTATGCTTATTGTCAAGTTCAAACTGAAAACCACATATCAAAATTGAAGGTACCCAAAATTCAAATTAAAACACTCCAACATGTTGACCTTTCAGCTCACGCAAATTAAGCCACTTAGTAGTTGCACCTCACCAAAAGATGTACTTGAACCACACAGGTAACTAATTTTTCAAACAGATAGTACTTGGGAATACGCTTAAAGCGTGCAATAGAAATACACTAAAAGCGTGCATTTTGTAATAAAGATAGGAATGAAATATGGCAACTGCGAAATAAAAATAGCTGCAGCTCTGTTTAGAAAAAGAGGAATAACAAAACGCATGCTTGCCTGAGCGTAGTGAAATGACGAATTTCACTTCTGCCGAGAGTGCGGGTCAAACTACACAGAATAGCCTTTTATTTCTAAACTTTATGTATAAAATTCTCACAGCCTTTTAACGTCTATCAGCAGTGAATACTGGTAACTGCAAACAAACACCCACAGGCTTAATTCACTGGCTCGCTTTTCCCTACACATTATACTTTAAATTCTAGTTGGTGCTAGTATATGTAAACAAACCCCCACAGGCTTTATTCACTGGCTCGCTTGTCCCTGCACATTATTCTTAAAATTTTAGTTGAACATCTTCTGCACTGATTGCTGGAGATGTTAAAGTACTTTCTGTGGTGAAATGAAGTGTAATAAATCCTCTGCACATTCACAAAAAATTTGCTTGTTGTATAAAGACACATGATATCAAATATGGAAATGAAAGAAATCAGTTTTTTTTATTGCTTCCGGCAAAAAGTGCGGTTGGAAAAGGGGCGATACCAATTACAAGCATGATGGAAATAGCGCAGTACATAACCAAACACCTAAGTAGTGCTGGAATGTTCGGTGACTCATTAATGAAAATCTAGAATAATTGTTTACTGTATCAGACTGTTTGACAATTGTACTCATTATTGTGACATGGGTGTCTGGGTAGCTTAGCAGGCCAAGTGTTGTGGTGCTAAGCACAAGGAAAGTTTTGATTCTTGTGATGCTGCCTGCATTGGATGGGTGCAGAGAGCAAGAGCACCAGTGTATTATTGGGAGGAGTATGAGAGAGAACACGAGTGGATAGGAATGGCTGTCGCCGCACTATGCTTCCATCACATTAAATTCACAAGCAGCTAGTGATACAATCTCCTGTTGCTAATGCTGCTGTTTTGTATCAGCACTAGCAAGGCAACAGTGGCAAGGCTTAGAACCATGATGCTCTTTGTTAAAAACAAAGAACGTAGCGCACACTAAACAACAGAAAAACGAGGGATGAAGCATGGCACGAGGATCTTTGCGCTTATTCACTGAAATAAATGGCAGTGTTGAGACTCGCTGCTTGATCTCTCCAGGTCTTTTCATCAAGAAAACTCATTTATCGACGAACGAAATCTTCGATTTTACACCCTTTCCAGTGTTTCCATCAGCTGCTGCCATGAACCATGCAACAGCGTGTTCGAGGCTATTTAACAAGCACTTCCGTATTCCCTGCCATAGTGTTCATAATAGTATTATTTCAGGTTGTATTATAGAACACAAGGAGAATAATCCACAATATCCCTTTAGAGTATGTAATAAATATGCTATGCCTTTTGCGCATAATGTCAAGGATGATATGCATGCTGCTTTACTGGGCTTGGATTTGTCCGACAAAGGCTTCGATTATACTTTAAAAGTTCGGATGCTGCATTATTTGCAATCTGAACCTAATGATAAGTATAAAGCTTCCACGAAACGATCCTCTAGATTGGGCTCCTCTATGAATGTGATCATCCGAACACACCTGATCCTGTTTTTCAAAATAAGGGTAATAGCCCAGCTATTCGAGTGACTTAATTGGATTATTACACACACATAGCTTTCTACCAGAACACAAAGATATGTAAAACATCAAAATCAACTTTACAGTCCTCACCAAATGAGTTCACTAGTCATCTGTTCGCACAAGTGCCTGTACTAAAAACCCACACATTTAGGCACCGACAAGCACCGAGAAGTTATGAATCTTTAGTGTGTGAAATGTTCCTGTCTGAACACAAAACCATACCCCTGCATATTATCCAGTTGCATTACGTCCACGTATAAAAAATTAGGGCACCCAAGATTCAAATTAAAACACTCCTACAAGTAGTGTATAGACCTGTCATCATATGCAAATTAATCCACTTTATATTTAGACCTCACCAAAAGATGCACTTGAAGCCCACAGGTAACTAACTTTTCAAACAATAGTACGAGATGTTGCAGATAAATCCATCTTTTATAGTTTCATCAAGAAGAGCACATGACTGATTACCTGCATGGATTAATTAGTAATACAAACACATCGCATGATGGGCTACACATAAAACAGCACCTAAAGCTGCTCCAACCCACTGCAGGTATACGCCAAAGGACACTATCGGTCCCTCAAAAGCTATGCCATCACCACAGAGGAAAACAAACTGCAAAATAGTTCAGAAACAATAAAACATGCATGACAGCGATGAAGAGGCAATGAAACTAATGCATTTCACTGTGTACTCTAGACACCAAACGCAGCAATCCAATACGTTCCACGTTTGTGTTCAATGAGCATGAGTCCTATGTAGATTTCACCTGCATGGGATTACTTGAGGAGTTAATGGCATGAAACACACACAATTGACAGCACCTCACACTCACGTACAAAGAACACTTTGTGCCTTTCCATGGGTGATATTACATCCAAAACCTAGCCCTGCTCTGCTGTTTTTCGATGAATAATTCCTCAAATGCTGATTAACTCTCGTACTAAAATCACAATAACATCCATATTAGCTTCATTTATACAGATGGCGATTAGGCCTCATCACTTCATGTGTGCGTCATGTTTCAAGTCGAACACACCTGAAAACGTCTATTGTCAGTGCCCTTTTCTCAGCCTATCAGCGACAGTGCAAAATAAATAGCTCATGGGAATAGTTTACTGGCATGAGTAGTTTTAGGACACGGTATCCAGCACCAGGTGCAAACAAAATTGGCAATCAAAACGTACTGGAAGTAGCCTCCAAGAACACTGATTGGTTAATATGGGTCAATTTTGTTTGCATTAAATAAAAGGTTCATGGCAAAAAGATGCGCCAATAACAATAAAATGAGCAAAAGCCAATCTGCAAGGTACTGGAAAGCTACAATTTTGGCAACTCGTTCGGCTTTTGTAACTATCATCTTAACTGCCATGAAAGTTTGACATAAGTTTTTGTGACAGTTGTACGTTAACAGATTTTATATTGAACACACAATTTTCGTTAGTTATACTGAAGTTTTCCTTATATGCATATAGCCTTCGATTACAATATGGAAATTTGTAGGAAACCGCAGCATTTTTTTTTTCACTTGACTATCAATAAAGTTCCTGTGTGGTTAAGAAACATCAAGAATACTTTCGCATCATGACTTCTCTTATTTGAAATTTTCTGTATTATTTTCAAACGTTAGACATAAACGCTACCTGAAGTTGTCATTTATGACTCCAACATTCTTGCACGTATCTAATACAGCACTGTGAAAAGCAAGGCGTGCTAGTGCGGAAAAAAGTTTGTAACAAAACACACGAGCAAATTCAAGTTTGATGGGATTCCTGTATCAAGATTCCAGATACACAATAAAGCTCAACTAACACCACCTATTCACGGCACATTTCAGAGCACACAGCACCGCAAAAAGCTTTTGCGTCTAGCACCGCTGCAGAACATCGCAGGCTCATACCCCGACCGGTATCTCGTCAGGAAACTTGGTCAACTGGGGACACGATCGAGCACTTCGGGCACAACGCGGTCACCACATCATACTGCCCGCGGCAAAGCAGCGAACACGCCGCAGAACATGTCGAATGACGGAGATAAAGTTGATCACCGCAGATTGTGATTGTGTCATCACCTCATCACCCAGTACTCCTCACGAATGAACCACGAACACGGCGCACACACAAATCACAAGCGTGCTTGCAGCGATCGAACACTTTTGAGAAAAAATATGTGTCATCCGAAGATGACACCTGCAGATGTTGACGTTCCGGTTTCCAAGTCAAAGCGAACGATGACACGAAACACACGAAATCGTCGGTCTCCGAACCTCGCGTAAACACAACTCTCCGTCGGGTTCCATCGGCGATCGCAGCCAGTGACGAGAGCAGGAAGGTGCCTTTTTCCTCTTCCTTACAACCACTCACCACCACCACCGCACGGAAAAAAACGGAGCGGAACCGGGCGTGCGGCTCGGCGGTGTGGCTGTTACCGGGGCACGAAGACGCCACGTGTCGTACTTCTGCGCGGACCCGAAGGACAGCGGTGCTCCGTAGAGTAATTTCAGCCACGCAGCGCCCAGCACACTGAAACAGCAGTGCGTCTTGGCGCCGCTCCTTATCTCCACAAAATGAGGCGGCTGCCTCTCTTCGGTCCTGGCAGCCGCGGCAAAAGGGCGGCAAACTGGTAGCTGTTCTGTGGGGCGGCCCGCCCAACGCAACACCCAACACCAAACGAAGCGAGGGGATCGCAGTGGTCGTGCCTAGCCACTCAACAATGTGGCGTTTTGCCCATTACTAAGCTTATTTTTGTTTTGGCAGAGGTGGTTTGGTTTCCGTGTGTAACGATTTAGAGTACTAGGTACTCTACTATGGGAGAGCTTAAAGCCGTCCCGTGAGCGCGCACTGTTTGAAATGCTATGTTCCGTGAGGAACCGAACAGCGCAGAACGTCTGCTTCGCTTTCGAGAGCATATCTACCAGCCTCATGAAACGACTGCACCACAACGCATGCTTGGTTTCAAAATTTCGCAAAGTCTGTATTCCTCTAGTATAAAGAATGCCGTTTTACGGTTTAACTTCTCGTCCTGCAGAGGGCTTTTATTTGACTTGGTACAAAATCGTATGGAACCTCAAAAAAAGACGATAGTTTAGCGCGAGAAAAGAACGACGACAAAGGGACAAGGAGGAGACGAAGACGTCGTCGTTCTGTTCTCGCGCTATAACTATCGTCATGTTATACCATCTAGCCCAAACCATCACACTTCTAACTTATAGAAAGGCCTTTCTTTTTACATTTGTTTTGCATCGCGTCTAAAACGCATTCGTATTTGCGTGCACGCAACTTTCTATGTTTCGTGTTGCCGGCGTATTGCGCGTGTTCATAGTCTTTATTCTGCGTCTGAAAGAGGTTTGCTGTTTAATGCAAAAGATAAACCAAGACGTTTGCACCAAAATGAAAAGTCTTGCAGAATTGTTTTTTCATGATAATCTGGCAAGATTGAACCGCAATGTGTTCTAGAAGAATATTATCAGAGTCTTTACGTCTCAAAACCCCGATTTGATTATGACAGATGCTGTAGTGAAAGGCTCCGGAAATATAGACCACCTGGGGTTCTTTAACGTGCCCCTACATCTAAGCACAGGGGCACCAAACATGATCGCCTCCATCTTAAATGCATCCGCCGCAGCCGGGATTCGATCGAGCAATGTTCGGGTTAGCAGTCGAGCGTTATAACCAAGAACACCGCAGTGGGGCAGCCACATTGTGTTCTGGCGAGCGAGAACGCCGGCAAGAAAAAAAATGGCTACGAATTCCTATAGTGAAAGCCGGAAAGATTTTACCGACTTAAAGACAGAAATGGGCCCCCGACCCGAGTAAAGAATACCTTTGAAAATGTGTTTAGAGAAATTTATTTTCACAGACAGGGAACATCAATTACAATCCAACAGAACATTGCGACAGAACACAACATCCACAGACACACCAAAAGTTGTTACAAAAATATGTGTACATATGTAAACGGAACACAACATACACAACTTACCCAACTAAACAGGAAACCATTTCGTAAATGCCAAGGAAATGGACTTTTGCGCTGTGCGAAACTTCTTTGAGCCTAAAGATATTAAGTGTGAATACACTTTATAAGCGACCCCAAACCATCCACCGCCGTCGGCGGCGTCCGCAGTCTTCTCTCTATCTTTAAAAGAAAGAGGACTTGGCGGGCCGCAGCGCGACGCTCTATACCGAATAAGCCACTGTTACGACCGGCCCTGGGGAGCCAAGCAGGAAGAGGTTGGGGGAGAACCGGTTCTTGACCTGACGGTGTCGTCCACCCCCACCTCCCCATTCGGGTTCCTCCTCGCCGGGAGAGCTCCGGGGTCTGCTGTGCGTTCGTGACCATGTTTGGTAACATTTTAGGGCACCGTGACCATATATGGACCTCGTGTTGGGATGTGCCACTCCATGTGTTGTGAGGTGTGTTTCCCCCTCTCTCGTGGCCGAGGGGCCGGAAACACCGTATTGGCTGACGATGCGGACGGGGCGCCCAGTGTCAACGGCGCGGCGCTATAAAATGCCGAAGACGTTTTGTATCACACGCACTCTTCTCTCTTTTGGGTCAGTTGACCACTTCTCCACATGTAAATAAATCTCTGTTGTTCGTTCGGGCGCTTCTTCTCGCTGAATTGTTGGACGATGGATCCTGCGACGGGGCCAGCTACCAAAAACGAGACCGGCAGGACCCGGAGTCACAACAACTGGATGGCAGCGGCGGGATGCCGATAACCCCGAAAGCGACCACTGGACGGAGTGAGCCCGAAGTTCAACAACGGGACGACAGGAGAAGGATGACACGAGCTCATCGACTTCCAGAGGGAATCGAACGGCACTTCTGAGAGGCACGACGCCGGATACATGACTGCGAACTGGGTGAGTGCCGGCTTTCTCTGTTAAATTTTACCAGGCATTTACTCTATGTGTTAAGTAAAAGCTGGTAGAGAGGGGCTGTCTTGGTCATTGGGTTAACAGGTAACTTGCGTCAGGCAGAAATTGTGTGATAGCTTGGTTAAGCTCTTTCTGTCAGTGGCGTCAAGGTTAACAGTGACAGGGCAGGATTCCGTGTAAGAGCTTTTGAAGCTTTATTTGTAGACTAAGTTAACGGAAAACTTGAGGCAAGGCAGGTATCTAGAGCTGTCGTTGCCGTCAAGGTTAATTAGTTGCAGGACAGGAATCTTTGTGGAACAGAGACAGCGGTACTGGAGGCAGCCATGAATCTGAAATCCCTGCGAAAGTCCATGTTGTTGCTTCTTGCAAGGGAGTTGAATCTGGAGGTGTCGGACTCTCAAAGAAAGCCAGAGCTGATAGAGGCGATTCTCGCATTGGGGGCGGAGGATGACGAGCTGTCACAATGTGTCGAGGAGATTCAGGAGAGGCAAGCGGCAGAGGCCGAAAGAAAGGCGGCCGCGGCAGAGGCCGAAAGAAAGGCGGCCGCGGCCGAGGCCGAAAGGAAAGCGGCAGAAGCCGAGGCAGATAAGATGCGAAAGCACGAGCTTGAAATGAAGCGCCTCGAGCTAGAGATTAGCCATAATAGTAGAACAGGAGGCAGCGAGGCATCCGGTACCGCAGAGCGGGTCAGGTTCAAAATGACGGATCTAATGAGATCGTACAAGCTAGGGGAGGACATTGGGCTGTTTCTCGTCAACTTTGAGAGAACTTGTGAAAGGCAAGGTTTCAGCCAGGATACGTGGTCTCAACGCTTGTTGTCCCTACTTCCGGGGGAGGCCTCAGAAGTAATCGCGCGCCTCACGAAAGAGGAGGCTGACGAGTACAGTGAGGTAAAGTCGAGCCTTCTCAAGAAATACAGGTTGTCAGCGGAAGGTTTCAGACAAAAATTTCGCAACGCCGTAAAAGAGAACAATGATTCATACCCGGAGTTTGCTTACAAGTTAATGGCCAACATGGGGGAGTGGCTCAAAGAGGCAAAGTCGTATGGGAATCATGACAAGGTGCTCGAGTGTATCGGTCTGGAACAATTCTATCAAAGGTTACCAGAAAAGGTGAGGTTCTGGGTGCAGGATAGACCGGACGTGAACACAGTAACGAAAGCCGCAGAGCTCGCTGAAGAATTCGTTACGCGCCGCGCCCTCGGGGCAAACAGCGAGCCTAAAAGGGAAAAATTCCTACGGCCGAATAAGGCGCCGTTTAGAAAACAACCGACAAGTCTCGCACAAAAGGGTGAGGAAAACAATTCATCTAACCATGGGGCGTCGGCAGAGGCAAGCAAAAGGAAATTTGAGGCGAGAAAACCGGCTGCTTGTTTCAATTGCCACGAAACAGGGCACTTCGCGAAAGACTGCCCGAAAGAAAAGGTGGCCTTTTTATCTATAAATGAAGCCGACGAGAACATGAAGTTGTTAGAGCCCTATATGTACGACCTTACCGTGAACGGCAAGCAGTGTCGGGTTCTTAGAGACTCCGCAGCCACTATGGACGTAGTTCATCTGTCTTTTGTTCAGTCCGGACAGTATTCAGGAGACTGTGCCTGGATTAGACAAGCCGTAGAGGCAAACAGTCAGTGCCTTCTCGTAGCTAAAGTTGTCCTCAAAGACGCATTTGGAACATTGGAAACAGAAGCCGCGGTATCGCCATATCTACCCCCTCAGTATCCTTACTTATTTTCAAATAAGTCAGATCAAATGCTGAAGGAGAAAGGTCTAACGTTGGGAGAAGGCATAGTGCAGGCACTGACTAGATCAAAGGCACGTGCGCTGGCTGCGAGAGCAACATTCACTGAGGCAAACAAGCCTCAAATAGACAACGGGCCTGGTTGCGAGTTGGACACCACGGAAACAAATCGACTTGTGCGAGAACAGGCTGCAGAAGCCGTAGTCGCGGAGGCAACCATTCCTAAAGGCGACGTTGAACCTCCTCCCGAATTGGAAGGGGTCAATTACGCCTCGTTGACCGAGCAAATAGAGAATGCCATTGCTCCCAAGCCGATTCCTGGTAGTACAGAGGATAGCACAGAAGGTGACACATTCCAGGTACTAGGAACTACAAAAGAGTTGTGTGTCATGCCAACTTCGGATAATTTCAGTCGGCTGCTGCAGGTGAGCCCCGCTTCATTAATAACCGAACAAAAGGGTGACCCAACGCTTAAGCAATTCCAGGACAGTTCGAAAGAGGGAATCGCCAAACGAAATGTGAGATTCCAAGAGAGGAGCGGCATACTCTATCGAAAATATCTAGATAGGCGAGGAGTAGAATTTGACCAGGTAGTCGTATCTCAGGCGTATCGTCAGGATTCGCTTAGTTTGGTGCATGGAGAATCATGGTCAGGCCACTTAGGCGTAAAGAAGACGAAAAATCGTCTCTCACAGGAATACTACTGGCCTGGATGCTTTAAAGATGTAGAGAGGTTTGTAAAATCTTGCGATGTGTGTCAGCGAGTGGGTAAGCCGGGAGATAAGGCGAAATTTCCAATGAAGCTGGTACCCGTAATCACGGAACCCTTTCGTTGGTTGGTAATTGACACAGTAGGTCCTTTGCCCAAGACAACTTCAGGCTACCGTCACATCCTGACCTTAATCTGCCCAGCTACTAAATTTCCAGAGGCGGTCCCGCTAAAAGAGCTAAGTTCCGTCGAAGTAGTGAACGCACTTCTGTCCGTGTTTGCCCGGGTAGGCTTTCCTGCCGAGATACAATCAGACCAGGGCACCATTTTCACGAGTGCCTTAACGACAACCTTTCTAGAACGGTGTGGCGTGAAATTATTGCATAGTTCAGTCTACCATCCGCAGTCGAACTCGATAGAAAAGCATCACTCCGTGATGAAGCGAGTGTTAAGAGCCTTATGTTTTGAACAGAAAACTGACTGGGAAATGTGCTTACCTGCAACGATGTTTGCACTAAGAACTGCACCACATGAGACAACAGGGTTTACGCCAGCGGAACTCGTTTACGGCCGCAGACTGCGGTCTCCTCTTCGTATGCTGAGAGAGTCGTGGGAAGGTCAGGGTGATGATCCTGTAGTAGTGGAATATGTCCTCACCTTATTGGATCGTCTAACAACAGCCCAAGAACTGACCGAGAGTGCGATGACCAAAGCACAGCAGAAGGCTAAGCTTTACTACGATCGGACCGCTAAAGCACGACACTTTGCTGTAGGAGACAGGGTCATGTTGTTGAGGCCCTCCCAAAAGAATAAGCTTGAAGTGCAATGGGTCGGCCCGGCCGAGATTACTCGAAAATTGTCTGACACCAACTATGTGGTAAAATTACCAGGAAGTCGTAAGGCACACCAGGTGTATCATAGCAACTTACTCAAACCCTACAAAGAGAGGGAAGCCATCGTGAACATGATTTTAAATGTTCCGGAAGAGGTTCCGGCAGAAATCCCTGAATTAGCTCCCGAATCGGACGAAGTCCCGATCGAGAAAAGAGTTGAGGATTTAGTATCAAAGTCACAACTAACAACGAAGCAGAAGCAGGAATTGCGTGGTCTTTTGACCGAGTTTCAGGACAGATTTGTAAGCGAGCCAGGCCGGACATCCGTCCTCACTCATGACATAGAGCTTACCTCGTCGGAACCGGTAAGATCTAAGACGTATCGGGTGTCACCTCGCCGGCTTGAGCTAATAAAAGCAGAGGTTAACAGGATGCTGGAATTGGGTGTGATTGAGCCGTGTGAAAGTGATTACACTTCCCCGTTAATTCTCGTGGAGGTACCCGGCAAAGATCCGCGTCCTTGCGTAGACTATCGTAAGTTAAACCTCATCACCAAGGATCAGACATACCCAATTCCCCACATTGAGGAACGCGTCGAGAGGGTAAGCAGCGCGCAATTTATCTCAACGCTAGACCTAGTGAGAGGTTACTGGCAGGTGCCGCTCACCGATAGGGCGAGCCGGTATGCTGCATTTATTTCACCATTGGGGACATTCCGCCCTAAAGTGTTGAGTTTCGGCCTAAAGAACGCGCCTTACTGTTTTTCCAACTTAATGGATAAGGTTTTGCGTGGTCAAGAGGACTTCGCATTGCCTTACTTGGACGACGTCGCCGTGTTTTCCTCGTCCTGGCCAGAACACTTGACGCATTTGAGAGCAGTACTGACACGCCTACGCGAAGCAGGTTTAACGGTAAAGGCGCCCAAGTGTCAGCTAGCACAAGCAGAGGTACTCTATCTTGGGCATGTTATCGGTTGAGGGCATCGCCGTCCCTCTGAAATGAAAGTGGCAGCTATCCGAGACTTTCCCCAGCCCCGAACGAAAACCGATATTCGGGCTTTTCTTGGAATAGCTGGTTACTATCGTAAGTACATCCCTAGATATTCCGACATTGCCAGCACTCTTACTGACGCGTTGCGCAAGACCGAGCCCCAAATGGTCGACTGGGATGAGGAAAAAGAAAAGGCTTTCCGCGTTTTGAAAGCGGCCTTGTCGAGCCAACCTTTGCTTAGTTCACCGGACTACTCGAGGCCTTTCATAGTCCAATGCGACGCTAGTGATAGAGGCATGGGGGCAGTTCTTAGTCAAAGGGATGAGGGGGATCAAGAGCATCCCGTCCTATATGTTAGCCGGAAACTCACCCTTCGCGAGCAGGTTTACAGCGCTAGCGAAAAGGAATGTGCGTGCTTGGTTTGGGCAGTCCAGAAACTGGCTTGTTATATTGCCGGAAGCAAGTTCATTGTGGAAGTGGACCACTGTCCTCTCACCTGGCTACAGACCATGTCCTCTAAGAACGGCCGCCTGCTGCGTTGGAGCCTCGTTTTGCAACAATATACGTTTGAAATACGCTACAAAAAGGGTGTACTCCATGGCAACGCTGATGGCTTAAGTCGATGCCCCTGACGCGAGAGGATGTATCGAGAACTCTGGCATTTTTTTTCCTGACTTAGACAAGAGCTAGGGATTGTTTTTTTACTCTTTTAGGTGTACTTGTTTGAAAACGTTGAAGACACGGCTATCCAGGGTTTCGGGTTCGGTGTGCTTCCAGTGTTGTTGTTTTGTGTCACCTTAAAGTGTGAGTAACATTTTGAATAAATTGTGTATTTCCTTTAATATCAGTTAAAGGGGAAAATTGCCTGGTGGAGTTTGGCGGAATTGTCCGGCGCTCACCGGCTGAGTAGTTGTGTTTTCATGTGCGTATGTGATGTCTGTTGAGCCCTCAATGAAGCAGGTGTTGCCCTCTACTTCATCAAAGACGGTCGTCACCAAACCGACTGCCGGCGATGATCTCTCGGGACAGTGGCTGCAAACCTCAGCCCATCGAGATCTTCACCCCCCCGCGCGAGAGACTGTTACGACCGGCCCTGGGGAGCCAAGCAGGAAGAGGTTGGGGGAGAACCGGTTCTTGACCTGACGGTGTCGTCCACCCCCACCTCCCCATTCGGGTTCCTCCTCGCCGGGAGAGCTCCGGGGTCTGCTGTGCGTTCGTGACCATGTTTGGTAACATTTTAGGGCGCCGTGACCATATATGGACCTCGTGTTGGGATGTGCCACTCCATGTGTTGTGAGGTGTGTTTCCCCCTCTCTCGTGGCCGAGGGGCCGGAGACACCGTATTGGCTGACGATGCGGACGGGGCGCCCAGTGTCAACGGCGCGGCGCTATAAAATGCCGAAGACGTTTTGTATCACACGCACTCTTCTCTCTTTGGGTCAGTTGACCACTTCTCCACATGTAAATAAATCTCTGTTGTTCGTTCGGGCGCTTCTTCTCGCTGAATTGTTGGACGATGGATCCTGCGACGGGGCCAGCTACCGAAAACGAGACCGGCAGGACCCGGAGTCACAACACCACGGACGCGACGCTGATATCCGTGTCAGTAACGTGCCTTATACCCCCTCCCCCTTCGCCGCTCCTCTGCTCTCCTCGCTGGCTGCAGCTGCGTTGGCACCCCTCTCCCTCGCGCGCCCGCCTTCTCTCTCAGTCTCCCGTCGAGAGCGGGTCGTGAGGGGGAGTAAAGTTAAAAACCGTTGGCATTCGCCAGTGAGTTAACGTAAACTCCCCCGTGTGATCAAACTGCCATTCCCAGGAACCATTACACCATAAAGGCACCATAGTGTGAATAATAAATATAATAGTGCGAATTAATAAATACCCCTCATAGCATCACCCCGTGTATTCGCACTTAACCATGTTCACCCTCGGGTAATGCTTGGGAGTTTATTTTCATGCTGGCAGTGAGGACAAATTCATAGTATATTTAGCATCAGCGAGAGGTTGCGAAAATACTTTGAAAAATTCAGAATTATGGCTGAATCAGTCAACGACTTTCCTGAAACATTTATTATATTCGAATCAACTAAATATTTTCGCGAAAGTGCTTGCAGCACATGAAATAATCAATGCTGGGATGCTTCCCCGTTCTCGGCTTCATCGAACACGCATCCCGCTGCTTTTTGGTTTTAGCGTATGCACGGAAACTCACACCAGGGCGAGAAGTAGAGACCGCTTTACGCGTTCCTTTAACCATACAATTACAAGCGCCGAACAGAATGGTTGGTGTGATTCCACGCTTCGGGAATCGTTCTTTCAAGCCTGTTGTAAATGAAGGCAATAAACTCCTATGCCTACATATCCGCGAAGTATACACCGTCATAGTGTTGGATGCATGGAAGCTCAAAAAAAAAAAAAAATGACCGCTGAGTGAGCTGCACGCTTGAGGATGAAGGCTGAGTTGTTTCGCCGATTTCAATTCTATCAGTAAAGTGTATCGGTGCCACGACGTTTTGTAAGGGCTCATTCACTATAAGGCTCACTCGAATGCGTCCGGCACTGCGGAAACTAGCGTATAAACAAATCGGTAAGTTAGAAAATGAACTTACTCGGTGCTGGAAGCACGCGCTGCGCTGACGACGGCATTGGTGAGTCACGTGATGTCGTTTATTTCGTCACAGCGACAGTAGCGCTGGCCTCTCTAGTGGTCGCCCTCCCTCATAACTCCGAACTCTCGATCTCGCCTCCTTCCACATGCAACCCCGTGTACACCTCCTTGCAGCATTGGGGCTGTTAGATTTTCGACTTCTGGCTACCCGCGGGTACAGTGCCACCCAGAACGCGCTCGTTTTTCTCGAGCTGCTCCCCCCCCCCCCCCCCCGCGGCGCACTTCCGGTTGGCGTTCGTTTTTCTCGGGTTGGACGTTCTGGCGACCCGCGGGGAGCCCGAGGGTCGCCAGACGCTTCCAGGATAATTTAGTCGCGGAAGCTTTCTGGAAGGTTTTTGGCAGGTTTCGGGCTAGCAGACGCCCTAAAGGTACGATGCGCGCTCGGTGCCATCTTTGTGAGGACTGGATGGATTGTAATGTGGGCGCTTGAGGACTGCGCCTTCGCTTGTCATTACGCATGGCGTTATCTTCTTAAGCCTGTTCCGCCTTGCGAGATGAGACGATTACTAGTGGTGGCGAATGTCTGAAGCTACTGTTCATCGCATTTGTTATGTTTCCCGTGAAGCTTTCTCCTGTCAACAACGCGGTGAACTGTTGACTACGTCGTGCACATCCCTTAAGAGTTGTGTACGTAGTACACGTCCATAAGCACGCATGGAGACAACTTTGGAGTTAATTTTTTTTTTCGTAGCAGTCGTTTGTGAAGCTGTGCCTGCTTTCTGTGCACTTAGCGAAGGCGATTGTGATTGAACTAGCTCGCTCCATCGTATGTTTGCATACGTGAACCTCTTGGAACCTCTGTCCTGGCTACACAATTGATCTTCGATGGTTATAGAAGGCTCTAGATCGCGACTGTTGGTGATGCTCACTGGTCGAGAACGGCGTACGAACCCATTTCTATCTATAAGCCAACATATGTGGTATGATATTATACGACACGGCGCGAGAAAAAAAAAAACGGAGAATGGTATCAGAAATGTATACATCCTTTAGTGGTCCATTTCATCGTTGGCTTTGTCTTTTTCCACCTCTTCGTAATAATGCCGCGCAGTATAGGCCGAATCAAAACTCATGTACATGACATTCGTTAGGTGCCACTTAGAACTGAAATACAGACCAAGGAAATTCTAAAAATGGGTCGAGAACTTGTCAAGCAAATGTTTATTTCATATCCGACGCGCACTCGTGGTACCGATACCCGCACCTGCCATAAGCCTTTGACAAAGACGTAAGTTGATCAACGTGTGTTTGCGACGTATGATACCCGATAGCTGAGCAGGTATATATCTTCAAGCTCTTTTGGGGACACGATCATTTTCTTGTGACTTCGCATCGTCTTGTGCACTGACTGATACATGTACTAACAGAGACGTGAGCTTGTCAAGCAGTCACCGTCGCGGCAGCTCACCTTGCATTGTTCTCAAGGCAGCGTGCGCCAGCTGGCTGTTTCGTTCGCGGACGCGGCCAGTGGTCGTGGGAGCGTACGAAGTCGTACCACAAATGCGTGTGCTCGAGGATATTATTTAAGCTTTTTGGCGAGCTTAGCTACGTTTTTACAAGCGGACAATGCAGAAAAAACCACCATACAAGCAGCAAATTGTTTTGTTTGCTGCCATGACGGTATAGAGTTTCTTCACGTTTACGCTGGCTGTCCTGCGTTCCATTTTGCGACCTTCGGGCAGTCGCCGGGCGGCCGTGTAGCCAGCTTACGTCATTTCCGATCAGAACCGGATGCAGCGGTAGCTTTCGGGGAGCCCGCGGGTCTCCAGAACTACCACTGTGGCAGAACCGACCCAGGAATCCGAAAATCGAAGAGCCCCATTGCTTGCCCCAGTGGCTGACGCTGCTTGCGCATGCGTATCACCGATACATGCGCGGCATGCCCCGACATGAACGGCAGCTGAATAAGACGGACTTCGCACGCGGAGACCGCATTGCAAGCGCTCAGAGCTGTCGGCCGCTTATAAGGCGTGCTTGGAAAGTGCGCCTTTTTCTTTTTCGCACTGTCACGGCTGGCTCTTGCCGCATGGCCTTCTGCAGCCGTGGCTTTTCTGAATTTTGGAGCGTCCCGCCTACAGGACGTGCGCTAGCCGGGACTTGATTAAGAGTGTAACAGAGGAGAGAACGTGCAGAACAGACCAGTATCCTCCTGTCTATTCCAAAAACGATTAAAAACAGAAAATTAGTCATCAACGTATTACGGGATCGGCCATATGTTAGCTGACTACCATTTCGAAGCATGTCGCCTAGGTGGGCATTTTCCTGTGCCCAGCGAGGACAATATAGAAGAAAATAATTTGATTGATATGTGGGGTTTAACGTACCCAAACCACCGTATAATTGTGAGAGACGCCATAGTGGAGGGCTCCGGAAATTTTGACCACCTGGGGTTCTTTAAAATGCACCCAAATCTGAGCACACGGGTCAACAACATTTTCACCTCCATCGGAAATGCAGCCACCGCAGCCGGGATTCAAACCCGTGACCTGCGGGTCAGCAGTCGAGTCTCTTAGCCACTTCACCGCCGCGGCGGGGCAATACAGAAGAAAAGAAATATTGTTGAGCTGGAAATACAGATTTTTAATAGCAAAATAGTTCACAAGTTGATCGTATAATTTGTCTGGGTGCAGCTGACCCTGGGATCAAGTTATTTCATCGTTAATAATTTTTTCATTTGTGTGTGTGTGAGCAGCTAAGAAAGTTTGAGCGTTCACGTCGTACGTCATAACTAAGAAATTTGGAAATAACTTTTCGGTTTACAGTAGATATAATCAGAGCTATTTCCTACGGAGTCAAATTCTGTAACGGGAGCTACCTCCTGGTGACGCCGCTGTGCTAGACGTTCCTTCATTTGCTCCGGTGCCTCCGCATCACGTTCAACCTTCTGGTTGAGAGGCGCTATTAGGTATTTCCGGCGCAGCTTCGCAACGGAGGCGAACAGCTGGGCCCGCGCAGGCGCCAGCACGTCTGCCAAACACCTCCTAGACATGTTTGCCGCGGCCATGAAGTCACTTCTCTAAAATGCGCAGATTGATGAAGAGCGTGGTGGTGGCTACCACGTACTAGCTGTGTTGTGTGTCACGTGACAGCTCATCCCGCATGCGCAGCACGGCTCTTGATAAAGCACGCAAAATGACTCAACTTCGGCCAATGTAGCTCTCACCACGCTACAAATAGTGCAGCACCGCCGTCTCTTAGTGTAGGTAAGCATGCAGTGATGGAAACTGGGTGTTTCGATGCGGTCGTCGCCGTGGGTCGTTCACCTGGGCGCGTGCGTAGAGGCACGCGTTCGCCGTGGCCGACCTCCGCTTTCGGCGGGAGTTTCTCAATCGGCTTTGGCACCGACTTCTGCAACTGCCTCTAGCCGCAAGTATCAGCTTCACTGGTCAACCATCTGTACGGAGTGCTTTCGCGGTGATTTTTTTTTTTCTATTCCTCTTTGGGCTGTGATACATGACCGCCAAAAAAATTCACCACAGATGCTGTGACGTCAGCCTTTGTGCTCCTGGTGTCGTAGCCCCGCATAGCTACGTTTTGTTTTCTCTTGAGGAAAGGCCTATACACCTTTTCAAATTTTCCGGACATGGGGACGCTTTATGGAAATGCACCCCTTCTAACGTGCAATTTAGCGCAATCGCCATGTTTAGTTGCGCGTATTCGAACCGGTGCGTTATTCGTTGGTGTGAGATCATTGCTACAGCCAGTGTTCGCCAATTTTCCGTTTGCTTAGCCTGTTTTGTCGGACATTATCCCTGCCACTGACCGATCCGTCGCTGTCTAATCCGTTCACCGGCACGCGTTCGCAACGTAAAAATGAGCTCCACTTCTGTGAACGGCGGTGTTTGGTTGCCGGTGCTATACTCGGCGACAACTTTTCTTGGGACTGAAGGGAAAGCTATGGGGGTGGAGATTCTGCACATGTAGCACTACGCGAAGTAGTCCAATTTGGCGCGCGTCGCTTAACGCTATGCAAAGGGAAGGGGGAGCACCATCGTTTCATGTCGACGCAGACGCTGCCTAGCGTTTGAGATGCACGTATAAAGGCGGGACTTTCTAGCATGTTCAAAAACACGAAGCCACGACGAAAAAAATTAACGGAAATACAAATATTTTGTTGCTCTGAGCTGCGTCCTGTCTGAAATAGCTTCACGTGGAAAAAAAAAAAGGCATTTTATATTTCACCTTGAAAACAAGGCGATATTGTGATACTAAATTAAGTGGCGGAATGATGCACGCGAGTTTGCTCCGTACCCTTCGCTCTAATGCCAAGAAAAGCTGTCGCCGAGTATAGTAGCACCAGTGGAGTGCTTGGTTATGGACGCTGTTTTCCACAGCTGCTACTTCACGTTAGCTACAAGCTTGTGTTCATGCTTGAATTATAGCAAAAGGCACATGTGGTAAAAGTACGTTAGGTGATTATACAGCATCAGTTTTTTGCATATTTTGCAGAAAATAGCAGCTAAAGCGGCCGGCTGCTTTCTCTAGACAAGTGTAACTCCCTTTGTATACCTTCGTTAGATATCCGTGATGCAGCTCAGGAACGTTGTTTTTTTGTTGTTGTTTTCTTGCTGCCGACAAAGTGCCGTGAACAGGACGTGATGATGGCGACACGTGGAGGTTCTTTTGATTTACTGACGACACCCACTGCTTTAATTCGCAATTCAGGCGACGAAGGAAAGAGATCAAGCACGAACATATATATACCTGCCCTCATCGCGTGGCGCATTGTGCTGCAGAGACACGATTTCACCCAAGCTGTTCCTCTTGCGCTGATTGTTCGTGCACCCGTACATGACACGTGATGGTCAGATGGTCTGATTTTCGAATACGCACAACTTCCTTTCACGGCAGTTACTTTTTATTAAAAAAAAAGCGGCGCATAAAAAGACGGAGACAAAGAAGAGAACCACACACAGCGCTGCACTCACAACTGAAAGTTTAATCCGAGCAACAAGAATTTAAAAAGTAATAGCCGCGCATGACAAGTGAGGTACAACGAGATTAAATGATACGCTCTTTGTTGCTCTTGTTGCTCGGATTCTTGTTGCTCGGATTAAAGTTTCAGTTGTGAGTGCAGCGCTGTGTGTGGTTCTCTTCTTTGTCTCCGTCTTTTTGTGCGCCGCTTTTCTTTTAATATGAATATACACCAACTCGCCCAACTTTCTATTCAGTTACTTTTTATTAGATAGAGGTGCCTGTTACACATCCAAGCGTACCGTGTGTGCAGGTACGGCATGCGCAGCCCAAAGCACGATGGCAACACTGAAAAGGAAAAAAATGCAACCTTTATTTTAAAGACGAGGTCGGCTGTGGGCCGCAGTTTTGGAATATGGGAGGAAGATTAAGTGCACAGCGTGAACATATCAAAATAACAGCATGCGGTCCACGTTCATCCGTTGCAGTAGTCGTTCTAAGAGTCACTATCACCCGAGTTGGTCGACCTGCTCTAGAGTATTCGAAACAGGCCACATGCACTAGCATACGTCGCTAGGGCTTTTAGGGTCCCAGCTCCTTTAGCGACACCTGTTCGTCTCTCGTAGCCGTTGTAGTATGTAACAAGTATAACATTTGACCTCCAAGATCGGGACTTCGCCTCGAGTTAGCTCAACCTGCTCGAAGTCACCTGCAAGCACTAGCCTCCCGGAGCCACCAGCGTTGTAACACCGCCGACATCGCAGTCGTGCCAGAACTCTCTTCGACTTCTCGCATCCGATCGTCGGGGACGCAACGCTGCCGGTCATCACACGTATGCCTTCACCTGTTTATATCTTCGAACTTTCTTCTCCGTAGTTGATGTTGATGAGCTGTTGATGTTGCCGCTGAGCTGTCTTTGCATGCAAGCTAATCGTGATTTAAAAAACAAAAAAAAAAAGACTGCCCCTATCTTGAGATAAATTCTTTGCATTCTTGGAATAGCTCCGTTTGGTTCTTTGCTTTGTACGCATCTGTGCATTTATTTTCTTTGAACATTGAAAACGTCATTGTGCATGACGCGAGACACCATATGTGCAACCGGGCTGCACTCCATGCTGGGACATGGCCGTGTGTGACATCGGTCGTCCTGCTAAAAGTGTGAATTAGATATTTAAAGCAGGGTACAGGCCTGATGTGTAATTCTGTATATCAGATGCTGATGTGTCACCACCGAGCTTTTTGTCGTATTACAGTGCAGGTCCTGGTTGAAATTACTTCTGCGTTTTTGTATTCTAAATCAAAGCGCACAGAGACACATAAAGAAGCCATTCATACATTCTTATATTTAGACTTCTTCAGGTCGCTCTATGTCCGCACAAAGTAGTCTTACTTAAGGCAGCCGCAGGAGTACCCATCCTCATGACGATGTAACCCTTGGAGGTACTTTTCTCTCATTCTGTTGGTCTGAAGGCTCGTGCATTGTTGCATCACAGCTCAGGCCACAAGCAAAACACATTGCGCACGCCGCGAACAGAAAAGGCCGAAAGAATAGAGCAGAACAAGCCGCAATCACCGCACGCACGCAGCAAACAAATTGCGCTTGCTCTACCGAAGCGAAATAGAGAGGGAGAGAGAGAGCAAAAAAAAAAAAAAAAACACGAGAAATTGAGCACCGCGCCGCAACAGAGGGAAAACATGATGCCTACGTCATCAAAACGAAGCTCCGGCCTGAACGGATTTGTTGTGATAACAGTTTCGCCCGACCACCACGCCGGGGCGCGCGAGCCGATTTTCGATGCGCCGAGCGGCCGCCGCTATCTCGGAGACGAGCTGGAAAAGCAAAACTTTTAAACGCGAATGTATTTCTTCGTCCGTCCGGAAATATACACTGCCCTCTCCCATAGCACCAGATGCTGGCGCAGGCGCTTATCTTTGCCCCTAGCAATCAGAGCCTCCCCCCCCCCCCTGCTTAATTTGAACGTGACTTTCCGCCGCCTCAATGCGAGTGGTTCTTAAGATAGAGAAAGGAAGAGAAAAGTGAGCCCCGTTATCGTCTGCTTCGGTGAGCGACACCGCCACAGAGCTTACAAGGGATGGGGGTGAGGAGGGATAAAAGGGTAGAAGTAAAGGTATAGAAAAGAGGAAGAAGAAGCAACAACAAACTGAGGGGATAGGAAACACAGGAAAGATGGAAGCACGGTCACTGGAGTCCGAGGACGGGGTACACTTGCGAGAGATGTTGTCGGCGTCTGTAGATGGCGTAGAGCAGGTCCAGTAGGTCAGAGCTGCACTGTCGTCGAAGACCGTCGGCGACAGGAGGTGACGTAGGTCGAGCCCAGTCGGCCAGAGCTACGATGACGCCGAAGGTCGCGAGCGCGCGGAGCGCGCGGGCGCACATCCGGTCGGCACGGAATCCAGCGAGCGAGTCCCGCCGCCTCAATGCAGTGCGCTTGAGACGCATTTGTAGCGTTTGTGCTGCACAGCCAGAAAACAGCACGATCTCTACGCGTTTGTGCTGTATTGAAGGCGGTGGAACAGCCCTGAGGTGATTACGAAAGCATGTAGGAAGTGTTCGTTGAAACAGGCGCTCAAAAGTGATATACTTGAGGCGCGTCGATGAGTTGTCCAGCGAGTGTTTTATTATTTAACCGTGCAAGCTAGCCACTAGAATTGCAAACGCCTATCGCGTTTTTCGTGACAGAAAAACGCCACGCCTGCCAAACGTAATGAAAAAAAAAAAAAGAAAACATTATTCTTCTAATGGTGGGTTGATTGATATGTGGGGTTTAACGTCCCAAAACCACCATATGATTATGAGAGACGCCGTAGTGGAGGGCTCCGGAAATTTCGACCACCTGGGGTTCTTTAACGTGCGCCCAAATCTGAGCACACGGGCCTACAACATTTCCGCCTCCATCGGAAATGCAGCCGCCGCAGTCGGGATTCGAACCCGCGACCTGCGGGTCAGCAGCCGAGTACCTTAGCCACTAGACCACCGCGGCGGGGCGCTAATGGTGGGTTCTGATATGCGAAACGCCGTTATGAAAACTACTCAAGACTTTCGAATTTCCTCACCATTCCCTATGGGAAGGTGAAGTCATTTTTGTGCTGAATAAAAGCAAACGTGCTGCTATACTCGCTTGTATTGCCTGTGTGCGATTGGCAGCCTTATTACGGCTCGTCCAACACCTGCTTACAATCGCCGGGTCGGCGCTTTTTGTCGCCGGAGGTAAATCTAGCGGGGTTTTGGCTATTTCTATGCGGGGTGATAAGAAGAAGAGGACGACGACGTGTTGGTGTTCGAAACATACAACAGCCGTCATCTTCACTGATGGACTATTTTTCAAAAGTGAAGTAGTAAATACATCCACAGCAATATTGTGCATCTACAATAACTTTCAGCTTTGCACTTCATGTTTAGTCCACTGAATGCAAGAGAGCAACAGTGCGAATCGGCCGGATAGTAACCATGGCTATAGGCTGTTTTCCTCTTTCGATACCGTAATTTCGGTGCACGGAACATAAAGGAACAGTGAAATGTTATTTTTTCTTGCTATTCAGCCAGCAGAAGCGCCTCCGAATAATTCTTAGCCCGTGTGCGTCATGACAGGTGAGGACGAGTATCGTTCGCCGCTGCACCGGTCAACCGACTGCGAGCATATCGAACAAGACTTGGCTAAAGATGAGGTTACCGCGTGCAAAAATCAAACAGGATCCGACCATTCGAGCAATAAATCGCCTTACAGTGTCCAGCAACTTTGCAATTCCTGACTCGGCAAGCTCCGGCGAGCACAGCGGGCCACGTACTGCGTTTCGATAGTTGGGACCGTCATGCCCGAGAACCACTCACCGCCGTCCTCGCACTGGGAGCCGTATGCACTGCCGTTCTCGTCATGGGATCTAGCCTTCCATCCCTGAGACACTCAACAGCACAGTGGCGAAGGAAAACAGAGAAGCTGCGGCGCCAGCCATTTTCGGAGAAGTGGTCGCGAGCTTCGAAAAATACCGCTTTCGACTGCAGGTGATATGAACCGAAATGCCGTGAAGACCAACGCTCACGATAGGCTTCTAACACACTGCATCATCTTTGAAGTGCAACAGCTGCATAAAAACGCACATTAGGAACTCTAGCTCGCTCTCAACAACGTGGTCACATGACTGGCGATTCAGACGACGGCGTCATCAAGGAACCCCAAAGCCCCTGCAAAAGCACGTGGCTGCTGCTGCCCTTTTCGTTCTGCAGTTCGGATTGCGAGGGCCTCTTCGGGAGCATGGCATCACGAAGTCAGCCGTCACAAGCCAAGTTTTGAAGCTAACAGTAGTGTCGGCCAAACACGCAACCTTTTCCGGCAATATCACGCAAGCAACAAGACTTGCCGAGAATTCGGGGTGTCGCGCTCTGCAGCTTTTATTTTCATTGCATTATACTTTTATCGAAGAGTGCTTCTTCGGCGCAGCCGGTCGGCTTCGGATTGCATGAAGTACAAGTATTCACTAAAGGGTTGCGTGTCCGCCCCTTAGTAAATACTAAGCCGTGGACTTTGAGCCCCCCCCCCCCCCCCCTAGGTAGTTTGGCCCCTCTCTTCTTTCCTCCCCCACGTGCGCACGCTGATGCCATGGTGCATGGCACTTGCAAGTTTTGATAAAATAACGTCAAGTGTTTCTCACAGCAAGTTCAAATTAAAGCCACACGCGCAACATGACGGAAATAACGGTAGTATTCCGGCACAAACGATCTGAAAAAAGAAAGAAAAGTGACCTTTCTCGGTCGTGTCGACACTTACCGTTGAAGAGTGCTTTAGTGATCGAGTGGACGCTGAGCCTGCCATCGCGAGCTAGGAAAACCCTAGTCACTCAAACCTTCCCCTTCGGCGTGGATGGCGTGTGCAGAGGCCGTTAGGACCACATAGCCGGCCCGTAGGCGAAGCTCAGCTCCAGCATCGAGCGCTACTCCACGCTCATCCACCGAGGGGCCGCATCTTCCATGGCTGTGACAAATGCTGGGAAAGCCAGCGTCACGTACAGAGGGAGCCGCGCCGTGACAAACTGCCGATGCGAGTCGGGCTCCTACAGGCAATTGGAGCGTTAAAAGGTGTCGCCATGTAAGAGATGAACAAATCAGCTTGTACGAAAGTTTGAACAAACCTATTATGAGCCGTTTGTATTACTTGTTTTTTGTGCTCTAATGATGCATGCCTTGCTAACGATGTTCCACCTAATGAAGGGGTGGCGATCGGAACACGCGGGTAGTCCGCCGTGATGGAGCAGTGGTTATGGTAATCGGCTGCTGACTTCGAAGGTGGCGCGCATTCGATCCAGGCTGCGGCGGTTGCATTTAAATGGAGACGAAATGGTAGAGGCCCATGTACTGTGCGATGTCAGTGCATGGTAAAGAACACCAGATGGTCGGAATTTCCCAAGCGTCCGGTACGGTGTCTCTCCTAATGATATCTTGGTTTTGGGGCGTTAAACCCTAGATATTTCTATTATTGGACTTCGGTGGTAGTACTACTAGCCGGACCTGGATGGAGATATATCGATCTGTTTTCTAGTTTCGTTTCATTCTTTAAAGTCAAGGAGCGAATAAGCTTCTCGGCGCTTACTGATTGTATGCTTACAGTTCCAGGTAAGGAACCCCAGGTGGTCGAAATTTCCGGAGCCCTCCACTACGGCGTCTCTGATAATCATATAGTGGTTTGGGACGTTATACCCCACATATCAATCAAGTTCGAAGTAAGGGGACATCATCCGGTAGGGAAATCGTAACTGTTTTTTCAAGCCAGATATGTCGTCAAGCGAATATACTTTGCCCCCATCCCTTGCCTAATGGACCAATGCTATTACTGTACATTCCTACGCGGCTGCGACACTATCGTGTAGCTCTCGCATCATACAGAGGGACACGACGAGAGCTCAGACGTTAACAATGTGGGCTGTGGATGTCCAAGTCTCGTCACGTGACCACTGAGAGCCATGACAAAGTCACAGAAAAGGAACGTGTCTACATAGCGATTCTTCACAAGACTATACACGCAGGCCTTTCGTCTAGTGGACTTCAAGAACTTTCAACATCTTTGCGCTGCCTCTGAGCTCTGTGATCGCTCTATCGATGATTAGTAATAGGTACTATATATTTATTATATGAGTTTATTGTTACATTTATCACTGCGATTTTAAATCACATTCCTGATTAAAAATAGTAACAAATGCAAGCAATAAAGACACGTATATAGAAATTTACTATGTAAGCACCTAGTTCATCAGGTAGCCGCATATGCTAGAAAAGAAGTTCAGTACTTGTCCATCATAAAACTTCTCCAATGGCTTGCCCCACGAAAGAGGCGCCTTTTTTTTTAGTTACAATACGTGGAACATACAGAAGGAATAGACAACCATGCCCGGACCGCAGAGTCCAGCCGTTGTTTTTAGTGCTGCCACAGCACAACGTATCTATAACGATCTCGAGAACTCAGCAAATTGAGAGCCCCATCTTAGACCCGGGGCCCAGCACCTAATGTGGAACTTCAGGCCCGAGCCCCCAGTGAAAACTACTTTACCCGGCCAAGCCTGGCTGGTAAGGGTCAGGCTCGATCCTCGACGTCTGCCATGTTGTGACCGGGGTTTGCGGCACCGGAGATCTGGGATCAAGATGTCGAGGCAGGAGCAGGTTGAACTTCGTAGAGAGGGTTTATTTACATTATCTACATGGCACGGGCTCTCGGGCCCGAAGCTCTACATTGAAAGCTCTACATCGCAAAGGGCTGTCTATTTAACAAACTCCGTGAACTCCCCTACGCAGTCCGCGAGAGCTGAATAAATGCAGTCTCATCTCCCCAGATTGCTAGATCGTGGAAGAGGTCCGTACACGTGCAACTCCAATAGCATGACGATAGTTATAGGGCGAAAACAGAACGACGACACAGAGACAAGAAGGACACGAATGTCTCTGTGTCATCGTTTTGTTTTCGCGGTATAACTATCGTCATGCCATACCAACTAGCCCAAGCTGCCACACTTCCAATAACATGTCCCGCTGCACACACAAGTGTCATTATGCTGGCACCGCCCCCAACATACACATATACAAACACACAAACACGTGTATGATCCCGGCGATGCTGCCTTCTTCGGTGAATCTTGCTTGTGCGGGGTGAAACGAGTTTCTTATCTCACCGCTCGGGCCGACCACCCATGCTTTGTCGACCGGCAGTCGCGATCTAGGCGCCTCCGAGGGGCCATGACTGGACATCTGGTTCTGAATTGAGCGTCAGCGGCTCACCAGTCATGGCCTAAACACAGTACGGCCGCACGCCCGGTTCCGCTCCGTTTTTCAGGACCGTTCCGGTTTTCAGCCAGTCTGGAGACGGAGGCTGTTAACGGTGGGGCCGCACGAGCGGAATGCATGAGCACGCTGATTGGCCGACGTGATGTTCGCGAAGTGCCGGCAAACATTCGGCGAAACAGAGGTGTTCGATGGCGACTATCATCAGCAGACGACACAAAACGTACACTAGCTTCTGGACTGCTGCTTCTGTTGATGACGACCGTTCCACTGCTCAATTAATCTCTCCTCTTCTTTCCACTTTTCTACCTTTTCCCTTCCCCGCAGGCACTGCGCCGTGCTCCCGACCGGGTTGCAGAAATTAGGTGCCTTTTCTCATCTTCTAACCACTACCACCACACAAAACGTACACTTTTGCCCTTGCGGGTTCAATTTAAACGAAGTACGTGCACTGTTACGTTCTGTTCTGCAGCGGCATGAGTTCCATGGTTGCGGTCGTGGACGCTAGAAACTCTACAGAGGGGCCTTAACCTGCATCATTGTTGATATTCGCTTAAGCTGCCGTATCTAGCATGCAATAATTCTATCTGCCCTAGGTGCGTTCTGCGTGACATCGCCGTGCTTGAACGTGCCCGCGCTTCAGCTTCTTAGAACACGATGTTCCCGCACACGTTCCAAACCAGATTATTGAAGTAGGCGCGCTGATGACGATCAGCCATCACTCTCTAGGTTACAGACATGTAGGTCGAGACAAACAGACAGAAATCTCAATACCCCCCCCCCCCCCCGAAACGCTACTCCTTTAGAGCAGCGCCGGCACAATCTGACAGGGCCACAAACCAGGGCTCGGCAACCTACTGCGGCCGGGCCTCATGCGTCATGCGCGCGCCCCCGCACGACGTCCGACCCCCACCCCCCTCTTACCTTGTGACATTTTATCTGAAGGCTAACATATGAATTTTGTGCTGAAGTAGATTTTCGCTTGTAAGTTTTAATTGTTTGTAAATTGCAACTTTGTGACATTTGTGCTAAAAATACCCAGCATTTCTATATATCGATGTATTCCAGTTTTTTTACACTTTTCTCAATTTGCCAATTTCTTTTCCCTTTACCTGTGCTGGATTCCTCATTCTACATAACTGGGAATGTGAGGGCAGATAATTGCCCCGCCGCAGTGGTCTAGGGGCTAAGGTACTCGGGTTCAAATCCCGGCTGCGGTGGCTGCATTTCAGATGGAGGCGGAAATGTTGTAGTCCCGTGTGCTCAGATTTGGGTGCACGTTAAAGAACCCCAGGTGGTCTAAGTTTCCGGAGCCCTCCACTACGGCGTCTCTCATAATCATATAGTGGTTTTGGGACGTTAAACCCCACATATCAATCATCAATCGAGGGGAGATAATTGCAGGTTGTGCAATAATACGACTCATACACAGACCAGTGGGCAGGCACACATTTCATATTGTCGCGACGTGAAGACATAGGTCGTATTTTAAGAAGCCGAGAAAGCAGCAGCGGGTCGGTCTTTTTATTTACCGCGTGCCAGAGAGTTCCTCGTCTTTCTTGTTGCGTTCTACATAAAAGCGTGCAGATCGCGTATGCACTGTCACCTTTGTCTTTTTCGCAGGACGCACGTGACAATATACTTGACATAACGAAAAGTACACTGCGTGAGGCAGCATAAAGGTAAATATTCCTACAATGCACACAGACATTGTTTAGATGCTCCCTTTACCTAGAAAGATTCACCCCAAATGACACAAGAAAAGACAGCAATTATATGACAGTGTAAGCGGTTATAGAAAGAAAGATGAACGACATAACATCTACATTTTCAAGTGTTTCCCATTTATTTTTCAAGCAGTCGTAGCCTGAATGGTAATGAAAAGCAGTTAGAGCCATCCATGATCCAATCAAGAGCCATACTAGCAACAATTCTTTGACACCAAGGTCAGAGTGTGATGAAAACAGCACGCTGTACTGTTCATGTTTATTACCAACCCGCATGTACATAGCTCTTCGCAATGTGCCCATTGTAACAGATGTCGATCGATGCGATATTAAATGTGAGCTGAAAACACCAAGGGAGATGACGAATTGCCCATATTATTGATTTTTACACAAGCCAACTATGTAATCAATAAAAGAAGGGAATTCAGAGGGCTCCTTTTTCTGTTTAACTCAAACTTAATGAAAACCAGAAAATAAGTAAGCCAATAAAGGTATGGGGATAGTTAACTGTTTTTTTTTAAGTGTTATGTAGCCATTGTGATATAGATTTGCATAACAACAAAGTGGACGAAAGGCAAGTTCCACCAACAAGCACCAAACCTGCAACCTTCAAATTATGCACTTCATGCTCTATTGTAACTCAAGTTACGATAGAGCATTGCCCGCATTATCCAAAGGTGGCAGGTTCAGTCTCTGTTGGGCACAAGTTGTCTTCCCATCCACTTTGCTTTATGCACATACATACCACAATTATACATTTATAACGGTACAATTTAGGTCCCTTGTACCTTTCCTTAGCTTCACAATTTTCTGGTTTTTATTATCCTGCATAAGTGAAACTGGAAATTTTGCAAGAAGAATGCAGCAGCACCCGAATGATTTCGTGAAAGGCAATGCAAGCTTGAATGCCACAACGAACCATCACTTGAACACTAACTGTGTCTGAATAAAATAAGCTTATGGTCATCACATCTAGCTAAATTATCAAGTTCAGCCACTAATAATGCATATAAACAATGACAAATAGAAGTCTACACATTCAACAAATACCTCTTTGATTAGATGAATTTTACAACTACACGTTATTTCAATTGTTTATTTGGTATCAAATTTTCACCAAGCATACAACTACGACATCATTATGCCTTCCCTTGGTGTTTTTATGCATATGATTGCAACACTATATGTGGTAATTCTATCTTTTGTACAAATGTACATATTGATGATTGGCATTTTGCTTGTGTAGTTACCTCATAAACTACTTCCCCTTTTGCTAGTATAGTTATTTGCTTCTGCTGGTACATATCTCTGTATTGCTCCTGTATTGGTTGGTGCAAGCTCTTACCCGATCTTCTGTTTTTAAATACTCCACTTGATTCAGTGAAAAGTAAACACGAACTGACTTACTAGGTGTCAATAAACAAATTTTGCGACTCCATATGACACACTGATCATGAAATTTTGAAATGATATGAGGATTGGCTGTGCCACCAATTTAAATATAGTTTTCCTTCACATCCATCTATGAATATTCAGTCACAATAACCTAACCTCTGCGGTTCGAGACTACATGTAAGAGCATGAAAAACAACATTATTGAAATAAAGACTGCTCGATTACTAAGGAAGGAGTCAGGGCAAGGGAAGAGTTGTGCAGGTTCTGACACTCTCCACAGCTTCTTCATGCTTGAACTTTTTGGGTTGCACTAAAGTATTTGCACGGCTTCACATCAACTACCTGTGGCTAAAGTTAGCCGTTTAGCACATAAACACTGCCCGAAAAAAATTCTTGAGCTTAGCCATGCATGAGCACCTTTTGCAGGGCGCTGTTAGCTATTGCAGCTTAACGGCTGCCAATTGGTTTCCAAATAAAGATTGCAAAGCCACGCCTCCCATGGCCATATGTTGGGTCTCTTGTTAAATGATCCCAAGACGACTCTTGCCAGATGTTGCGTGCACTGGTAGTTGGAGTTATTGTCTCGCTAACTGTATCAGTTAAGAAGTTGTTTGCATCCTACTGGCTTCTGCACAGGGCAACTGTTCAGGCTTGTTGCAGTTTTGTGTACACATATGAGTTCATGTAACATGGGATGAGGTCCACATAGATTCTTGCTCCTAGATCAGGTGGCTTGTGTGTGGTTCTATTTTATCATACCGAAGGCTTTGAAGAGTAACATAGCCACATTAAGACGGAGGGCCCCTGGGGTGTTTCACTGAGTCTCGTGCTGAATCCATTTTGGAGATCAGTTCCCATTGGCTATACCTCACTTATATTCTCCCCCTCCCTCCTTAGGTGCACTCCATCCTGCTTTGTCAACCAAACTAGCACAACTATCTGCGAGTACTTCCCTGAATTAGTAGAAATGCAATATAGTGCATGGTATGAAGCCTCATTGCTGATTCAATAGTATTCACTAACTTATCCCTTAATTCGTTGCCTGCATTTCACCTGAGAGTATTGCAGAAAGAGGGGTCCAGCAACAATAAGGTATGGACTGCACGAAGTGTAACAGTGCCTACAATCTCAGCCTCACAAATACAAACACATTGCTTGTGTAACATAATAAATGGTCTGAACGTTACTTGACCATTTTGAAAAAACAAACAAACAAAAAACATGTAGCATTCAAATCGAAACAAACACATACGCACAGATATATTGTTGAGTGCGGTAGTGGATGCTCACAAAATACATAAATATTCTGCCATGGCATTAGCTCCAGATAGTTCAGGATAAACAACATATGAGTGACATGTAGCTTGCACAACTTCAATCAGCAGTTTTCTATTGATTCACAGCATGAAAGCACCACAAATTTGGCTAAACCTTGGTCAGCTGTGTATTTTGGTTTAACGTGACAAACAGCAACAAAAGCTATCGCTTTTTTCTTTAGTTAAGAACTGTAGTGGAAAGAGACAAGACAGATTCAATCAAATTTACTTTCATCCTGTAATACAGAAAGGACTGTGATGAAAATCTATCTTCAGAACAATGAATGTTGAGAAATTTGATCACAAGTGAACTTAGCAGCGATTAACAGGGCCCTATGTGAGCGCAGGAACACCGACATGAGCTTACTGAGAAGCTTGTGCAGTGATACTTAGGTCCATAATTTACTCCAACAATTTGGTGCAATAAGCTATGAAATTCAGCCTCATGGCATGATGCAATTGTAGTGGCACTACACATGGGTTGAAATCTTCCATGTATTGCAGCTTAAACCTTACCATGTGTGCTGACAGACTATGGGGCGTCACTTCTCACCTGCTTTCTTAATTGATATGAGTGCATTCACAGTTTCACATTGCTTGCAGCACTTGGGCAATATTTTTTCAGAGAGGTAGTAACACAAGTATTTATTTTTTGTTTTTACTGTTATTGTCTTCCATTAAAACCTTACTGTTGCAGTTTTTCCCTTGTAGCAAGCCACACCTTCATGTATTGCAACATTCTTAAATCGTGTCCATCATTTCAACACTCACCCTAACAATGACGAGCTGAGCTCATCGACACAGTTATACCTCTTCTACGGAAAGAAAGTAGGCCTCATTCACACTGAAAGCAGTGCCTAGGACGCCGCATTTCAGATACTCTAAATAAGTTATCCTAGTTTTTTCATGGTTTGTACAAACAGTGCACTAAAGAATTTTAAAATATGCTCAAAGCATGCATTTTGATAGAGATAGGACTGGACTCTGGCAACTGTAACTTCAAAATAGCTGCAGCTCTCTTTAGAAAAAGAAAGTGCATGTTTGCCAGAGCTTTGTTTGAAGAATTTCACTCCAGCTAAGAGTGTGGCTCCAATTACATAAAATAGCGTTTTTTTTTCTAAATTTTATGATTAAGATTATCATTGCTTTTTAACCTTTAGTAGCAGTGGATACTGGTAGATTTAAACAGCCCCTCCCCCCCCTGGGCTTTAATAACCGGCTCGTTTGTCCCTGCGCATTACTATTTAAAATATCAGCTGGACATGTTCTGCACTGAAGGCTGAAGCTCTTGTGGCACTTTCTTTGCTATAGTGAAATGAATCTTCTGTATATTCACAAAAAACATTTGGCTTGTTGTATAAATACATGTGAAATCAAATATGAAAATAAGAAAAAAATCAGTATTTTTGTATCCCTTCTGGCAAAAAGTGTGGGTGAAAAGGGGCGATACCAATTACAAGCATGGTAATTATAGCACGGTACGTAACCAATCACCTAAGTATAGTCCTGGAATATACAGTAACTCAATAATGAAAACCTAGAATATTTGTTTGCTATATCCGACTTTTGACAACTGTACTCATCACTGTAATGTTGATGTCATGATAACTTAGCAGGCATAGTGTTGTGCTGCTAAGCATAAGGAAACGGGTTACATTCCTGGTGATGGTGGCTGCATTTCAATGGGGGCAGAGAGCAAGAGCACCAGTGTACTACTGTGAACAGTGTGAGAGAACACGAGTGGATGAACAGAGAAATGGCTGTTGTTGCACTACGCTTTATTATCACAATATATTCACACGCAGCTAGTAATACAATCAGCACTAGCAAGGTGGCAGTGGCAACGCTTAATAGAACCATGGTGCCCTTTGTTAGAAACAGAAAACATAGCGCGCGCTAGATGAACAGAAAAACTAAGATGGCGCGTGGCACAAGAATCTTGCCACTTTTTCACCGGAATAAGTGGCAGGGTTGAGACGCACTGCTCGAAATCCCCAGGCGTATTCGTGCCAAAAACCTGTTCATCTACGAACGAAGTCTTCGTATTTTACACCCTTTTCAGTGTTTCCATCAGCTGCTGCAGTGAACCACGCAACAGTGTGTTCGAGGCTATTTGCCACGCATTCCGCGTTCCCTGCCATAGTGCTCACTATAGTACTTTTTTTGTGTTATTGTTCAGGTTAATGTTAAAATGTTAAAGAACACAAGGAGAATAATCTACAATATCCCTTTACAGTTCATTATAAACGTATTATGGCTTTTGTGCATAATGTCCCAGATGATATGTTAGTTTACGGGGTTCACATTTGTCCAACAAAGGCTTCATTTATATTTAACGAGTTCGGCTGCTGAATTATTTGCAAACAGTACCTAATAAAAGTACAAAATTTCCAATCAATGACTGTCTAGATTGGGCTCTTTGTGACTCTGATCATCCGAACACACCTGATTCAGTTCAAAATAAGAATATTAGTCCAGCTATTCGAATGAACTAATTGAATTCTTACAAACACATAGCTTTCTACAAGAACACAAACATATGTAAAACATTAAAATCAACTTCACAGTCCTCACCAAATAATTGTAAAGTAGTCAGCTGCTCTTACAAATGCCTGTACTATAAACCCACACAATTACATACCTGCAAGAACTCAGAAGTTACGATTCTTTAATGTGCGAAATGTTCTAGTCTCAACATCTAAACCATACGTATGCTTATTGTCCAGTTCAAACTGACGTCCACATATCAAAATTGAAGGTACCCAAAATTCAAATTAAAACACTCCAACATGTTAACCTGTCAGCTCACGCAAATTAAGCCACTTAGTAGTTGCACGTCAACAAAAGATGTACTTGAACCACACAGGTAACTAATTTTTCAAACAGGTAGTACTTGGGAATACGCTCAAAGCATGCAATAGAAATACACTCAAAGCGTGCATTTTGTAATGAAGATAGGAATGAAATATGGCAACTGCGAAATAAAAATAGCTGCAGCTCTGTTTAGAAAAAGAGGAATAACAAAACGTATGCTTGCCTGAGCGTAGTGAAATGACGAATTTCACTTCTGCCGAGAGTGCGGGTCAAACTACACAGAATAGCCTTTTATTTCTAAACTTTATGTATAAAATTCTCACAGCCTTTTAACGTCTATCAGCAGTGAATACTGGTAACTGCAAACAAACACCCACAGGCTTTATTCACTGGCTCGCTTGTCCCTGCACATCATTCTTAAAATTTTAGTTGAACATCTTCTGCACTGATTGCTGGAGACGTTAAAAAACTTTCTGTGGTGAAATGAAGTGTAACAAATCCTCTGCACATTCACAAAAAATTTGCTTGTTGTATAAAGACACACGATATCAAATATGGAAATAAAAGAAATCGTTTTTTTTTTATTGCTTCCGGCAAAAAGTGCGGTTGGAAAAGAGGCGATACCGATTACAAGAATGATGGAAATAGCGCAGTACATAACCAAACACCTAAGTAGTGCTGGAATGCTTGTGACTCATTAATGAAAATCTAGAATATTGTTTGCTGTATCAGACTGTTTGGCAACTGTACTCATTATTGTGACATGGGTGTCTGGGTAGCTTAGCAGGCCAAGTGTTGTGGCGCTAAGCACGAGGAAAGTTTTGGTTTTTGTGATGCTGCCTCCATTGCGATGGGTGCAGAGAGCAAGAGCACCAGTGTATTATTGTGAGCAGTATGAGAGAGAACACGAGTGGATAGGAATGACTGTCGCCGCACTATGCTTCCATCACATTAAATTCACAAGCAGCTAGTGATACAATCTGCTGTTGCTAGTGCTGCTGTTTTGTATAAGCACTAGCAAGGCGGCAGTGGCAAGGCTTAGTAGAACCATGATGCTCTTTGTTAAAAACAGAGAACGTAGCGCACACTAAACAACAGAAAAACGAAGAATGAAGCATGGCACG
This sequence comes from Rhipicephalus microplus, assembly GCF_043290135.1. Lineage (NCBI taxonomy): Eukaryota > Metazoa > Arthropoda > Arachnida > Ixodida > Ixodidae > Rhipicephalus > Rhipicephalus microplus. The sequence continues at coordinate 269,218,212 of NC_134710.1, forward strand.
AGGATCTTTGCGCTTATTCACTGAAATAAATGGCAGTGTTGAGACTTGCTGCTTGATCTCTCCAGGTCTTTTCATCAAGAAAACTCATTTACCGACGAACGAAGTCTTCGATTTTACACCCTTTCAAGTGTTTCCACCAGCTGCTGCCATGAACCTTGCAACAGCGTGTTCGAGGCTGTTTGACATGCACTTCCGTATTTCCTGCCATAGTGTTCATAATATTATTATTTCAGGTTGTACTATAGAACACGAGGAGAATAATCCACAATATCCCTTTAGAGCATGTAATAAATATGCTATGCCTTTTGTGCCTAATGTCAAGGATGATATGCATGCTGCTTTACTGGGCTTGGATTTGTCCGACAAAGGCTTCGAATATATCTTAAAAGTTCGGATGCTGCATTATTTGCAATTAGAACCTAATGATAAGTATAAAGCTTCCATGAAACGATCGTCTAGATTGGGCTCCTCTATGAATGTGATCATCCGAACACACCTGATCCTGTTTTTTTCAAAATAAGGGTGATAGCCCAGCTATTCGAGTGACTTACTTGGATTATTACACACACATAGCTTTCTACCAGAACACAAAGATATGTAAAACATCAAAATCAATTTTACAGTCCTCACCAAATGTGTTTACTAGTCATCTGCTCTCACAAGTGCCTGTACTAAAAACCCACACATTTCGGCACCGACAAGCACCGAGAAGTTATGATTCTTTAATGTGTGAAATGTTCCTGTCTGAACACAAAACCGTACCCCTGCATATCATCCAGTTGCATAACGTCCACGTGTAAAAAATTAGGGCACCCAAGATTCTAATTAAGACACTCCTACAAGTAGTGTATAGACCTGTCATCATATGCAAATTAATCCACTTTATAGTTGGACCTCGCCAAAAGATGCACTTGAAGCCCACAGGTAACGAACTTTTCTAACAAATAGTACGTGAGAGATGCAGATAAATGCAGCTTTTATAGTTTGATCAATAAGAGCACATGACTAATTACCTGCATGGATTAATTAGTAATACAAACACATCACATGATGCGCAACACATAAAACAGCACCTAAAGCTGCTCCAACCCACTGCAGGTATATGCCAAAGGATACTATCGGTCCCTCAAAAGCTATGCCATCACCATAGAGGAAAACAAATAGCAAAATAGCTCAGAAACAATAAAACATGCATGACAGCGATGAAGAGGCAATGAAACTAATGCATTTCACTGTGTACTCTGGACACCGAATGCAGCAATCCAATACATTCCACGTTTGTGTTCAATGAGCATGAGTCTTATGTAGATTTCACCTGCATGGGATTACTTGAGGAGTTAATGGCATGAAACACACACAATTGACAGCACCTCACACTCACGTACAAAGAACACTTTGTGCCTTTCCATGGGTGATATTACATCCAAAACCTAGCCCTGCTCTGCTGTTTTTCGATGAATAATTCCTCAAATGCTGATTAACTCTCGTACTAAAATCACAATAACATCCATAATAGCTTCATTTATACAGATGGCGATTAGGCCTCAGCTCATGCTCAATCACTTCATGTGTGCGTCATGTTTCAAGTCGAACACACCTGAAAACGTCTATTGTCAGTGCCCTTTTCTCAGCCTATCAGCGACAGTGCAAAATAGCTCATAGGAATAGTTTACTGGCATGAGTAGTTTTAGGACACGGTATCCAGCACCAGGTGCAAACAAAATTGGCAATCAAAACGTACTGGAAGTAGCCTCCAAGAACACTGTTTGGTTAATATGGGTCAATTTTGTTTGCATTAAATAAAAGGTTCATGGCAAAAAGATGCGCCAATAACAATAAAATGAGCAAAAGCCAATCTGCAAGGTACTGGAAAGCTACAATTTCGGCAACTCGTTCGGCTTTTTTAACTATCATCTTAACTGCCATGAAAGTTTGACATAAGTTGTTGAGCCAGTTGTACGTTAACAGATTTTATATTGAACACACAATTTTCGTTAGTCATACTGTAGTTTTCCTTATATGCATATAGCCTTCGATTATAATATGGAAATTTGTAGGAAACCGCAGCATTTTTTTTTTCACTTGACTATCAATAAAGTTCCTGTGTGGTTAAGAAACATCAAGAATACTTTCGCATCATGACTTCCCTTATTTGAAATTTTCTGTATTATTTTCAAACGTTAGACATAAACCCTACCTGAAGTTGTCATTTATGACTCCAACATTCTTGCACGTATCTAATACAGCACTGTGAAAAGCAAGGCGTGCTAGTGCGGAAAAAAGTTTGTAACAAAACACACGAGCAAATTCAAGTTTGATGGGATTCCTGTATTAAGATTCCAGATACACAATAAAGCTCAACTAACACCACCTATTGACGGCACATTTCAGAGCACACAGCACCGCAAAAAGCTTTTGCGTCTAGCACCGCTGCAGAACATCGCAGGCTCATACCCCGACCGGTATCTCGTGAGGAAACTTGGTCAACTGGGGACACGATCGAGCACTTCGGGCACAACGCGGTCACCACATCATACTGCCCGCGGCAAAGCAGCGAACACGCCGCAGAACATGTCGAATGACGGAGATAAAGTTTATCACCGCAGATTGTGATTGTGTCATCACCTCATCACCCAGTACTCCTCACGAATGAACCACGAACACGGCGCACACACAAATCACAAGCGCTGCTTGCAGCGATCGAACACTTTTGACGAAAAATATGTGTCATCCGAAGATGACACAAGGGACTGTGATGACACCTGCAGATGTTGACGTTCCGGTTTCCAAGTCAAAGCGAACGATGACACGAAACACACGAAATCGTCGGTCTCCGAACCTCGCGTAAACACAACTCTCCGTCGGGTTCCATCGGCGATTGCAGCCAGTGACGAGAGCAGGAAGGTGCCTTTTTCCTCTTCCTTACAACCACTCACCACCACCACCGCACGGAAAAAAACGGAGCGGAACCGGGCGTGCCGCTCGGCGGTGTGGCTGTTACCGGGGCACGAAGACGCCTCGTGTCGTATTTATGCGCGGACCCGAAGGACAGCGGTGCTCCGTAGAGTAATTTCAGCCACGCAGCGCCCAGCACATGGAAACAGCAATGCGTCTTGGCGCCGCTCCTTATCTCCACAAAATGAGGCGGCTGCCTCTCTTCGGCCCTGGCAGCCGCGGCGAAAGGGTGGCAAACTGGTAGGTGTTCTCTGGGGCGGCCCGCCAAACGCAACACCAAACACCAAACGAAGTGAGGGGACCGCAGTGGTCGTGCCTAGCCACTCATCAATGGTGTCGTTTTGCCCATTTCTAAGCTTATTTTTTGTTTCGGCATATATGGTTTGGTTTCCGTGTGTGCAGATTAAATGGGTAACGATTTAGAGTACTAGGTACTCTACTATGGGAGAGCTTAAAGCCGTCCCGTGAGCGCGGACTGCTGTTTTGTTCTTGTTGCAAGTGCTATGTTCCGTGAGGAACCGAATAGCGCAGAATGTCTGCTTCGCTTTCGAGAGCATATCTACCAGCCTTATGAAATGACTGCACCACAACGCATGCTTGGTTTCAAAATTTCGCAAAGTCTGTATTCCTTTAGTATAAACAATGCCCCATTACGGTTTAACTACTTGTCCTGCAGAGGGCTTTTATTTGACTTGGTACAAAATCTTATGGAACCTTATAAAATGACGATAGTTTAGCGCGAGAAAAGAACGACGACAAAGAGACAAGGAGAAGACGAAGACCTCGTCGTTCTGTTCTCGCGCTATAACTATCGTCATGTTATACCATCTAGCCCAAACCATCACACTTCTAACTTATAGAAAGTGCTTTCTTTTTACATTTGTTTTGCATCGCGTCTAAAACGCATTCGTATTGGCGTGCACGCAACTTTCTATGTTTCGTGTTGCCGGCGTATTGCGCGTGCTGATAGTCTTTATTCTGCGTCTGAAAGAGGTTTGCTGTTTAATGCAAAAGATAAACCAAGACGTTTGCACCAAAATGAAAAGTCTTGCAGAATTGTTCTTTCATGATAATCTGGCAAGATTGAACCGCAATGTGTTCTAGAATAATATTATCAGAGTCTTTACGTCTCAAAACACGATTTGATTATAAGAGATGCCGCTGTGAAGGGCTCCGGAAATATAGACCACCTGGGGTTCTTTAACGTGCCCCTACATCTAAGCACAGGGGCACCAAACATGATCGCCTCCACCCTAAATGTAGCCCGCAGCCGGGATTCAATCAAGCAACGTTCGGGTTAGCAGTCGAGCGTCATAGCCAACAGAACACCGCAGTGGGGCAGCCACATTGTGTTCTGGCAAGCGAGAACGCCATCAAGAAAAAAAAAAAAAACGGCTACGAATTCATATAGTGAAAGCCGGAAAGACTATGCCGACTTGAAGACGGAAATGGGCCTCCGATCCGAGTAAAGAATACCTTTGAAAATATTACCATTTCGTAAATGCCAAGGCAATGAACTTTTGCGCTGTGCGAAACTTCTCTGAGCCTAAAGATATTTTTCAATCCGGCAGTGAGGGCAAATTTAGAGTATATTGAGCATCAGCGAGAAATTGCGAAAATACTTGGAAAAATTCAGAATTATGGCTGAATCAGTCAACGACTTTCCTGAAACATTCATTATATTCGAATCAACTAAATATTTTCGCGAAAGTGCTTGCAGCACATGAAATAATCAATGCTGGGATGCTTCCCCGTTCTCGGCTTCATCGAACATGCATCCCGCTGCTCTTTGGTTTTAGCGTATGCACGGAAACTCACACCAGGGCGAGAAGTAGAGACTGTATTACGCGTTCCTTTAACCATACAATTACAAGCGCCGAACAGAATGGTTGCTGTGATTCCACGCTTCGGGAATCGTTCTTTCAAGCCTGTTGTAAATAAAGGCAATAAACTCCTATGCCTACATATCCGCGAAGTATACACCGTCATAGTGTTGGATGCACGGACGCTCAAAAAAAAAAAAAAAAAAAAATGGCCACTGAGTGAGCTGCACGCTTGAGGATGAAGGCTGAGTTGTTTCGCCGATTTCAGTTCTATCAGTGAATTGTATCGGTGCCACGACGTTTCGTAAGGACTCATTCACTATAAGGCTCACTCGAAGGCGCCCGGCACTGCGGGAACTAGCGTATAAACAAATCGGTAAGTTAGAAAATGAACTGACTCGGTGCTGGAAGCACGCGCTGCGCTGACGACGGCATTGGCGAGTCACGTGATGTCGTTTATTTCGTCACAGCGACAGTACCACTGGCCTCTCCAGTGGTCGCCCTCCCTCATAACTCCGAACCACGGTGGAGGAATATTCCTCCGTCATAACTCCGAACTCTCGATCTCGCCTCCTTCCACATGTGCATAGTCAGCCCCCTGTACACCTCCTTGCAGCATTCGGGCTGTTAGATTTTCGACTTCTGGCTACCCGCGGGTACAGTGCCAGCCAGAGCGCGCTCGTTTTTCTCGCGCTGCTCCCCCCCCCCCCCCCCCCCCACGGCGCACTTCCGGTTGGCGTTCGTTTTTTTCGGGTTGGACGTTCTGGCGACCCGCGGGGAGCCCGAGGGTCGGCAGGCGCTTCCAGGATAATTTAGTTGCGGAAGCTTTCTGGAAGGTTTGGGGCAGGTTTGGGGCAGGTTTCGGGCTAGCAGACGCCTGAAAGGTACGATGCGCGCTCTGTGCCATCTTTGTGAGGACTGGATGGATTGTAATGTGATTGATAGATATGTGGGGTTTAACGTCCCAAAACCACCATATGATTATGAGAGACGCCGTAGTGGAGGGCTCCGGAAATTTAGACCACCTGGGGTTCTTTTACGTGCACCCAAATCTGAGCACACGGGCCTACAACAATTCCGCCTCCATCGGAAATGCAGCCGCCGCAGCCGGGATACGAACCCGCGCCCTGCGGGTCAGTAGCCGAGTACCTTAGCCACTAGACCACCGCGGCGGGGCGATTGTAATGTGGGCGCTTGAGGACTGCGCCTTCGCTTGTCATTACGGTTGGCGTTATCTTCTAAAGCCTGTTCCGCCTTGCGAGATGAGGCGATTACTAGTGGTGGCGAATGTTTGAAGCTACTGTGCATCGCATTTGTTATGTTTCCCGTGAAGCTTCCTCCTGTGAACAACGCGGTGAACTGTTGCCTGTTGACTACATCGTGCACATGCCTTAAGAGTTATGTACGTAGTACACGTTCGTACGTACGCATGGAGACAACTTTGGAGTTATTTTTTTTTCGTAGCAGTCGTTTGTGAAGCTGTGCCTTCTTTTTGTGCACTTAGCGAAGACGATTGTGATCGAACTAGCTCGCTCCATCGTATGTTTGCGTACGTAAACCTCTTAGAACCTCTGTCCTTAGAACCTGTGTCTTAGAACCTCTGTACACGATTGATCTTCGATGGTGATAGAGGGCCCTAGATCGCGAGTGTTGGTGATGCTCGCTGGTCGAGAACGGCGTGCGAACCCATTTCTATCTATAAGCCAGGATATGTGGTATGATATTATACGACACGACGCGAGAAAAAAAAAACGAAGAATGGAATCAGAAATGTATACATCCTTTAGTGGTCCATTTCATCGTTGGCTTTGTCTTTTTCCACCTCTTCGTAATAATACCGCGCAGTACGGACCTAGTAGGTCGAATCAAAGCTCATGTACATGACATTCGTTAGGTGTCACTTAGAACTGAAAAACTGGCCAAGGAAAGTTCTAAAACTGGGTCGAGAACTTGTCAAGCAAATGTTTATTTTGTATACGACGCGCACTCGTGGTACCGATACCTGCGCCTGTCATAAACCCAGCGCCGTACCCAGGAATTTTTTTCGGGGGGGGGGAGGGGGTTGTGTGTAGAACGGCTGATATTTTTTAAGATTTATACTGGCTTATTATCGTGAATAAAACAAGTACATCGCTTACTTGTAATAATTCGATGGTACTTTTGAAATTTTTGTACCCAAATAAAGAAATTGGTATGTCAACCTCAAATTCTGGTTAAAGCAAGAAATAAGTTTGGACAATAGCACCACCAAAGCCGGGGACACCGCCACCAACGGCTCCTGATGAAGTAACACAACGTAACCGCGGTACAAAAACGGTATGTATGTGTTACAAGCTGCCACTCTAGCGTCGCCAGCGCGAAGTCGGCGACGGGAATGACAGCAGGTTAGGTCGTTCCGTACGTAAGCAGAGACAGTGAAGACATCAGAGACGTATGTGGGGAAAAACAAAACTCTAGTGATATTGCAGCACAGCAGAGGAATCTAGGAATATTGCAGAGGAATCTAGTACAACACTTAATACCAACTAACAAAATACATATAAAATCAATAAATCAGCTTACAAGAGAGAAGTATTACAAACTACACAAAACTAACCAACAATAAAACTACAGATGAGAAAGTCCGAAGGTATAAACAGGTGAAGGGATACCTGTGATGACCGGCAGCGTTGAGTCCACGACGATCGGATGCGAGAAGTCAGAGAGAGTTCTGGCACAACTGCGATGTCGGCGGTGTTGCAGCGCTGGTGTTTCCGGGAGGCTAGTGCTTGAAGCCGATCTCGGGCAGGTTGAGCTTACTCGAAATTCAAGTACCGATGCCTACGTTACAGACGTTAATTTCGCGTCACAACTAGACGAATGGCTAAGTTTAGGTGGCCAGCTGACACGGAGCCACAACCACTTAAGCGATACTTCTTGATCTCCTTCTACACCATGTTGGTCAGCAACTAGACTGCTTAGCAAGGCGAAATCCTGCTCTTAAATCGACCTCCGTGTCCCCTGATTCTCGTCCTGGGGGAAAAAAGACCTCTACATGGGTCCAATCATGCACGTTTCATTGTTAGAAACTCCACCCTAAAAATATATTGACCACGTCCCTTTTTAATTAGGAGAGGGTCCTCAACTAAGCGAGAGTGACAACCTGTTGGGGTTCTTTCATACGGCTTGTACACAGGCAGTTTTGCCCGTGGGAATGGTCAGTTTCCTTTGTTTCAGCCGGTGCGTCTTGCAGTCTACAGCTAGTTCGGGGTGCATCGCGGCCTTTGACGACCCTCCGACGCTGCCGTAGGTACAAAGGATCAAACATCGGCGACTAACGTTTGAAGAAGAACACCCCATTCAGTACTTCCCTGCACTAAAGGCCAGTCTTTTCATGAGCGAACGGTTCCACCGGTCAGTGGGGGAGTGCGGTGGCCGTTAATTTGCCGTTACGCCGGGTCGCAAAAATGGCAGTCCGTGACAGCATGTATGCAAGCAAACAAACAAGTCGCCCGACATTCCGATTTTCTTGTTACCGTTCGCACATTCTGCTTGCTGGATAGTTTCCTCGTAATTACGAAAGGATAGAAGGGTTGAAGCTTGGGCTAGCTGGGTTTAGCTTTTAATCGACTCTTGAAACATGGAGGGAAGTTTAAACGAGGAAGTTTTTCCTTCTCGGCAACTTGCGAAATTCTGTGAGGACTTGTTCTGCGGTCACTTGAAGTTCTCGATGGATGCTGAGCAGTGCTAGTCCGGTAAATCTGTCGTTGTTCATATGATTTCGAAGGTAGCTCTTCAGCCTTCTTAGTGTGGAAAAAGTCCGTTCCGGGGTCGACGTCGACACGGGTAAAGTCGCCAGGATAGAAAGTAGGCTGTGGATGTTCGGAAAAAAGTCGCGGTTGCACATCTCTAAGGCCTGTAAAGCACAAGCTGGGCGATTCCTTTCTTCGATCCGGCAGCATTTGTTCACCCACAATGGGAACTCTGTTTCAATGACATTAGCCGAAGGAATGTCGCCAAGGTAAAACTGCTTCCGATGGAGGCGGAAATGTTGTAGGCCCGTGTGCTCAGATTTGGGTGCACGTTAAAGAACCCCAGGTGACCTAAATTTCCGGAGCCCTCCACTACGGCGTCTCTCATAATCATATAGTGGTTTTGGGATGTTAAACCCAACATATCAATCAAGGTAAAACTGCACTGCATCATCAATATCAGAAAGGCTAGCCGATGCGCAGAGTTTCGGCAGCAGCATGTTAAGGCCAAGCACGACCTTCTTATGGGCATCGAACCGGTCTCTTACTTGATTTTCAAAGTCAGCCAGCAAAGGCAAATACACATTCCTCCGGTAGTACTCTTCGGGAGTAGCAGAAGTTACGTTGCTTCTTTGCATCTGCCTTCCAGTGATGCGTGGTAGGGCCATCTCAACATTTGTAATCTTCAACAAAGAGAGCGACTTCAGAAAAATCTTAATAAATTCCGTTTCCGCACTAGCCCTTTTTGTGGAAAGAACGTCTATAACGTTCTTTACGTGATTGCACGCTTGAGCCAAGTCACTATATATTTTTTGAAGAAACTTGCAAAGTGGCAGTGTCAAAGAGAAGAGGTCGCTACAGATCTGAAGCGAAACGACAAACTCGGGCTTCGTAATGACATTGAGCAGTTGAGAAGCTTTTGATGAAGTATCAGATGACGCGGCCTCTTCTTCCAAATATTCGAGGAATTGTACAATACGCACGTACAGTTCAAGGAAACGCTGAAGTGCATCGTGACTCTCTACCCACCTTGTTTGGCAAAAGGAGAGAACTGATTTTCTTTTTTCTTTTGTTAAATCTTCCACTTTGTCTCGCAGTTGGTTCGTCCTCTTTTGCGAAGCTCTCACAAACGTACAGGTTGAGGATACAGTTCCCAAACAGTTGCGGATGCTGGGGAGTTTGCATGCGTGAAGCAGAGCAAGGTTCAACGAGTGGGCGCTACAATGCACGTACAATGCTTTGGGCGCTGTTTGACGAATGAAGGCTTGAACACCGTCAAGGTGGCCGCTAATTGATGCCGCGCCATCGTATCCTTGCCCGCAAAGTAGGTTCAGGTCAAAGCCATGACCTCTAAGGCTGTTCAGGATTGTGCTCGCCAGCGCCTTGCCAGTGAGATCGTACACGGGAACGAAATCTACAAAATCTTCTTTAAGAATGGGCACTCCCGACGTGTCGTGTCCAACACGTACCTTACACATAGGGAAATGTGGGCGGTGCGAGATGTATCAGTGGCCTCGTCAGCTAGAACTGAAAAACACGAACCTGAGTTGACGTTTTCCACTATCTTTCTTTGTATGATTTTACCACAGAGGGTGATCAACTCATTTTGAATTTTTGGGCTCGTGTACAGCGCATTCGCCGGAGATGTTTCCATGTGAGCTCTCAAGGCGGCATCTCCACATTTTGCTCTTATCCTAAGCAGTGCGCGGAAATTTCCATCATTGTTGAATGGCATCACTTCAGACATATTTATCGGACCAGAGTCGTCTGTGCCGCGAAGCGGTACTTCTTGCCTGCCACAGAAAAGGATTGTTTCTATTGTGGGCAGCAAGTTCTTGCGGTTTTCTTCCGCCTGCTTTTTAAGGCCGTGGTCAAGTTGTGTTAAGATGTCATGCTATGAGCGGGACCGGACTGCTAAAAAGTTCTCCGATAGCGTTGTTGACATGGTGTGATAACTGCTGGATGCGTGGCTCTTAAAGGCGTCCATGGCTTTCTTGTAATTGGTGAACTCCTTAGTTACAAAACAGCCCAAGCGCTGGTGCTCCCCTTTTCCTGCACACTCGCTTGCGAAGACTACGCAATATTTGCATATTGCTCCTTGAAGCTTCTCTGAATAAACAAGCCATGGGTAACGATCTACCCAGTGAGGTTGGAACTTCAGACTCCTTTTCCCTGTGGCTGGATAATCATAGTTAGCCGGAGGGGTCCACGGATTGAGCAGCAGCTTCTCCATCGTCTCTGGATCATTTAAATTATTGCTTTTTGAGACAAACAGTCCCAAGTCGAAAATATTCGCACTCGTCGCACAGAGGGGAGGCGAACCAGAATGTGTAGGTGCCATGCCACTCACCTTCCTTGGGCATTGCCCAGTGGTAAAGGCGTCACTTTGCCCAGCGCTGACTGTAGAACAAAGATCACTTGGAGTTGCACTGCGGCCACCATCATTTCCTGGCGGCGCATGGGCGTCCTGCTTGTGTTTGTTCTCAAGTGATTCATATAAACCGGTGCATTCTCCTGAGTCGCTACAGAAGTTCGGACGCGCTTGGCTTTCCACCAGTGCTGAGGAGGGCGAAGTTTTATCCTTCGAAGGAGGCGGTTCTTCTCCGTCCGCTTTATCGGTTCGAACTTTCTTGAAGTAAGACGCAAGACTCCTTTGCTTCGTTGTTGCAGAGTGTCTTTTCATTTTGCTGCCGCAATCCTGTGCACGCACAAGGAAGTGGCCAGTGGCTCCAAAAAGACGTTTGCCACTGCTTCGACTGCCTGGCGTGAACGGCGGGCGATGTTTTCTTCCTCTCTTATCCACTTTACAGTGGCTAGAATGTAGAAGTGTGATGAACGCGCCGGCTCCCGCGTGGCGCATGTGTTTTCTGAATGCCGCTACAGCTGGTGTGCATGCAGCCCCATTATTGTACTCCAGCTGCAGCAAACTGGATTAACGCTACTTAAAGACCTTTTCACAGAAGACTCCATGGGCACTGCATACTCCCTTTAATATACGTGAACCCCGAAGAATGCACTGCCGAGACATTTGCACTCCCGTGGTACAGTTCAGAAAGGAGGTGTTGCTCCGTTCCTGTGAAAAAGTCACCTTTTCACAGAAGGCTCCCTGGGCGCCTGCATAATTCTCTCTGGGCTGCGCTAATTAAATAGCCGTGACCCCCCAAAAATGCACTTTGTAGGCTGTAACGTCAGCCTCTGTACTCCCGCACGCAGCCCAGCTTGGCGGCGTTTTTTTTTTCTCCTGTGAAAGTTGACCTCTGGTGCCGGATTGTGTGCGGGCTGTATCCTCGCTTTGTGCACTTTGTAGGGAGGCGCATATACCTTCTGTGTACAGAAGAGCTAGATTTCCTTGCGTGTGGTTAAGGTTGTTCGAAGTTGCTCGGATATGACAGTTTTTCAGTAGGTGTCATCTTCGATGATTCGTTTCGTTGGCGAGGACGACAGTTTGAGAAAAGTTTGCCCTGCAGCCTGCGTCCTCGGAATGCACGCCTGAGTTTTTCCGCTTAGAGGTTTCGTTCCCTGGCATATTTGCGCACGTCATGTTGGTGTTGCCGTTGCTGTCGAACTGTTTACCTTCACAAAAGTAGACGCGCTTTTCGTAGGAACCCAAAGCCGACAGGTGCGGTCCGCACAGAGGGATAACTTCTCCAGCTGCAATGCACAAGGAAAGCATCTGGAATCAATAAAGAAGCTGCTACAGTGTGAAAGACGAAAAAAAAAAAGACTCCAAGGAACGCGAGGGCGAAGTGCAAAGGTGCACAAATAGGGCAGGTGCGCGTGCGGGAGAGGGAGCGCTGAGGTGTTCTGGTAAAAGGGTAGGTTTGAAGAAAGGAAGAAGAGGGATGTTGTGCCAGGAATGTTGCAGTGTAACTTTGGCAGCTGGTGGTCGCTGTGAAGGCGTGTAAATAATTTAGTATCACCCGAAAAGTTAAAGCATCAAAAAAATTTCGGGGGGGGGTCAAAACCCCCTCAACCCCTGTCACAAAACGAGCGCTCAAAAAGGGCGCGCCGCCAACTTCTCGCGAGGAAACGCTGGAGTGACGCCGCGAAGTCAACGATAAAAAAAAAGAAGAAAACAAACATCTAAAGGCTCCCCGGGCGCGCGACTCTCTCCCTCGGAAGCGTGGGTCCGCCGACGAACCTCCTCACGCCACATTGGCGGCCGAGCAAGCACTCAAAATTTCTAGACGGAAAGAGGCGTGGTGATACCGGGTTGAGTCATCCGTCGCGGACGGCCCTCGTTTCCTCTCGACCTCTCCCCCAGCCTTCGCTGCGCATCGCGCCGACAAAATGATGAGAACCTTCTGGAATCTCGCGGGGAAGGTATTTAATCGAGCAGCCGAGACGAAAGATGAGGAGAAGACGGAAAGTAGCGCCAGAGCGCGTAGGGTATACCGCCGTGTAGTCGGCGAAGGTTTTGCCCGTAGAGACAAAGCAGGAGACGAGGATGATTTCCACCTGAGGGGTGACGACTCGAGCTACAGGCAAGAGTGTGTGTTTACCACTATCGAGTGAAGACGCGTGGCAACAGCTGCGTGTGTGAAGCCGACGTTTTTCCGGCGAAGAAGTTGAAGCTTGGAGAGGGGCCAATTGAAGACGGGAGGTTTCCTGGAAGAGAAACTTCGGCGAGGTTTCCTGGAAGAGAAACTTTGGGGGCTGCGGAACAACGCGGGACTTTGAGTGAGTGATTCTCGGAAGAGTATCATCCAGACTTTTGTTCCAAGAACTTTGGACTGAATAGGTTTTCTATCTCTTTAGTCTTAAAGTGTCTTGGTTGTTCAATGCATGCGACTGCATTGTAGTGTGTATTGTTGCCTGTGTCCGTTGTTTCGAGTGTGGCTGATTGTACTGTGTAGTACGTTGTTTGATTGGTGACATATTGTACTCAACGATTGTGGAGTGTGCATACTTGTGTATTGTTTTCGATCTGCCATTATTGAGAATATAATTCTGTTTTGTTTATCAACTCTCGGCTCTGACTTATTCTTTGGGCCGGCCACAGCCAGCGTCCGCTGGCGCGCCAAAAAGGACCACTTCTAAATTGTCCACGCTTTCGTGGTGCGGTTCGGGGGGCCGATATTTCGGCCCTTGGAATTAGCCCAGCGATCGCCTCCCTAATTAACGGGACCTGTGTGACAGTTAATCTGGCGTCCGCGACTGGGACCTTTTGGTGCACAGTGTGTCCAAAGTAGTGAGAAATAGCCTCGAGTTGTTGATAGTGCTATCGAAACGATTTTGTGTGTTGCTCAGTGTTCTCGTTACCAAGTGCAGGAGAGTGTTCCGATAGACTGATTTAGGCAGATACTTTTTACACGTGGCAAGACTTTATTTGCGAGACAACATGGATCTCGGAAAGTTAGTTGCTCTTGGTGAGAAGATGGGTCCTTCTGGCGCCGAACTACGGAAATGGGTAAGCCAGAAGGAGAAAGAGGTGGTGGAGAGAGAGAGGTTGGAAGCTGGGAGAGCTAAGGAAGAAAAAGCAGCTGAGTTGGAACGAGATAGGTTTTGGCAGCTGAGAGGGCCAAGGAAAAAAAAGCAGCTGAGTTGGAAAGAGAAAGGCTGGCCGCTGAAATGGCGAAAGAAGAAAGAGAGGCAAAGGAGCGACAGCTGAAAGAAGAAAGAGAGCAGCAATTGAAGTTGGAGCTGGAGAGAGAGAGAAGTTGGCAGCCGAAAGGGCGAGAGAAGAAAGAGAAGCGAGGGAGCGACAGCTGAAGGAAGAACGAGAAGCGAGGGAGCGACAGCTGAAAGAAGAAAGAGAAGCGGAGATGGCTGAAAGGGAACGGCAGCGGCAGCACGAGATGGAACTCGAGCGGCTCCGTTTGCAACAGCGAAGTGAAACTCCCGTCCAAGCTAGAGTTGAAAGCAGCGAACGGGAAGGTCATGGCTTCCGCTTGAACCCAACCAAGCTGCTCGTAGCGTTTGATGAAAGGAAGGACGACCTTGACGCGTACCTTCACAGATTTGAGACGATTGCGAAAAGCCAGAATTGGCCGGAACATCAATGGGCAACTGCTTTGAGTACCTGCTTGAGTGGTGAAGCGCTCAGTGTGTACGGTAGGCTGACGCCGACCGATGCAGCCAACTATGCCAAGGTGAAAGCTGCTTTGCTGAAACGATTTAGATTTACTGTGGAAGGATTCCGGGACAGATTTTGGACAGGAAAGCCAGCTGATGGTGAGACGGCTACGCAGTATGCCGCCCGACTTTGCCATTATTTCGACAGATGGATTGAACTTTCAGGGACAGCGCAGGAGTACGATGAACTTAGAGAGCTCCTAATTAGAGAACAATTTCTTACTAGTTGCCACCCAAGCCTGTCGCTGTACTTGAAAGAGAGGAGAGCTAAGTCACCTAAAGACATGCTTGAATTAGCGGATCAATTCTTGGAAGCGCAAGGTGGCAATAATTTGGCCAAAGTCAAGAAGGAGTGCCCCGAAGATTCGAAGAAATCGGCTCCCGAAGAAAAGAAGCGTGCACCGGAGAGCATTCCGCGATGTTTTCTGTGTAACCGAGTGGGTCATCGCGCGAGCAACTGTCGTACTAACTTTACGAGCCCTACGGTAGTAAAATGTTTTAAGTGTGGTCAGACTGGGCACAAAGCGGACGCATGTCGAAACGGAGCGAGTCAAACTCACCAGGTATCCTGTGTGCAAGCGGCACCGAAATCCGGTAATAATGCCGTCACCGATGGATTCGTAGAGTTGAAAAATGGGGAGAAAATTCCTATTGCGGGTGCTGTAATGACAAAACAGCCAACCGGTGTTACGAAGGGAATGCCAACGCTGTCTGGAAAAGTTGCGGGCAAAAAGGTTACGGTGTTAAGAGATACCGGTAGCTCCACTGTTATCGTGCGAAGAAATTTGGTACGGGAAAGTGAGTTAACAGGTGAAACGAAACCAGTCTGCCTAATTGACAGTATGGTTCGGATGCTTCCCGAAGCAGAGATTGAGGTCGAAACCCCGTACTTCAGCGGGAAGGTTACTGCTCTATGCATGACGACCCCCCTGTACGACCTCGTCATCGGAAACATCGACGGGGCGCGAGCGCCGAATGATCCAGAACGATTGGGAGAAGACCCTAAGATAGAACCCTCGCCAACCCAGCGACCGCGAGATACAGTGGAGGAGCATCCCGTGACGGATCTCACTCGAGCCCAAGGTGAAGCCGCGGTGCAAGAGACAGTGAATGAGAAGATGATCGTGTTGAATGAGTTCACGGGCCGGGCAGCTGGACTTACGTCGGCACGACCTCAACCGACCGAATGTGTAAAGGTGACGCAGTCGGCCAGCCAGGCCCAATATCGTGACATGAACAAGCGGGTGAATAACCGGGCAGGATCGGTTGAGCGTCATGACCCGCTAGCAGTGTCGGAAGTGACAACGATGGCTGAGACGCCGCCTCAGATACCATCGTTGGAAAGGGCTCGCCGGAAAAGAACGAGCAAAAACAAGAAGAGGTCGAGCGAGCACCGCAAAAAAGGGTGCAAGCGCAGCTCGAAGTACTCAGGATAGGTGCTGAGGTCAAATCGGAATGCGTTTGTCTGTGTTGAGCCTCAATATGTTGTGTTAATGTTCGTGTTATCTTATTGTGTCACAACTGTATGTCGAGCGAGTCAAAATGTTTGTTATGGTGATGTGATGTGATGTATTGTACAATTGTTGTAAAGACAGAACTTTGTACGTTTGTATTGTCTGGAATATGTGATGGTGTGTTGCACTCATGTACCTGTGGTTATATTTCATGTGTTGTGAGATTGAATTACAATGTACAATTGTATTGAGTGATCTATTGTGAATGTGACGTGTCATGAGCGATGGACTATGTTACAGTCTTTGAGAGTGTGGGGACTGTTCGCGCTCGTTTGTGTGGTTTTGAATATTATGAGATAATATTCTTAAAGTGGGGGGCAGTGTCACAAAACAAGCGCCGCCAACTTCTCGCGAGGAAACGCTGGAGTGACGCCGCGAAGTCAACGATAAAAAAGGAAACAAAACAAACATCTAAAGGCTCCCCGGGCGCGCGACTCTCTCCCTCGGAAGCGTGGGTCCGCCGACGAACCTCCTCACCCCACATCAGCGGCCGAGCAAGCACTCGAAATTTCTAGATGGAAAGAGGCGTGGTGATACCGGGTTGAGTCATCCGTCGCGGACGGCCCTCGTATCCTCTCGACCTTTCCTCCAGCCTTCGCTGCGCATCGCGGCGACGAAATGATGAGAACCTTCTGGAATCTCGCGCGGAAGGTATTTAATCGAGCAGCCGAGACGAAAGATGAGGAGAAGACAGAAGTTAGCGCCAGAGTGCGTAGGGTATACCGCCGTGTAGTCGGCGAAGGTTTTGTCCGTAGAGACAAAGCAGGAGACAAGGATGATTTCCACCTGAGGGGTGACGACTCGAGCTACAGGCAAGAGTGTGTGTTTACCGCTATCGAGCGAAGACGCGTGGCAACAGCTGCGTGTGTGAAGAAGACGTTTTTCCAGCAAAGAAGTTGAAGCTTGGAGAGTGGCCAATTGAAGACGTGAGGTTTCCTAGAAGAAAAACTTCGGCGAGGTTTCCTGGAAGAGAAAGTTCGGGGGCTGCGGAACGACAACAACGCGGGACTTTGAGTGAGTGATTCTCGGAAGAGTATCATCCAGACTTTTGTTCAGAGAACTTTGGACTGAATAAGTTTTCTATCTCTTTAGTCTTTAAGTGTCTTGGTTGTTCAATGCATGCGACTGCATTGTAGTGTGTATTGTTGCCTTTGTCCATTGTTTCGAGTGTGGCTGATTGTACTGTGTAGTACATTGTTTGATTGGTGACATATTGTACTCAACTAGTGTGGAGTGTGCATACTTGTGTATTGTTTTCAATCTGCCATTATTGAGAATATAATTCTGTTTTGTTTATCAACTCTCGGCTCTGACTTGTTCTTTGGGCCACAGCCGGCGTCCGCTGGTGCGCCAAAAAGAACCACTTCTAAATTGTCCACGCTTTCGTGGTGTGGTTCGGGGGGCCGATACTTCGGCCATTGGAATTAGTCCGGTGATCGCCTCCCTAATTAACGGGACCTGTGACACCCCCCCCCTAGTTACGAGCCTGCATAAAACTTAGACGAAAACGTAAGTTGGTCAACGTGTGTTTGCGACGTATGATACGCGATAGCTGAGCAGGTATATATCTTCAAGCTCTTTTGGGGACATGATCATTTTCGTGTGACTTCGCATCGTGTTGTCCAGTGAATGATGCATGTACTAAAAGAGACGTGAGCTTGCCAAGCAGTCACCGTCGCGGCAGCTCACCTTGCATTGTTCTCAAGGCAGCGTGCGCCAGCTGGCCGTTTCGTTCGCGGACGCAGTGAGTGGTCGTGGGAGCGTACGAAGTCGTACCACAAATCCGTGTGCTCGAGGATATTGTTTCAGCTTTTTGGCGAGCTTAGCTACGTTTTTCCAAGCGGACAATGCAGGAAAAACCAACATACAAGCAGCGAATTGCTTTGTTTGCTGCCATGACGGTATAGAGTTTCTTTACGTTTACGCTTGCTGTCCTGCGTTCCATTTTGCGACCTTCGGGCAGTCACCGGGTGGCCGTGTAGCCAGTTTACGTCATTTCCGATCAGAACCGGATGCAGCGGTAGCTTTCGGGGAGCCCGCGGGTCTCCAGAACTACCACTGTCCCAGAACCAACCCAGGAATCCGAAAATCGAAGAGCCCCAGTGCTTGCCCCTGCGGCTGACGCTGCTTGAGCATGCGTATCACCGATACATGCGCGGCATGCCCCGACATGAATGGCAGCTGAATAAGACGGACTTCGCACGCGGAGACCGCATTGCAAGCGCTCAGAGCTGTCGGCCGCCTATAAGGCGTGCTTGGAGAGTGCACCTTTTTCTTTTTCGCACTGTCACGGCTGGCTCTTGCCGCATGGCCTTCTGCAGCCGCGGCTTTTCTGAATTTTTTAACGTCCCGCCTACAGGACGTGCGCTAGCCAGGACTTGATTCAAAAGTGTAAATAAGGAGAGAACTAGCAGAACAGACCAGTATTCTCCTGTCTATTCCAAAAACGATTAGGAACAGAAAATTATTCATCAAAGTATTACGGGATCGGCCATAAGTTAGCTGACTACCATTTTGAAGCATGTCGCCTAGGTGGGCATTTTCCTTTGCCCAGCGAGGACAATACAAAAGAAAATAATTTGATTGATATGTGTGGTTTAACGTCCCCAAACCACCGTATATTTATGAGAGACGCCATAGTGGAGGGTTCCGGAAATTTTGACCACCTGGGGTTCTTTGAAATGCACCCAAATCTGAGCACACGGGCCTACAAGATTTCCGCCTCTATCGGAAATGCAGCCGTCGCAGCCGCGATTCGAACCAATGACCTGCGGGTTAGCAGCCGAGTACCTTAGGCACTAGACCACCGCAGCGGGGCAATACAGAAGAAAAGAAATATTAATCAGCTGGAAATACAGATTTTTATAGAAAAATAGTTCACAAGTTGATCATATAATTTGACTGGGCGCAGCTGACCCGGCAGGATCAAGTTATTTCATCGTTAATGATTTTTTATGTGTGTGTATGTGAGCAGCTAAGAAAGTTTGAGCGTTCACGTCGTACATCATAACTAAGAAATTTGGAAATAACTTCTCAGTTTACAGTAGATATAATCAGAGCTATTTCATACGGAGTCTATAATTCTGTAATGGGAGCTACCTCCTGGTGACGCCGTGGTGCTAGACGTTCCTTCATTTGCTCCGGTGCCTCCGCATTACGTTTAACCTTCTGGTTGAGAGGCGCTATTAGGTAGTTCTGGCGCAGCTGCGCAACGAAGGCGCACAGCTTCGTTGCGCAGCTGACGAAGCTGTGCCAGTGCTTCGTCAGCTTCGAAGCACTTCGGAGCGCTTCGTCAGCTGCCAGCGAAGGCGCCAGCGCTTCTGCCCAACACCTCCTCAGCACGTTTGCCGCGGCTATGACGTCACTACTCTAAAATGAGCAGATTGGCGAGGAGCGTGGTGGTGGCTACCCGGTGCTAGCTGCGTTGTGTGTCACGTAACAGCTCTTCGCGTATGCTCAGCACGGCTCTTGATAAAGCATGCGAAACGGCTCAACTTTGGCCTATTTAGCTCCCAGTACGCTACGAATAGTGCAGCACCGCTGTTTCTTATTGAAGGTAAGCATGCAGTGATGGAAACTGGGTGTTTCGATGCGGTCGTCGCCATGGGTCGTTCACCTGGGCGCGTGCATCTAGGCACGCGTTCGCCGTGGCCGACCTCCGCTTTCGGCGGGAGTTTCTCAAGCGGCTTTGGCAGCGACTTCTCCAACTGCCTGTAGCCGCAAGTATCAGCTTCACTGGTCAACCATCTGTACGGAGTGCTTTCGCGGTGATTTTTTTATTCCTCTCTGGGCTGTGATACGTGACCACCAAAAAAATTCACCGCAGATGCTGGACGTCAGCTTTTGCATTCCTGGTGTCCTAGCCCAGCATAGCTAGGTTTTGTTTTATCTTGAGGAAAGGCCTATAGACCTTTTCAAATTTTCAGGACATGGGGCCGCTTTATTGAAATGCACCCCTTCCAACGTGCAATTTTGGCGCAATTTGTTTAGTTGCGCGTATTCGAATCGGTGCGTTATGCGTTGGTGTGAGATCACTGCTACAGCCAGTGTTCGCCAATTTTTCGTTTGCTTAGCCTGTTTTGTGAGACATTATCCCTGCAACTGACCGATCCGTCGCTTTCTAATCTGTTCACCGGCACGCATTGGCAACGTAAAAAATGAGCTCCACTTCTTTGAATGACTGTGTTAGGTCGCCTGTGCTATACTCGGCGACAACTTTTCTTGGGACAGAAGAAAAGCTATGGGGGTGGAGATTCTGCACATGTAGCACTACGCGAAGTAGTCCAATTTGGCGCGCGTCGCTTAACGCTATGCAAAGGGAAGGGGGAGCACCATCGTTTCATGTCGACGCAGACGCTGCCTAGCGTTTGAGATGCACGTATAAAGGCGGGACTTTCTAGCATGTTCAAAAACACGAAGCCACGACGAAAAAAATTAACGGAAATACAAATATTTTGTTGCTCTGAGCTGCGTCCTGTCTGAAATAGCTTCACGTAGAAAATAAAAAAAAGGTCTTTCATATTTCACCTTGAAAACACGGGCGATATTGTGATACTAAATTCAGTGGCGCAATGATGCACGCGTTTTTGCTCCATACCATTCGCTCTAATGCCAAGAAAAGTTGTCCCCGAGTATAGTAGCACCAGTGGAGTGCGTGGTTATGGACGCTGTTTTCCACAGCTGCTACTTCACGTTAGCTACAAGCTTGTGTTCATGCTTGAATTATAGCAAGAGGCACATTTGGTAAAAGTACTTTAGGTGATTATACAGCATCAGTTTTTGCATACATTTGCAGAAAATGGCAGCTAAAGCGGCCGGCTGCTTTCTCTAGACAAGTGTAACTCCCTTTGTATACCTTCGTTAGATATCCGTGATGCAGCTCAGGAACGTTGTTTTTGTTGCTTGTCTTGTTGCCGACTAAGTGCTGTGAACAGGACGCGATGATAGCGACACGTTGAGGTTCTTTTGATTTCCTGACGACACCCACTGCTTTCGCAATTTAGGCGACGACGGAAAGTGATGAAGCACGAACATATATACCTGCCCTCATCGCGTGGCGCATATGCTTCAGAGACACGATTTTACCAAGCTGTTCCTCTTGCGCTGATTGTTCGTGCACCCGTACATGGCACGTGATGATCAGATGGTCTGATCTTCGAATACGCACAATTTCCTTTCACGACAGTTATTTTTTATTAGATAGAGGTGCCTGTTACACATCCAAGCGTACCGTGTGTGCAGGTACGGCATGCGCAGCCCAAAGCACGATGGCAACACTGAGAAGAAAAAAATGCAACCTTTATTTTAAAGAAGAGGTCGGCTCTGGGCCGCAGTTTTGGGATATCGGAGGAAGATTAAGTGCAGAGCGTGAGCATATCAAAATAACAGCATGCAGTCCGCGTTCATCCGTTGCAGTAGTCGTTCTAAGAGTCACTATCACCCGAGTTGGTCGACCTGCTCTAGAGTATTCGAAACAGGCCACATGCACTAGCATACGTCGCTAGGGCTTTTAGGGTCGCAACTCCTTATAGCGACACCCGTTCGTCCCTCGTAGCCGTTGTATTATGTAACAAGTATAACATTTTGACCTCGAAGGTGGTGCCGGTGAGAGATTTATGCTGTGCGTTGTTGAACAATGAAAAATAGTGCTCAATGTACATGCCGATGGCTGCTAATAGGGAATAAGAGACAGAGGCATTCTGCTTTCAGTTAACGCGCGCGCTGCAATTTTTATTAGCAGCCATCGGCATGTTACATTGAGCACTATCTGACAAGGAAGGGTTGCTACGTTATAGTCGCTGTGTGTAACCTCCTTAGTTTTAGAAAGGTTTAGCGAGCGTTGAGCAACAGTGCCATGAATACAATGAACTATACATGAATGAACTCAAGGTGGTTAAAGGTGGGAAGTAGATACGAAGCGCAAGCCGTAAGAAAGTGTGTTTGTGCCACCTCTCGTTTAGTCCTTGGAATGTCCACTGGATGGCGGGGCTTCTATATGAGGAATATATGATGAAAAGATGCGAGATGGTGGTACTTGGAGTGTTGAATAGATGGACGAATGGACACAAAGACAGATGCATGGATGGACGCATAAATGGACGCAGGCACGGATGCATGGACGAACGCAGGGACGGACGCACGAAGAGACGCACGCACGGACGGGCGGATGGACGCATGGATGGTCACACAAGCGGACGCATGGACGGACGCAAGCTAGAACGAATGGACGGACGAATGCTTCGCCCCACTTTCCATTATTCACTCCGTGGATATGCTGCCAATTTTTTTGTGCTTCATCATTACATTGTAGCACACCACCTAAGCGTCTTACGTTGTCGCGACATACCGTGGACCGGTCGAGCCCTGCAGCTCACTGGTTCGAAAGTGCTCCTGCATGTGTACTATATCGGCGCCATGAGCCGGAATCTTTCTGTGACGTATACAAAGACATCACATGGTACCGGCTGTGTGATGTGATTTAGGCTGTTCGGACGTGGCTGTTCTCGCTTCGCACTCGTCGGTTGTTTGCATTAGCTGCGAAACGATCTAGAGTGTTTGCCAAATAAGATTTTTAGCGAGCCAACTTACGGTCAACGCCTGGCCATGCGACGGAGCACGTGCGCATGGTATAATGAACGCACTACGTGAAGACACGCTCTAGTAAAAGGTGAATTGTTTATTTTATTATTTGCATTGTTATGCAAATCTAGTAATCTGTAAAATGAAGCATTCTCAGATTGCGGAACATTTATGCTTACTGATCCAAGCGTGATGGCGCGCACCTGTCTCATGCTTTTGCGCTGAAAGTACGCGGCGAGGTGGTATGTTGTGTTGATCAGGGTTGACTACCCTGCAGGATTCACGGCAAAACCTTGCCCTATAGTTTTCAGAGTGGTGTCAAGTGGTCGAAGGAAACGGGGGGACGCTTAGGCATTGGTTAAATTCATTTACCTTTCATGAGAGTATCTAGAACTTTTTTGCAGCAAAAACAGTACTCTTCGCAACGGTGGTTTGATCGGGCTGCTACTGTCACGAGTATCACTGGATTATTACTTAATATACATGATTGATATGAAAGGTTTAACGTCCCAAAACCACCATATGATTATGAGAGACGCCGTAGTGGAGGGCTCCGGAAATTTCGACTACCTGGATTTCTTTAACGTGCACTCAAACCTGAGACACGGGCCTACCAAATTTCCACCTCCGTTGGAACTGCAGCCGCCGCAGCCGAAATTCGATCCTGTGACCAACGGGTCAACAGCCGAGTACCTTAGCCACTAGACCGCCACGGATTGGGGTGAGACCGCCTTCACAACGAATTCGTGAAGGGCAGAGCTTCGCCTCGATGATTTGGGCATCATTTTTTTTCTTTCATGGCGTGGTGCTCACACTTCTAGTTTTCTTTTTTTTCGCTATCTCTTTTCTATCGGTTTGACGGCGCCAGCGTCGTTCGTTCGCCGCGTGCGTGCTGTGCGTGCAGCGTATTCTGTCTGCGGTTCGCGGCATGCGCTGTCGTGAAGACGGCTACTCCCACAGCTACCTGAAGTCAGACGATGAGCTTAATGAAACGTCTTTGACTGCCAAGAACTATAGGTAAGCTGTGCGGACAATAAGAGACCTGAACAGGTCTTGTAAATGCAACGATGTATCGGTTGCTTCTCAATGTGTCGCTTTGCGCCTTGACGTAGCATTAAAAAACGCAGTAGTAATTTCAACCAGATACTCAACACGGCAAAACGGCATGTTTTCAGTTGTAGGGTTAGAGCTGCAGAAATGATGTCGCGTTTTGAAGATCGAATTATTGTTGTTCTGGTCATTGGTTCAGAGTTTTCACAGCACCAATTTACGTCTATTTGAGTGAAGCGTCGCTTTGAACTTCAAAAATTCTATAAATGTGATTAGAACTTGACTTTTATTTTTCGGTTTCAGTCATGATTAGATGCGTGCATGCAAGTTGAGTTGAGTTGAATGAACTTTAATTTTTCAATGGTTGTTGCTGTGCGCGATGATAGGCTGCCAGGGACACACCGTGTGAGGAACATCTTCTAATGTACTGGGCGACGGCCCTGGCCCACTGGACGGCCCACAATCGATCTTTGAGGGTGTCACGGAGGGCCATTTTCGGTGACCTCGCTTCTCGGCAATTAACGGGCGCCGTACTCCCCCACTGACCGTGGGAACGGGGGGCGCATGAAAGAGAGCCGAGACGTGCAGAATGGGGTGCTCTTCTTCGAACGTCGCCGCTGACGTTTGATCCTTTGTAACTGCGGCGGCGTCTGCAGGGTCGTGGAAGGCCGTGATGTACCCAGAACAAGGATTAGACCACGGGACGCACCGGCTGAGAGTCAAACAGTCTTACCGTTCCCAAGGGGAAAACCGTGGGAAAACCTCTGGTGGCCAAGTCGTATGACAACACCCCAACAGGTTGTCACTCTCGGTAGTTGAGGGTCCTCTCCTAATTAAAAAGGGGTGGGGTCAATATATTTTTGGGGCGGAGTTTCCATCAATGGAACGCGCATGATTGGACCCAAGTAGAGGTCTCTTGTCGCCAAAGAAGAGAGCGAGGAGACACGACGGGGATTTAAGCGCAGGATTTTAGCCTGCTAGTCAGACTAGTCGCTGACCAACATGGTGTAGAAACAGATCAACAAGTATCTCTTCTAGAAGTTTTCAGTGTGGCTTGTTATGCCTACGAGTCCACAGCGAACGTCCGTGCTTCTGAAATAGGCAATCTGTGTCAAGGCCAGCCCGCGAGCCGCCTGACGTGATCAACAACTCAACGGCGTCATCACGCCACAGCGCATTTCTGGCGCGCACGTGCAGTGAGTCATCTCAGCCGCGAGCCCGTCGAGTAAACAACCGGCGTCTTCCTGTCTGGCAGCTGACGCAATGCGCAGCGACGTCACTCGTCCTTGGGTGCCGCCACCTGCAGTGCAGCCTCTCCAGATTCGATGAGAAAGAAGGACGCGGCCGAGCGGCGACCTCATTGGAGGATTCTGACCTCGCGACCAGCGGCGCTTCTGGTTGGACATTTGGGTTGGACCCGGGGCATATAAAAAAGCCCTGCGGCGCGTCGAGAGCGGACCCCTTTGACAGCAGACCCATTTGAGAGTAGAGCTATGTGTTAGAGAGAAGCTCTTCGCGTCTCTGTCGGCCCCAGTGCCGAATTTGTAACGCCTCTGTATATATGCTGTACATAAACCTTGTTTAACTCACCGTCGTCTCGTTCTCGTCTATCAGCTCTGCGCAGAAGCAGTCGCGAGCTGAGAAACCTACGCTACCAAACGGCTGGTGACCTTCCCGGCGGAGTTCGAAGCAGTGGCGCCTTCGGGACCGTGTTGGCGTCGCCGTCTTTCGAAACAGTGGTTGCAGCGGTGAGATTTCGAGGCGCCCTTCGTAACGTTGTCGGAGGTGCGCGTCGCAACAGTGGTTGGCAGCTGCGGGATCGGCCGGCGTCAGCGACATCGATGCGGTGAGTGCCTGATGTTTTCCCCTCAGTTCACCAGACTACTCTAGCTCAGGTTGTAGTAGTTTAGAGAAGGGCTTTGTGAAGCATTGAAGTGAGCTTTGATCGTTTCAAGGAAAGTCTAAGTGCTTTGAAACCAAAGTTATTGCGGAGGGGTTAAATACGGGAGTGTGAAAAATTGCTTGCGCGTCTTGCTAGTTGACTTATAGTGGGTACGGCAAGTAAATTGTTAACAGGGGCAAACAGCAAGAGGCTAGTGTGAACGATGGAGAACCTTAAAGTGAAGGAACTCATCGAAATTTGTGAGGTACTCGGCATTACTTTGGGCCGTGCGAAACGAAAGCGAGCGATCCTTGAGATCATGAAGGATGAGGGAGTGTCGGCTGAGGAAGTCGATGAGGCCTGGGTGGATATCAAAGCACGCCGCGAGGAGGCTGAAAGGCGAGAAGCTCGCGAACTTGAAGAAGCTGAAAGGCGAGAAGCTCGCGAACGTGAACAAGCTAAAAGGCGAGAAGTTCGTGAAGAAGCTGAAAGGCGAGAAGCTCGCGAACGTGAAGAAGCCTAAAAACGAGAAGCTCGTGAAAAAGCTGAAAGGCGAGAAGCTCGCGAAGAAGCTGAAAGGCGAGAACGCCGCGAGGAAGCCGAGAGACAGGAGCGCCTCGAGTTGAAACGAATAGAATTGGCATTACTACAGTGTTCGCAGGCGCCTAGCGTAGCTTCTCCAACAGTTCAGGTCAGCGGTTATAGAATTCGGGACCAACTGCCACCGTTCGTAAAGGCGAGGACATGGCGAAGTATTTCGTCAAGTTTGAACACGTCTGTGAGCGAAACCCTTTGGAGCGGTCTTTTTGGGCGCAGAACCTGTTAGCTCTTCTTCCCGGCGAAGTGTCCGACGCGATAACTTGCTTGTCGAGGGAAGCGTTTGAGAGCTATGACGAGGTTAAGGAAGTGCTCTTGAGACGTTATAAGTTGTCACCCGAGGCTTTCAGGCAAAGGTTCCGGTATGCTAAAAAAGGGAATGAGTCGCACGTTGACTTCGCGTTTCGTCTTAAAGCCGATTTAATTGAATGGCTCAAGGGCGAAGGTGTTTATGACGACCGTGATAAAGTGGTGGAATGCGTTGCATTGGAGCAATTCTACCGCTGCATCGAGGAGGATGTCAAACTTTGGCTGCAGGACAAAATTGGTGAAGTACAGCTAAACAAGGCAGCAGAGTTAGCTGAGGAGTATTATACTCGCCGAAAGTTGCAGAGCAGGGCAGTGCGCGTGTAAAAGGATGAAAGGAAAGAGGGCTTTTCAAGGAAACCTGATGAACGGAAACCCGCTCCGCACCGTAATTTCAAGAAGGACCCGTTTCTTACGAAGGACACTGTAGGGGAAGGGCAAACGGAAGTGGAGAAATCGAGTGAGGTTTCTAAACAACGCACTGATACCACACGGGCGTTTGAATCACGGAAGCCGCTAATCTGCTACAACTGCAAAAAGGAAGGGCACATCGCGATAAACTGTAAGCAAAAGTTTGCTTTTGCAACAATCCGAGAATCGGAAAAGAACATGCGGTTGTTGGAGCCGTATATTCAAGAAATTAGTGTGAATGGGCAAACGTGTCGAGCACTTCGTGACTCAGCGGCAACCATGGATGTTGTCCATCCTTCATTGGTGTCTCCGGATGACTTTACAGGAGAATGTGCGTGGATCAGCCAAGTCGCCGAGGAGCAGAGTGCTTGCTTACCAATCGCCACTGTTGTCATTGAAGGCCCGTTCGGTAAGCTTCGCACCGAAGCGGCTTTGTCTGCCGCGCTTCCCGATCGTTTTCCTTATCTTTTCTCCAACAACTCAGAGCAGCTTCTCAAAGAGCAGAGTAAATCGTTCTTCCCAAACTTAGCCTACATGGCCCTCACGCGATCGCAAGCGCGGAAGCTTTCGCAGGCGCTTGATCTTGTTCAATGCGGTGAACTCTCAAGTGACCTTGTCGGTGGGTCGACGGAACCTCAGAGAGGAAATTTTCCGCGTGAGTCATGTGAGCAGTCACGCGAGCGGCCCGTTGCCGAAGCGACCGGCGCGGTTTTCGTAGCAAGGGGAGACGACATCGCGCCATCGAATCAGAGCGAGACGGCTGCAACGCTCTCGCCTGTAGCGGAAAGTTTGAGCGAGCTGTCGAGGATTGATCGAGAGACGCTCAGTCGAGAGCAGCGTGAGGACCTCTCGATAATAGCGCTAATGGAAAGCGTAAACTTGGGGAAAAAAAAGAATGTTTCTTTTTTTGAGAAAGAGGGAGCAGAAGTTTTGAGTTCTAGTGATGTAATCGAAAGGGGATAGGAGGTAACCTTGGAGCAGTTGAACCTAGAACCTAGGTTAAGTGAAGTCCAGAAGGAGGACCTGAGAAAGATAGTTTTGGTGTTTGAAGACGTGTTTTCGGACTGTCGAGGAAACACGACGGTGATCGAACACGATACGGAGCTAACTTGGGAGGAGCCAATCCCTAGCAAGCCGTATCGTTGGTCTCCTGTGGAACGTCGCAAGTATGAGCAGCTGTTGGTACCGCATAGGTATCGTCGCCTAAAAGTGGCTGGTAACTGAGATGGAGCATGATGCTCCAACAGCGCAACTTCGACGTTCGCTAAAAAAAAAAGAAAGCTAAGCGCTAATGCAGGCGCATTGAGCCGTGCGTTTAGTTAGTACCTTCTCTACCTTTCGGTTTCTCACTGGCAATTCGGGGCAAAATTTTGACCTCATCACGACCTGAGCTGAGCGCTCTCATCCAGATTGAGCTCAAGGAGCCAACTTTATGTTCTATTGTAATTCGTTACGTTGTTGTACGTGTAAAAAATTGAGCTCTCATTTTAAGAGTCTTGTGTCCCACATGTGCCTCTTGATGTAGAGGGAACGAAATTGCGAAAGACACGTAGCCAGGTATATGTTGTACTATACTTTGTCTGGTGGCCCCGCCGCGGTGGTCTAGTGGCTAAGGTACTCGGCTGCTGACCCGCAGGTCGCGGGATCGATTCCCGGCTGCGGCGGCTGCATTTCCGATGGAGGCGGAAATGTTGTAGGCCCGTGTGGTCAGATTTGGGTGCACGTTAAAGAACCCCAGGTGGTCAAGATTTCCGGAGCCCTCCACTACGGCGTCTCTCATAATCAAATAGTGGTTTTGGGACGTTAAACCCCACAAATAATCATCATATACTTTGTCTGGTGTTCTGTCGGGTGACCGAGGGCACTTGCTTGTGTCGTGTGTTGTCTGTTGTCGAACCGTTCTTGGCAAGTTGCAGAACCATCGACAAGTGCTGAAACCAAAGATTGTCAGAAGAGACGAGCGAAGCTGGTCGACAAGTTGTGGCGACAAGCCAGTGGAGCTGGGATCCGTCCTCAAGAATGGGATGTGTTTCCGGGACAGAGTCTGGAGCGGCATTCTCCACATGGCCCTGGAGGCGAACCTGGAGGGACCTGGCGAACGAGCGCGCCTGACATCCGAGCCACGTGGAAGCAGCTCGTCTTTCCGGCGCATTGTCTGGCGGCGGGGGTGCTGTTATGCCTGCGAGTCCACAGCGAACGTCCGTGCCTCTGAAAAAGGCAATCTGTGTCAAGGCCAGCCCGCGAGCCGCCTGACGCGATCAACAACTCAACGGCGTCATCACGCCACGGCGCCTTTCTGGCGCGCACGTGCAGTGAGTCATCTCAGCCGCGAACCCGTCGAGTAAACAACCGGCGTCTTCCTGTCTGGCGGCTGACGCAATGCGCAGCGACGTCACTCGTCCTTGGGTGCAGCCACCTGCAGCGCAGCCTCTCCAGATTCGATGAGAAAGAAGGACGCGGCCCAGCGGCGACCTCATTGGAGGATTCTGACCTCGCGACCAGCGGCGCTTCTGGTTGGACATTTGGGTTGGACCCGGCGCATATAAAAGAAGCCTTGCGGCGCATCGAGAGTGGACCCTTTTGACAGCAGACCCATTTGAGAGTAGAGCTATGTGTTAGAGAGAAGCTCTTCGCGTCTCTTCGGCCCCAGTGCCGAATTTGTAACGCCTCTGTATATATGCTGTACATAAACCTTGTTTAACTCACCATCGTCTCGTCCGCTCGTCTATCAGCTCTGCGCAGAAGCAGTCGCGAGCTGAGAAACCTACGCTACCAAACGGCTGGTGACCTTCCCGGCGGAGTTCGAAGCAGTGGCGCCTTCGTGACCGTGTTGGCGTCGCCGTCTTTCGAAACAGTGGTTGCAGCGGTGAGATTTCGAGGCGCCCTTCGTAACGTCGTCGGAGGCGTGCGTCCCAACAGGCTCTGTATCGGCTGGCCACCTAAACTTAGCCGTTCGTCTAGTTGTGACGCGATATTAACGTCTGCAACGTAGACATCGGGACTTCGCCTCCAGTTAGCTCAAGCTGCCCGAAGTCACCTGCAAGCACTAGCCTCCCGGAGCCACCAGCGTTGCAACACCGCCGACATCGCAGTCGTGCCAGAACTCTCTTCGACTTCTCGCGTCCGATCGTCGGGGACGCAACGCTGCCGGTCATCACACGTATGCCTTCACCTGTTTATATCTTCAAACTTTCTCCTCCGTACAGTGGCGTAACTAGGGGGGGGCAAGGGGGTACAAGTGCCCCGGGCGCCACTAGGGAGGGGGCGCCAAGCCGAGTCCTCGGGTTGGCGCCCCCTGGAAAGGTTGTCAATGTTTTTTTCCGTAAAACCGCCTGGAAGGGGGGAGGGGCGAGGTTGTAATGTACGACTGGAAGTGGGGATGGTGGTGAAGGAAAGGGTTGCCGCAATGGCTTTTGCATCGGGAAAAGGATCCTCTATTTTCATTTTGCTGCGCTACCTCCGTGCCTTCCCATGACCCTCGGCTAAGCTTTGTTTTGTGCTCCGCAGCACTGGGTTAGATGAGTTTCAGCGAACCCCACCAGCCTCCCAAACCACTTACTGAAAGCTTCCCTGAAACCAACCACGTACGTAAACAAAATAAAATAAAAAAGTTCGAATGCACCTTTTTTGAGTAAGAACAGAAAACTCCAACGAAATAGCCGATCGTCCAACGACTAATCGTCCACGCAGCGGCGGAAGGAAGGGCGAATATAATCCGTGACCTCGGCACCAAAGGCTAAACAAAGGCGTTTATTCGCAGAGTTCTCTGGAGGAAAGACGGAGAAAGCGTGACACGACGGCGACGTTTGTTGATTCCCTGCATCGCGGGCGCCAGCAAAGCAATAGAAGGGCGGGGGTCAACGTTTCCCACATGCCATCCACCGCCATGGGCAGGTTCATCCTTTGGCCCAAAGAACACGCACCTGCGAAAAAAGCGCAGAGCGTAGTGTACCCGACAGCATGTGCCGACTGCCCCGCTTCGTACGTTGGAGAAACCAAGAACTTCCCTGAAAGAATGCGGCCGCACAAGGATGACCTCCATCAATGGAACAGCGAACGGAGCGAAACGGCAGAACACTCCGACCAGTTTAACCCCCATACCAGACCCGAGGGCGCGGTGTCTAGCTGGTTGCTTTGTTTTGTACTCACCCTGCATTCCTTGGGATGCACAAATAGCGCGAAAGCTTAGGTACGAGAAACTTGGGCCTGGGAAGCGCCCGTGCCGTCAAGATTTTTGCAGTGTGGACTGGAAGAGAACAATGACGGGTAAGGGACTTCCGGAAGTTTGAATAAAAAAAGAAAAATACTATACAAAAACGCGGGCGTAGCTCATCGAAATCAGAACTGGTGGCCCTTGGCCTCCGAAATGGCCCGCCGCGCGCCAGTAGGCAATCGCGGAAGCCTACATTAGCGCTTTTAATGGGGGGGGGGGCTGTAGTAATAATTATTATTAATAATAATATTATTATTATTAATAATAATAATATTATTATTAATAGGAGCTGTAGTAATAATTATTATTAATAATAATATTATTATTATTAATAATATAATAATAATATTATTATTAATAATAATAATAATAATAATAACAAACATTATCACGGGCATAATGAGGGGCGCGGAAATATATTTGCCCTGGGCGCCGTCCTATCTAGTTACGCCACTGCCTCCGTAGTTCTATTGTTGTGAGTTTGTGTAGTTTGTAATAGTTCTCTCTCGTAAGCTGATTTACTGTTTTGTATATATATTTTTTAGTTGTATCAAGTGTTGATGTATTTTGTTAGTTGTATTGAAGTGTTGTACTAGATCCCGTGTGCTGCAATATTACTAGAGTAAAGTTTGTTTTGTTTTCTCACGTCTATGATCTCTTCACTGTCTCTGCTTGCCTACGGAACGAACTAACCTGCTGTCATTCCCGTCGCCGACTTCGCGCCGGTGACGCTAGAGTGGCAGCTTGTAACAGAGAGCCTCGCTGAGAAGGGCGGCTTTTTATTGCTCAGCAAGGCGCTCCACTTCAGAGGGTCCCTCAATTGACGTAGTCCTTTCTCGCGGCCTATTTTCGTTTCTTGCGCATTGACAAAATATATGTGCCATGTCGGCCCGTGCGTGCGCGCTCCAAGGGCAGCCAGGCGACGGGCACAGCGTGGGCCACAGGCGGTGGAGATGGTAGGGGTTTGTGAACGTGCCCGCCTGCAGCCTTCTTAGGTCCACCACCTGCGGCCTGTCCAGGTGCACGTGGGGTGGCAGAAATTTCCTCCAGTCTTTCCTATAGTGCCCAAGGACGTCGTGGTACGTGGCAGAGAACTTTTCTGCATAGCAGTCGACGCACCTCTGTTGCCTTACTTCTGCACCGATTTCAGTTGCCGCAACAACGGTGGTGGGGTGGGGTGGTAGTGGGAATTTCGGTGGTGGCGCTGCCTGTGGCCAACGCCTTGCCTCCACCGGTGCTCCTCCTAACCACTGTGGTAGCTGCGTCGCGGCGGCTAAGTTGCCTCGCGACGAGGTTGACGTGCTCGTTATGGCTGAGCGGGATGCCGTTGAGTCTTTGGCTGTTGGCAGTGCGGCTGCTGGTCTTACGGCTGCGTGTGTTAATATTTGCAATGTCGCCCATGTGCGAGGGAAACTACTCGAGGGCCTCGTCAGTAATCTTCCCTGACGCGAAGTACCCAGCCCTGGCGTTAAGCATGCGAGCCACCTCCTCGAACACCCAGCCTTTATTACAGCTCCAAATCGCTAATTTATAATCAATAATATTAAGGGTGTCGTCCGCACCACTGAAGAATACTGCTAAATATATGGCCATCTCTTCTCCAGCTTCGGCTGATGGGAGCGGATGCAATGACCAGAACCTTTCCCGTTGTATCCAGGACCACCATGAAGAAAGCAGGTGCCGCCGTTGTTGACAGGACTAGCTGTTGATGTTGCCGCTGAGCTGTCTTTGCATGCAAGCTAATCGTGATTTCAAAAACAAAAAAAGACTGCCCCTAGGCTCTCGAGATAAATTCTTTGCAGTCTTGGAATAGCTCCGTTTGGTTGTTTGTTTTGTACGCATCTGTGCATTTATTTTCTTTGAACATTGAAAACGTCATCGTGCATGACGCGAGACACCATATGTGCAACCGGGCTGCACTCCATGCTGGGACACGGCCGTGTGTGACATCGGTCGTCCTGATAAAAGTGTGAATTAGATATTTAAAGCAGGGTACATGCCTGATGTGTAATTCTGTATAACAGATGCTGATGTGTCACCACCGAGCTTTTTGTCGTATTACAGTGCAGGTCCTGGTTGAAATTACTTCTGCGTTTTTGTATTCTAAATCAAAGCGCACAGAGACACATAAAGAAGGCATTCATACAATCTTATATTTAGACTTCTTCAGGTCGCTCTATGTCCGCACAGAGTCGTCTTACTTAAGGCAGCCGTGGGAGTACCCATCCTCATGACGATGTAACCCTTGGAGGTACTTTTCTATCCCATTCTTTTGGTCTGAAGGCTCGTGCACTGTTGCATCACACCTCCGGCCACAAGGAAATTACATTGCGCACGCCGCGAACAGAAAAGGCCGAAAGAATAGAGCAGAACAAGCCGCATTCACCGCACGCACGCAGCAAACAAATTGCGCTTGCTCTATCGAAGAGAAATAGAGAGGGAAAGAGAGAGCAAAAAAAAAAAACACGAGAATTGTGCGCACCGCGCCGCAACGCAGGGAAAACATGATGCCTACGTCATGAAAGCGAAGCTCCGGCCTGAACGGATTTGTGAGAACAGTCTCGCCCGACCACCACGCCGGGGCGCGCGAGCCGATTTTCGATGCGCCGAGCAGCCGCCGCTATCTCTGAGACGAGCTGGAAAATCAAAACTTTTAAACGCGAATGTATTTATTCGTCCGTCCGGAAATATACACTGCCCTCTCCCATAGCACCAGATGCTGGCGCACGCGCTTATATTTGCCCCTAGCAATCAGAGCGCCCCCCACCCCCCCTGCTTAGTTTGAACGTGACTTTCCGCCGCCTCAATGCAGTGCGCTTGAGTCGCATTTGTAGCGTTTGTGCTGCACAGCCAGAAAACAGCGCGATCTCTACGCGTTTGTGCTGTATTGAAGGCGGTGGAACAGCCCTGAGGTGATTACGAACGCATGTAGGAAGCGTTCGTTGAAACAGGCGCTCAAAAGTGAGATACTTGAGGCGCGTCGATGAGTTGTCCAGCGAGTGTTTTATTATTTAACCGTGCAAGCTAGCCACTAGAATTGTAAACGCCTATCGCGTTTTTCGTGACAGAAAAACGCCACGCCTGTCAAACGGAGTGAAAAAAAAAAAAGAAAACATTATTCTTCGAACGATGGGTTCTGACATGCGAAACGCCGTTATGAAAACTACTCAAGACATTCGCATTTCCTCACCATTCCCTATGGGAAGCTTGGGTCATTTTTTGTGCTGATTAAAAGCAAACATGCTGCTATACTCGCTTGTATTGCCTGTGTGTGATTCGCAGACTTATTACGGCTCGTCCAACACCTGCTAACAATCGCCGGGTTGGCGCTTTTTGTCGCTGGAGGTGGATGTTGCGGGGTTTGAGCTATTTCTATGCGGGGTGATAAGAAGAGGACGACGATGTGTTGGTGTTCGAAACATACAACAGCCTGCATCGATCCCTGCTCAGATATACTCCTTCTTTGACTTTTGGCGTGTTTTTCTATACAATTTTTCAGTACAAAATTACTTTGTGTTTGTAAAACCATAGGCCTTTTACTTAAAGATCCTGCTGCCCGGTTCTTAGCCGATATCCCTTTGTGGGTGTGCGCCAGAGTTGCAAGAATCATCATCATCATTATCCTAACAGCCGCCATCTTGACTGATGGACTATTTTTCAAAAGTAAAGTAGTAAATACATCCACAGCAATATTGTGCATCTACAATAAAGTTTCAGCTTTGCACTTCATGTTTAGTCCACTGAATGCAAGAGAGCAACGGTGCGAATAGGCCGGATAATCACCATGGGTAGGCTGTTTTCCTCTTTCGATACCGTAATTTCGGTGCACGGAACATAAAGTAACAGTGAAATGTTATTTTTTCTTGCTATTCAGCCAGCAGAAGCGCCTCCGAATAATTCTTAGCCCGTGTGCGTCATGATAGGTGAGGACGAGTATCGTTCGCCGCAGCACCGGTCAACCGACTGCGACCATATCGAACAAAACTTGGCTAAAGATGAGGTTACCGCGGGCAAAAATCAAACAGGATCCGACCATTCGAGCAATAAATCGCCTTACAGTGTCCAGCAACTTTACAATTCCTGACTCAGCAAGCTCCGGCGAGCACAGCGGGCCACGTACTGCGTTTCGATAGTTGAGACCGTCATGCCCGAGAACCACTCACCGCCGTCCTCGCATTGGGAGCCGTATGCACTGCCGTTCTCGTCATGGGATATAGCCTTCCATCCCTGAGACACGCAACAGCACAGTGGCAAAGGAAAACAGAGAAGCTGCGGCGCCAGCCATTTTCGGAGAAGTGGTCGCGAGCTTCGAAAAATACCGCTTTCGACCGCAGGTGATATGAACTGAACTCCCGTGAAGACCAACGCTCATGGTAGGCTTCTAACGCACTGCATCGTCTTTGAAGTGCAACAGCTTCATAAAAACGCACATTAGGAACTCTAGCTCGCTCTCAACAACGCGGTCACATGCGTGGCGATTCTCACGACGGCGTCACCAAGGAACCCCAAAGCCCCTGCAAAGGAACGTGACTGCTGCTGCCCTTATCGTTCTGCAGTTCGGATTGCGAGGGCCTCTTCGGGAGCATGGCATCACGCAGTCAGCCGTGGCAAGCCAAGTTTTGAAGCTAGCAGTAGTGTCTGCCCAACACGTGACATTTTTCGGAAATATCACGCAAGCAACAAGACTTGCCGAGACTTCGGGGTATGGGGCCCTGCAGCTTTTATTTACATTGCATTATATTTTTATTGAAGAGTGCTGCTTCGGCGCAGCTGGTCGGCTTCGGATTGCATGCAGTACAAGTATTCGCTAAAGGGTTGCATGTCCGCCCCTCAGTAAATACTAAACCGTAGACTTTGAGCCCCCCCCCCCCCCCCTAGGTAGTTAGGCCCCTCTCTTCTTTCCTCCCCCACGTGCGCACGCTGATGCCATGGTGCATGGCACTTGCAAGTTTTGATAAAATAACGTCAAGTGTTTCTCACAGCAAGTTCAAATTGAAGCCACACGCGCAACATGACGGAAATAACGGTAGTATTCCGGCACAAACGATCTGAAAAAAGAAAGAAAAGTGACCTTTCTTGGTCGTCTCGGCACTTACAGTTGAAGAGTGCTTTGGTGATCGAGTGGACGTTGAGCTTCCATCGCGAGCTAGGGAAACTCTAGTCACTCAAACCTTCCCCTTCGGCGTGGATCGCGTGACCAGAGGCCGTTAGGACCAAATAGCTTGCCCGTACGTGAAGCTGAGCTCCAGCTGCGAGCGCCGCTCCACGCTCATCCATCGATGGGCCGCATCTTCCACGGCTGTGACAAATGTCGGGAAAACCAGCGTCGCGTACAGCGGGAGCCGCGCCGTGACAGACCGCCGGTGGGAGTCGGGCTCCTACAGGCAGTTGGAGCGTTGAAAGGTGTCACCTTATAAGAGATGAACAAATCAGCTTTTACGGAAGTTTGAACAAACCTAATATGAGCCGTTTTTATTACTTGTTTTTTTGTGCTCTAATGGAATGTGTTCACGGTACTGAGCTTAGAGCTAGATTCTTCCGATGGCCCTGGAGGCGAACTTGCAGAGACCTTGCGAACGAGCGCGCCCGACATCCGAGCCATGTGAAAGCAGCTCGTCGTTCCATTGCATTGTCTGCCCCGCTACGGTGGTCTAGTGGCTAAGGTACTCGGCGGCTGACCCGCAGGTCACGGGATCAAATCACGGCTGTGGCGGCTGCATTTCCGATGCAGGCGGAAATGTTGTAGGCCCGTGTACCCAGATTTGGGTGCACGTTAAAGAACCCCAGGTGGTCAAAATTTCCGGAGCCCTCCACTACGGCCTCTCTCATAATCAAATAGTGGTTTTGGGACGTTAAACTCCACAAGTCAATCAATAAATCCTTTGCTTTGTCTGGTGGCGGGGGTGCTGTTACGCCTGGGAGTCCACACCGAACGTCAATGCCTCCGCAAATGCAATCAGTGTCAAGGCCAGCGATCGAGCCCGCCTTACGCGATTAACTCAACGACGTCATCAAGCGGCAATGCCGGTCTGTCTTACGCAACTCACAGTGAGCTCTCTCAGCACACGAGCCCGATGAAGCAATCGGCGCCTTCCAGTCTGGTGTGTCTCTTACACAATGCGTGGCAACATCACTCGTCCTTGGGTGCAACCCCGCGCAGCGGCTCCGGATTTGATGATCATGACGCAGCCCAGCGGTGGGTCCCCATTGGAGGATTCTGTCATCACGGCCAGCGGCGCTTCTGATTGGACGTTGGCGACGAGAAAGATCCACCTGGTGCCTATAAAAAAAGTCAAGCGGCGCTTCGCCAGCAGTTGACCTAATCGTCAAAGAGAAGCCAACGCATGCGTGCTAGAGAAGACAAGAGTGGCGATGTGGGCTTGTTGGTGCTCTGTCTTCTCAGTCTATTTTTTTTCTGTCTTCATTTTTTTGCCTCGCGCTACATAAATTTATTTAGAGAAGATATATCGGCTCTTCGAGTGCCTAAGCTCTGGGCCCATGTGCCGAATACGTAACGCCTATATTTCTATGCTGTACATAAACTTTGCCTTAACGCACCGTCCTTTCGTCCGCTCTTCTATCAGCTCTGCGCAGAAGCAGTCGTGAGCTGAGTAACACACGATACCAAACAGCTGGTGACCTTGGCGGCGGAGTTCGGAGCAGTGGCGCCTTCGGGACCGTGATGGCGTCACGCCTTCGTAACACCGGTCAGGCCCACGACTTCGTCGCGCTGGCATTTTAATCGCCGAGAACGCTACGGAACACGTTTCACTCCCGCAGAACAAGCGGGGTCTCAGGATGGGAAGACAGCAACAGAGAGCACACCAGCGTACGGGTATCTACTGCACGGCAGAGAGCTCGAATGTCTCTCTACGTTTACATGTAGCAATGGCACACTTTCTTAAAACGAAAGCGACGTGCATATCCCCTTGTTTGAAGAAGCCGATTTAAATCACATGAATAAAACTGCGTGTGGATTTCAGACAAGGTAGGTCCGAAGTCGGAGCTATATGTTTTGTAGTCAAATGTATTGGGGTTTCGGGACTTACTGAAACATATTGTCCAACCACACAGCCCTCTGGGTTGGATCACAATCCATGTTGATCTGTACAACTTTTGGCATCAGCCCATACGTCCCCTTTATTATTTATTTATTTATTTAGTACCCACAGCGCCAGAGGCATTACAGTGGGGGACACACTGTAATGTATAGCGACACAGAAAATACGTGGAACGAACTGTTTTGGGAACATCGCATTATGTGTAAGAAATTATTAGTTGGAGCTGCGGTATCAATGCGAAGGAACGCAAACCCCGCCAAGGATAGTTGAATCTGATCACCCAGCGCAGTGTAAATCGTAAATCATCGGGGAAGGTCTTCATTCCACGTCAAACGTAAAAGAAAGTTGATGGTTAAATCTCCCATGAATGAACACGATTATAATTTGAAAACAGGTAAGAATGCTTGAAACAATGAGAGAAGAAAATTAAAAAAAAACGCGGTTTGCACTGAAGTCGGACAACAATGACACTGCGTCATAAAACCCACATCGTAGGGCTGTTTAACAACCACCGTAGACAGCGACATGAATTTTTGCAGCATTCCATTAAAAAAAGGTAAAGCGAAACATTCAAATAAGAGAATTCGAACTTATGACCTGTGAGACGACCGCTTCTCGAACTGCGCGACAAGCCATTACGCCACCAGTACAGCTAGATGGTGGTGTCTAAAGCGACTACAAATTCACGGCAATGGACCCCCTCATTTTCCCCATTACACTACATTGACAGGCGCCCTCACCGGAGTCATTGCTTTACGATAAATGGGCCTTCGCTATAGCTGCATCGCTATTATGACGGGCCCCGTCACGGTAACGATTTCACTTCGGTGACGGGCCCTCCCACTTGAACGATGGTACTGCGCTGATGGGCCCCGTCACTGTAGGCACGATTACACTACGCTGACAGGCCCCCTCTCTCGAAAGATAGTGCTGCGTTAAGGGGCCCCGTCACCATAGTCACTGCCATAAATAAAAACACCAAGGACATATTGCGATTTGAACCTGGGTTACTGCTTGCCAGCCCAGTATTCTACCGCAGAGCAACACCAGTGCCTGGAACGTAGTTGCAAACTAGCCTTGGGCAGCCTTGAAGTCGGGAGAGGAACCGCGTTAATATTAGTAATAAAGCGTTTCAGAACAGCGAAGGAACAACGCGGCATCGCACAAAGTAAATTATTGCGTAATGAGTGCGTCATCAACTGCCATCACAGAAACTTCTTGTTCATCTACTAACTGTGACGTATACATACTTCTGGGGATTAATTAGTGGTTTTAGCAAATAGTACGAAATTTTAGAGCAATTTAGGTTATATAGTAGAAAGTTTTAGGCATAATTCTTCCTCTTCTTCAGGCACAGCATGAACAAACAAATTCCTTGCAAGTATACCTAGTGGGTACCACGTTTCAGCGAAGAATGGCGACGGACGGTCTAGTGAATGCCTCTCTACTATGCAAAAATTATGATGATTTATGGCGTAGTGGGTATCCTGCAAGTGCGCTTGTAGCACTTACCCAAATAGTTTTTCGCAAAGGCTCCGAAAGACCGCTCTTCCAGCTTTCGCTGTGACTGTGCTGACCTGGTGCCTTGTTGCTCCTCTCTTTGTTTCTTTATCTCTTTTCGAGTTTCTAAAATATTTTTAACTTATCTTTATTGATTTCTACGATTATTAGGGCATTCGAAGAACAAGAGGAAGAAGACTTCTCTCGGGGCAAGCACATGCCTTTCAAATTTCTAACTACTCATTCTTGGCCAATCCCCATAAGTGGGTACGTGTCATTATCTTTGAAGGACAAACAAACAAATAAATGGCTATGCTAGATGTCGTTTTGGCGTTGTTGATGTCATCATAAAGGAGTTCCAAGACGTAGAGCAAGAAGTCTTCTCTGTGACGTGAGCGTGCGCTCAAATGGAGACGAGACATTTTTGTCTGGTATTCTGGACATAGCCAGTATTTAACTAGGAACTGATTAAGAGCGTGTGATAGCTGCCATGTCTACGTACAGGAGCGACGTAAGTGCAGGATGATTTCTTGTTTTACGTCACCCCCTCTACGGGGCGCGTGCCCAAGAGAAGGGAGGCAAGCGGCATAAAGTCTGTAATTTTATGTCGTTCAGAAATATGTAGCGTTAAAAATCTTGGCTGATGATCTCGAGAGCTCAGTGCATGCATTGCACTTGTCAGCTCGAAATGCCAAGTAAGGGGCCTTTCAAGGTGTTCACCTACAGGAAATCAAATGACCCAGCGTGATAGAAACCTGCTAATACAAGGAAACCTTCCCTTCCAATCGTTTGGCGGTTCATCTATCTGCCTCTTTGCTGCCCACCTCTACCACGTTGAAAAGAGACCAAGATTATGCTAGACAATAAAACGAACGACGATGTTCTGCTAATTATGCCAGAAATGCATGGTTATGTTCAACCATTCGGACCTTTGTGCGATCAAACATTAACATTTCTTGCTTCCTGTCGTAGATAAACGTTGTGCTGGTTTTTGTTTGATATTATTTGAATTAGTGTAAAAAAAGTGCCTATATTTACAATTATGGAGGCCTAAAACAGTGTTTTTTACCTACTTTTGGCGCCTGAAACGAGGATTTAGCGCCTAAAAATCTTGCCTCTACTTATCGATGAGGCTTAGATTCTGGGGAAATAAACTGTAGCAATGAAATATACAGTTTGTAAGAAATATTATATATAGAAACATATTAGATGGTACCATGAAGCGTGCTTGGATTCAACTCTCAGCAGTTATTTTCTCGTGACAATTGTAAGACTGGCAGATGAACACTCAAATATCACAATATCGCAATGGCAAAAGCATAATTCGGTGCGCACATTTGTATAACCTGGTCTTTGTAGTCAAGTAACAACGAAAATGTTTCTTTGCTGAATGTCGCGCGCTATTTTAGATAATGACGCTGCAGCATTAGCAGCAAGCTATTTCCTGCACGTAACACATTTGGAAGGTGGCATGCTCAGTAGCAATAGATTATTTTCGCTATACGAGCATAATAATCTCTGGCTGTACCTTCAGTTCGATGGTTGGCTATCCTCCTCCGATTTTGAAACCTCTGCAGCGACGTGCACAGGCAGAAGCTTAAAGCATTTGTCAAGTGAGACTGATAGGAAACACTAGCGCTAGTGTAGTTTCATATGCTCCCTTCTTTTGCGTGTCATGCAAATTCTGCGCGACAAAGCTGACAGTCAAGGGTTACCAAGCACCTCGAACCAACGCTTAACTCTGTTCAGAAACATTTGCTATTCAAGCACACATCTTTTGAAGCTGAAATATTGCGCGCCCGTTTCAAATCCTCAGTCGATTTTGTGAACAGCCTTCGTGAATTTGCGCACCTCGAAGTCTTCTAGCAGGACACTGCCACAAATAGCAACTGCATCCTTCAGAGAAATGACGGCCTCAAACATGCATAGGCAATGGTCCAAATCGAGGTGGTGGTACAGCGACACAGCAGAAGAGCCTCGGACCGCTGAGTCAGTTTGATAAGGACTCGCCTCTTCTATCCTAGGAGCACCTGAAACCATGGTACATGGTATCTGAGCATGGGCTTCATGTATGGACGCAGCGTGTTGCACAAACTATGCTTTGTGTTCATTTTTCAGAGAACCAGCAGAACACTTCGTCAAAAAAGAAAAACAAACTCATCCAGGTCATGACACGTAACGTCACTGCAAAGAACAATAAGCACGCACATACCAACTGTAGATTTCATGAAGGCAGCAAACGCCAAGCCATGGTCTCCGGGGCCGGCTACATTGGAGCAGATGTGCTGCTTCTGCGAAACAACGTTTCCAGAGAGTTGCTCGGCACTGGGTAGCGGATGCGTCGGAATCAGTGGCAGCATAAAATCTTTTAAATAAAGAAAGTAAAAAAGTCGCCTGCGCATTTATTTCTGAAGCCACCGGACGTGGACTACTCCATCGAGTATAGCCACGCACTGGCATGACGGCTGACCATGCTTGCTGGCACGGGAACGAACGCAGTTACATGTAATAAACAACTAGAAAGAATGGTGGCACGCATCGCGGGTCGCTTTTGAAGCCAAAGATACTAATGACGAAAGGGGAAGACTTTCTGACGATGAAAGGTACAGCAAGTAAATAGGAATTTCGGCACAACACCAACAGGACAGCAAGCTAATAATTATAGCTGACTAGTGGCTGCAGATACAAGGGGCCCTGGGGCCTCTGAAACCCCTGCTTCCGCGGGGAACTAGATATTCCTCCGCATACACAAGTTATTTCACCTAATGATGCCGCATCCACATCGTTGGTCACGCAGTATCCCAAAAAGAAGAGGGAAGGGAAATGGGGCAGTTACTAGTGGTGCCACTATAGTATGGTGCTAAAACAGAGAAGACAGCCAAGCTGGTGGTGTTTCCCTTCTCCTTTCCCTCCTCCTCCTCATGATCACTTTTCTTTCCAACCACTATACTATACCGGACTATGCTATGTTTCACCCTCTCCTT
This sequence comes from Rhipicephalus microplus, assembly GCF_043290135.1. Classification (NCBI taxonomy): domain Eukaryota; kingdom Metazoa; phylum Arthropoda; class Arachnida; order Ixodida; family Ixodidae; genus Rhipicephalus; species Rhipicephalus microplus. Next base: position 269,260,893 of record NC_134710.1, read on the forward strand.
TCGCCCTCCTCATTTCTTCTCCAATCGCATTGCTACACTACGGCATACAACTAAAGCTATACTATGATTTACTCTCTCCCCTCCTCTTTTTCATTTTCGTCAAGCTCACTTCTCTATCACTATACAGGGATATGCATTCCTTTACGCTCCATGCTCTTCCTCACAGCCTTGCTATACTATACTACAAACGCTATGCTATGGTTTAAACTATATGTGCCTGGATAGCCGAGTGGTTACGACGATCGCCTTCAGATGGTAGGTTCAAACCCATCTCGCCAAAAAATTCTCTTTGTATCTTCTTTTTTCTTTCTCTCTCACTCTCTTTTTCTCTCTGTACTCGTTATCTCGCCTATCAGAGTTATTGTATTGCCTCCACGTGCCCTGGGGGCTAAGCAGAAGAAAGCGAAAATAGCTCATGGCTCTTGATGATGATAATTTCTGTTCACGACTAATGGAGCCTATCGAAACATATGCAGCTGCACCGCTAAAATAAAAAAAGGATAATGAACATAGGTAGGTTTCTATAGTAAACACAGGAATGATACGGATCACATACCTACGTGCAAAACTTGTAGTTCGCATGTACCAGGCCAAGCTTCCGTAGGAATACATGGGAAAGTGACCTGAAAACGTTTAACCAGACCATACGTACGTGCGAACCAGAAGTGTTTGCACGTACGTATGTAATCAGTGAGTATATTTGGCAAAGTAAACAGCTCGCATGTATACACACTCTGTGTCTTATGCGAACAGTAATGCGCAGATGACCAGCTTGTGCTGCGGGACCGGTGCCGTTCAGGTATTCCGGGGAGGCAGTGGCATCCTGCCCATGTTGCTTGTCACCGACACAGATGCCTGCCTTATGTAAAATGAGGAAATTTGTTCAAAGTATTGGTCTCTATGAATTACAGAAGAATATGGGTAGTTAGCGCGGTTTGGAAAACAAACTTGAGTTTTGATTAATTTATTGCCCCTGTAAATAATTACATCATGTGCAAATTCTACATTTGGAGAACGCTTGGTAATGCGTGCATAGATTCTAGTTATTATTAAGGTGATTACGCAGACTGTCTTTTATTCAAAAAATAGAATTTGTGCCATTATTCGTATAACTCAATTTGTTGATTCGTCTAGCGAGCTTCTATGCTAGGCAAATTTTCCGAATGCTGCTGCGGTAAATGTAGCATAAGCCGCGAACACTGTGCTTCTAGACTGCAAACATCACAAAAAGGGCTACGCTTTAGTGCCTGTTTGTGTTAGTTTAACGGGCAAGTTAAACAAATAGAACTTTAATGGTGATTCCATTGGACTAATCGGTTTGTCGTGAACTCATTAATACTCTATATGAAGGGTGCCACACGCACCTTGAGCCGCTGATAACCACAGACTCACTGAAAGTCCATCGGTGATTTGAAGCGTGTCGTGTATCCTGAACGATGCATCTCACGGTTTATCCGCTCAAGATGTGCATACTGTCAAGAACCTGCGGGTAGACAACATTTCTGCTCATGTCAATGCGGCAGTTTTGACAGTCTATTACCGGACGAGCTCTTGAGAACTAGAGAGAGGAACAAAAGGTAAATCACTTTTAGTTTAGGGAGAATTCTCCCTTGGGAACGAATGAGGAATTATCAGGGAATTCCAGAACATTTTCTAGGATATGTTACATAGTAACACGAGGCACCATTGCGAAAGCGCAAGTTCGTCATCAAGGATTATGTAAAGTTCAGCATTGTCTTTTTTTAAATGCAAAACATCTCTTAGCAAACTTCGGCCACTTTGCGCGTATCTATCTATCTATCTATCTATCTATCTATCTATCTATCTATCTATCCGCTTACGTTTGGGTGCTCTCGTGGTCAACCCCTTAACTGAACTGGGCGTGAACCAAAATTAGCATGGGAGGGTTAGATGGTTGAAGGAATATTACGCGCTGGTCGAGACATGAATAATGTCACAATTCCGTCGCGTACGTCGTGAAAGACTTCCCGCCGGACAGTGGCACATACGCACGAGTGCGTGCACATGTATGTGCCACAGGTTGACACTTCATATCTACCCAGGAACAACGAGAACGCACATGGGCAATTTTAACGTGCGAGCGTTAAGAAATACCCGACATCACGGTAGTGTGGACCCGACGAATGAAAAGAATAAATGTCAGGGTCCCAGATGGAATCGAACCCAACCATTCTGCGAGGCAATCAAGTATTTTACCACAGAGCTACACCAGTTCTCGGAACTACTTTTCAAATAGACGCTAATATACGTGCAACGTCAATAGTGTTTGCAGTGATGCCTACCCAATTTTATAAACATTACATATGCACTCCTTTGATACAGCCGTCACGTTGGGTTAACAATTGTGGTTAGTTGCCATGCGCTGAAATTAACTTATGTAACAGTGCCCGAAAACAGCATCCTCGCGAGCATCAGCACTTCATATCAGCTTCTGGTGTTTCTAATATGCATGTCCCAGTTGGCATCGTTTCGCAAGTGCAAAAAAAAAAAACTGGTTATATAAACATCTGCAACTCTTGAACTTTTGTCCGTGCGTGGAACATTTGTACTTATATATACGTCATTTCATGACGTGTCGCTCAATAAAAAAACCACAACACGGTCACCTTCCCTCCACATGCTTCGCATAACGTCAATTCCCAGGTACGTGGGATATACATAATTTTTTGTTTTTATTGGTAAATGCGTGTTTTAAAGTAAACCCAATTTAAGCTTCCTTGCCAGCTTTTTCACCAGCTAATACTGGAAATCAACATTATTAAGCAAATGAATGATAGGAACCTGATGCAAAATATAGAGGATTGAAAACACATTCGCTTCAGTGTGTGGAGGGAGAGGGTTGCTGACACTTCCTGTAAAGTTATTTGCGCTTCGTGGCGCACGTGTCTCGCCCCAAAACGGCATTTCAGGGTGACAACCATCGGGTGATATATCGCGTCGTGTTCGCGAGAGTTGGCCTCCACTATCGTCATCATCGTCATGGTGTGGCGTCGGCGGTTACCCCTGGCGGAAAGCGAGCCTTGTTGGAGGGGGAGAGTGGAGCGAGTCTCTTCTGCGCGTGGCAGTTGCCGCAAACGGTTGTCTCTAGCGTGGGTCCTCGGCGCGTGGCACCGTGGGCCTACGCCCCGGGGGCGCTCGTGGTAAGTCAAGCGTTGGCAACACCACCTTGGGTGTGTTTGTCATGCTGTGTGTTTGTCGTGTGATTGTGTATTGATGTCCTAGCGTGGTAATTACGATTGATCTGACGATTCAGCGGATGATATCATCATTGTAAATCAGTTAAATAAATGTGTGTGTGTCTTTGGTTTGAACAGACCATGTAAACTGTGTCCGTTCACTCCAAGAGCGTGGTGTGTCGCTCGCCATTTTGAGACTCAACAAGTGACACTCGAGTTTAAAGCAACAAAACCTTCAGCCGTTCTTCTAATTCACATAAAAGGTGGACCTTATTGTCGCCTGAACTGCATGCATTTTGCATTTACCTAGGACTACAGGCTCCATGACAATTCAATAAATAAAACAACGGAAGTGATCGTCGCTCTTCCGAAGCGTTGTTACACTAGAGTCTTCTCCTCAGTGCTGGTTATTCGAGAAACATTCAGAAAAAAATAGTCGAATGTTCTAATATGCGCCATTTGATTCTTATTGAAAGTTTTCGAATAATCAGACACTTGTGATGCTTACAGAGCTCTGATGCATTCTCAGCTCAGGGGCTCGCAAGTCTTAATGCTTTGCTAAAACCACGCCTACCCCAAATAATAGAAATCAAAGCAGAAACACGTTTCATTTATGCATGTTCTGCGCATTTGTGTCTAAAAATGTATGAAAAAAATAGTTTAGATGGTTTTTTACCTCCATGATGGATGTTTTTAGCCATTTCTAGCAACATTCTTTTGCGTAAATCTAGCTATTTTTGTTCTCTGACATGTGGAAACACTGAATGAGATACACGTAACTTGAGCTACCTCCTGGTGACGCCGCTATGCTAGACGTTCCTTCATTTCCTCCGGTGCCTCCGCAGTACGTTTAACCTTCTGTTTGAGAGGCGCTATTAGGCAGTTCCGGCGCAGCTGCGCAACGGAGGCGAACAGCTGGGCCCGCGCAGGCGCCAGCACGTCTGCCCAACACCTCCTAGACACGTTTGCCGCGGCTATGACGTCACTTCTTTTTTTCATTCTTCTCTGGGCTGTGATACGCGACTGCCAAAAAATGCACCGCAGATGCTGTGACGTCAGCCTTTGCACTCCTGGTGCCATAGACCAGCATAGCGACGTCTTTTTTTCTCTTAAGAAAAGGCCTATACACCTTTTCAAATTTTCACGACATGGGGCCGCTTTATTGAAGTGCACCCCTTATAACGTGCAAGTTTGCGCAATCGCCATGTTTAGGTGCGCGTATTCGAACCGGTGCGTTATTCCTTGCTGTGAGATCACTGCTACAGCCAGTGTTCGCCAATTTTTTGTTTGCTTAGCGTGTTTTGTGTGACACTATATCATCTGCGCACATTAACGCTGGTAGTGCCTGTTCAATGAGTTTTACTTGTTTGACGAAAGAGAGATTGAAACCTAGTTCATTTTCCTCAAATTTGGCCTCTAATCCTTGTAGGTACATCATGCATAATAAGGGTGACAGGGGACACCCCTGCCTAAGCCCCCGTTTTACCTCTGCAGGTTTTGATACCATATTTTCTCACTTTATAACTGCCTTGTTACCTTTATAGATGGCTTTTAAAAGATTAGTGACTACATCTTCCACGCATAGTGTGTCAAGTATTCCCCACAATTCCTCTTGAATCACGCTATCATACACTTACTTGATATCCGAAAATGCTAGCCACAGGGTCCTGTGTTCCTTTTCTGCTATTTCGATGCACTGCGTCAGTGAGAACAGATCGTCTTCCAACCTCCTGTGTTTCCGAAACCTATTCTGCAGTTCCCCCAGCACCCCCTCATCCTCTATCCATGCTTGCAGTCTTTTTTTTATAATCTGCATCGCCAGCCTGAAGACCAGTGATGTCACTGTTCAAGGCCGGTAGTTGTTCATGTCAGCTTTGTCCCCCTTTCCTTTATAGATCAAGCTCATCCTGCTAAGTTTGCATCCACCGGGAATTTCATCATCGATTACTATTTTGCTCACTGCCTCTCTCAAAGCCTGCTTAAACTTCGGACCTAATGTCTTTATCAGCATAATTGGAATGCCATCTCGGCCTGTTGATGTACTACTAGGAACCCTTCTCACAGCCCTTTCTTACTCTCGTTGAGAAAATGGAGCCATTGCGCCACTTGATTCATCCTTTCCTTTTGTGGTGCATCAAGCACTTCTTTGTTGAAATTTTTCTGTCACCCTTGTTCTTATATATTCAATAGCTTCGTCCCCTTCTAGCCTAACACCTTGAGCTGTAGTTAGAAACCTCTGCTCTAGGCTCGTCTCATTTCTGAGGGAGTTTAGATGGTTCCAAAATTTCGCAGCTGCCTTTCTATGTTCTATATGTACTTCTGCCAGTCACTGAGCTCCCTTTCTTTTAATATTTTCATTGATCAGAAGGGATGCATCCTTTCTACAGCTTAGAAAGATTTCCGATTTTCTTTCAACATCATCTGTCGGTTCACCCCGCTGCTTAGCATGTCTGTGTTCCCTAGAGGCTTCCTGACGTCTTGCTATGGCTCTCTTAACTTCCTCATTCCACCAACTTTTGGGTTTGTGTCTTCTTTTCCGAGGTGACTTGTCACATGCCTTAGCAAGCTCTAGCTCAAACAGTCTAATTAGATTCGTGTATGTCCGCACGGTTTTAGTATCCTCAGTGATTACTTTGTCAATTTGTTTAGTGGCTATTTCAATTTGCCTTTCTGAATAAAAATTTTCCTGTTGTTGCTCATCTTGTCTCCTTCCCACTTTCACTGCTCTTCCAAAACTTAGCTTGATACGTTTGTGATCACTACCCAAACTTCTGGAGCCACCTTCATCTATGTGCATTCCCCTGAGCTTATCATACATCCTATGTGACATCAGTGCGTAATCTATTGTCGACTGCAGCCTTCCTACCTCCCATGTTATTTGCCCTTCACACTTCTCGGTACTGTTTCAAATTATCAAATCAAGCCTTTCACACATATCCATGATCATTTTGCCTGTCAGGTCGGTATACCAATCTATATCTTCGATGTGCGCATTCATATCTCCTAGTATATTTATCTCGCCCTCTCGCCCCGCCGCGTTGGTCTAGTGGCTAAGGTACTCGGCTGCTGACCCGCAGGTCGCCGGTTCGTATCCCGGCTGCGGCGGCTGCATTTACGATGGAGGCAGAAATGTTGTAGGCGCGTGTGCTCAGATTTGGGTGCACATTAAAGAACCCCTGGTGGTCGAAATTTCCGGAGCCCTCCACTATGGCGTCTCTCATAATCATATGGTGGTTTTAGGATACACTCTCTACTATTGCCTGGTTTTCTTCTCTGGCCTTTGCTCCCGTCCACAAGTACATGAAACCAAGGAGTGTCATTTGCCCTGCCACTTTCCCTTTTAGCCATAAATGTTCCTTGCACTCCTGCTTGACCCTTTGCCAGTCTGTACTTTTATGAATGAATGTCACAATACTACCCCCTTTCTGCTGCCTTCTGTTCTATTACAATATTTCCACGCGTATTCTGGATTGTTAGGAGGTTGTTCCATGTCCCTGAGATGTGTTTCTACAAAACCGTATACCATCGGCCTCTCCTTCCTTAGCTGTTCTTCTATCTCTTCCCACTTCAGCCTGTTCCTACGACCCTGCATGTTAATATAACCTATGTCTGAATTGGCTCGGCGCTCGTGGCTGCGTCTATTTCTGCCCCGGACTCTACCTATCTTAGATACTGCTGCCACTTTGGAATCGTATCTGTCCATAACACCTGTCAAAGAGTCTCCCTGGTTGTTTTCCTCGTTACTAGCTATCCTACACCCCGAAGAGCCCACTTGCCCCCCCCCCCCCCATAAAGCTACTGTGCGTCCTGCAAGTCACCAACCCACCTCATGGCCTAGCCGCCCATCGAAGTGAATTGTGTCTTGTTGAAAACCACCTCACCTATGCACCTCTCTGTTTATTTCCACCACCTCAAAGCCTTTCTCTCGACTCATCCGCCATATCTCTTGGTTTGCGTTGACAACCGCTCTTTGCAGGTTGCTATCACGCACAGGTACCTCCGATATCGTGCCTATCAGTACCTGTACCTGAGGAGAAGTGGCGCGCATGTCATCGACACTTTTCGCCAGTGTGGTTGCTAGTCCTGCTGTATCTTCATTGAAGACATCGTTTTAAGCGCCTGAAATTATCACGAGGTTTCGTCTATCAGCTGTAGTTTTGAGTTTTGCGCTCGTTTGCCTTATGACTGCTTCCAGCTTGCATCCTGGGAACGCCCCTTCTGCAACCCTCTTGTCACTTCTTACCCTCTCTTTGATGGCTTTTTTGCATCGATTTAAATTCAAGTCCCCGGCGATTATCACATGCTGTGACTTTTCAGCTTGAGCGTCCTGCACCTTGGGGTTACTTGCACCTGTGACGCCAGCTGGTTTGTCCCCTCCCAGCTCACCACTATATCGCTGAAGCTGGGCCTTGCGACAATTGAACCGGCTGACTGTTTATTCCAAACTTGCTTGCTCTTTTTTGTCCGCCGTTCTGGTTGCCGGTTCCCTACTGTTCTCTCCGCAGGCCGCTCCTCTGTTCACCTTGGCTAGTGCTTCCTCTGTGGACTTCAGCCTTTCTCCCATTGCCCTCGTTTTCTCTTGCTCTGTCATCAACGCAGTCTCGAGCTCAGTGATTCTCATCAGCAGTTCACTCTGGGCAAGCATCATTTTCTCCATTTTCTCCTCGACCTCACATTACCTACACTTCGCGTCAGCCTCTTCCCCATCCGCGTCTACACTTGGGTCCACTTTCAAACCCACCCCACACCCTTAACACTTTACAGTCTTTTGACCATGTATTTCTGACACCAATCGTCCCTATGACTTGTCTCACTCGATAAAACAAAACTCGAGCCCTGCCCTACGAAAAAGAAAAAAGTATAAGCTTGTAGCGGCGATGAGAAGAGAGACGTGAGATGACGTCAAAGGCGGCCGATGGGGCCGTGCCGATCTCGCCACTTTATTCCAGGCCTGAAGCGGAGCCACGTCGGCTACCAGCGTCCGCCATGCCAGGCGTGTCAGCTCGTTCTAATTCTCGCGCAGCTCGAGCTAGCATCAGCTGCGCGAGAGGCGCGGCGCGGTGATTGAGAAATGATGATGGTGATGATGGCACTACAGGGCCCCCCCCCCCCCTAGCGCTTTGCGCGATTTGAAGGCGTATGAAAAAGAAAGAGAGCGACAAATGCTATATACATGAACGGCAATCCATAAAGTGTTCATTTGGCAAGTCCAGGTTGTCAACGTTTATGGGCCATCAGTAGGCAGTGTGTCTCCGGTGGGCGACTCTGGGAGAAGCGCAAGGGACGAAGAAGGAAGTGCCGGGTCGCTGTCTTCATAGACACGTCCATCCCACAATTACGCGGCGGAACCATTCGAATGCGCACCCGCCGTTTCGAGTAGACGCGGCTGACAAACGTGCCCACAGCTGGAACTGTGGACAGGCGCTGAAGAGCTCGCGCCGGCACTGTGGGCGAAATAGTGTGAAGGATCGGAACGCACTCATGATGACCGAGCACTGAAGTTTCACAGCCACAGCGGGGTCTCGGACAGCGCACAGGGTGCCGAGCCTGCTGTCGACAAGGAGCAGCGTCGCGGTCGTGCTGGTGCGGACGTCTCTGTCGATGAAACACCGGCCTCCGCGTAGCACTGCGACCGGCATGCCGGGGCGTGAGGCCGAGTCGATGGATGCGGAAACGCCGTGCATTGCGGCTAGTCATGTGCACGGCAAGTGGTTGGCCCTTGCGTCGGGAAAACCTCGTAGGTGTTTGCGCCGTCTTGAAGGCCAAGGCTGCAACACATGACTGTTTAGCCAGAAGCTTGAAAAAGGGCCTCTCTGTACTATGCCGAACGTGACGATTTCGTTGGCATGCTATCAAGGGCGGCAGATATGCAGTTGGACCGCACGTAGTCGCTGTTGTTACCAACGAGCCTGTGTGGCGGACTGCATCCGGCGCCAAATGCTCTGGGGAATAGTTGTGAAGCTCAGAAGACGTGAGCTTTGATGGAGGATCGGGTGGCACACCTGAAAGACCATCGGTTCTCTGCGCATGAGGGTTGGTGTGCAGGTCTGCATGATCGATGACAACCTCTACAGCATGTGTGGCATATGTAGTCTGCAGTGCCATAGGCGCGCCAGGTACGTCGTCCTCAGCTGCGTCAGTTATAGTCGCAGTTTGGCTGTGGTTGACGGCTTATGACTTTAACTTCGGCTGCGGGAGACTGCGGGGCTGAAGATGGTCGCTGCTGGCAGGACGCAGAGAACGTCGAGGTGGGTGGGGATGCACCTTCGGACATCGTCGACGCTGAAGTCTCCGCGACCAAGGGGCGAATAGTGAGCGTGAGGATATCCGTAGTCTTGGCAGACTCCAGGGCATGCGGCGATGAAGCCGTCGTGGAGTCTGACATGTCTGAGAAATCGTGGTCTATGTAGGCCGGAGAAGACATGCGGGTGGCGAGAGTGCCCGAGGGACAATCGGCCGAGGACTTCGAAAAAATGCACCTCGTGGCGACCCGGTCGTTGGCTACAGGAACGTATTGAAGAAGCTCGTCGGATTTCGTGGCTGACTGGTCGCGTGCAGCACGAATGTTCTGAACCTCGTCGGATGGGCATTCGTACGCGGGACTCGCGTTGATAGTGGCCGGACGAGATGTTGTAGGAGACGTAGTCGGGGAAGTTAGGTCCCGGTCAGTGAAGACTTTCGGGCCGGAGGGTACCGCACGCTGCGACGCAGACGAAACCTGTAAGTCGTGGGTGAACAGCAGCCGGTGGTAGGTGAGGCCATAGATGGCAAGCACCGCAGAGCAGAGGTCATCGTAAGGCTGCTGGCTGGAGGTTAAAGTGACAGAGAGATGACGCAACTCTACTGGAAGGGCGTCTTGAAGAATGGCGTGCATCAGCGGCTGGTCCGTGACGCCATTCAACGCCAGAACGGCATCGAGCTGCATGAACCATACCTTGGGGTAGGTCGATTGGAACGGCGGCACTGGCGGGCAGAGTGGCGGGAACATGGCCGCGGGCCGCTCCGCGAAGGGCGTGTTCTCCGGGCCACCAATGTAGCGGCGATGAGAAGAGAGACGTGAGATAACGTCGAAGGCGGCCGATGGGGCCATGCCGATCTCGCCACTTTATTCCAGGCCTGAAGCGGAGCCACATCGGCTACCAGCGTCCGCCACGCCAGGCGTGTCAGCTCGTTCTAATCCTCGCGCAGCTCGAGCTAGCATCAGCTGCGCGAGAGGCGCGGCGCGGTGATTGAGAAATGATGATGGTGATGATGGCACTACAAGCTCTACTGCAAAAATTTGCGTGTTCAATGTACGTGCACCTCCCCCACGGTGTGGCAAAGAAAAAAAACAACAAAAACAAACAAACAAAAAAGTCAAACACACACACACGCACAATATAATCAATACGGGCAAACTGACCCCAGAAAAAGCCGTACAATAAAATAGGTGCTACAGAGATTTTAACTGCTGCGTTATAATTATAAAGACAAGCTCAAAACATGCAAAACCACTTATCTGCGCAGTCGATCGGGAGTGCTCAAAAACACGTCCATCCACCGTGACAGTCCGAACCGAACTCCGTGTGACAGTCCGCACCGAACTCTGTGCAAATGTGTGCCAGCGTCACCTGGCGGTTTCCTCTCAAGGCTTTACGCGCAAGCTGGCGTGCTCATCACACTTTCCTATTCTAGCCACTGTAGCTCCTGCATGTGTACCATGGCACCATCGGCCGGAATCTTTCTGTGACGTATAAAATGACATCACGTGGTACCGGCTGTTCGACGTGATTTAGGCTGTTCTGACATGGCTGTTCTCGCTTCGCAAACGTCGGTTCTTTTTGCATTAGCTACGAATTGATCTAGGGTGTTTGCCAACGAATATATTTAGCGAGCCAACGTACGGTCATCGCCGCGCCGTGCACTTTCCACGGAGTGCGTGCGCATGGCGTAATGAACGCACTACGTGAAGAGTCACTCTGGTTAAAGGTGGGTTGTTATGCAAATCTAGTAATCTGTAAAATGAAGCATTCTCAAACTCCGCGAACATTTATGCTTACTGATGTAAGCGTGATAGTGCGCACCTGTCTCATGCTTTTGCGCGGAAAGTGCGCGGCCGAGACGGAAGTGTGTTGATCAGGGTTGACTGGCGTGCAGGATTCACGGCAACACCTTGCCCTATGGTTTTCAGAACGGTATCAAGTGGTCGAAGGGAATGGGGGATGCTTAAGCATTGGTTAAATTCGCTTGACCTTTCATGAGAGTATCTAGAGCTTTTTTTGTAGCAAAAACATTACTCTTCACAACGGTGGTTTGTGCGGCATGCTACTTTCACCAGCATTACTGGATTATTTTTTATTAGACATGATTGATTGATTGATATGTGAGGTTTAACGTCCCAAAACCACCAGATGATTATGAGACGCCATAGTGGAGGGCTGCGAAAATTTCGAGCATCTGGGGTTCTTTAACGTGCGCCAAAATTTGAGCACACGGGCCTACGACATTTTCGCCTCCATCGGAAATGCAGCCGCTGCAACCGGGATTTGAACCCACGACCTGTGGGTCAGCAGCCGAGTACCTTAGCCACTAGGCCACCGTGGCGGGGCCTCCGCGCGAGACGAGGCCCGTACTCGTGTGATCAGCATTCTCGCCAAGCTCCTGCGTCAACCGCACACAAAAGGGCCCAACGAACTTGCAGGAAGCCAAAGGACTTTGACTCCAACCTAGTATGCATCCGACGTGAACTCGGCGCCTGCAAGTACCCCAGAAGTTTTCTTGCTTCGTCCAAGAAAGGAGCCCTACGCCCGACTAAGCCACGTCATTCCGTCAACCAGCGTCGCGCCTCTATTCGGTACGTTCCCGGCATCGTCGAGGCATTGGCGTGTGCCCTGCGTATATACAAAGTGCAAGTCGCCTATATTCCGAGCCACAAGCTTCGTTACGAGCTCGTCAACGTCAAGGACAAACTAAAAAAAGCAAAAGTTCCCCAGGGTTGTTTATAAGATTCCTTGTTCTGACTGTGAATATGTCTACGTTGGTGAAAGCGGAGGTTTCGAGAGACGTTTGAAAGAGCATGAATTACGTGAAAAATAAAAAAATGTCGCTTCCAGTGCTCTTGCAGAGCATGCAGAAAGAATGCACCACTGTTTTGATTAGGACCATGCTTCCGTTATAGCCCGAGAAAAGAACAACGCAAAGCGGCATTATCTTGAATTTTTAACTATCCAAATAACGAGCAACACGCTTGACCACAACGCTGTCAGTCTACCTCTGACGTGTGTAAGACGCTTCAAGCGTATATTTTAGCGGATTTAAGCTGGAAGCTTTGACCTCTCAGCTAAGTGAACAAGGCTTGCGTGTGGTAGTCGAAACGTCTTTATATTTTTGACACCCTCTTGGTCGGCGTCCTGTCTTTTTCTGTCTACAATGCCATTACTTCTCGACCAGACAAGATTTTGTCCAATTCTCGACTTCACAAATTATTCTGCGAGCTCTCAGCTCCAGACAGCTAGAAAAGGCCTTTCGGCCTGGCGTGACCTAATCGCAAATTCTTATGTGTACACTTCGGGAAAGTCTCATGTCATAATAACTAAATATCAACCACAACGCAGTACAAAAAGTATCTTCGCGAAAGTGCTGGCTGCACATGCGATAATCAATGCTGTGTTGTTTCAAGGCCGCTCATGACTACGCACCGCACGGGGCCATCGTAGTCATCAAGCGGCCGTGGTTGTTTCCTCCTTCTTGGCAAGCTATCGAACATGCAGCTTCTAGGTTTTAGTGTTGGCACAACAACTCGCACCCGAACGAGAAGTCGGTACCACATCATGTGTTCCTTTAACCATAGAAGGGCCGAACAGAATGGTTGCTGTCATTTCACGCTTCGGGGCTCGTTCTTTCTAGCCAGCTGGTACAAATAAAGACCATCGATTCAGATGCCTACAGATTCGTGAAGTACACCGTCAGACATACTGAACAATTGATCTTCAATCCCAGACGCAAAATCTTTGCGGATGCACGCACGCTCCTAAAAAAATAAGTAAAGTGGCCGCTGAGTGAGCAACACTCTTGAGGATGAATGCTGAGTTTTTTCGCCAATTGAAGTTTTATGAGGGAAGTTTATTGGTGCTGCGACGTTTTGGAAGGGCTAATTCACATTGATGCTCACTCGAATGCGTCTGGTGTTGCAGCAACGAGCGTATAAAAAAACCTACAAGTTAGAAGACGAACTGACTCTGGGTTGAAACCAAGCGCGCTGCACAGACAACGGCCACAGCGAGTCACGTGATTCCATTTACCACGTCACAGCGACAGCAGCACTGACCTCTCTAATAGTCACCCTTGCTCCCTGATACGAGCAGCCGAGTAGGTTCTTTTGGTTAATGACTTTGGCTTTTATATGGGAGATTGTTGACGTCACGGTGAACGCGCAGGGGCTGAGGATTGCTGAAGGGCACGCAGAAAAGAAGGAATCGTTTGGTGAAATTTTTGGCTGCACGCGGTTCCGCTGCCACCTTTGACATGGCTGACGTGACAGCATTCAAAAGTTAATTGAGGCCCGGCATCATGTTAACTTGATTGATTGATATGTGAAGTTTAACATCCCAAACCACCGTATGATTTTGAGAGACGCCATAGTAGAAGGCTCCGGAAATTTTGATCACCTGGGGTTCTTTAACGTGCGCCCAAATTTGAGCACGCGGGCCTACAACATTTCCGCTTCCATCGTAAATGCAGCCGCCACAGCTGGGACTTGATCCCGCGACCTGCGGGTCAGCAGCCAAGTACCTTAGCCACTAGACCACCGCGGCGGGGCGGCATCATGTTAACTTGACAGGCGAATTTACCAGATGCGCATTAGGATGTTTTTATAACGAGCAGATATACTTTGCGTATGCATGGTAAGTGTGAAGTGCCGTCGATTCACTCTATTGACACCGTGAAAACCCGGCCACCAGAGAGCTCTATTTAGTTGATGTTCTTTAGGCTCACGTAGACGTTTCCTCTTGTCTTCCAAAGTACTGTCTTACCGTCTTGTGCATGGGTAGCCTCATTTTTTTATTGTAGCATTGATATATGGCACAGGCAGGAGCGCCAGTGAAAGAAGAGAAGGTGGAGTGTTGTTGCTGCTCGCACTCGCTCCGCTTGACAGCTGGTCGGCTTTATTTCTGCGTTTCCCCCAATAAACGTGTCTTCGGCTTGCTGCTAAAGGCGTACTAACAAGTGGTGGAGGTGCTGGTGCATTTCCCATCCTGGAACTCCGCAACCGAACTCTACCTTCCCGTCAACGATGTTCACCGACGTTGCACAGCCGACCATTCCTACACCCCACCTGCCCGCTGTCCCGGTGTCCCGAGAGAGCGAGACCAAGTTATTTTCAGCGGCACGGATGAGCAAGACGTCGAGGACTGGCTCTCTTCGTACGGGAGAGTAAGCGTCAAAAATAGGTGGGACGAAAACGACAAACGTGGCCGTGGCCACTTTTACCTGAGAGGAGTAGCGAAGCTCTGGTTCAACAACCATGAAACTGAGCTTACCGACTGGGCCACTTTCAAGACCACCTTCGTGGACGTGCTTGGCTGACCAACACTGCGCAAGCTCCGCGCAGAACAGCGCTTGCGAGATCGCGCCCAACTGTCTGGAGAGGATTTCACGTCCTACATCGAGGACGTTGTGGGCCTCTGCCGTCGCTACATCCCGACATGTCCGAAACAGCTAAGGTCAAACACATTATGAAAAGCATCGAAGAGGATGTCTTCCCCATGCTAGTGGCTGTTACGCCTGAGAGTCCACACCGAACGTCAATGCCTCTGAAAAAGGCAATCTATGTCAAGGTAAGCAATCCAGCCTGCTTTACGCGACCAACTCAACGACGTCATCAATCGGCAAAGCCGGTCTGTCACGCAACGCACCGCGAGCTCCCTCAGCCCGCGAGCCCGTTTAAGCTATCAGCGCCTTCCAGTCTGGCGAGTCTTACGCAATGAGCGGGAACGTCATTCGTCCTTGGCTGCAACCACGCGCAGCAGTCGGCGCCTTCGAGTCTGGCGAGTCTTACGCAATGCGTAGCAACATCCCTCGTCTTTGGTGCAACCACGCACAGCGGCGGGCCCTTTGGAGGATTCCGACATCACGGCCAGCGGCGCTTCTGGTTGGACATATGGTCACTCAAAGAATCCACCTGGTGCCTGTAAAAAAGCCCTGCAAAGCGTCGCGAGCAGCTGACCAATGCGTCAGAGAAGGCTCTCGTCGGTTCGAGCCCCTTCGCAGTCGGCGCGCCCGATGTCCTTGGCAGCGGTGAGTTTCGTGGCGCCCATCGTAACCTCGACGGCGGTGCGTCTTCGTAACAGTGGTTGGCAGCTGCGGGATCAGCCGGCGTAAGCGACAATGATGCGGTGAGTGCCCTCATTTCACCAGACTACTCTAGCACAGGTTATAGTAGTTTAGAGAAGGGTTGTGTGAAGCATTAGAGTGAGCTTTGATTGTTTCAAGCAAAGTCGAAGCGATTTGAAACTATAGTTAATGCGGAGGGTGTAAACACGGGGGTGTTAAAAATTATTTGCGCGTTTTGCTAGTAGACTTATAGTGGGTACGGCAAGTATATTATTAACAGGGGCAAACAGCAAGAGGCTAGTGTGAACGATGGAGAACATTATTGTGAAGGAACTCATGGAAATTTGTGAGGAACTCGGCATTACTTTGGGCCGTGCGAAACAAAAGCAAGCGATCTTTGAGATCATGAAGGATGGAGTGTCGGCTGAGGAAGTCAATGAGACCTGAGTGGATATCAAAGCACGCCGCGAGGAGGCTGAAAGGCGAGAAGTTCGCGAACGTGAAGAAGCTGAAAGGCGAGAACGCCGTGAGGAGGCCGAGAGACAGGAGCGCCTCGAGTTGAAACGAATAGAATTGACAATCCTACAGTGTTCGGAGGCGCCTAGAGTAGCTTCTGCGACAGTTCAGGTCAGCGGTTATAGAATTCGGGATCGACTGCCACTGTTCATAGTAGGCGAGGACATGGCGAAGTATCTCGTCAAGTTTGAACACGTCTGTGAGCGAAACGCTTTGGAGCGGTCTGTTTCAGTGCAGAACCTGTTAGCTCTTCTTCCCGGTGAAGTGTCCGACGTGATAACGTGCTTGTCGAGGGAAGTGTTTGAGAGCTATGACGAGGTTAAGGAAGTGCGCTTGAGACGTTTTAAGTTGTCACTCGAGGCTTTCAGCGAAGGTTTCAGTATGCCAAAAAGGGGAATGAGTCACACGTTGTTCGAATTTCATCTTAAAGCCAATTTATTTGAATGGCTCAAGGGCGAAGGTGTTTATGACGATCACGATAAAGTGGTAGAATGCATTGCATTGGAAAAATTCTACCGCTGCATCGAGGAGGATGTCAAGCTTTGGCTGCAGGGCAAACTGGGTGAAGTACAGCTAAACAAGGCAGCAGAGTTAGCTGAGGAGTACTATACTCACCGAAAGTTGCATAGCAGGGCAGTGCGCGTTGAAAAGGATGAAAGGAAAGGTGGCTTTTCAAAGAAACCTGATCAACAGAAGCCGCGAATCTGCTACAACTGCAAAAAGGAAGGGCGATCGCGATAAACTGTAAGCAAAAGTTTGCAACTATCCGAGAATCGGAAAACAAACGGAAGCCGCTAATCTGCTACAACGGCAAAAAGGAAGGGCACACCGCGATAAACTGTAAGCAAAAGTTTGCTTTCGCAACTATCCGAGAATCGGAAAACAAACGGAAACCGCTAATCTGCTACAACTGCAAAAAGGAAGGGCACATCGCGATAAACTGTAAGTAAAAATTTATTTTCGCAACAATTCGAGAATCGGAAAAGAACATGTGGTTGTTAGAGCCGTATCTCCAAAAAATTAGTGTGAACGGGAAAACGTGTCGAGCACTTAGAGACCCAGTGGCAACCATGGACGTCTATCCTTCATTGATGTGTCCGGATGACTTTACAGGAGAATTCGCGTGGATCAGGCAAGCCACCGAGGAGCAGAATATGCTTGCTTACTGATCGCTACGTTTGCCACTGAAGGCCCGTTCGGTAAGCATCGCACCGAAGTGGCTGTGTCTGCCGCACTTCCCGATCGTTTTCCTTATCTTTTCTCTATTAACTCAGAGAAGCTTCTCAAAGAGCAGGGCAAATCGTTCTTCTCCAATTCAGCGTACATGGCCTCATGTGATCGCAAGCGTGGAAGATTGATCTTGTTCAATGCGGTGAAGCATCAAGTTCAAAAGCTACTGATCTGTGCGACCTTGGTGACGAGTCGACGGAACCTCAGACAGGAAATTCTCCATGGGAGTCATTTGAGCAGTCACGCGAGCAGCCCGTCGCCGAACCAACTGGCGCAGTTTTCGTAGCAGGGGGAGACGACGTGGCGCCATTGAGTCAGAGCGAGAGAATTGCAACACGGAAAGTTGGAGTGAGCTGTCGAGGGTTGATTGAGAAACGCTCATTCGAGACCAGCGTGAGGACCTCTCGATTATAGTGGTAATGGAAAGCGTAAACTTGGGAAAAAAGAAAAAAGAATGTTTCCTTTTTTGAGAAAGCAGGGCTCCTGTATCGGAGCTACACTAATGCGCAAGGTCGCAAGTATGAGCAGCTCTTGGGGCCACAAAAGTATTGTCGCCAACTATTGGAACTGGCGCATTAAAACGCGTGGGCCGGCCATCTCGGCATAAAAAAGACCAAAGCTAGAGATTCCCTTGAGTTTTATTGGCTGAAATGCTGGAAGGATATCGAAGACTTTGTACGCTCATGCGACGCTTAACAGAGAGCTGGGAAATCCACGGACAAGTGGAAGGCACCCATGAAGCTTGTGCCAATTATCGCAGAACCTTTTCGGCGCCTAGTAATCGATATCTTTGGGCCATCGCCAGAGTCAAAAGAAGGTTGTCAGTACATCCTGACGGCCCTCAGTGTAGCCACAAAATTTCCGGAAGCGATACCACTGTAGCGAGAGAGGAAGACGGGACGACGGCCAACGTAGTCGTGTCGTTCTCTCCCCACTTTATTCCACGCCTGAAGCGGAGCCGCGTGGCTTTTCACGTCCGACCCGCCAAGTGCACTAGCTTGTTCTAATCCTCGCGCAGCTCGAGCTCGCATCAGCTGCACGAGAGGCGCGGCGCGGCGATTGAGAAATGATGATGATGATCATGCACTACAGGGCTCCCCCCCTAGCGCTTTGCGCGATTTGAAGTGTATATAACAAAGAAAGAGAAAGAGACTATATACATGAACGAAAATTCGCAAGGTGTCCGTTTGGGAAGTTCAGTTTGTCAACGTGTTGTGACCATCGGGAACCAGTGGGTCTCTGGTGGGCGGCACTGGGAGTTGCGCAGTGGACGAAGAAGTAAGCGTTCGGAAACTGTGTTTGCACACAAGTGGGTGACAGGATAATCAGCTGGGGCTAGCTGGGAGCGCACAGGGTGTCGCGAGTGAGAATCGCAGGTAGAGAGGCGTTCCGGGTGAGGTGGTGACGGGTGCACAAAAGCAGATTTGGCCCCTGCTCGCGAAGCAATTAGAAGTGGCGTAGGGAAGTCTTGCAGACCACCCATCGACAAGCAACGGCTTTGACGGTGCTTTCGCGGGCGTGCACAGCACTGGTGCCGATGTCGGTACGCAGGTGTCGTGGCGTAAGTGGTATTTGAATATGAGTGGACTTGACCACTTACGTTGGCAGTAAGTAGCATTGTACACGTTGGGTAGAGGTGAATGACGTATGCGGCTTGCAAAAGGGTGTGCCTACAGTCCAGTTACACGCCAGCTCGCCTACGGTTTCCGTCAAGAACTCAGTAGGAGGCGTGTCATGGGATCCAGCAGATATGGACTCTGCAGGAGGCTCAGTGGGCGTACCTTGACTTGGGGAAACACCTTCAGTAGTCGGCGTACGTCGGTTCGTGCGCAGGTCAGTATGGAAGATGGGTGCCTCTATGCCAGGCGTGAGATGTGCGGTCTGCTGTGACATAGGCAGAACAGGCACGTCGTCCTCAGGAGCGTCGGTCATAGTCGTAACATCTCAGAAGTTTGGTCGTGGTTGACAGCTTGTGGCTTCAACTTCGCCTGCGAGAGACTGCGAGGGCGAGGATTGTTGCTGCTGGCAGGACACGCGGATCATTGAGGAGAGTGGAGAGACACCTTCGGACATTGTCGACACTGAAGACTTCGCGACCGGGGAGTGAATAGCAGGCGTGACGATGTCCGTAGTCGTGGTAGACACCAGGGCGTTCGGTGATGTTGCCGTCGAAGAACCTGACGTGTCAGCCGTGTTATGAGCCATGGAGGTCGGCCGAGACGAGCCGGTGGTAAGCATGCCTGCAGTGTCATCGGCCGAGGACGATGAAAACACAAACCTCGTGGCTGACTGGTTGCATTCAGCCGAAATGTCGAGAACCTTGTCGGGTGGGCAGTCGGGCGCAGGACACGCATCGCTGGTGGCCAGACGAGAGGTTAAGTCTCGTTTATCGGACGTTGTTGAAGGCGAAAGCTTCGAGGTCGGAAAGTCAATAACGGGCGAAAGGTCACCTGTGCCAGGCTCCGAGGCGGGCGGCAAGGTGGTCGTCATGGAGTCTGCTGGGGCCACGGTGTCGCGTGCCGTCGCTTTAGTGGAAAACGTGCAGGTAGCAAGCGTGCCAGAAGGATCATCGGCCGAGGACTTCGAAAAAACGCCCTTCGTGGTGGGCATTGTCGGCAGTAGGAACGACTTCAAGAACCTCGTCGGATCTGTGACCGGGTGCGAGGATCACTGCGCTAGTGGCCGGACCAAAGGTGGAGGGAGACGTTGTCGGGGAAGTTAGGTTGCGGTCAGATGAGAGCTTCGGGCCGGAGGGTCCAGCAGGCTGCGACGCAAGGAAAACATGAAAGTCGCGGGTAAACGGCAGCGGGTGGTAGGTGAGGCCAAAGCTGGCAAGCACCGCAGAGCAGAGGTCATCGTAAGGCTGCTGGCTGGAGGTTGAAGTGCCAGAGAGATGACGCAACTCTACCGGAAGGGCGTCTTGAAGAATCGCGTGCATCAGTGGCTGGTCCGTGACGCCATTCAACGCCAGAACGGCATCGAGCTGCATGAACCATACCTTGGGGTAGGTCGATTGGAACGGCGGCACTGGCGGGCAGAGTTGCGGGAACATGGCAGCGGGCCGCTCGGCGAAGGGCGTGTTCTCCGGGTCACCAATGTAGCGAGAGAGGAAGACGGGACGGCGGCCAACGTAGTCGTGTCGTTCTCTCGCCACTTTATTCCACGCCTGAAGCAGAGCCGCGTGGCTTTCCACGTCCGACCCGCCAAGTGCACTAGCTTGTTCTAATCCTCGCGCAGCTCGAGCTCGCATCAGCTGCATGAGAGGCGCGGCGCGGCGATTGAGAAATGATGATGATGATCATGCACTACACCACTTAAGGAGCTCAATTCCCCTCATGTCGTAGATGCACTGCTGTCTATATTTGCACGCATCAGATTTCCTTCTGAAGTTCAATGCGACAAAGGTAGTGTCTTCACCAGCTGCCTTACCTCTACCTTTATGGATAAATGTGGAATAAAAGTAGTGTACAGCTTGATTCATCACCCGCAATCTAATGCGGTAGAGCGTATGCATTTCGTTTTGAAACAGATACTGAGAGCTTTTTGCTACGAGTACAAATGTGACTGGGAAGCGTGTATTTCTCCCGCTCTGTTCGTTTTGAGATCAGCTCCTCATGAGAGCACTGGTTTTAGCCCTGCAGAGCTTGTATATGGCAGTAGTTTGAGAACACCATTGCGAATGCTACGCGAGTCCTGGGAGGAATTCTGTGAGGACCCTAATGTAGTTTCGTATGTTCTAGACCTCCTTCAGAGGCTTGGAAAAACGAAAGATCTTGTGGAAAGCCACGTGAAGGCTGCACAAGTGGTGCCGAAGGAGTACTCCGACAAATCAGTGAAGAAGCGTGCTTTTGAAGTAGGTAGTCAGGTAATGCTGCTGCGGCCGTCCAAAAAGAATAAGCTGGAGGTTCATTGGGAAGGGCCCGCCAAAGTAATATCGAAGCTTTCTGATACTAATTATGAAGTGAAATTAGGAAGGCGTCCGAGCAAAGCTTACCACAGTAACTTGATGAAACCATACGTTCAACATCAAGTGGTCGTAAATCTGCTGTTGAACGCTTCAGAGGAAGAGGGAGCAGAAATTTCGAGTTCTAGTGATGTAATCAAAAGCGGATCGGAGGTAATCTTGGAGCAGTTGAACCTAGAGCTTAGGTTAAGTGGAGTCCAGAAGGAGGACTTGAGAAGGATTGTTTCCGAGTTTGAAGACGTGTTTTTGGACCGTCCCTGAAACACAACGGTGATTGAACACGATATCGAGCTAACTTGTGAGGAGCCAATCCGTAGCAAGCCGTACCGTTGTTCCGCTGTGCAAAAGCAGATCATGAAAGAGGAGATCGCTAAAATGCTGGAGTTGGGAGTCATAGTACCGGGCAAGAGTGACTATACATCTCCTCTAATATTGGTTCAAGTGCCGGGAAAAGATCCGAGGCCATGCATCAATTATCGGCGTCTTAGCGCCATAACTCGAGACCAAACTTAACCAATACCAAACCTAGAGGAGAGGGTAGAAGCTGTGTCACAGTCCAGCTATATTTCAACGTTAGACCTCGTGCGAGGGTATTGGCAAGTCCCCCTTACGAAGCGTGCTAGCCGCTATGCCACATTCGTTTCTCCATTTGGAACGTATCGTCCACTTAAGCTGAGCTTTGGATTGAAAAATGCGCCCTTTTGTTTTTCAGGCTTAAAGGAACGCGTTCTTAAAGGCCTCTCAGAGTTCACTCTGCCGTATCTTGACGATGTCGCCATCTTCTCAAACAACTGGGAAGAGCGTGTCGAGCATTTACGCGTCGTGCTAACAGTTTGAAAGAGGCTTGTCTGACTGTGAAAGCTACTAAATGTCACTTAGGGTACGGCGAGTTGTCTTACCTGGGACACGTTGTGGGGCGTGGTTGGCGTAGATCATCAGAAATCAAGGTAGCCGCCGTCGTGAACTATCCACGACCAACCACAAAATCTGAAATAAGGGCATTCTTTGGCCTAGCTGGATACTATCAGCATTACGTGCAAAACTACTCTAGCATTGCCAGCCCTCTACCTGACGCACTTCGAAAGTCAGAGCCGGTCAAAGTAGCATGGGACTCAGAAAAGGAGAATGCGTTTTGCCAGCTAAAACAGGCCCTAAGAGAAAAGCGCGTTCTTATGGCATCCGATTTCTTTAAGAGATTTGTGGTTCAATGCGACGCGAGTGATCACGGCATGGAAGCTATATTGTGCCAGGAAGACAGTGCTGGTAATGAAAGACCATTTTTGTATTTAGGTCGAAAACTCAGCGGCAGGAAAGAGGCATACAGTACCTCTCAAAAAGAATGCGCTTGCTTCGTATGGGCCGTTCAAAAGTTAGCTTGTTATGTCTCCGGTTCGAAGTTTGTGGTCGAAACGGACCACTGTCTTACAACCTGGGTAAATAACATGTCGCCTGAAAGTGGCTGGCTACTGAGGTAGAGCATGGTACTACAACAGCACAACTTCAACGTTCGCTAAAAAAAAAGAAAAGCTAACCGCTAATGCAGGCGCATTGAGTCGTGCGTTTTAGCTAGTACCTTCTCCGCCTTTCGGTTTCTTGCTGGCGATTCTGAACAAAAGTTTCTTCTCATCACGGCCATAGCTGAGCGCTCTCGTCCACAGCGATCTCAAGGGGCCAACTTTATGTTGTATTCTATTTTTTACGTTGTTGTACGTGAAAAAAAATTTGAGTTCTCATTTTAAGGGTCTTGTGTCCCATATGTGCCTCTTGATGTAGAGGGAAAGAATTTCTGATAGACACGTAGCTAGGTATATGTTGTACTATACTTTGTCTGCTGTTCTGTCGGGTGACTGAGGGCACTTGCTTTTGTCGTGTGTTGTCTGTTGTCGAACCGTTCTTGACAAGTTGCAGAAACATCAACAAGTGCTCAGACCAAAAATCGTCAGAAGAGACGAGCGAAGCTGGCCTGCAAGCTGGGGCGACAAGCCAGTGGAGCTTGGATCCGTCCTCAAGAATGGGATGTGTTCACGGTACTGAGTCTGGAGCTGCATTCTGCCCATGGCCCTAGAGGCAAGCCTGGAGGGACCTGGTGAACGAGCGCACCCTTCATTCGAGCCACGTGGAAGCAGCTCGTCTTTCCGGCGCATTGTTTGGCGACGGGGTACTGTTACGCCTGCAAGTTCACACCGAACCTCAATGCCTCTGAAAAAGGCAATCTATGTCAAGGTCAGCAATGGAGCCTGCCTGACGTGACCAACTAAACAACGTCATCAAGCGGCGGCGCCGGTCTGTCACGCAACACACCGCGAGCTCCCTGAGCCCGCGAGCTCGTTGAAGCTATCGGCGCCTTCGAGTCTGGCGAGTCTTACGAAATGCGTGGCAACATCCCTCCTCCTTAGTGCAACCACGCGCAGAGGCAGGCCCCTTTGAAAGATTCTGACATCACGGCAAGCGGCGCTTCTGGTTGGACATTTGGTTATTCAAAGAATCCACCCGGTGGTCATAAAAAAAAGCCCGGCGGAGCGTCGCGAGCAGCTGATCTATGCGTCAGAGAAGCCTCTGGTCGCTTCGAACCTCTTCTCAGTCAGCGCGCCCGGTGTCCTTGGCAGCGGCGAGTTTCGTTGCGCTCATCGTAACCTCATCGGCGGTGCGTCTTCGTAACATGGCGAAAGACCCGCGAACAGTTGCGGAAGTCATTCACCACTGCCAAAACTACGATGAGTTGCGAAAACAACGCATTTGAACGCGACGCCATACTTTTGACATGACCACCACGCCACCATTGACCATTGCTGCAATTTCACCGGAACAGACGGTATTGACGCCGCAAATCTAACAATTCATCCGAGAGGAAGTGGCTCGCCAGTTGTCTCTTGCACCCTTCCTTCCCAGCAATAATCACGGGCTGACCTCGTCGCTGCGCCAAATCATCGAAGAGCAAGTCTGCGAGGCACTCCCGCCCACGAATCAGCCACCGCCTGTTTCCTTTACCCTGACTTGCGCTGACGTCACGCGAAGGCCGGCACATGCGCCGGCACATGTGCCGTCAAATGTCATCGACTCTGCCCACCAAATGAACGCCTTCTACGCAACACGCGTACAGGCAGGTTCACATGTTTTCCTTTCCCGCCGTCCTTCAATGCTTCACAACAATCCTTGGCACACACCGGATAACAGACGCATCTGCTACTACTGTCGTCTGCCTGGCCATGTTAAGCGGCTCTGTCACCAGTGCGTCCCTTATCCAGGTACCATTGATGAAAGCTATGGCTACGCCCACAAAGAGCCACTACAGACGCTGCCTCTCGATGCTACTTCGGATACTCCTCCACCGAGCCACCGCTTCTCAACCAGCACCGATCGCCCTCTCCCCGACGACGTTCGCCTTCACCGATGCTTCGGCGTGCACCACCTGCCCAAATGAAAAACTGACCATCGCAGTTCCGGAGGCAGGAACTGCTCCACCATCGAAGTCTACAAGGCCTCGTCCTCTACTCACTAACGAAATAACTGTTTTTATTGAAGGTTTTG
Source organism: Rhipicephalus microplus (assembly GCF_043290135.1). Lineage (NCBI taxonomy): Eukaryota > Metazoa > Arthropoda > Arachnida > Ixodida > Ixodidae > Rhipicephalus > Rhipicephalus microplus. The sequence continues at coordinate 269,285,640 of NC_134710.1, forward strand.
CCGCTGAAGCATTAATCGATACTGGAGCTGCCGTGTCTATATTGAGTGAAGTGATGTGTCACAAGTTAAAGAAAGTTACGATTCCACTTTCTGGCTTCTTTCTGCGTACGGCAACCGCGTATCAAATAAACCCTTCTATGACTGGCATGGCTCGGCTACTCATCCAGGACGTTCTGTACGTGGTCGAATTCATCATTATTCCATACTGCTCGTGATATTAGGCTGGGACTTCTTTCCACACATCATGCCATTGTTGATTGTGCCCGGGCCGAACTAGAGTTATCATCTCTCGCCGACGACGATTTTAACAAGCCTTCCATTTCTCGTGTTGTCGTCACTGCAGACGCGGATATCCCGGCTATGTCTTCGGTTATTGTGCCGATCTCCTGCGACCATGATACTTTTTCGAACGTCATGTTCACACCGTCTGAAGACTTCACTTCTCGAAAAAACGTTCTACCTTTTGCTCTTCTGATGGCCGAAAACACTTCCGCAACCATTTACGCCACGAATCTCCTTTCAGTGCCAGCCAGATTGTTCAGTGGCGAATGCATCGGCCGTTTTGAGGACATTTATTGTGTTTGCGCCAGTCAACTGCTCGATCGCGCAACAAGCCTTCAGATCGACAGTGTTACTCCCGCTCCCACGTCTACCACATCTTCCCTAAACGCCTTCCTTTCATCAATTTATTCGGACCTTCCTGTTGTCCAACGGACCCAATTCTTGACACTTCTCGACCGCTTCCGGACGTCTTTCGACTTCAAGCAAACCAATTTGAGCCAAACATCTGCAATTGTTCATCGTATAGACACCGGCACCCACGCACAATTGCGTCAGCTTCCACACCGGGTCTCACGCTGAACGCCAAGTTAGTGATGATCAAGTGTGTGATATGCTCAATCGTTGCTCCATACAGCCGTCCAACAGTCCATGGGTCCCGGCAGTGGTACTGGTTAAAAAGAAGGAAGGGAGCATCCGTTTCTGTGTCGATTACAGGCGCCTTAACAAGATCACGCGCAAAGATGTTTATCCGCTCACCAGAATTGACAACGCTTTAGACTGTTTGCAAGGAGCAGAATTCTTTTCCTCGCTGGATCTTCAATAAGGATACTGGCAACTGGCAAGTACCCATGGATGGATGAATCTGACCGCGTCAAGACCACGTTTGCAACTCCGGACGGCTTGTACGAGTTTAACGTGATGTCGTTCGGTCTTTGCAACGCCCCTGCCACCTTCGAACGTCTGATGGACAACATATTTCGAGGCGTCAAATGGCAGACATGTATTTGATATCTGGACGACGTCGTCGTTTTTTAAAAAGACCGATACCCATCTTTTGCGCCTCGCAAGTGTCCTGGAATGCCTCACACATGCTGGGCTCCAATTAAATTTGAGAAAGTGCCATTTTGCGCCCGGAAGCTCACCATCTTAGGGCATGTTATCAGCAAGAATGGTGTTCTACCTGACACTACGAAACTCCATGCCGTCGCCCAGTTTCCTAAGCCATCGACACTAAAAAAACTCCGGAGCTTTATCGGCTTATGCTCATGCTTTCGTCGATTAATCCGTAATTTCGAATCTGTAATAGCCCCTTTAACGCGGCTAGTTTCTGACAGTGAAGACATTTCAGCGTCGTCTTCCACTAGCGATGACGCATTTGCGAAACTACGTCATTTGCTGACATCTCCACCGATTCTTCGTCACTTTGACCCAGATGCCCCTACCGAAATCCACACCGACGCTAGTGGAGTCGGCCTTGGTGCCGTTCTTGCTCAACGCAAGTCTGGCTTCGACGAGTACGTGGTTTCTTATGCCAGTCGCACTGTTACTAGGGCTGAAGAGAATTATTCCGTCACAGAACAGGAATGTCTGGCCATCGTTTGGACAATCACAAAATTTAGACGCTACGTCTATGGCCGCCCATTTGACGTCGTGACTGATCACCATGCCCTCTGCTGGTTATCGTCACTAAAACACCCGTCTGGCCGTCTGGCTCGTTGGGCATTGTGTCTCCAAGACTATGATATCCGTGTCGTCTACAGGTCGGGCCACAGGCATTCAAATGCCGACACTCTTACCCGCTCTCCACTTTCCCATGAACATGGAAGTGCGTCTGTTTCCAGTCTCGATGCTGCGGCACCTTCGTTCACTGACATGCCCTCCGAGCAGCGCCAAGACGCTTGGATAGTCTCTATGATGGAGGTACTGTCTGAGCCACCCCAAGGTGCCGCCAATCGTTCACTTCGACGTACAGCTCAGCATTTAGCCATCCGCGATGGGCTCCTGTACCGTCGCAACAACCTTTCCGGCGGCCGCAAGTGGTTACTTGTGGTTCCTCGTCACTTACGTGCAGCTATTTGCGACTCCTTTCACGCCGATACTCAATACGGCCACGCAGGTGTGATAAAAAAAACGTATGCACGCCTACAGCTGTGGTACTATTGGCGCGGAATGTACCGATTTGTCCGTCACTACGTACGTTCGTGTTCGAAATGTCAATGCCGAAAAAGCCCACCAAACATAGCCAACTGCAGCTGTTGCCTTCCCCATCCCGACCTTTTGACCACATCGGAATCGACTTGTACGGTCCCATTCCCTACAGTCCTGACGGGAACCGCTGGGTGGTGGTCGCTATCAATCACTTCACACGCTATGCTAAAACTACTGCGATGCCAGAGGCCACATCACGTGAAGTTGGCTTGTTTATCCTTCCCAATCTTGTTCTTCGCGATAGCGTGCGTCGTGAGCTACTCAGCGACCATGAACGTACGTTTCTTTCCGAAGCCGTACAAGCCCTTCTTCGTGAATGCAACGTTGTGCATTGGACAACCAGCACGTACCATCCGCAAACGAATGGAATGACAGGACGTTTTAACCGCACACTGGGTGACATGCTGTATATGTACGTGTCCGCTGACCACACCAACTGGGACCACATACTTCCCTTTGTTACTTACGCTTATAATAGCGCCACTCAGTCTATGACAGGGTTCTCTCAGTTCTTCCTCCTCTACGGGTGCGAACCTTCCTCATTCATGGACACCATTCTCTTGTGCCATCCGGATGCTTCAGAATCCCCAATTCTATCCGAAGTGGCAAGCGGAAGATTGCAGGCAACTCGCACGTTCCTTAACCACACAAGATCAAGCGTAACAAAAAGACCGTCAGGATGAAAACCTACCTCCCCAGTCCTATTCGCACGGCACGTTGGTATGGCTTCGCGTTCTCTCATTTGCTCCTGGTCTCTCCACCTAGATACTGCCGAAGTACGAAGGCCCCTACCGAGTCCTACGTCAGTCCTCACCGGTTAACTATATTGTTGAGCCGGTTCAACCATCGACAGGCCCCGCCGCAGTAGTCTAGTGGCTAAGGTACTCGGATGCTGACCTGCAGGTCGCGGGATCGAATCCCGGCTGCGGCGGCTGCATTTCCAATGGAGGCGGGAATGCTGTTGGCCCGTGAGCTCAGACTTGGGTGCACGTTAAAGAACCCCAGGTGGTCGAAATTTCCGGAGCCCTCCACTACGGCGTCTCTCATATTCATATGGTGGGCTTGGGACGTTAAACTCTACATATCAATCAATCAACCATCAACAGACCGACGCAGTCGCGGTCGCGAGACTGTTCATGTCCATCGATTGAAACCGCACTACGGCGCACCCATCCTACCCAGTCTATAGGTCGCCAGGATGGCTCCTTTTTTTGGGGGAGGGAGGGAGGGATTTGTAGAATTGATATATGGCACAATGTCACGGACGGCCATTTTTGGCGACACCGCGTCACGGCAATTAACGGGCGCCGTACTCCCCGACTGACCGTGAGAAACGGCGGCGCATGAAAGGGAGCCGAGAAGTGCAAAATGGGGTGCTCTTCTTAGAACGTCGCCGCCGACGGTTAATCCTTTTGTAACTGTGGCGGCGTCTGCAAGGTCGTAGAAGGCCGTGGTATACCCCGAAAAAGGATTAGACTACGAGACACACCGGCTGAGAGCCAAACGGTTGACCGTTCCTACTGGGAAAAGCGTGGGAAACGCTCTGGTGGCCAAGCCGTATGACAACAACCCGACAGGTTGTCACTCTCGCTAGTTGAGGGCCCTCTCCCAATTAAAAAGGGGTGGGGTCAAAATATTTTTGGGGTGGAGTTTCCCATCAATTAAACGCGCATGATTGGACCCAGGTAGAGGTCTCTTGTCCCCAAGAAAGAGAGCGAGGAGACACGAGGGGGATTTAAGCGCAGGATTTTGCCCTGCTAGGCAGACTAGTCGCTGACCAAGATGGTGTAGAAACAGATCAACAAGCATCTCTTCTAGAAGTTTTTAGTGTGGCTCTGTACCGGCTGGCCACCTAAACTTAGCCGTTCGTCTAGTTGTGACGCGATATTAACGTCTGCAACGTAGACATCGGGACTTCGCCTCGAGTTAGCTCAACCTGCTCGAAGTCACCTACAAGCACTAGCCTCCCGGAGCCACCATCGTTGCAACACCGCCGACATCGCAGTCGTGCCAGAACTCTCTTCGACTTCTCGCATCCGATCGTCGGGGACGCAACGCTGCCGGTCATCACACGTATGCCTTCACCTGTTTATATCTTCGAACTTTCTCCTCCGTCGTTCTATTCTTGTTAGTTTGTGTAGTTTGTAATAGTTCTCTCTCGTAAGCTGGTTTATTGTTTTGGTTTTATATATTTTTAGTTGTATGAAGTGTTGATGTACTTTGTGAGTTGTATTGAAGTGTTGTATTAGATTCCGTGTGCTGCAATATCACTAGAGTAAAGTTGTTTTGTTTTCTCACGTCTCTGATCTCTTCACTGTCTCTGCTTGCGTACGGAACGAACCAACCTGCTGTCATTCCCGTCGCCGACTTCGCGCTGGCGACGCTAGAGTGGCAGCTTGTAACACACAAGCAGGAGCGCCAGTGAAAGAACGGAAGGAAGAGTGTTGTTGCTGCTCGTGTTCACTCCGCTTGATAGCTGGTCGGCTTTACCTCTGCGTTTCTCCATTAAAAGTGTCTTCGGCTCACTGCTAAAGGCGTACTAACATTATCTTCAGCATTGGGTAACGCTAATTTTTGTTCCATTGAACTGCCAGCTCGTGTGACATGACCAAAATAAGCTTTATTTCCTTTGCTTCAAAATAACTTCAGGAATATTCCCTCTTAGGTCTCGAGCAGTTCATATGGCAGTGCATGGAATTTTGAAAGGTTAATGCCAGCTACTTAGCTCCAAATAATCTGCATGGCTTTTTATTATTTGTTATCTCTTTTCTTTAAAATCCAGCACTGGAATCCATACGTACATTACTACGGGAAAACCAGGGCATTTGAATAATTTATTTTCTTTTTTCGAGCAATAGCGGTTGCGGACACCGGCGGCGGTGGACAACTACGGCGCCACAAACCGCCCTTGTTGGGATCTTATAACAGCTTTCGCTGTAAACTCATTCGCGTACGCCATGTGCTTCCACTGACATATACCTCACCACAAGTAAACAGCTAATGCTACTCTGTTTTACAGCAGGAGCTCACCATATATCGGCGAATAAGAAAGTGTCTTTTAAACATAATTATTTATGTATTAGGCGGTGGCTTTAACGCCGTGGTGCCCGCTCACGCCTGTCCTAATAAAAACCGCAGCCGAGCTAGAGCAGAAATAAACATGCGTCACATAAACACGCGTCGACGTGCATTCTCCACCTGCGAAGCACTGCGATTGTGAGACGCAAAGGAACAAAAACAGCATTCCAGACAACTGAAACAACTGCAGGCTTTCTGAAAGGAGTCTATGATTCCATTACTAATACGTAATAAAGCATGAATTCAGAGCACGTTTCGGCTCAAGAGTGAGGTATCATTGTGATGTTGCTTCTCGCCGACCAGCAATGGGCTGTCCAGCAGGCCCACGAAGCGGCCGCCAGGTACTCCCTGTCGGTCCCTACGTGGGAGACGCCCGCTACGCGCTAAGCGCGTCCTGCAGGACCGAAATAAAGTTTTTTCATTCCATTCATTCCATTAGGCGGTGTCTTTTTCAGGCAATAGTTTTCTAAATTAAACAACTATATGACGTTAAGGCACGTAGCTGTCGTCTGCGCAGATGAACTGTCTTTGAGGCGGAAATAAGTTGTCGCTGGTGAAGTCACTCTGAAGAGATTGAGTAAAGTGTTTTTAATTAATCTCTTAATTGTCAGCTTGAGAGTATACTATAGAAAAGTTGCGGGGCGTCACAACCAAAAGCATTCTCTAATTTTCATATAACCAAGAAGTAGCACGCAGTTTGAAACATTCGTAATGAAATTTAAGGACGCCCGAAACGCATGATCACAACGCATAGCTACAGCCTGGAGGCTGAAACCCTCCTGCGGTTTATCTTCGGTAGTGGTCAGGTTGAACTGGGTGTTAGTAGGGAGATTAGAGAGTGTCTGGCCGAAGGCAGCTATGCGCTTGCAGTTCAACACTTGAGCTTTTGGACTTTTTGCCGTCTTCGGATTCAAGTTCTACTCAGCCAAAGACCACTATCGAAGACGGGCCTCGTGAAGGACGTCACTCAAACTACATACCAACACTGAATCATATCGACTGTGTAGCTGTACGCTGAAATACCTTTGACAACCTCTTGGCTGAACACTCCGCAAGGTACACCAAAACAGGCCCCAAGTCCCGCGTCGCTCTTTCAATGCCAGGTTACATCCCGGGACCCGTCTCACGATCTTCTGAGCCACGAACTTCTCACGAAACGACAGCTTAGGTACTCGAAGAGCCGAGATGCCTTCTCTCGCACGCATCCGTCGGCTTCTCTGCCGCATAGGTAAACTAACTGTTACGAAGCGCACCGCCGACGAGGTTACGATGGGCCCCACGAAACTCGCCGCTGCTAAGGGCACCGGGCGTGCCGACTGCGAAAGGGGCTCGAAGCAACGAGGCTTCTGTGACACATAGGTCTACTGCTGGCGACGCGCCGCGGGGCTTTTCTTATAGGCACCGGGTGGATCCTTTGAGTCACCAAACGTCCAAGGAGAAGCGCCGCTGGCCGTGATGTCGGAATCCTCCAATGGAGCCCGCCGCTGGGCCGCGTCATGCTCATCAAATCTGGAGCCGCTGCGCGAGGTTGCAGCAAAGGATGAGTGACGTTCCCACATATTGCGTAAGATTCGCCAGACCGGAAGGCGCCGATTGCTTCAACGGGATCGTGGGCTGAGGGAGCTGTGCGTTGCGTGACAGACCGGCGCCGCCGCTTGATGACGTCGTTGAGCCGACCGTGTCAGGCGGGCTCGATTGCTGGCCCAGACACATATTGCCTTTGCAGAAGAATTGACGTTCAGTGTGGACTCCCAGACGTAACAGCATGCGAATTCACTTAAAGACCACATGACCACACTCAGATGACATAAGTGTCTATTAGGCAAGAAACGACTACTCCATCACATGTACTCACTGTCACCCACCAGATCTCCGAACCGAGCTTCAGCGTCGCAAAGACAGACCACCGAGGCACAGCCGATTTCGTCCCCCGAGTTGTCGTTGACCAAAGTGTGAGCAAACTCCAATGCCCAACATCTACAGCAATACTGCGACCAACCAAGGCAACCATTACAGTCACAGCGTGCCAAGTCAAGGCGTGGATGCGTCCGGCCGCGGCGACGCAGTTAGCGCCGCCCGCCAGAACCATTTTCACCCAGTCTTCCAAACACGTCACAACTTGGAGGAGACCGACCACAGTGACAGAACACATTCCACCCGTCGGGAAACGCACTGGAGGCGGTGCAACGTGGCCGAGGTTATAGACCGCCGCAACACAAAATCGTAACCTAGTATCGCTATTAGCCAAGGTTTACGCCAAACTTCAGCAAACCTGAGCGTCTTCACCGACATTTCGAACGACCTCGGTGACACACTCAGTGTCAGCCACCGGCTTTAGCGCCGAGAAATTTTCACGCGAAGTTCAAGCGTGGAATATTTCAACCACTCCGATGCAGCCACCTGGAGACGTTTCACTCTCCGGAGACGTTTCACCCAGATATCCTGTCAATGTTGCAGAGTGGTCGCGGCCGACCACCACGATGCAGTCAACTCCACCCAACTGAAGCACTGTCGGCAGCTTCACGCACTCGCAGTCATGGCTGAGCTTGACGACTAAGAGCAGCGCAATGGGGGCTCTCGGTGCGCGGAGCTATATGGAGAAAATAGAGGAGAAAGAAAGGGGTATAATAGAACAGCCAGCGTAGCATACAGGCGTTGTCTCTTCTCTCTCCGTTATAATATATATATATATATATATATATATATATATATATATATATATATATATATATATATATATATGTGAAGAAGAAGATGTGCCTGCAGCGAGCAGCATCGCCAACGCCCGGCTCGCTCGGCTCGTGCTTCGGTCCGTTGCTGTGCCGATCGCTGGACGCTTCTTCACGCTGTCTCGTCGCTGTCTTAACGGCTAATAAACCTCCTCACATTTGGTGGAAGGTGCTGTTAATCCCCGTTACTACACCCTGGAGCTGCGAAGCCGCACGCTACCACCTGTCATGACTGCCAACGCCACTACATCGACGCCTTCGCTCCAGTTCAACTGCCCTGGCCATCCTACGCTACGGGAGCCGAAGGTCTTCAGCGGTGCGGATGGGACCGACGTCGAAGACTGGCTCGAGCACTACGAACTGGTGAGCGCCAACAATAAGTGGGATGAAGCCGACAAGCTGGGCCACGTGATATTTTATCTCACTGGCGTCGCCGAATTGTGGTTTAATAACCACAAACACAACATCCCCACATGGAACGTCTTCAAGACGTCGTGTGCTGAAGTGTTCGGTCGGCCGGCTGTCCGCAAGCAGAGGGCAGAACAGCGCTTGCGCATCCGCTCTCAGCAGACTGGCGAGACCTTTACCAGTTATATTGAGGACGTCGTCGACCTTTGTCGACGTGTGAATGACAGCATGCCCGAATCTGACAAGGTCAAAAACATCCTGAAGGGCATCGACGACGGTGCATTTCAAATGCTCTTGGCAAGGAATCCAAGCACAGTTTCTGAAGTCGTCAGCTTGTGTCAGAGCTACGACGAGTTGAAAAAGCAACGCACTCTGACTAGGCAGCCTCAGCCTGGTGGTGAGTCGCTGTCCAGTTTCGACTCCATGACCAACAATTCACCATTGCTTCAGCAAGTCCGAGCCTTCGTCCGTGAGGAAGTCGCCCGCCAACTTTCCCTAGTGCCCTTTACTCACGAGACCACCACCCGTCTACCTGCCCCGCTTCGCACTGCTATATCGGAAGAGGTTGCACAAGCTGTTCCTCTTGCGCACTACGAGCCACCTCTATCTAGCCATGGTCACTGCCCGGGTGTTGCACAGCCGGTAGGCGCTCCTGTCACCTATCCGCCAGCCGTTCAGCCTGTGGCCGCGCCCCTAACCTATGCAACGCAGTCTGTGGCTCCTCCTGTCGCCTTTTCGCAAGAGATGCAGCCCGTAGCCACGCCGCTCACATATGCAGACGCTGTACGTAGGCTCCCGCAACCACCCTACACCACGCGCTCACAGCCCGCACACCCGGCTGCTTATACTGCACCTTGGGCGGCAGCACCAGTCGCCAATCCCTGGAGGACGCCCGATAACCGACCGATTTGCTACGCTTGCTTCACTCCCGGACACGTTGCTCGCTACTGCCGCCGTCGACCTCAGACGTTCGGCAACTATGCCCGCTCGTCGCATCCCGGCAGCCAACCCTTCGTCCAATACGGGCCGGTCTCGCCACCTCGCTATGCGCCTACCGACCACCTTGACTTCCAGCCGCAACGCGCACCCTCTCCTCGTCGGCGATCGCCCTCCCCCATGCGTCGCCGGCCCGGACCCTCCGACCAGGAAAACTAAGCAACGCAGTTCAAGAGGCAAGAACTGCGCCGTTTTCGAACTGTTTAAGCCCTCGCTCCTCTCCTGCTAACGTGGTCGCAGTAACTGTTGAAGGTTATTGTACTTTCGCCCTTGTGGACACTGGCGCCGCTGTTTCTGTTATTGCCGCTAATCTCTGCCGTTTATTACGCAAAGTAACGACGCCGCTTTCGGGACTGTCGCTTCACACCGCAAGCGCACAGCAAGTAACGCCTCTCGCAGCCTGCACTGCAAGAGTCTCCATCGAAGGCATTCTTTACACCGTGGAGTTTATTGTTCTTCCTGTCTGTTCGCATGACGTCATCCTCGGGTGGGACTTCCTATCCCGCCATAATGCCGTCATAGACTGCGCACGCGCCGAAGTTGAGTTTTCACCCTTGTGTGATGTCCCAGCACTGGACGCTCCTCATCAGCCGCCGAAGTTGCTCGTTCATGAAGATACCGATATTCCGCCTGGAAATTGCGCCCTTGTTCCCGTTTCATGCAACGCCTACACTGACGCTACAGTTCTTTTTATGCCTTCCGATATCTTCAAATGTCGTCGAGCTTTGCCGCTGCCTTTCGCAACAATTGACCTTGCCGCCGGAAGAAGCAACATGTTCGTAAGCAATCCGCTTTCCACACCTGTCACATTGCTTGCGGGGGAATGTCTCGGCCGCGTGCAGGATCTCGACCCTTCGTTTTTGTTTGATGTCCCGGACGACTACTGCGACCACCCAAAATCACTGTCGGCCCTCGAGGAGTCGTCCAAAGATACGTTTTCCAGCGCCATCGCCGACACCCTCACTCCCACCGAACATGCCGACCTGCTGGATCTTCTGCATGAGTTCAGGAGTTCGTTCGATGTGTCGCAACCTCAACTGGGCCGCACATCACAAGTCAAACATCATGTTGACACCGGACTACACCAGCCACTGCGTCAAAGACCATACCGTGTTTCCGCTGAAGAGCGCCGCGTCATCAACGATCAAGTCGAAGATATGCTTCGTAGAGACGTCATTCGACCATCTCACAGTCCCTGGGCGTCTCCCGTCGTCATGGTGCGTAAGAAAGACGGATCTATTCGATTTTGCGTGGACTATCGTCGTTTGAATAAGATAACCCGCAAGGACGTCTATCCTTTGCCGCGCATTGATGACGCCATTGACACCCTTCACAGAGCGCAATTTTTCTCGTCGTTAGATTTGCGGTCTGGCTACTGGCAGGTCCCAATGGCAGAAGCCGATCGCCAAAAAACATCATTTATTACACCTGACGGACTATATGAATTTAACGTCATGCCCTTTGGGCTTTGTAACGTGCCTGCCACGTTTGAACGTCTTATGGATAATACGCTACGTGGCCTCAAATGGAATATGTGCCTCTGTTACCTCGACGATGTCGTGGTTTTCTCCCACGACTTTCCTACGCACCTCCTTCGCCTCAGGCACGTTTTGAGTTGTCTGACCAACGCTGGTCTGCAGCTTAACCTGAAAAAATGCCGCTTCGCTGCACGCGAGCTCGTCATTTTAGGCCACATCGTGTCCAAGCACGGCGTATTACCAGACCCAGCAAAACTTCGAGCAGTCGCAGAATTTCCCAAGCCGACGACCATGAAAGAACTTCGCAGTTTTGTAGGCCTATGCTCCTATTTCCGGCGCTTTGTTCGCAATTTTGCATCTATCATGTCACCGTTAACCCAGCTTCTTCGCGGTGACGTGAACCTCACCTCCTGGTCCCCTGCGTGTGACGTTGCCTTCACTACTCTGCGCCGTCTGCTCACTTCCCCACCTATTCTTCGCCACTTCGACCCGACGGCTCCTACCGAAGTGCACACCGACGCCAGCGGCGTCGGGCTAGGCGCGGTCCTCGCTCAACGAAAGCCCGGCTATTCAGAATACGTTGTAGCCTACGCTAGCCGCACTCTGACGAAAGCCGAAACTAATTACAGCGTGACAGAAAAAGAGTGTTTGGCTCTGGTGTGGGCGCTTGGAAAGTTCCGGCTGTACTTATACGGCCGCCCGTTCGATCTAGTAACTGATCGCCACGCGCTTTGCTGGCTCTCCACGTTGAAAGACCCTTCTGGCCGCCTTGCGCGATGGGCACTTCGCATCCAGGAGTACGACATTCGCGTCGTATACCGCTGCGGACGCAAACACTCTGACGCTGATGCCCTGTCCCGCTCACCTTTACCACCAGATCAGACGTGCGGAAACACTTGCCTCCAGACCTTGTCATCGCTAAATCTCGACTCGATCGCCACCGAACAACGTCATGACCCGTGGATCGCCTCTCTTATCGAATATTTATCTGGCACGCCCCACCTTCCAGTATCTCGATCCCTCCGACGTCAAGCTTTCCATTTCGCCATCCGCGATCAACTTCTTCATCGACGCAACTACGCTCCCGATGGCCGCCGGTGGTTGCTGGTCATTCCACGCACTTTACGATCGCAAGTATGCGCCTCCCTTCATGACGATCCGCAATGTGGCCACGCCGGAGTGTTCAAAACATATGAACGCCTTCGCCATCGCTATTACTGGCGCGGCATGTACAATTTTGTACGTAAATTCGTGCAGTGCAGTCCTGACTGCCAGCGACGTAAATCAACACTGCCACGTGCGACTGGCGCATTGCACCCACTTCCATGCCCTGCCAAGCCATTTGATCGCGTCGGCGTTGACCTCTACGGTCCCCTTCCATTGACACCAGATGGTAATCGGTGGATTTTAGTGGCGGTTGACCACCTGACACGCTACGCCGAAACAGCCGCTTTGCCGAGCGCTACAGCTCAGGATGTCGCCTCTTTCATTTTGCAACGCTTTATCCTTCGACATGGTGCACCTCGAGAGCTCCTTAGTGACAGAGGCCGCGCTTTCCTTTCCGAGGTCGTCGAAACTCTGCTTTCGGAATGCCACGTCATTCATCGGAAAACGACAGCATACCACCCGCAGACTAACGGACTAACGGAACGGTTCAACCGCACGCTAGGTGATATGCTTTCAATGTACGTGGCATCTGATCATAGCAACTGGGACCATGTTCTCCCATATGTCACGTTCGCATATAACACCGCAATACAAATCACCACGGGATTCTCACCTTTTTTTCTTCTTTACGGACGTGAGCCTTCCCATACAATTGATACCCTACTTCCTTACCGTCCTGATGCTTCCGAGTGTCCACCTATCTCCGATGCTGCTAGACAAGCCGAAGAGTGCCGCCAGCTCGCCCGTGCGTTCACCTCGGAAGAGCAACAACGCCAGAAAGAAACCCGTAGCACCTCTCTTCCGGATCCCACCTATGCCCCAGGGTCTCTTGTGTGGCTTGCCATCCCATACCAAACACCGGGACTCTCCTCGAAACTTGTCCCCCGGTACGAGGGGCCTTACACCGTTTTGGAGAAAACCTGTCCGGTTATTTCCTAATTGAACCAGTTTCCCGATCGGACGACATGCGCCGGCGTGCACGTGACATCGTCCATGTTTCCCGACTGAAACCGTACCATGAGCCTTTGCCTGAAACGTCTTAGGTCGCCAGGATGGCTCCTTTTTCAGCGGGGGCGATTGTGAAGAAGAAGATGTGTTTGCAGCGAGCAGCATCGCCAACGCCCGGCTCGCTCGGCTCGTGCTTCGGTCCGTTGCTGTGCCGATCGCTGGACGCTTCTTCACGCTGTCTCGTCGCTGTCTTAACGGCTAATAAACCTCCTCACACACACACACACACACACACACATATATATATATATATATATATATATATATATATATATATACCAGATTCTTTGAACGTCATTCACTCTGACGAAGGCTGGTCCACCAGCTGAAAACGTTTAGTAAAGACGCTTCCACGAAAGTTTCGTCGTCTCTTTCTTGCCTATATATATATATATATATATATATATATATATATATATATATATATATATATATATACATATATATATATATATATATATATATATATATATATATATATATATATATATATATATAGGTGTGTGTGTGTCTTGTAACGGAAGTTATGTCGCGGACATGCTGATTCGTTGCTGAGTTATGCTGTGAGCGCAGGCTATTTAAATGACTTATTTGTCGCGTTGGAATGTTTCAAACACCATGGTTTGGTTGGTCCACTTGTACAGTACTTGTTGCACTTTTGCCGAACGGTTACTTGGTACGTCAGATGATCCCACAAACGCGTCCAAGTCCTGGTGGTTCACGCAAGTGTTTCCTGCAGTGATTCAATTGATAAGTCCAGCGATATTTATTTATGCTGTCGCCTTCGTCAAGCAGTGTCAAAAGCAAGTGAAAATGACCGCCCTTATAGCAACATCTGAACCTTTATTACAGTCTCATATCTAGACGGCGGGAAGTGACGTCAACCTTACACATTGTCCCTAGAAATTCAACAGTTGCGGTGACAGCCTACGGGTAGCACGAGGGGAACAGAAAGAAAGCAACGATAGTAATTCCAGGGATATGTGGTTTCGTGATCGCCGGGATAGATATATAACACAGACATTTCAACAGCTATTTTAATGTCGACGCTGTGTCCTTTCGTGATCACGAAACATTTTCTTTTTCAGAAGACGCACTCTAAACCATGACATGTTACGAGATCAGTAGTTCCTTGGGTTGTCAAGAAAAATACTCTAGCTGTATAAGGAATGGATTCCGCTTTGTCTTGGAGCGTCACACAGCACAGCACTGTGATGCTTCACAACACAACACGCAGGCTTGAGCAGTATGTTCCTAAATTGACTTTACCCTTTCTCACATCTCTTCTCAGAGGATGCGTTTCTGCCACTCAGAATAGTGGGAACAGGGAATGCCAGGTAAAGTGACAAAGTAGACGCGGACTACCAGTAGCATGACGCACGCGTAATCATGAGGATGGGAGTTTGCGTTCTACCGGTGGTATTTCTTCTTCTTCTTCTTCTTCTTCTTCTTCTTCTTCTTCTTCTTCTTCTTCTTCTTCTTCTTCTTCTTCTTCTTCTTCTTCTTCTTCTTCTTCTTCTTCTTCTTCTTCTTCTTCTTCTTATTATTATTATTATTTTTGATGTGGTTGTTGTTGTTGTTGCTTTTTCCATCGCTTTCCAGCTTATAATTTCTGCTATAAAACTGAAAAATAACTTCCCAAACATAATTTTGTTGTATTTCAATATTTACGTTAAACGTATATCTGATGTAATACAATATAAATATGCAAAGCATGTACATTCATCGTGTGCAACTTAAGCGAACTTCACAAGATTAGTGAAAGAAAAAAATCGGCAGATCCCACGTACCTGGGAATCGACGTTATGCGAAGCATGCGGAGGGAAGGTGACCGTGTTGCAAATTTTTCATTGAGCGACACGTCATGAAATGACGATAAATATTTGTACAAATGTTGCACGCACAGACATATGTTAAAGAGTTGCAGATGTTTATATAACCAGTTGTTCGCACTTGCGACACGATGCCAACTGGAACTTGATATTAGCAACACCAGAAGCTGATATGAAGCGCTTATGCTCGTGAGGATGCTGGCCCTGGACACTGCTACATAAATCAACTTCATCGCATGGCAACTAACCATAATTGACGTTAACTCGACGTGACGGTTGTATCAAAGGAGTACATATGTAATGTTCATAAATTGCGTAGGCAGCACTGCAGCCACTATTGACGTTGCACAAAGACTAGCGTTATTTGAAGAGTAGTTCGGAGACCTGGCCCAGCTCTGTGGTAAAATACTTCATTGCCACGCAGAATGCTTGGGTTCGATACTAGCTGGGACCCTGACATTTATTCTTTGCATTCGTCGGGTTGACGCTACCGAGATGGCGGGTATTTCTTAAAGCTTGAACCTTAACATTGCACATGTGTGTTCTCGTCGTTCCTGGGTAGATACTAATGGCATCTTCAGCTGAGGTGCGCTGGCACCGTGACGGTATAAAAAAGTTACGTCAAACACCGCCTGAGTTTCATGCCTCGCTACGGGCCAGCCGAGCGTGTGAACCACAAAACTCGAATCCGCTACAGCAGCGCTGTATGCGAGAGACAGATTTAGCAGACGACAATTGCCAGCGTCCTGTTTGTACTGGTAATAAGAGAGCAAACAAAAGAAAATAAAACAATGACACACACTTGCGAGTTACTAAGTGACTAGTAGGTGTGCATCTGTTCTCCAGGCGGTTGTGCTGCATCAATTTTGTACCAACTCGACGAGGGTTACGTTAATTTTCGCATCGCCTTCGGTGTCCAGTGGAATCCTGGGTGCAAGAGTAGCCTTGTGCGAGTATGGTTGGACAATGTAAGCTTACGCACGCTTTTGCCATCCTGCCCGGCCGTGTCATGCGGCAGCGCCAGCTGTAAATCACGCCTGAAATTATGGAACGTCAGCGCGTCGTCTGCCAGCGCGCGCAGGCTGATGGGATTGCACCGCGCTCCACCGTCGACCTCCGCGGTGCCACCGTGGCGTGCACTCGTGTCGTGGCCGGCCCAGCCGAACATGCGGCACAACACGCATAGTGCCCAGACGAACGTACGGCATGGCACGGGTACACAGAAAATGCCACCGGTGCCGCCACCCGAAGATGCCATAAGTTTCAATAAATTGTGGCGCATAGCAGCATATTGTATAGGTGAGCGTAGTAGGGCTAAGTAATTAGTATTTTTGCTTTCCGACGTGAAACCTAATTAAGACGGTAGACTTACTACATTCGACACTATGATAGGCCTCGATCGTGCTTTGATGTTTTCTGGACTTAAAGGAGCACTGACATCAAATTTACTCTTGCCAAGATTTTTGCGTCAGCGAGTAGCTATAGACCCCTTAGCAGCGATTCGCGACCTAAAACGCAACTTAGGGATGAATAACTATCAATTTTATTGATTGATATTACTGGAATCTAGCACTATTCAAAAACGGCTGGTAATTCCGCCATTTTCAGCGCTGGAAGCACCAGCAGTGGCGCTACCTCACAGTAACCTCCAGATCACGGCACAGCTGACCACTTCTCGACAGAAAAGAGTGACGTCAGGCTCAGCTGCTCCGTAAACATTTCGTCTGCTAGGCGAACACATTCAGTCATGCCTTGTCACCTGCCTTACTGTAGTCGCCGTACAAAGTGTGGACTCAGGTTCAATACGATAGTCTGGAGCTTGGAATCCCCGTGATTCATTACGTCGCGAATTATTTTTCCTTCAATGGACGTTTTTCAGAACAGACCTTTTGAAATGGACGAGGTTCCAAGCAGCACAGCAGAGGTGCCCGAGGATGCACGCTTCAGCCATGTTCGGTCGTGTGTCTCAGTTAGCTATATTGGTTTGTTTTGCCCAGCAAAGGAAGGAAGGAAAATAGAGGGAAAAGAAAGGCAAGGAGGTTAACCAGCCTATAGGCAGCCGGTTTGCTACCCTGCGCATGGAAGATGGATGGGGGAGATGAAAGAGAGCAGAGAGGGAAGATAGAAACAGCACATTCGGCAGCACATGCGCGCACACTTAGTCATAGTCCAGTCTTGTCTTTCGCGGTGTGTGACATTGCTGTTACAGTCGCTTGTTCAAGTCGGTGTCGCGTAGGAATTTCAACAGAGCTTTCGTCGCCTTCTGTTGCAGTGTCTTCTCTCGGGCACTTCACAGAATAGTGTCCACAGACATTTGGCTGTTGTCGATTCGCGCAAAAGCAGACGCCAGTGCCTGTCTCTGGATTTCATACAATGAACAGTCACACAGGATGTGGTGTAGCGTCTCTTCGCAATGACAGGCATCTCAGAGAGCGTTGTCGGCCATTCCTATGACAAAGGAGTAAGATTTTGTAAATGCCACTCCTAGCCATAAGCGATGAAGTAGGGTGGCTTCTCTTCGGTCGAGTCCAGTGGGCATGCGGAAAGCCATCAAAGAGGACAGGTGGTGTTGACGATTCGTATCGATGCTTGGTGGGCACCATAGTGAAAACGTGATTTCACGCGCAAGTCGTCGAAGATTACTGGCAGCATCAGTCCTCGAAAGTGGTATGGCTTCTTCTCGTGTTCCTTCAAGGGCTGCCCGCGCGGCAGTATCGGCATGTTCGTTCCCTATGATGCCGCAATGACTTGGCAGCCATTGAAGCGTCACATGATGCCCTTTCTCGAGTAAAGTGTGGAGAAGGCATCGAATTTCGAAAACAAGCTGTTCGTACGGGCCACGACGCAGTGCTGAGAGCACAGATTGTAGGGCAGCCCTTGAGTCGCTGAAAATCGACCATTGTTGCGGTGGTTCCCGATTGACCACACAAAGTGCAGCGCGCAAAGCAGCTAGTTCCGCTGCTGTAGATGCCGTGGAGTGGTCAGTCCTAAAGCTGATGGTAACATCTCTTGCTGGGATAACTACTGCCCCTGACGAACACTGGTGGTTCGTGGAACCATCGGTGTATACATGTATGCTGTCTGAATATTTCTCGTGCAAAAAAAGAAGAGACAGTTGTTTCAGCACGGGCGACGAAAACTCAGATTTCCTCCGGATTCCTGGTACACTAAGATGAACTGTGGGTCGAATAAGACACCAAGGTGGTATGGATGGTTTAGATGCATGAGTGAAGCCCGAGGGAAGTTTATCGTTGTATTTCACGATAATTTTGGCGAACGATGCTTGGCGCCTCTCTGAAGGCAACAGTGCAAGGTGATGGCCGGGGGCACGTGCGAAGTGTCGGATGTGCGTTCTCAGGACTTCTACAACAATGTGAGTTTGTATCGGATAGTCACCAGCAATTGCAATTGTTGCTTCTGTTGACGTACATCTGGGGAGACCGAGGCACACTCTCAGCGCTTGGGCTTGTACTGCCTGTAAAACACGAACATTGGTCTTGCAGGTATTGCTAAGCACGGGCAAGCTATATCTGAGGAAACCGAGAAACAGGGCCCTGTAGAGCTCTATCATTGCGTCTACTGACATCCCCCACGTCTTTCCTGCCAGGAACTTGAACAGTTGAGAAATAGCGGTCAGGCGCTTCTTCATATAGGTCACATGCGGACTCCAACAGAGGTCCCTATCAATAATAATGCCCAGAAACCGGTGGGTTTTGGCGTAAGAAATCGGTCGCCCGCAGATTGAGATGACATAAGGGGTCATTGCTTTGCGAGTGAAAGCCACCAGCGCGCATTTTTCTGGTGATATGCTGAGACCTTGTTTGAGCAAGTAGTTGGCAATCATAGTTGCTGCTTTTTGAAGCCGGGAACGTATCTGAGGACGCGTGAATGCCGATGTCCAGACACAGATGTCGTCTGCGTATATTGAGATTTTAATGGTGCTTGGCAAGTATTCAGCAAGGCCAATTAGTGCAAGATTGAATAGCGTCGGGCTAAGAACTCCGCCTTGAGGAACACCCCTGGAAGTATAGCGTCGCGTAGTTGGGCCATCTTCTGTTAACACAAAGAATGATCTTGCAGCCAGGTAACTCGAAATCCACCGAAAGACTCGACCACCAAGGCCAACCACCGCAAGAGCACCCAAAATGGCTTCATGTAGTACATTATCATAAGCGCCTTTCACATCTAGAAACAAAGCTGCAGATAGTCGCTTACGGGATCTTTCGTGCTGAACGTACGAAACTAGATCAACGACATTGTCAATAGAAGAGCGGTCGCGTCAGAAACCAGCCATTGAATTCGGATAAGTCTTGTAGTATTCAAGATACCACTCCAGGCGGCCTAGTATCATCCGTTCCATTATCTTCCCTACGCAGCTGGACAGTGCTATTGGGCGGTATGAGGTTAGTTCGAGTGGAGATTTGCCCTGCTTCAAGATGGGTAACAAGCGGCTTACTTTCCAGTCATCAGGAACATTGCCATCCTGCCACGAGATGTTGTAGAGGCTCAACAGTTCTCTCCTTGCACCTTCCCCAAGGTTGCACAAGGCTCGGTACGGAATACCATCTGGGCCCGGAGAAGTTGAACGCCTGCAGAGAGCTAGTGCCGCCTCGAGCTCCTCTATTGTAAAAAGGAGGTCCATGTGGTAGTCACGGGAACGGGGGACGTCACCTCTCACTGGAGAATCTGGACGAGTGGCTTGGTTGGCGATCTGCGCACAGAAATCTTCTGCGACATCGATGTCTTGCCTCCTTTGAAATAGCGCGAGCACTTTGAATGGAAAGCGCTGTTCCGTAGGGTGACGCCGATTTGGGTGCACGTTAAAGAACCCCAGGTGGTCTAAATTTCCGGAGTCCTCCACTACGGCGTCTCTCATAATCATATAGTGGTTTTGGGACGTTAAACCCCACATATCATCATCACCGTAGGGTGACGCCGACCTTGCACCGTTTTCCAAATGTGTGAGGGTGGCTTGCGAGGGTCTAGTGACTGGCCAAACGTTGTCCATAGTTCCGACGCTAATCTATCCATGCGACGCCGAATCTTTTTTTGCATCCTCCTGGCTGCCCTAAGATCGTGAATTGATTTTGTACGCCGATACCGACGCTCCGCCCGGCGTCGCAGTGCTCGGAGTCGCTCCAACTATATATCAAAGTCGTTTCGTGTGGAAGATATCATCACCGTGCGAGTGGCGTTTTGCATTGTGCTCTTAATTGTTCCCTCTAACCCAGATTGTAGGCCATCGCTGCAAGCATCTTCCATGTCAGATTTGAAGTTGGTCCATTGGACTGCTCGAATGGTCGTCCGTGGACCATAACTAGACAAGCCTTTGATGTTAAGGTAGATTGGAATGTGATCACTTCCTCGTGTCTCAACATCTGGAAACCACTTGACGTATCTCGCGAGAGAGTTGGAGACAAAAGCAAGGTCGAGACAGCTGCCATATGTCACCCCTCGAAGAAAAGTGGGGCTGCCGTCGTTCAGGAGAGTAAGGCCATAGTTGTAGGCGATGTTTACTAACCTGCGTCCTCTTGCATTTGTCCGCGTACTTCCCCATGCGTGATTGTGAGCATTGAAATTACCTATGAGGACCCATGGTGCAGGACACACTCTCAAAATATCCGCTAATCTCCTGGAATCGAGATTACTTGACGGCGATATAACAACACCTATGAGAGTAAACATGAGTTGGTTCTTTTTCACAGTGATGCAGACATACTGATTGTCATCGTGAGGTGCAATTGGTTGCACAATATACGTCAGTTCACGACGAACAAAGACGATGATTTTGCTGCACGCACCGTTCGTTGAAGACATGACAGCTTCGTACCCCGATAGTCTTATTGGTTTCGACAAATTGGGTTCACAAATGACGATGATTGGAAACACGTTGGTAAACACAAACTGACGAAAATCTGAAAGGCGTGATTTTAGTCCTCTGGCATTCCATTGGATGACGGATGCAGCCTGGACTTCTTTAAGAAATGTTGAGGCGTGAGTAGCCATCTTCCTAGTTGAGAGATTCAAGCACTGGGCTTAGGGCGTCCAATAGTTCAAGTGCGCTTCGAGCAGATGGTGTCTTCATGTCGACTAATATCGCTCGGATGGCTTCTATAAGGGAACGAAGCACCGAGATCACTTGACGATCAGTTTTAGGCAAATCTTCCATGGTTGGAGACGGCTCTTGTGTGGCCACAACCTGCAGAGGTTCCTTGGCAGAAGAGCGCGTCGGGAGCGTGGGCCATTCCCCGCAGGGGCGCCTGTGAAAGCAGGCGTTTGGTGTGTAGCGACACCACGGACCCGAGCTAACGGGGGAGTTTCTACTCCCTCCCAAGCCTAGCCGTGCGTGGCTTTGCCGTGTCCGGGGAAAAGGGGATCCTGGGGGTTGAGCCGACGCTGGGTGATTGGACCTTTAAGGCCCCCCGGCAGAGGCAACACACCCCTTTGGCCCCGGCTTCACGTAGATGGCACCCCTGGGCTGACCCACTCAGGGGAAATCGGCAGTCGCCTTTTCCTATCCCTCTCTCCCTACATCTTAGTCTTTATCTCTCACTTTTTATCTGTCCTGTCTTATCCTCTCTTCTGTTTACTTCCAAACTTCCTGGCGGCTAGGGTTAACCTTGTGCAAATAGCCTACCGTGGTCTAGGCGCATTGGGTTATAGTAGCGTTGTACGGCTGGCGTCTGCAGGTTTTAGCACCCGCAAACTTGTAGCGTCCCCTCGTTGGGCTCCGTGGTGGGTGGCCGCCAACGCTTCTGAAGAAAACTAAACTGGCATGCATAGAGCATTTCCATTATTAAGTGATCGTACCACCTTAAAGCGCGTACGCACCGAAGACTTAGGATTTTTCAACCGATCAACTGAGAACTTCCCCCATTTTCATGTTATACATAGTGAGATAAGCAGCAAGCAAGCCAGAACTGTATCCCCCTTTGTAGTAGCCAGATGTCTCACAGAAACTCTAGGAGCCGGGTACAAAGTTACCAAAATGGCCAGCGGAGACCTCCTCCTTGAAGTTCGAGAAAAAGAACAGTTTGAAACGCTACAGAATCTTTCAACTTTTGGTGACACTCCCATCACTGTAACGCCACACAGATCCATGAACACAACCCGTGGAGTAGTATCTGATGCCGATTTGCTCGGCTTGACTGAAGAGGAACTTCTGGAGGGGTGGAAGAGTCAGAATGTGACCAATGTACAAAGGATCACCATTAAAAGAGACAACAAGGTAACACCAACAAAACACCTAATACTCACGTTCGCTTCCAGTAATCTGCCAGAAAGTATTCAAACATTGTACACTAAGACGTTGATCAGACCATACATACCTAACCCACGTCGTTGTTTTAAATGCCAGAAGTATGGCCACGGCTCACAAAGCTGTCGTGGTCACCAAACTTGTGCACAATGTGGAGTGTCAGGCCACAACTCTGACAATTGCGAAGAACCATCACACTGTGTGAACTGTGGCGGAAATCATGCCGCATACTCACGGTCTTGCTCATTTTGGAAAAAAGAAAAAGAAATTATCACATTGAAAATTAAAGAAAATATTACATTCAAGGAAGCAAGACGAAGAGTGTCGCCATTTTATGGCGCTACATATGCTGATGCGGCGCGTCAGGGGGCAACGCCGCACCAGCCCTCGTCACTCCTTCGGCCAGCGCAGAGCGAGCCGACGGCTGTGGCACCTGCCCCCAAGGAGGCAGTAGTTCAGTCTACTCTGCCGCCTAGCGAATTGAGGCCGGAGACTCCAGGGTCCTCTGGTCTCAAGGCCTCCCCTCACCAGGCGAGGCCTAAAATCCGAACCACCAGCTCGCATGTGCGGGCAACCAGTGCCTCTGGGGAGGCAATGGATACAACGGTACCCTTGGTACCAAAAGAGCGGCGCGCCTCCTTGGAGCGCGTTAAGAAAAATAAAAAACCAATAACGGGGCCGGACGACCGTCCTGCCACCTGAATTAACGAGCTCACTCCAACACAGGATATTCTTTGTACACACAGCAGCATCTCTCTTGTTTAAATATGCAGACAGAAATATTACAGTGGAACATCCGAGGCCTTCTTCGAAACCTCGATGACTTACAAGAACTCCTCCATGAACACAATCCAAGAGTGCTGTGTATACAGGAGACACACTTAAAACGAACTAACACAAACTTTTTACGTAACTACATAATCTTCCGAAAGGATAGAGATGATGCCATGCTACCATCCGGTGGTGTAGCGGTTATAGTTAGTCAAGGGATAGCATGCACACAATTACCCCTTAAAACTTCCCTCGAGGCGGTGGCTGTCCGAGCAGTTATTCTAAACAAACTTGTCACAGTCTGCTCTTTGTACATACCTCCGCACCACCGTCTTGAAAAACTTCAATTCCAGTCTTTAATAGACGAACTACCTGAACCTTATCTGGTCCTTGGGGACCTGAACGCACATAATGGTCTGTGGGGTGACTCTCGCTGTGATGCCCGAGGTCGTCTCATTGAACAATTCCTCATTTCATCGGGTGCTTGTCTGTTGAATAGGAAAGAGGCAACATACTATAACCTTGCCAACAAAACTTACTCCTCCATAGACCTCAGTATCGCATCTCCTTCACTTGTACCCTTACTTCAGTGGAAAGCCATAAATAATCCATACGGAAGTGACCATTTCCCTTTGGTTTTGAGTACACCAATAATAAATGAATGTCCTCCACATGTTCCCAAATGGCTGGTAAACAAAGCCAACTGGGAACGATTTCAAAAGCTTACTCACCTAAATTGGACTGACATATGCGGGTTAGGCATAGATGAAGCTGTGCAGTACTTCACGGCTTTTCTTACTGACGCAGCAACCAAGTGCATTCCACAAACATCTGGACTGCCCGGCAAACGACACGTTCCGTGGTGGAACACTGAGTGTCAGAATGCGCGAAAGGAACAGAACAGGGCATGGAGGTTGCTGCGGAACTCGCCGACAGCGGAAAACCTTGAGAGCTTCAAGAAAATAAAATCTCGAGGCAGGAGAACGCGTCGGCAGGCCAGAAAAGAAAGCTGGCACAAGTTTTTATCAGGAATAAATTCATATACACAAGAGGCTAAAGTCTGGAACATGGTTCGTAGGGTAGCAGGAAGACAAGTACACTCACTCCCACTCGTAAACACACAGGGTGATAGCCTGGAAGATCAAGCGAACTTCCTCGGTGCACACTACGAGCAGGTGTCTAGCTCGTCACACTACACTGAAGCTTTCCAAAGACACAAAGCAAAGATAAAAAAGCAGAAACTAGAATCCAAGTGCACAAATTACGAGGAATACAACCAACCTTTCAACTTAGCTGAGCTACAAACATCACTAAACTCTTGCAATAATCCTGCTACAGGCTACGACCGTGTCACATATGAAATGTTGAAAAACTTGCCGCTCGAAACGCGAAAAACTTTACTCTCTTTACAATGCTATCTGGCTTTGAGGCACCATCCCTGCTTCCTGGAAAGAGGCTATTGTTATCCCAATTTTGAAACAGGGCAAGGACCCTTCCTCAGTTTCAAGTTATAGGCCCATTGCACTAACGAGCTGCGTTTGTAAACTTTTTGAAAAAATGATAAACCGCCGACTTTTACATTTCCTTGAAACACACAATCTGCTCGACCAGCTCCAGTGTGGGTTTCGAGAGGGTAGATCCACCACCGACCATTTGGTGCGTATCGAGGCACAGATCCGAGACGCTTTTGTCCACAAACAATACTTCCTCTCAGTGTTTCTCGATATCGAGAAGGCTTACGACACAACATGGCGTTTTGGGATATTAAGAGACTTGTCTCACCTGGGTGTGCGCGGTAGAATGCTTTCCATAATCGAGAGTTACTTGTCCAATCGGAAATTCCGCGTCCGTGTGGGCAGTACTCTCTCCCAAATATTTGTGCAAGAAACGGGAGTACCGCAAGGTGGTGTACTTAGTTGTACACTTTTTATTATTAAAATGAATTCCTTGCACCTGTCCATCCCCCGCAACATGTTCTATTCCACATATGTCGATGACGTCCAGCTTGGCTTTAAGTCATGCAACCTAGCAATGTGTGAGCGGCAGGTTCAGTTAGGTTTAAAGAAGCTCTCCAAATGGGCAGAGGAAAACGGATTCCGGCTGAACCCAGAAAAAAGCACGTGTGTCTTGTTCTCCCGAAAGAGAGGCGTGCACTCAGAACCTGACATTGAACTGAACGGTCAACGTCTGTCTGTCAATGCGGAGCATAAATTCTTAGGCTTAATCTTGGACAACAAGTTGACATTCATACCACACATCAAGTATTTAAAAACAAAATGTTTAAAAGCCCTGAGTGTTATAAAAGTGTGTTCACCTACTACGTGGGGTAGTGACAGGCAATGCCTCATGAACCTGTATAGAAGCCTCATTCGCACCCGCTTAGATTATGGGGCCGTTGTCTATCAGTCTGCTACTCAAAGTGCCTTGAAGATGCTGGAGCCCGTGCACCATTTGGGCATCCGCCTTTCTACGGGTGCTTTTCACACCAGCCCCGTAGAAAGCCTTTATGTTGAGTCAAATGAGTGGTCGCTTCATCTGCAGAGAACTTACATGTCCTTCGTTTATTTCCTTAAGGTAAAAGCAGACAAGAAGCACCCCTCATACTCTACTATTAATGATTTGTCGAGCTCAATTCTGTTTCAAAACAGGCCTTCGATGAGGTAGCCCTTCTCAGTTCGCCTGAAGAGTCTAGCTGAGGAAACTGGAGTCTCACTTGAACACAGTTTAATGGCTCCTGTAGCATACCCGCCACCGTGGCAATGGCAGACTATATACTGCGATGTGTCTTTTCTAGAA
This sequence comes from Rhipicephalus microplus, assembly GCF_043290135.1. Taxonomy (NCBI): domain Eukaryota; kingdom Metazoa; phylum Arthropoda; class Arachnida; order Ixodida; family Ixodidae; genus Rhipicephalus; species Rhipicephalus microplus. Next base: position 269,311,651 of record NC_134710.1, read on the forward strand.
GTCACAAAACATGCGCCCATTGCCCATATTCGAACATATTTTCTGGAACTTCAACACAAATACACACGTCCTGAGTTCTTTACAGATGCCTCTAAGACCAACTCCTCTGTGTCCTACGCTGCTGTTGGCCCTTCCTTTTCGGATGCTGGCCCTCTACATCCAGGCACAAGTATCTTCACAGCGGAAGCTTACGCGATACTTGTGGCAGCTAAACACATCAAACAATTACAACTACAAAAAGCAGTAATTTATACAGACTCCCTCAGTGTGGTAACGGCTCTGCACAGTCTTAAAAAACAAAAAAACCCTGTCCTTGTCTCACTTTACTCTATTTTTTGCACACTCTACACACTCAACCAACATGTTGTAGTGTGCTGGGTGCCAGGGCACCGTGAGACCCAAGGCAACCTGAGGGCGGATCAGCTCGCTGCATCCGTCCACAAAAACACTGCCCCTACACCCATATCAATCCCGGTCCTTGATCTGAAGCCGTATCTCAAACGAAACCTCAGGGACTACTGGCAGAGCAAGTGGGATAAACACACACAAAACAAACTACACGTTATCAAGCCACACCTTGGACATTGGCCACCAGTATCAAAATCTCGTCTAACAGAGGTAACACTAACAAGACTCAGGATAGGACACACATACACGACACACACACATCTTTTGTCCGGTGGCGACCCACCATTGTGTGACAGATGTGGTGAACCACTAACAGTTCTTCACATTTTAATTCAGTGCAAACAATTGGACACTATAAGAAAACAACACTTTCCATTACCCTACCGACAACATATGCCTTTACACCCTGCAATGTTCGTCGGTAGGGAACCGCTTTTTAGTTATAAATCATTGCTAGCATTTTTAAAAGAAATTCATAGTTTTCATATCATATACCCGGGCATTCCGTAGCACGACCTCTCCTGAGAGGTTTTCGCTGCGGTGGCTACACAAGAAAGCACTTGCCTCACGGCCCTTGGACGCAAGGGTATAAACGAGTGAGGCACTTGTGCTAATGCCATACATATCCACCATCGTCTTTTATTACCACCAACTTTGTTCATCTATTCGCACCACACACACCTTTCACGGCATGGTCATGATTTTATTACTTGTATGTTTTTACCCGCCTTACCGCGAGGAATTTTATGGCCCTTATACAGCCGCTAATCACAATCATTGTCCACATCTCTTGTCCAATGAACTGGCGCTCTTTGGCCATCAAATGGCCCTTGCGCCAAAAAACACCATATATCATCAGCGTGGGCCATTCCTCCAGAGAAGGAGGCTTCTCTGTTTCTTTCGTAGAGGTGGTGGGCCTTTTCGCGGCGCTACTGGATAGAACCGCTAAAGAGTGGGAAGGAGCGTCTCGGGAATGTGCCTTCTTTGAAGACTTTCGATGATGCCGACGTCGACGCCGACGCCGGACTACTTCGGCTGCCTCCCTGTGTGTTGAGTTGTCTCGGGCCATTTGTCTGAGAACCGCGCGCTCCTTTAGGATTCGAGGACAGTCTTTCGACGAGGCAGCATGAGGACCACTGCAGTTGGCGCACTTCAGAGTAGTCGCCCGACAGGCGTCTTCAGCATGAGATTCAGCGCAGCGGGGACACAGTCGTAAGTTGGGGCATACGCCCTTGACGTGTCCTAGCCTGAAGCACTGATGACATTGAAGTGGCTTTTGGATGAATGGTCGAACCGGATGTCGAAAATGTCCAACTTTAACGTGGGACGGTATGCAATCTCCCTTGAAAAACACTTTTACGCAGCGCGTATTTCCAAGGCGCCGCACTTGCGTAATGACAGTTCCCTCATTTGCAGGCTTGATGAGGGTAGACAAGTCAGCATTAGGAATGGCAGTGTCGATGTCATAAATTACACCGGCAATTGATTTGTCATCCATCGGGATAAAGGGGCGCATTTTAATGCCACCTAGCTCAGTCATTTGCTGCAGCTGTCCTAGCGCACTCACATCGTGTACGTCTATGGCGAGAATGTTCTTCCTTGGGTTTACTCGTACGTCCTTAATTTGATGTGGCACCACACATTCGTGAGCAACCGAAAGGGCTTGCCTGTTCAGGAGCCGTAGGTTGCTTGATGGATCTTCGGGCATGAAGATGATGACGTGCGGCCAGCGCGCAGGTCTTGAATGCACAGTCGCTGTGCTTGCAGGAGCTGATGCTGCTGTATTCGCCGTCCTTCTCTTTGCCCTCTTACCCCGGACAGGTATAAAGCTGCCATCGGATGTGTCGTCTTCCGACATAGAATAGAGATCGGTGTCCTCAGTGTCACTGGGAGAGCCAGCTCGCTTCCTTGTGGTTGACGGGTGTGAGGACCTGTGACCAGGCCGGCCTCTGGCATGCTCCATGTCCATCACCGCAAGATGGAGAGGCGAGGCACCTCAAAAGACCGATGATTTCACTAAAATGAAACAGAGCGCTGAAACAAGCGTTCTTCTAAAGAGTCACTTCTTCTTCCTCCTGCAAAGCATTCGGGTATACGCAGAGGGGTCAATGCAATATAGCTATCGCGAATGGGCATCAGCGAAAAAATAGAATACCTTTCCTGCTTGTCAGGTTCTTTTTCGCGACTCTAGAAGGCCCCACCTATTTATCCTCTCGTGGTTAACACGGCACTACCACTTTTACGTGGACGCAAAGTCTACAGATGAACTAAAATTCAACGATACCTGCATGTTACTTGTTAGCGATGATATCTGACTACATGCTGTTTCACTTTTGATAGCTTGTGGTAGTGTTGATGTGTAACACATACGTGATATGAAAAGACACCCTCATTGCGCTTTTTCCATGCTTGAACTAGACGACTGCAACTCACCTGCAACTCACAACGATTCCCCATCATGCTGACCGACAAGCTCACGTTTAAACATGCTCTTTTGTTTTACCATTAGGTGGTTTTTTATCTTGATTATTTTATGAAATCATTCAATCCGGTGCGATGAAAATGAAACGCGACGAGCCACAGCCGGGCTAGACTGCACCTGCGCGCGCTATAGCCAGGCCCTAGCCCGGCCGTGGACGAGCGAGTGCGTTTCTGCACTTCGTAGCCAGTCAGCGCCACGATAAGAACACTCGGATCGTACACGTCATCGCTACCAGGGCATCGTCACTCTGGATGGTATTTGTGGAATGTATCACGCCGAACACGTAGCACTAGTGTCGATGTTGCAGGGCAGTCTATTTTTCGTTTTTTCTCTTTAGCTTTTCAACGCTGTTTGACATCGAATTAAGAAAACTTCAACGCGATGGATGCCGTTCAAACTTGGCCAAGAAGACCAATGCTTACAAAGCGATCAAATCATGGGCAGATCTCGATCTGGAAATTTGATGTCAGTGCTCCTTTAAATGTGCGTCTTATAGTTTTACTTTGCAGTCTATAAATTTTGTTTTGCTCACGAAGGTAATACGCCCCAGATGAGGGCAGTGTTTCAGATGCGAACGGAACAGTGAGTTGAATAGCAGTTGTTTAATTTTCAATATGTGGTAGCTCCCGCTATACAGATTCAGCTGACCGATGGCATACGCTGATTTCGACAATGTGTGTCCTACGCGTGGTGAAAAACGAGAAAGTGTTTCGAGTTTATCTAGAGTTTCAAGTTGATGAGACCATTTTTGCATGTCTTTTGCATTTTTTTCAGTGCACGTGCAATGCATCACGCCCGTAGGAAGTGCTCTTCTGGCTTGATCGTAACGATGTAAGCTTTCAAAAGAATACTTTTCTCATTAATGTGAAAAAGAAGTATGGGGCCTGACACGCTGTCTTAAGGTGGTACTGTGCATGCTAGCGCATTACTTTACCTCTCTTCTGTTTTCTATTTTTCCCCTCCCACTGTGCAGGGTGGCAAGCTAGGTGCAACATCTGGTTAACCTCGCTGACTTTCCTTTGCTTTTCTTTTTTCTTTCAGATGAAGAGGCGTGATATAATCATGTTCTGGTTTCTGATCAGCGATTGATGAACAAAGAAGTCGTAACTGTAACCCTCTGATTCCGTGAAATTCAAGTTTATTCAATATGAGCTCTTTATCAAACATTCAGATGCCATAGATAAATCAGCACATATCCCAACTGCAAATTTCTTGTTTTCGAGGATGTCTTCCTTTGAGTGAAGGAGTGGTAGCTGAGATTCATCCTTGAAAAATCAGAACTTTGTGTGTTATTGTGTACATTACTGTCATGGTGTTGGGATAGCCGGCTCTAACGTAACCTACCTTCTCATATTGTGCCAAATATAAATATAAAATAAGACCTTGGGAATTCAAGGACTTTAAAACAGGGGCAGGTGACTATGCACATATATAGCCTATTGGCAGCGTTATTAGTGCCGGTTCACGGCTGGTCTGCTCACACAATGAATTTAATCACATATTAATCGTGTTATGATTTTTCTAATGAGTAGAACATGAGCAAGTACATTAAAAAACGCCTCGTAGACAGGCACGCAACATTATTCACCTTCTTTTATTGCAATGAATGAAATGCATATGTTGCTGCAGATGCTGCTTGACTGCGGGTGACAGTTATATACTCGTGCAGTGCGCAACGCGCACTTAGTTTCTAGGATGGAAACCTTGGTATTTCAGAATACGCATCCTGTGAGCAAGGGTGGTTGGCGCCATTCGAACTGAACCGACAGTTATAGACACGTGCGGGTCGCGCTGTTTGCGTGTGCTGTGTTCCGAGAACGTCTGTACATCTTGAGTTGCGCGATGGTGTGGAGCCACAGTCTACCCTTCTGTCACTCGAACATATAGGTGCAAGATGTCTTCGTGAGACACCGTTTATCGACGCTCATAGCGTGAGCCAAGCCCACAGTGGCGGTGGCACAAGCGGTTTCGCTGATATCCTTCGTTGACTTGCGCAGCTGCGGCCACTGGTCCTGGCGACAAGGTGTATGCAACCCCCTACTCTTGGCCGGGCTGTGGCAGCCCTTCAACCTCTGGGCAGTTCCTGGTTGGTGGCGGCAGTGGGTACAGGAAATCGGTCACCGGCATTCCTTCCCAGTTGCCCTGCGAGCACGCCCATGGGTTATATACGGCGCACTGCTCACACTGGTCACATCACAGTTCTTCACGCATTTGGCATACTCTCTATTAGTGCATAGCTCAGTTTTGCAGCACTGAATAATGCATCGGATACTACTACATCCATGCATGAGTTAAAGAAGGCCAAGTAGTCAAACATTACAACTGGTACTGAACTGCACCCCTAATTGCCTATAGGTGTAGATATGGAACAAAACTGCACTAGTCTTATCGTCGATGCGTCTCAACAAGGTATCATCATTTTCTTCCAATGGCCTTAATTATTATGAGCATTCATATGAGAAGACTCGTTTTCAGACCACGTGCTGGCTTAAGATTTGCATAGATCACTAAGAACAAGCTAAGTGGCTACTCGTGCCCATCGGTCTGGGCCCTCAATACGAACTATCCAGGCCGTTGTAAAGCAGTGTACTTGGTCACATTGGTCACTCGCTCATGTGTGGCTTGAAATATCAAAGTATGCTTTCCCCTTCGTGTTTCTGTATACTTACCTCAACCAGTCTATTCACATGTTGTAGACCCAATAGGAAATTGAACACCGCGCTAAGCATAACCATGCCCGGCGGGTAATAAGCAGCACACTTAATATAATAGGTATGGGTCGGCAAAAACTGTGGAGCTCACTCAGTCTCGTTCATGAATATATAGTTTGCTCTCAAGGCTCTCGATAACTCAGAATCACCTAACTTTTCCTCAACTGGACTCACTCAAACTTACACTCACTAAAATTTCTCTCCACAGCACTCCCTCGGACGGAAACTCACACGAATGATAATTCACTCGGACTTCCTCCAATTCAGGCACACTGCTTGATCGTAGTAATCGGAGTGAGTTGACTCATGAGTCTGTTAGCTTATAATAAACAATTTTCACCATGGTGTCAATGTTATTCCACGCCAATATTTCCCATAATTGGGCTCTACTTCACGCCATGTTATACAATACCTTAAAATAGGAGCTATCAGATATTGCAATTGAGAAATGACATGTTTAGTGGAAAACCTTACTCATACGAAATATCATTATCAAGAACTTTCAGTGAAAAGTGTGCAGGGGGATGTTGAGGCACCACCGCTTCCCCTCAAGTCCTGGTGCCACCCACGGCTCTGATCTATATATATTAGGCAGTGACTATGGTGGCAGGGCCCATCAACTCAGTACTATCGTTAGAGTAAGGGGGCTTGTCAGCGTAGTGTAATCGTTACTACAGTTACGGGGCCCTTCAGTGTAGCACTATCGCTAAAGTGACGGTGCCCGTCATAATAGAGATGTAGCTATAGACCCTTTTCATGAATACGCCATCTGACGGTGAGCTTTTTGTCAGTTTCGCTTTGCAAAGGAGCGTGGGATAGCTCTCGCCATCATGAGGGCATGAAAAGCGAGCCATCAAATGCGTCAGTGCTGTGATTGGGTTGGCGGCTAGTTCTCCGTATCATCCGCTAAAATAACACCTGATTCTAGCTTGAACGAGCTCCTAGTACTCTCCGATAAGCTTTCTGAGCTGCTTCCGCTGCACAATCAGCAATATTTTGTACCCTTCAACGGGTTGAACGAGCAGTTTGGCTTGTCATGACTAGCAATGCATGGATCCAGCCTGCAAGGGACACTCATCGGTGTGCCCTCCCGACGCGGTCCGCGTCCTGCAGGAACGCAAGAGGTGTCTGTGTCAGCGTCGCTGTGACACACAGCTTGCGTCGTCTGCTGCAGTGCCCTCACAATGGCGGCGGCGGACTGTAGTTCGCGTCCGCGGCACTAGGGGCGCCTTTTTTCAAATAGGGTCTATAGCGATAGACCCCGGCACCGTAAAGTAATGACTACGATGAGGGGGCCCGTCACCGTAGTGTGATGGTAAAAATGAGGAGGCCCGTCGCCGTGAATTTGTAGTCGTTTAGTCGCCACCACCTAGCTGTTGTGGTTGCTTAGTGGCTTGACGCACAGTTGGGGAAACAGTTGTGTCGTGACGCAAGTCGTCGGATCAAAATGCCGTTTAGAATGTTTTACTTTTTCTTCTTTTTTTTCAAGGTAATGCTGCAAAAAATCATGTCGCTGTCTGTGGTGGTTGTTAGACAGTCATAACATGTGGATTTCGTGGTGCAGCGTCTTGTGTCGTTGGTGCCCTACTTCAGTGCGAATCACGCTCTTTTTAATTTTCTTCCTTTACTATTGTTTCAACTATTGTTACTTGTTTTTAAATAATAATCGTGTTCATTCATCGAAGATATAACTATCAACTTTCTTTTACGTCCAACGTGGGATGATTACCTTTCCTGGTAGTTTCCTATATATACTGCACTGGGCAAGCAGATTCTGTTGAATGCGTGCAAATCAATTTTATTATCGCATTGAACAACCACCCTCAGTGGGGTTTCCGTTCCTTAGCATTGATACCGTATCTCCAACTAATAATTTCTTACACATAATGCGATGTTCCCAAATCAGTCCATTCCACGCATTTTCCATGTCGCTGTATAAAGGCGATGTATGGGCGGATGCCAGACGTTGTGCAGGTCTACATGGAATGTGTTCCAACCCTGATGGCTGTGTGGGTAGACAGTATGTTTGAGTAAGCCCCAAAACTAAAATGCATATGACTACAATACGTGTAGCTCCGACTTCGGGCCTATACTTCGGCTGAAATCACACACAGACTTATTCATGTGATTTAAGTAGGCTTCTTCAAACAAGGTCATATGCAAGTCGCTTTCACTTCATGAACGTGTGCTATTGCTACATGTAAACGTATATAGACATTCGAGCTCTCTACGGTGCTGTAGATACTCGCACGATGGTGTGCTCTCTGTGGCTGTCTTCGCATCCTGAGATGACGCTTGTCCTGCGGGAGCGAGACGTGTTCCGTATCGTTCTCGGTGATTAACATGCCAGCGCGATGAAGTCGTTGGCGTGACCGGTTGTCTGGATGCTTTAATTTGCAAATTGAAAGTGCTGGAATGGTGCGGTTGTGGGCTTTTGTAAACCTCAAGGTGCCACCCAGTCGATGAAGCGAATGCGCAATAATGAGCGTGGCTCTGGCAGCGTCGATGTATCCTGCGGTGAGGAAAGGTAGCCGCAGGAAACTTGAACTCGAGGCAGTAAAGAAAAAAAAAACAAATAAAAAATGGCAGCATATCCACGGAGTGAATGATGGAGAGTGGGGCGAAGCATTCGTCCGTCCATGCGTCCGTCTGTGTGACCGTCGATGCGTCTGTTCGTGCGCCCATCCCGGCGTTCGTTCATGCATCCGCCCCTGCGTCCGTTCATGCGTCCATCCATGCATCTGTCTGTGTGTCCGTTCGTCCATCTATTCAACACTCCAAGTCCCACCATCTCGCATCTTTTTATCATATATTCCTCATATAGAAGCACCGCCATTCAGTGGACATTCCAAGGACTAAACGAGAGGTGGCACACGCACACTTTTTTACGGCTTGCGCTTCGGGTCTACTTCCCACCTTCAACCACCTTGAGTTCATGGTATATACTAGTTCACTGTATTCATGGCACTGCGGCCCAATGCTCGCTAAACCTTTCTAAAACCAAGAAGGTTACGCCCAGCGAGTATAACGTAGCAACCTTTTCCTGTCAGATAGTGCTCAATGTGCATGCCAGTGGCTGCTAATGTGAAATGAGAGACAGGAGGGTTCAGCTTTTAATTTCTTACGGCTTGCGCTTCGTATCTGCTTCCCCCCTTTAACCACCTCGAATTCATTCATGGTATGTACTAGTTCATTGTATTCATGGCCCTGCGGCTCAACGCTCGCTAAGCCTTTCTAAAACTAAAGAGGTTACACCCAGCGAGTATAATGTAGCAACCCTTTCTTGTCCGATAGTGCTCAATGTACATGCCAATGGCTGCTAATAGGGATCGCAGCGTGCGCGTTGACTAAAAGCCGAATGCTCCTGTCTCTCATTTGCCATTAGCAGCTATTGGCATGTACATTGAGCACTATTTTTTATTGTTAAACAACGCACAGAAGAAATCTCTCACCGGCACCACCTTGGAGGTCAAATGTTATACCTATTTCGGGTATGTGCCACTGGTGGTTACGTACTACGGGAGACGCACAAGCCACGCCATAAGGAGCTTCGCCCCTAAAAATTCTCTAATCACACCAGTAGGAGCACAAATAGCAGCACTATGTTGAGGTCCGTCACAATAGGCAGCGTTGTTTAAAGGAGCCACCTCATAATTACATCATTACGGAGCTGCCTCGATGTGGTATGTGTCTGTACAGGCGATTTTAATGGTGGCAGTGAAAACTCGTTACACTTGCATTACTTGAGGGGATATCGTGGTGGGGGCAGCTCAGATTAGAATTCTACGGTAAGAGCATGCCTTTCAGCGGGCCGGGTCCGTCAGCGCGAACCTCTACTCAGCTGATCGCCCTGGTTCTCGCTCATCGCTGCACTGTAGAATGCTGCCTTTAAAATCAGCTACCTTACTCTGAACAATATCGAAAGCAGAGAAGAAAGAGAGAAAGTTCTGTTGGTCAGCGCGACTCGAACCGAAATTGCACACCAACAACGCATCATGTTGCACACCAACGTATACCCACTGCACTTCGAAAAATCAACGTGGTAGGGCTATCAACCGGCACAAACTACGCTGCGATTTTCTTGCGAAAAAAGCAAAATTATGACTCCTTGAAAGGTGTTAGGTCAATATTGACGCATTACTATAAAAATAAAATAAAAATAACAAAATGGGATTTGAACTGCTCACCTGCGGCACGACCACACCCCCAACTGCGTTTCAACTCACTGCACCACCAAAATAGCGAGACAATGGCGTCTAAAAAGGCTACAAATTTACGGAAACGGGCCTCCCCCTCCCCTTCCCTCATTTTTACCATTACACTATGGTGACGGGCCCTATCACCGTAGTCATTGCTTTTACGGTGACGGGGTCCATCGCTATAGCTGCATCGCTATTATGACGGGCCCCGTCGCTGTTACGATTTCACTACGGTGATGGGCGCCGTCACTGTAGTCACTGCCTAAATATTAAGCTGACGTGTGAACGGTAGTGTGTTGAAGTGCGTGTGAGTTGACGTGAGCATAAACGGGCACCTATATAAGGCTGGTAATCCTGAAGTTGAGTAAAGTACCATAGGTTGAGGAAAAATGAGGAGCTCACTCATACTCACTTCTGGAATATATTTTGCCCTCAGGGCTCACTCAGACTCACAAAAATTTTTCTCAAACGGACACACTCGGACTCATCATAATTTTTTTCAGCCAGATTTACTCGGGCTCACTCACCAAATATAACTCACCCGAACTCACTCAGACTCGTGGCTCGATCCGAGTCTGAGTTAGCCCGACTGAGTGGACTCGTGAGCTACGGGGGCATTTTTGTGGGGAAGAAACATTTCGTAGGCTTAGAAAGGGCTTATACTCAGTTCACAGTTATCAACGTCGCCATGAAGGCACCATCTTCCGTGACTCAATGCATCACACGTTCATGATTTATGAACTGTATACAGTCAATCTGCGATAACTTATGTGTCGTTCCACGCCAAGCAAAATAGAATTTAGCATCTTTTAATTGAATTTCACTATATAAGAAACCATGGCACATGTGCTGGCCTTTCGCACTTTATCACTGTATCATGTAGCGCTGTACATTCAGCACTGTATGATGTAGTACTCTGTACGTGACCTTGTTATGCGAAAGCGCGCACTGAGCTCTATAGGGAACCTGCGCTGGAGTTTTCACGGCCACCCTGGCGGTGAGAACGCGCACTTCTCAGCTGCTCCCGCAGACGAAAGTGGCGGCTGCTAGAGGCGGTGCGTGCGCGCATCACCGTAACAAAACCAAAGGGCGCTGGCGGTACTGCTGCGTATTGAAGTGCAACAATATGTAAAAAGGGGGAGGGCGTATAGAGGAAAGGGAGGATGTGGAAAAATGAAGCGGCGTTGCATTCAAGCGCTCGGGAGAGCGAAATTCTGCTGTCGCTCTCCTGTCTAGTGCTGTCGGGCTCGTTTCGAAACCAAACGGCGCGCGTCTGCTATATTTATTCGATAGTGAAGACAGCCACCAGTGGAAACGAGGGCCAAACAGTCGAGTTTAAACGGCGTTTTGCCGGAAATGAAACGAGTGAGTTATGCACAATGCGGCATATGTAAACTACTTTTTAATCTGGCCCACTGAGCGTCGAGTCGTGCACTTCAGAACTAACAAAGTGTCCATGCGTCCGTCCATCTGACCACCACAACCAAACTCCATCTGATGCCACCAAGTGAAGTGAATGATACGATAGGCAGGTAGTCTCACTCTTCTTTTTTTTACGTGTAAACAGTTGCGTGTAAAGGAAAGCTGCTTTGTCCACAAGCCTTGTGCGTGGCCATGGTCACCTATGCCTCTGAGCTGTTATAAAAGATACTCTCGCGGTGAACACTCGATGCCGAGATGAGTCTGTTTAACTTAATTTGTGCAAAAGTAAGGGCTCTTGTTACTAACAAAGCAGCGGACTACTCGAAGCTTAGATTTCTGAAATCAGGCGATGCGGTAAGAGTTTTTCTCACTGACTGCCATGGCTAAGTAACATCGGAGTTAATGCCTTGCTAGAGAAGTATCAAATGTCTTCGATTTTTACTCGTTGTTTAGTTCGCCTAACACCCAGTTTCAGTGTTTCCGCGTGCCTGTGTCATTCTGAAATGAAGGTGTCATTCTGAAATGAAGGTGTCTGTTCAACATCGATAATTGTTAGGCTTTCATGCACCAAACAAGATATTGTTGTGGGGTATGCTGTAGTGTGCGTATCAAGATTGTGACCACTCGGGGTTCTCCGAGGCGCACTTATATCTACGGGTGTCTCCTTTTCATATTTCTCTCCCACCGAAGTGCGGCCGCCGTGGTCGCTAATCTACCCCGTGCCCTTAAGAATAGCAGCGCGACACCACGCGTGCCACGCTGCCACGGTGGTTTGCTTGATCAACGTCCCTGTGCATACATACCGTGGACAGCGCGTACGAATTATGCCAAAAAAAAAAAAAAATTGACGCAGCTACCACTTACTCTGCTTTAGTTTTTGTTTTGTTTTACTGCAGATTTTGGCAGCGTGGTATTGTAGCAGCACAGACTTATCAATGGGGGCATGTCAGCCAGCACTAGCATTAGCCCGAAACCTAGTACGCAACCAGAAAATGAGGACGAGGGAGCTGCCATCACGGCACAACACTGTCCATTTGATACTATATGCATAAACGCAGTCCACTTGCAGGGCTTCTCTCCGTGTTTCAGTGGTTTTTATGTGAGAGTATCCTTCGGGCAAAGTTATTTTTCTAAACCACAGTGCAGTATTACTGGCGCTATGCCTTTTCGAGCTGCTCGTTCCAAAATGAAGCACGGCAGCGGCGCACGAGCGTGCTCTCGGAGTGGTACACTGCGGCCAGTCGTCTGGGCGCGAGCTGCTGAGTTGCGCCGCGACTCTCCGCCAGGTGCTCTTTTTCGGCGCGCCACCTATCCAGTGCTGGTGCCCCATAAAAACCAAAGCAATGCTTCGTAGCCCTATAACTTTGAACAGACAGCGCCATCTCTGGCATAAAAATAAAAATTCGGGACGCACGTCGCGCGTTTTCCCTTCATTCCACCGTGCTGCCGCTCCCTTACGTGCAAGTGCAGGGCTCTCGCACTGCACCTGGAGTGAAGAGCACTGCTTGAAAAAAAAAAAACTCCCAGCAGGACAGGTATTTAGAAAGAGCGAATGTAGTCAAATCAGAAAAAGTTCGTTATCACGTTTACGTTGTGGAGCAGACGACAACGACGCCCGACGTAACGCGAAATGCATCTCCGAAGTCCACGACGTTATCGTGTACGAGATGTAGAGGTAAGGATTATTCAGTAATGCGTTAAATATACCTAATGGTCTATATGAAATCCGAAATGAAGCCACACACGTGATCGGTGTTCTACATTGTCGGCAACGAAAGTTACGTGACCGTTGTTTAGATGTGCATACTGACAGTATAGCAGACGCGTAGTGCTGTGAACGAACGTGGCATATGAAACGGAAACAAAGATGACACGGCCATAGCACTAAAAAGCTCGATAAGGTTAGAGCTGTGTCCTCCGTGCCACTGGAGCATCAACTGCTGACTTAGCCGCGAGGCGGCTAGTAAAGTTGAACTGCTACCCTCGTTTTTTTTTCCTTTTCGATTCTCGCGTCGTGCTTGCACCCCCATGTTATGAGAATATCGACTGCACAGGTGTATTAGGCCTGCTGTGCGAACACGGCTCAGCGTGAGAGGTGCCGAATTTCGGGCACGATGTGATATCTGGAGTGCGACGAGGTCACGCAGTTAGCGCACACGCGAACGTACACACACTGAAAGCACATTACGGAGCCTGTCACACATACACGCAGCGCACGTGAAAGAAAACCACAGATCTCTGAATGCATTAAATGCCAGTTCGAGTCAGCGGCTCGAATAAATACCATCAATATGAAGCGACAAAAATAGAACAAACCAGCAAGGCGATGTCAAAGTTTGCTGAAAATACACGGACATTCGTTCCGTTGCGACAATGCAGCCTTCCCGATGCGTGAATTTCCGGCGGCGAAGCTTTGACGATTTGCGCAGTTCACTTGAAAGCAACCAATAACACAACGCCAACCACGGTATGAATTATGCGAGTGTGAACATCCAACACCGACAGCTACGTTTCAGAAACACAAAAACGAAAACACAAAGTTGTTTCTACGTACAACCATTACTGGACTTTCACAATGCGAGGAGACAGCGAGCTATCATTAGTTCAGTCGTTCCATGAACGCGCCGTGTTACGCACTGATTCATGCAGCCGAAACAAATGATTTCAAGCCAATTGATACAAAACAGAAGGCGAGACAGACCTAGAACTTAATTTTTTTTAACTGCAGTGATCCACGGTTGTTTCCTTTCTCTCTCTTACGACATGTCCGGCAACCGATAGTTTTACAGGTGGATCGCGTGTCTTGGTACTGTGTGCACTCTCGTGGCACAGAACAATACTTCGGACCTCGCTGACATGAGATCTCTTCTGCCAGAAAAGCGAGCGTCTTGTTCCAGCGAACCAAGCTGATGGCACGGCGCCCAAGTTATAGAATGCGTGCCGCACGTGCTCCCGCTGCGGTGAACGATATGATGACGATGCGGCCAACCCTTTGAATCGGGTGGGCGTAAGGAAAGAAACACTTTATTGGGCGAGTGAATTTGGGTCCTTTATAAACTCTGGGTCCCCCCACGATCATGAATCACATTGCGCGTATGTGTCCAGACCATGCAGGACCAGGGCACTGGTACCTCGGTTCACACTACCACCGGGCGTGTTGATGATTGGTCTGAAAGAACTCGATGAGGCTATTTCTCTATGTGATAAAGAGAACGAGTGCCGTGGGTGGTGCAGACAAGGTCATCAGCTTAATTGGTCTTTTGCGCTCCGATTACCTGACTTCACACCAATTTATCTCGCAGAATTCCTGGCTATTACATTGGCTCTTCGAAAACTAAATTATCAGCAATCAAAAGCTATTATTATTTCGGATGCTTTGTCTGTATGTAAACATCTAACGTCCGCAAAGAAGTCTCTCTCCTCTTCTCAGGATATTTTGGTCTCTCGTACCGCATAGCCTATCAGAAGTTCGGTTTATTTGGGTCCCCGGGCATGCTGGAATTAAACTAAATGAAATTGCTGATTCGCTCATTTCGGCATCTTCAAATTTCCCGGTGGTGCTAGTAGCTCCACAGTTTCCTTTTATTACTGCCGAACGATTCAAACGCCTGTTAATTTTAAAAATGAACGAAACGTCGCTTCTACAATCTGAAGAATTTCGGCACTTGCAGTTCACATGGAACACCACAAAATGCCTTTCCCGTCAATGTGAGGTGACCCTCACAAGCTTTCGCTGTAGAGTTCCTCTGTTAAATTTTTATCTCAACAAATCAGGATTTTCATTAACTAACCTATGTGTAGTTTGCAATCAACCGGAAACAATAGATCACTTTCTTCTCACATGCCGCCGCTTCGCCTCACTGCGCCGAATAATCCTTGAAAGACCGATTGGTATGCTCGGATTGCCAGTCAATACATCCACCCTATTATCGTTTGGAGCCAGTCAGTTGGGTGTGGGCCACAGTGCTATTCTGTCAGCGCTGCAAAAATTCATTCAGGCAACCGAAAGGATACGCTGCTAGTGGTACTGCCAGATATATCCAATTCTTTCTCCCCCTTCCTCATTCTTGTTAATTTGTTTTATATATTCTGGTTTATCGCATTCTTCTTTGATGTTTTTTCAAAGGAACATTATTATTGTTCCTATCTAATTTCTCTTTATTATTTTTAGCAAGCGTTGTAAAAAATGATCTATTATGAGGTACAGTGTGGCCAATCCCCCATGTGGGTATGAGCCAAGATCTCCTAGGAGACAAGACAAGACAAGACAAGGTGTTGAACGTATAAAGCTGCAACGGTGGCTGCTTTGTACGCCTTCATCTTGCAATATGCTGCCAGGTATGATACGTGCCGAAAAAGAATTGAGGAAACTTTTTTTTTCAGTCCATGTCATACCTGGTAGCGCATTACAAGATGAACAGTTGTGCGACATAGTGCATTGATACGGGGGTGCGTTTCACAACAGTCGCTCATGCAGAGCCATGCTTCCCCGGTTGCCTCCCTCCTCCGCCTCGGCACCTTCCTCTTGCTCCAATCACTGCTACACTCATGCATTCTGTGATGCGCTCGCTCCCTTTCATCCTACGCTGTGTCAATCACTCATTCGGTTACACGCATGACGTGGGACGTACGAACGTTCGCTTAAGAGCTCTTAAAGAATTTCCTTTCTCCCACGGCTATGAGCACGAGGTCAGCCATCTTGTCCGGGGCAACACGAAAAGCGAGCTAGTTAATTCCTTAATGTTAGCAGTGCTACGAAGATAAGGGCACAAGTCACATAAACAATACAAGCTGCAATACAAGCCACCTGCCAACTGCTTATCAAGGAGACATAAGGACTTGAAGTTCGCAGCCAGAATCTCAATCAAAGCCACAAAGTGGCAGTGTACACGCCTTGTTACCGCTATCACATCGGCTGAAGAAGATAGCTCAGCGATTTGGGCTCAAAGTGGTTTTTTTCCGCGAGTACAGCAATTTTACCAGGATATATGTTCGATCGGAAACAGGCTTGACAACGTCGTGACACGTGATTGCACTATTGATCTCAGTGTGAGGTTCGTGTCTTGTAGAACCAACGCTGTGTATTTCATCCTTCTGTCGTGTGGACGTGCTTACGTTGGCTAGACAGGCCGATGTGCGAACATACGTCTAAGGGAGCACCAGTCACCAGTGCCGATGGCAAGTGACGGAGATCTTTTAGAGACACCGCGATGGAACCACATGGGAACTGGCGAAAGCTTATTACTAGAGACCGGATTATAGGCAAATGCCTATTTTGTTTCTTGCACTCCCATCGTGCCATTTTTATATATGAGCATGAATTAGAGGTTAAGAAGGGCTTTCATGGTGTTTTTATAGTGCCTATAAAGCCAATTGGTTGTTTGTGCCTAAATGCCTATGAGTGCCTATAATTGCCTATTTTTCAAATGAGCGCGTATATAAGCGCTATTCAAGCCCAAATTTTGTTTTCGAGCGTGGTGTGAAACCGTTATTCATGTAAAAATGGCAGCATTGATATTTCCAGACACTATAAGGTTCAACGAGGACAAAGCTCACATGTTGCGAGCGATTAAAGGAGGAGCATGACGAGTGTAAAAGATGGTATTTCTGCAGCCCTAAGTGGAAGAATGTCTCAGCGTCGGCAGGGGAAGGAGGAGAGAGTATTAAGGATGGGGTAAGCAAAATAAAACTGACGTCTGTGGCCGAGGACAGGGCGACCCCCTTCTACAAATAGCTGTCCAATGCCCTGAAGGAACTGAAGAATTCCTCTGAAAACCTGGGTTTTGCGGTGGGGAAAGAAGAACAAGTTTTTCTGGGCAGCTGCGGGTAGCTGGAGAACGAATGAAAAACCATGGAAAACCACTCATGGAATGCTCTTGTTGATTAAGTGGGGGCGAAGGTCACGAAATTATTGCACTTTTAGATGCGGAGCATCTTATACTCGCGCCTTGTAGTGCGCCGTCCGCGCCGTCCGCACCGCTTCTCGAACATTTGACAGCTGACGCGCGCGCATGCGCCGTCGCGCCGTCGCCCACTCTTCCACCATCTGTGCATCCCTTCCTCCTCTACACACCGCGCGCGCTTCACTCCTCCACCATCTGTGCACCCTTCCTCCTCTACACACCGCGTTCGACATCTACAATTCTCCTGATTCTCCAGTGGACGCGCATGTGGCGTCGCGCTTCGAGAACATTCAACAGCTGACAGTGCATGCGCCGTCGTGCTGTATATATACTCAAGGTCGGCGCTCGCTCGCTCAGTTGCCGCTCGTCGGTTGGTTTGTACGGCGCGTCGACGTCCAAGGTCGCGGTGAAATGAATTCCAACGAATCCACAAACACAATGATCAACGTCCCTTCGACCAGCGCCGCCCTTTCGCATACGTGTGTACGTGTTCACTCATTTAACACCCCCTCCTACAACCACGTTAACCAATTTAGCCATCGACCCAAGTAAGTCGCAATTTAACACCCCATTTCACAACCACGTTAACCAATTTAGCCATCGACCCAAGTAAGTCGCACTTTAACACCCCGTTAACCAATTATATGGTCCGCATCCTCCTCAGTGTTCCCCCGAGGGAAGCTGCGGGCAATTTTTTACATTGAAGCCTGAGACAGGTGCCGGCATGTTTACGATCAACGGTACATTTAGCATGCATTCACCATATGATTAAGTATGCTTGTTCTGTACGAGATCCCTTGTCATATGTCTTGACAGTGACAAAGTGACAAAAATGACAAACAAACATCAAATTGACAAGCAAGTGACAAACATGAAAAAATACTGAACATGCAGTACTTCAAGGTTTGTCCTAAGCCATTATTCAAAAATGACAGCTGTAACAATATAAAAATTAACTAGTATGAGAATTACTATCATGGCGTCGAATTAAACTGTGGCTAAAACTCTTAGGTCAAGCATTTCATGCTAAACTCACATTCGAAAATGAATGTACCTAAACAGTCCTCTTCGCGCTATGGTAAATCAGATTTTAGAATGTCGTATACAATATATCTTTCTAATAATTTGTTTTTTGTTACTTTCATGACAGAATAAAATGAAATATAAAGAGATCAAAGTGTGTTGTGTCAATGAAGGCGTGTTTTCTTTGACATTATAACCCATCTGCTGCAGCGCCTTCAGGTAAAAATTGTGATGTGCACGAGGCTATTGTTTGGCTTCCATTTACTTCTTAAGCGTCTCTCTCTAGGGGACATGATGAGTTGTAGTTAGACACTACACGTTCTTGCGTGCCCAATGAAAAGCATTCTACTATGGTGATTTTTTTTAAAAATTGGTTCGCTACGAGCCATCAAAGCATGATGCGAAGAAGCAAGCTTGAATCCCTTGCCTCTCGTCCTCAGTAGCCATTGTGAGCTCTATTGCTTCCCCGTTTTCTTCGGTATCGGGGCTGGAGAATCAGATGACGCATACGTCCAAGAACAACATGCGGAAGCAAGGTCACGCTCGCATGACGTGCCCCAGCCTACTCATGCGCGTACGCCATCGATGTTGTGTCTATTTGACGTTCTCTGGTAGTGCGGCGATGGCGCAGTGGTTAGAGCATCCGCCTCGCATGCAAGAGGTCCGTGGTTCAAATCCCGGTGCCGCGCAGTTCCCAACCAGATTAAAAAAAAATCCGCGTGTTGATGGAACTGCATTAAGAGGCCTGGGGTGCGGCCTCACCGGTAACCACCGCCGGGAACGCACTCCCTCACCAGAGAAGGATTGGCCACCCTGGTGCAGTATCTGGCCACTACCTCCCACATGCATACGTCAAATACCTCACGGCCTTCAGTCCCCAGCAGCTGCGAAGCAACTGACCACGGCAGTGGTCAGATCTGCAACGCAGCAGAGGGTGCTAAGAATCTCTGGATCCGGACAGGCCGCCATTGGAACCTGACCTTGGCAACGTTTAACGCTAGAACCTTATCTAGTGAAGGAAGTCTAGCTGTACTATTAGAGGAGCTAGAGGGTGTTAAATGGGATATAATAAGGCTCAGTGAGGTTAGGAGGACAGATGAGGCCTATACGGTGCTACAGAATGGGCACGTCCTTTGCTATCGGGGCTTGGCAGACAGAAGAGAACTGGGAGTGGGGCTCCTAACTCGCAGAAACATAGCTGGCAACATAGAGGAATACTATAGCATTAATGAAAGGGTGGTAGGTATCGTAATTAAACTGAATAAAAGATACAAGATGAAGGTAGTACAGGCTTACGCGCCCACATCCAGCCATGATGACGCTTCAGTTGAAAGCTTCTATGAAGACGTGGAATCGGCAATGAGTAAGGTAAAAACACAGTATACTATAGTGATGGGCAACTTTAATGCAAAGGTAGGGAAGAAGCAGGCTTGAGACCAGGCAGTAGGAGATTATGGCATCGGTACTAGAAACCGCTAGAGGAGAGCTACTAGTAGAATTCGCAGAACGCAATAATTTACGGATCTTGAATACCTTCTACCGAAAACGCGAAAACCGCAAGTGGACATGGAGGAGCCCCAATGGCGAAAATAAGAACGAAATAGACTTTATAATGAGTGCACACCCAGGAATCGTGCAGGATGTGGAAGTGGTTGGCAAGGTACAATGCAGTGACCATAGAATGGTGCGGTCTCGAATTCGCCTAGACTTGAAGAAGGAACGACAGAAACTGATACGCAAGAACACAATCAATGAACTCGCACTGAGAGGGAAAGTACAGGAATTCAGAGTGTCGCTGCAGAACCGGTACTCGGCTCTTAGTGAGGAAACCAACCTTAGCGTAGATGCAATGAATGATAATCTGACGAGTATCATTACGGAGTGTGCAGTGGAAGTTGGAGGCAGGGTAGTTAGACAGGACACTGGAAAGCTTTCCCAGGAAACAAAGAACCTAATTAAGAAGCGTAAAATCATGAAAGTGTCAAGTACAACCGACAAAATAGAACTGGCAGAGCTTTCGAAGTTGATTAATAGACGTAAGGCATGCGATGTAAGAAGGTATAACATGGAGAGAATTGAACACGCTCTGAAAAACGGAGGAAGCGTCAAAGCAGTGAAGAGGAAAGTTGGAATAGGCAAAAGTCGGATGTATGCACTAAGAGACAAAGAAGGCAAAATAACTACCAATATAGATAGGATAGTTAAAATAGCGGAGGAGTTTTACAGAGATCTGTACAGTAGCCGAGACAACCACGACCTTAATACTATAAGAACTAGCAGTAACCCAGATGACACCCCACCAGTAATGATAGAAGAAGTCAGAAAAGCTTTGGAGAGCATGCAAAGAGGCAAAGCTGCTGGTGAGGATCAGGTAACATCAGATCTGCTGAAAGATGGAGGACAGATTGTGTTAAAAAAACTAGCCACCCTGTTTACGAGGTGTTTCCTGACGGGAAGAGTACCAGAGTCTTCGAAGAACGCTAACATCATCTTAATACATAAAAAAGGAGATGACAAGGACTTGAAGAATTACAGGCCAATCAGCCTGCTCTCTGTAGTATACAAGCTATTTACAAAAGTGATTGCAAACAGAGTAAAGAAAACATTAGAATTCAATCAACCAAAGGAACAAGCAGGATTTCGAACAGGCTACTCAACTATTGACCACATTCATACTATCAATCAGGTAATAGAGAAATGCTCAGAGTATAACCAACCACTATACATAGCCTTCATAGATTACGAGAAGGCGTTTGATTCAGTAGAAATATCAGCCGTCATGCAGACACTGCGGAATCAGGGCGTAGATGAAGTATATATAAACATTCTGGAAGAAATCTACAGGGGATCAACTGCTACCATAGTGCTTCATAAGGAAAGCAACAGAATACCAATCAAGAAGGGTGTAAGGCAGGGGGACACAATCTTCCCAATGCTATTTACCGCGTGCTTACACGAGGTTTTCAGAAGCCTAGAATGGGAACAGTTAGGGATAAGAGTTAAAGGAGAGTACCTTAGTAACCTGCGCTTCGCCGATGACATTGCATTGCTGAGTAATTCAGGGGACGAATGGCAACTCATGATTACGGAGTTAGACAAGGAGAGCAGAAAGGTGGGTGTTAAAATTAATCTGCAGAAAACAAAAGTAATGTACAACAACCTCGGAGAGGAGCAGCGCTTCAAGATAGGTAATAGTGCACTTGAAGTTGTAAAAGACTATGTCTACTTAGGGCAGGTAATAACCGCTGAGCCGAACCACGAGATTGAAGTAACTAGAAGAATAAGCATGGGGTGGAGCACATTCGGCAAGCACACTCAAATTATGATAGGTAGATTGCCGCTATCCCTCAAGAGGAAGGTATATAACAGCTGTATCTTGCCGGTACTTAGCTATGGAGCAGAAACCTGGAGTCTTACAAAGAGGGTTCAGCTTAAATTGAGGACGACGCAGCGAGCAATGGAAAGAAAAATGGTAGGTGTAACCTTAAGAGACAAGAAGAGAGCAGAGTGGATTAGGGAACAAACGGGGGTTAAGGATATCATAGTTGAAATAAAGAAGAGGAAATGGACATGGGCCGGGCATGTGGCGCGTAGACAGGATAACCGCTGATCTTTAAGGGTAACTAAATAGATTCCCAGAGAAGGGAAGCGGGTTAGGGGGAGACAGAAGGTTAGGTGGGCAGATGAGATTAAGAAGTTTGCGGGTATAAATTGGCAGCAGCAAGCACAGGACCGGGTTAACTGGCGGAACATAGGAGAGGTCTTTGTCCTGCAGTGGACGTAGTCAGGCTGATGATGATGATGATCATGATGATGATGATGATGATGTTGTGCATTACCAGTTTTTGTGGGATGGATCAGTCAGTGCGTGTACTTTAGGAGAGGCTGGCAAGGTTCATATATTGTGACCGCTATACGCCACGTCACACCGCTGAAACTGCGTTCAGAGACGACGCACCAAACAGAAGCTAAGCGTTTCCAACGTTGGCGAAGGCACGATGCAGGAACTACGAGGAGACTAACGCAAGCGAAACGGGGTTGTAATAGTAGTAGTGGTAGTGGTAGTATTGGTAGTAGTAGTAGTGGTAGTATGAGTGGTTTTACGTAAGAAAAAAACAACACAATATGAATATGAGGGACGCCGTTGAGGAGGTCTCCGGAAATTTTGACCAACTGGTGTTCTTTAATGTGCACTGGCACTGCACAGTATACGGGCATCTACTCTTTTCATACCTATCTGAATGTGACCGCCGCGGCCACAATTGAACTTGCGGCATCCGGGTCAGCAGCGGAGCACCCTATAGCGGCTGCTCCACCAAGGTGGACGCTAAACGAGGGCTGATTAGTGAATAGCATCTAGAGGCTGTTCAAAACAAAAATAAAAATAAGAACTAGCTGAGATTTCGTGTGCACGTTTTATTATTTTTTTCAGCGTTCATTCATTACACTGATTTTGAAAGGGCAGTGCAAAGACACAGGGAAAAGAAAGACACGGGGACAAAGAGTGCTGTTTTTCTTTTCCCTTTGTTTTTGTGCTTCCCTTTCAAAATGATATGAAGCAGCTAGACCAAATCAAAGTACTCTTAATTCATGCTACATAAGACAACACACAAATTGCACATGCCAAGTAAAATAATGTCACGTGCAACACTCCAAGGAGGTACCTTTATTCTTTTTTCTTTATTCGGTGAGTGCCCCGCTTTGCTCAAAAAGGCGTTACAGCAGGGGGGTTACAGACTGGAATAAAACAATTCTTCGTTTATACAGCACACTTGCTTGTCTTGCAGCCGGTTCCTATCTCTAATGTTCATCACAAAAAAGGAATTATAAAACATGGTCGTTCTTGCACGATACTCTTTCACTTTGCGTCGGTGGCCATGTCGACTAGATATGTAACTGGGTTCACTGAAATAGTTATGACGGTCAATCCCAGTCCGCCCATGAAAAACAGAAAAGAAAAACTTCAAACGCAGTTTTTTCCTGCGTAAAGAAAGCAATTCCCAACCCAATTCAGCTTTCATAGCACTGAAGCTGTCTCTCCGGTCGTACCGCCCTAAAACAAACCGCGCAGCTCTGTTTTGTATTTTATCAAGCTTATCAATCAAGTTCGCCTGCATCGGGTCCCACACAGGACATGTGTATTCCAAAATCGGTCTAATACATGTGAGATAGGCTGTATTTTTTAATGTTCGGGGTGCCAATCTTAGGTTTCTCTGAATGAAGTTTAGAGCCCTTGCCGCTTTGCCAGCAAAGTGATCAACATTGGCATTCCATGAGCAGTCATGCGACAAAGCAACGCCAAGATATTTGAATGTTGGTTCGGTAATAACAGTATGCGTATCTATGGTGTACGCCGTTACTATTGGTTTCTTTTTTTTGGAAACACGCATATGAACGCACTTTTTGGGGTTTAGCGTCATTTGCCACTTCTGGCACCACTGTACAATACAATCCAAACCGTTCTGCAAATAAGCACAGTCACCTTCGTTCTGAACCTGTCGATATATCACACAATCGTCGGCAAATAAACGCATGCGCGACGAAATACCCACAGAAATATCATTTACAAAAATAAGAAATAAGGGAGGCCCAAGGACAGAGCCTTGGGGCACGCCTGATGTAACGTTAACATAGGATGAACACTTCCCATTTAAAGAACGCATTGACGCCCGTTCAGCAAGTAATTGGTTATCCAGATGAACACATTTGGGTCGAAATTTAGAGTCTGTAATTTAGCCAGGAGAAGGGAGTGTGACACGGTGTCAAAGGCCTTTCGAAAATCTAAAAACACACAATCTGTTTGCCCACCTTTATCAACGTTGGAAGCCAGCTCGTGAAAGAACTCTACAAGTTGCGTCGTACAAGAAATACCTTTACGAAAACCGTGCTGCTCATTTATTAATACATTATTAGCAGTAAGATGGGTCAATATGTGCTTGAATAATATGTGCTCGAAAATTTTGCATGCCACTGACGTCAATGAAATGGGTCGGTAATTTGTTACATCTTTTTTTGAGCCACCCTTATGAACCGGAACAACATGAGAAATTTTCCAATCTTCGGGTAGAGTTCCCGTTCAAAGGGATTTTGAATAAATTATATAAAGGTAAAGGGAAATTGGCAGTGCACATCGCTTTAGAATACGAGGAGAGATGCCATCAGGACCAACTGCTTTGGATTCATCTTAGTTTTCTAGAAGAGAACATATGCCATGGACACTCAGTTCTACCGGTGGCATCGGCGGAATCGTGGTTGGGTGTGGTTTTAAAGGAACGTCAAGCTTGGGCAAGAACACAGACTGGAAATATTTGTTTAAACAGGTAGCTTTTGCTTCCTCATCAACTACAACCATATTATTAAAGTTTAGTTCAGCCACTCCAACATGATCAGACACACACTCTTTGATATAATGCGAGAAACACTCTGAATTAGTTTTCATTTTATTGCTGAGCCCTTCGAAATATTTCGTTTTTGCGCTTTCCACACATGATTTATACTGCTCCGTTAATGCTTGTAATTCTTTCACGTGGTCACTGCTTCCAGATTTCTTTAATTTACCAAAAACCCGTCGCCTTTTCCGGATTAATCTCAAAATACCGGACGTCATCTATGGCTTCTTGCGTTTACGAAGCTTTCCGGCTTGTTTCGCAGGTATATACTTATCTACGAGTGCTAACAACTTGTCCTTAAAGCTAAGCCATAAATCATTCATACTGTAGTGTTCAGCTAGGCATTCAAACACGGGCAAATAATCTTCTAGCTTTTCGACTATTCTTGTGTAGTCACCCCTACTGAACAGAAAAACCTTTCTTGCCGCACTATTTGAGGTGTTTTTACATTCTTTTTTGATTTCTGCAACAACAGCCATGTGGTCGCTGATTCCTGGAATAACATTGACATTATTCACCAAACTGGGTGAATTTGAGAACACAAGGTCAAGAAGGTTATTATTTCTAGTTGGGCAAGTAACAAACTGGGTAAGGCCGTAGTTGTCTATTATATTTTTCATTTCTATGTTTGCGCGGCACCCAGTGCCTCGTACGCATATTCCATCATGCCATTCTAAGTCTGGCAAATTGAAATGACCAGCAAGAAGGAATGTTCGGTTTGAAACTTCCGAGATAATCTCATTTAACGACTGAATTGTTTTGTTGTCCGAGTTTGGGGGTCGATAAAATGCACCTACAGCGAATGAAGAATTATCATCTAGGTTAATCGTGCACCAAACAGATTCAATATCACACTGAATGTCGAGGGCAGCAGATTTCAAAGAACTTCGCACAAGTAAGAATACACCACCCCCATGGCTTGGTCTATTTTTGCGGTACGCGACAAAGTCACTTGGAAATCACCCTTTAAAATGCAGGATATAATAAGAAGGCAGAGCATTTTTTGTGTGTTCTTATAGATACAGCTAGCTTTCAACGAAGTTCTGGTCAAGAGCGTACAGTATGCGACGTCAGCCCACCAAGGTCAACGTAAAGAGCGACGTAAAAACAGGACCATTCCTTGTTGTACGTCCCTCCTTAGACCTTAAGGCGCAGGCCCATGAGAAGGGCAGATGCATTCATTAGAAATTGAGCATTTTTCCGCGACTTGTAATTTTTAAAATCTTAACAGGAGTGATCCGGAGTGCGCAGTGCACTATTACGCTTGGAAGCTCGAAATGCTCAAACCTAGTGAGGGGTTCTTCATGGTGTTCACCGATAGGAGAGAAATTGGTCCTACGCGATTAGACCTAGCATGCCTCTCTTCTGGGGTATCAGTGGTCTGGTTATTTGCTCCTGCGCTGCCCTTCCCAGTCATAGCGAAACGGAAGAGACACATGAGAGTGTTAATTGAATGGTGGACACTTGACGCACAATGCTAAACAACAAAACGAAAGAAAACATACTGCGAATCACGCGGGAAATGCATGCCTATATTCAGTCGCTGGTACCTTTCTGCTTTTTTAAATATAATTTTTTTTGTTTCATGCCGTAGATACAAGTCACCGACGTCGTTGTTTTGGGATAATTCAGTTTTTGTAGAAATTCATTGTGCCTGTAAATATGATTTTGAGGGCCTAAACTGGTGTTTTACCTGCTTGTCTTTGGCACCTGAAACACACTTATTTAGTGCCAAAAAATCGGGCCTCTAGGTATAACATGTACACTCGGGCGTCCCTATGTATAAACAATCCATCTTTGGCCATGTCGGCACAAAAAAAAAAAAACCTACAGGGGAGAGGAGGTAGCTCATTTGGGGGGGGGGGTCGTGTTTATTTGACATGCGTATTCATATTCCGGTTTTTGTTTTGCTTTGTCCATGGTGAGCACGTGCGGGTTGCTGGGTCGAGTTAGGGCATTCCTTTTTTTTTTCGAGCAATACGCTTTTTAGTTGAGGTTACACTGTGTTTGTGAGTGAAAAGCACCCATGTCGTTGCCTTTCTAGTCGTTGTCTTCGTAGTGCTTCTATAATTTAAAGCTTGTCCCGGGCCTTTTCGATGATTAGCCTACATGTTTACGTTTACAGTGTGTATTATTTCGCGTATCGAATGATGCACAGTTGTGCAGACACGGTGACACAGATTTCACATTCCTGTCATTGGACGGTCCCTTCGTCGCATCTCGACGACGTGGGTGGTGGAACGATAGCATCTGTGAAGGCTAGAGGACACTTTTATAACGCTTTCTAAAACAATCAGGGTGTTTCCGCACATTAGTAAATATAAGCGATCGGGCTTAACTGACCCATTGGTGAATGAGTGCAGTATTACGTCAGTTTGGGTGAACGTTGCCGATTGCCTATGTAACTTATTGCTCGAAATATTCACTTTAACCTTTCATTACTCCACAAATACTTATTGTTCAGGAATGTCCTTTGCCTGTACTGTGGGCGGCAAGCTGAAAAATACGTTTTGAGGTGATTCTTCACACATGTAACATTATTTTTTGCGCCTCCATTTTTGATTAGCTTTTTACTAATGTGTGTCCTATGATCCTAGCTCTACGGGTACGCTGATCCGGATGTCTGAACGACTAAGCACGGAAATAGTCTCCGCAGGTAGGACACACGGAAGACTTAAGTCGGAGTCGAGGACGAACTCAATGTGGTATGTTTGTTTAGGCTGTCACACACGGAGCTACGAGAAGATTACCAGCCGGGCTTGTCGATACTGTGTGTTAGGCTGCGACACTCGCAAAAAGAATGGCGACTGTCCCGGATAATGAAGGCTCATGGTGGAGGGCATAAGTCAAACGCAACAAAAGATAACCAAAACAAACACACAAAACACACCCACACAATGACAAGGTGAAGAGGAAGTATTCACAAGCCACGGATGGCGCTCAGCTCTATTCCGTATACACGCTTTATTATTTATTTATTATTTTGTGAATGACATGTTTTATGGGAATCGAAGAAAACGTACGTGGCGCCATAGTGCTGAAGACTACACGCTTGCGCAAGACGCTTGTCAGCAGTTCAGTCAAAGAAGTATGCGAGAAGAACATACAGGTGTACTTACACGCACGCACGCACGCACACACACACACAATCCTAATCAGCATCGAAAAGATTGTTCTTGAGTTCGCTTGCTCATTTTTTTATTATTTTTGACTGAGCATATATCTCTGTTGAATACCGATGCTGCAGAGCTTATCACTTTCTCAAAACAGATAGAAAACAGCTTTGCAGAGGAGCCTGCTTTATAAGAAAAAAAATCCCTTTGTCTGTTTTCTATTTCTTTTTTTAGTTTCTCTGAACATTTGTCATAATATTGAATGAGTACTTCTCATTCCCGTGCTAAGCAGAAAGAGAGCGAGTTCCTCCTAAACACGCCCTGCTTTGAAATTCACCGACAAGAGTTTGTTATCAAAGCTTTAACTGACGGCCTTGTTTACCTTCTGAAATTTCGTTGACGCAAATTTTATACTGCTAGCAACAGTTACGCAAAAAAACGCCAAGCCTGCGCGGAAGGCTCAGCACACTCACAGCGAAAGCTAGAAGAGCAGCCCTCAGAGCCTTTTCAAAACACTCATTGGGTAACTACTGCAAGCACACTTGCTTGATACACACTAGGGCATTAATAAAATTTCTGAGCAGTAGGCCAGCATTTGCTATGCTATTTTTCGTCATTCTGAGGAGCGTGATACCCGCTAAACACTTGTAAGTATTTCTGTGCAATTTGTTCATGCAGTGGTTGATGACAATGAGGAAATATGGCTGAATTGGGCGTGCGCCACAGTTAATAGGGGAACAAAAACAAGCTTTTGTAATGGGTTGGACGACCCACTCGTTACGCTATTCAGATTGTGTGACGACTGTTTGTTTTTTCGCTGTTTTGAAACGCTTTATAGGTCGTATTAACGCGACTGCTTTCCCGAAATAAAGTCTGGCTAAGGCAAGTTTGCCGACAAGTCCCAAGCACCGGTGTGGCTCAGTGGTAGAATACTGGGCTGGCACCCAGCGGACCCGACTGACACCCAGCAGACTGGCACCTAACGGACACCGGTGGCGGTGGCGGCGGACAACTGCGCGTCACCCGAGCTGTGATCTCATAACAAGTTTGGCTGTAAAAACAAAAAAAAAACAAACAAAAAAACGGTAGGATGGATGCTTGCGAGGAAAAATCCGTTAACAGGGGTTGTGTCGAGCCGACGTTTCGACAAGTGGACTTGTCTTCCTCAAGGCTATAGAAGTTGACTGATTTCTTTAGCGTTAGCGTGTCTACGCTTCGTGCCCTCTTCTCCATCCTAAGAAAGGAGGGTGAGAGCAACATTGGTTACTGGCGTGTGGGAGAGCGGAAGGGTGCTGCGACAAATTGTGTAAGTGAAGAGCGAACAGGTGTTCTGTGAATAAAAAAAAGAAGCGGTGGGGATTTGCTAGGCGTGTTAAATGAAACTTGAACAGCGGCAAGCCTTCGTGATGGTATGGGGCGCGGCGCCGTCCACTTATCACCAAGGGCAGGGACGAATATATGAGCACAGCTGCCGAACAGGATGCGCGCGCCTGTCACTCGCGATAACTGCATGGTGCGCACTATACCATCGCGAAGGCTTGCCGCTGTTCGCATTTCATTTGGCGATGATAGTACGCGTGTCGTTGAGCTCCGGTTGTCGATCCGGTTGTCAGAAGTTAACGATGGTAGGTTTGAAATTCCCCGACGGAGCCTTAAATTGCTGTGGTATTCTTTGTGTATGTACCATACTGAGTAGATTCAAGAGCCCGTTTAAAAACGTTTATACCTACTGGTTGGAGTGCATTGAACTTGTTTGTAAGGTGCGACTCTGTATATTTTTGTCTCTTGTGGGCCGGAACGTTGACTGAAGTATGTATAGTTCGAGGTCGTCCAAGTTGTGGGCTGCTACATTAAAATGATGTGCCAGTGCTCTCGGTAATTGCTATGCCCTGTCCGCGCGATGACCGTTTAATCTAATATGAAGAAGCTGTCTTGTTTCGCCAAGGTACTGTTTATGACAATATGAACATTCGATCACGTAGATAACATTTGGACTACAGCAGGTAAATCTAGATTTTACATGATGCACAAAATAACTTCCGGTGCTTTTGACTAAATGTCATTTTGATGGTGTTTGCAAGTCTTGCATCTTGGGCGGGAGCAAGGTGTCACTTGGGCCCTAGAATGAGAGTTATATTTTGCATGCTTTAACATGTCCTTAAAATTTCTACTGCGGTGATACGCGACCTTTGGTACTTCGGAAAACGCTTTTCTAAGGCGCACGTTGCTTGCCAATAATACAGATAATATTTATGAAGGATATTACTCATGTTTGGGAGCATATTTGAGTATTTCATTATAAATGCTGGTAGCTGGTTGAATTGGGCTCCGGGTTTTTTTAGCTAGTGTTATTTTACTATTTAGCTTACATCCGTCGTTGTAGACCTTGTTTACAGTGTCTTGTGGGTAATTTCTTTCAACTAATGTTTCTGTTAGGTTACTGAAGTGTTGGACCTATTCACCATTGTCGCTACAGATCATTCTTATACACCTGCAGGCGTATATTTGCTCGTGTTGCCATGATTAATTTTTCTGTGCCAGGAGGCGTCATTTTCGGGAAATGAAACTCATTGGTTTTCAATTAGAGGAGACACGTGGTTGAGTCAAATGGAAATTTGAAGTGTTTCCACAAAGAGCCGAGTTTTGTTTTGAGGTTTCTCATTAGCAACCACTGGTAATTTTGGCAGAGTGATGAAATCTGACCAATTTTGTCCGTGAAAGCGAATTACGGAAAAGTGAAGTTGCTACATTCTTCTGAGAGAGTTGGGAATCAGCGAACTTCGTTATATCAATCATCGATAGATTTCAATTCGTGGGTGTTCGTGCTGCACTTCTGAATATATCACACATGGCACACATGCATTAACGAATGTGAGAGAACTAACACCACTGAAATTTTTATGAACTGTGGCGTTATTCTGGTCATTTGTTCAATGCGCACATGGTTGCTTCGCTTTCGGTTTCGCTAGTGAGTTTGGTGGAATATCATTCCGCCGCAACAATTACTAGAGGCCACTTTTTCAAACTCTTGATGTGGCAGTATATGCTTTTCCCAGAAAGAACTTCTTCCCATATGAAGAGACCGCCTTTCTTCATTGATGAACAAGTTAAATAACTTCATTGCTTTAGCTACTGCGGTAAATGATGTTGGTAGTCATCTTTAGAATTATACTGCTATAGAAAATGTAATCATGAAGTTTCCTTTACTTCCAAGGTATTTCGGACCCGTTTCTATAAACATCGTGTATGCACTAGTACTAAGGGGCACGACGGAGGTAGAAACTTCATTCAGGCTCTCTCGCGAACTGTACGAGCCAGTGAAACGTCTTAGCTTACGGGAAACCTGTCCCCCGACGACTTGTTGCACTGCATCGAGAGTGGCATCGTCTCATAGAGTCGGTCCAGCAGAAGCACGTTGTGGCGAGTCCATGGGATTGACTTGTAGTTGTCGCTGATGCCCTTCTCGTCACTCGTGGGTGCATCATGGTAGCTGCACAGAGTAGTGTCGAACAAGGTTGTAAGTAATAGAACGATCAAGAGAACATTCGCAGCTTTTGAGCACGTGGATGACACTGATGGCACTGTCCCGCAGAGATATTGTATTGCGACAGCAATTATATGGGCACTGCCGATGTGGTATTGCCGTGGGCGTTGCCGTCATGTTCCGTATTAATTTCACACCGATAACATCCCATCGCTCATGGCATGTTCTTTCTGCGGGGAAGAGCGTGTGAGCGAGAACGACGAATGCGGCTAAAGCAGAGATAAAAAGAGTCGGGCCACCTTCATCGATCGGAGGGCGCATGCGATAACATACCCCGCGTGCGAAGTCTGCCGTCGAATGCAGCTGAAGCATGGAGGAAACAGCCCGCCCGTCTTGAAGGCGCATGAAAATACGCGTGGGTGTGTCGTTCGAGCAGCAATTGCGGATGTTGACTATATACGTGTGCGCATGTGATTGCTGGCGTGTGCGCTATTTCGGCAGGCATCAGTGGCTGGTTCTTATACCTTTCTGCATGCTGCGCTGTCAATGTGAAGACACCGCGTGAAATCCGCTTCTCTTCCTGGAGCGGTGGCGTTTCGTAGAGTTACACGAGACTATATCTAAAAGCGTTAGCTGCTAGCCCTATATTTGGTATAACATTGCTCTTTGGTGCTATCGCATTCATTGCTTCGCCCTTGCGGGGAAAGAGTGATTTTTTTTTTGCTCATCACTTTTGACAGAATTGTTGTAAGACGAAAGACACGCAGTAAGTAATTTTTGGAAAGCTAGCTAGTTTATACGGGTGTTTTAAGGCGAAAGCTTTAGATGCCTTATCAAGCACGAAAACTGACCGTCGGCGTCGGAGACGAGGGATGCAAAACATCCCGTGATTACGTCGCCATACCAGGTCACCAACACGTCAACTACTAGAAAAAATTGCGACGTCATGACGGCACTGTGACGTCAGGCGATGTAACGTCACATTATGATGTCATCACACGACATCGCAGCTCAGTCAAAGAGGTGCCGATCACGGTGGCATGGCAAAACCAGGTGAGCTACTTTTGATCTCAGAGGGAGTGGAAAAACACGTTCAGCGCAGAAAGCTTTCAGAGGGTGGCGGGGCAGGATCAATGCAGCGACAGCAAAGAAAAAAAAAGAGGGCCTTCCAGTCTTCTTAAAGGCCAACTCCAGCGATTTTTCGACCATGTCGAGGTACTGCTGTTTTCATGTTCCCTAGACACTTTTGTCAGGAGCCCAATAGCTGAAATGCTCAGGAAATTTGAAAACAATTTTTAATAAATAGAATGGTGCAAAACCGAAACCGAGACTCGACCGGGCGCCCTGTCTGCGTGTGACGTACTATTTTGTAAGAACCGGAGGCCGTATACTGGTTCCACTGGCGCGTAGTATGAAAACTGTGAAAGCCAGAGCAGCAAAGCGCCAGCCAAACACCACAGAGGAATGAAGAAAGCTTTCCCGTGCTTTACCCGTGTCCAACGCTGCCGCCGTTACCTTGTGGCCAGCACAATATACGCTGTAGCGACCAAAGTAGCAATGCCATCGGCTGCGTCACTTCCGTTGACATGCCAATCATGACGTCACACAGACAGTGTTGACAATAATTCTAGTGAGATGAGCTTTTCAAGGCAATCTTAAAAATTCATTTGCTAACAGTCAGCGCATCTCTCAAACTTTTAATTTGGGATGAATGATTTGAATGTGCAAAGAAACGTACCCAGTGAATTTCATTGAGATCCATTGACTTCGAAAAACCGCCGGAGTTAGCCTTTAAGCGAATTTGTATGGGACTACGCAAGTTTTGAATTCCCTGGCCAAGCGAAAGGGGCTGAAACAAAAAAAAAGTAGTCTGCGCTCTTTCCTGTCATATCTACTGTTTTCGTCTCTAAACGTAAGGATGGTTCACCTGCGCCGTGCATTTAAAACCGACAGACACACGTGCTGTCTTATACAAGTGAAATAACCTTATTAATTTTAATAACGAGAAGGTAATAAGACCTTAGCGAAACTACAGAGAAAATAGCATTAGATGAAATAAAAAAAAACGTGTAGTGGGAGAACGCCGAATGACTTTTGCCACCGGGGTTCTTTCCACGTGCACCTAAACCAAAATGAATGGTCGTTATCAAAATTCACTCACATCGAAGCATGACTGTGGCGGTCAGAATCAAAGCCGTGCAGTGGTGCTTAGCGGAGCAACGTACGTAATGACTTAGTCGCAATGTTCATTTCGGCAGGTTATCTGTACACCGTATGAAGCGTTGGTTATCTGTCTTCTGTTGATGGAATGAAGATGTCGCTACTCAAATATTCTCGAACGGCTTAACCTGTCACTAACTAATTGTTGTCACACGCACCTAATGAATGACCAGTGATTACGATGAAAGTGAGATGAGTGAATTTTGACGTGACGCTGCACTTGAGTAGGCTCAAAGAAAGAACGATGCTTTGGAGAGCACGCATTCGTGTTTTGTGGCATCAGAAAAACACGAAAAAAATGTACAAAGATGTTAAGAATTGCACTATTATAAGTGTATCAAACATACAAGACCATTAGGTTTCGCGCTATGCAGTTTGCCCGACTAACGGCGGCTAGTAACTTTCTTCAGAGTGTTCAAGAGAAATCTACTTGAGCTATGAAATAGAAAATGTAGGTTCAGCTACAGTGGTTCAGCTCCTTCGACATGCGTATAATAGACAAGACCCACAATGTTTAACTAAGACCTCGCCTTTATTTGAAGCAGGACAGGTGCTGGCATTAGTAGGGCAACTGGGCAGCGCAGAGAAGCGCACTTGAAGATTATGAAAATACTGTGTACTCGTAAAAAGAATGTAGGTCCTACGTACATATTCATATACTTGAAGTATGCCTGGAGGAAGCTGGTCTCTATGGAGCTTTTACAGACTTCCAAGTCCGTCTTGGGAAAGTAATGAATGTACGACACACACATTTCCTCACGAATGCCGAAGCCGCCCTGCAAGATAAGCGCTGATCAGTTGTGATGATCAAGCATAGATGGATCGAAATGGCACGAAGGAATTATTTCGACGGTGTGTAAGGTTCCCTGCACTGCGTCTGAGGCTGCAAAATTCCACCTGAGCTTGTAACACATTCTTTTAGGTGTCCAACTGTAGCTGATAGCAAATTCACAAGGTAAAAAAAGGGATGATTATCTCACCATACTAACAAACATTACCAGTGATAAACAAAGATAACATGTTTCACGCGGTGTTCTGCCATTCACCGAATTTATACGTTCATATTACTTCATGCGTCCAATAATATATACCAGTCCGAAGGTTTTCGTCGAATCAAAGTAAAGACCCCACTAGTTTGAGGAGAGGGAAAGATGTAATGGAAGTGCGCAATTTAAACTACACACAACTCCAATTAACTACCCACATTTGGAACATGTCATGAAGTGTGAAACAATTCACGTAAAACTTACCAGTGTAACATTTGTTCTTTCAAGCGTGTTGTAGGTGCAGTTGATCACCAAAGCGTCACCCTGTGCAGTGATTGTCAAAGGACAAAATATTATGATGTCGTTAAACGCAGTATCTTATTCAAACAGCCCCTTCGTTGGAGTAAATGGTACCTTAAAAATTACTCGTTATGTTCCTATTCAGACCAGGAAGATATGCTGATTGTTTGATGTTTGACAGACTCAAAAATTGATTTTTTTACCACCAATTGCTACAGAATACATTTTTTCTCCAGTGAGACACTTGATGTAGTTTTTATAAACAGCGTATCCTAAGCACTTTTTGAAGTAAAAATGTGAGCTCGAGAGCTCTACACAGTGGGGTGGTTTTACAATGCAGAACGAGAACCAGGTATTCGCACCTGAAATGTCGGAAGTTGCATTTGTACACCACGCAGCGCCATCGAGGAGCATTATCCCTTTTCTCTCATTCACCCCCGTCCCAACATATAGAGAAGAATGTACCAGTCTGAGGATTCTTACTAAGTAGAGATGTGCCTTGAACCCTCCCCACCTTGAATATGAGATAACCGAAATACATACTGTGTAAGCAACCTATTCGGTTGCTTACAGAGTAACACTAACTCTTGCTCCACAAAAATAGTCAATCTTCCACTCATGGCAACATTGAACCATTAGTGGTTTTGTAAGTAACGATGATGTAGTAAACGGGAATATGGTGCAAGGATTGTAGTTTCAGGCCCTTGTGTTTCGGCTTCATTTCCAGCTTTAGGGCGTTGTCCGCCATCTTTTAGGGGTCACGGAAGATGAGTGGCAAAGCGCACCTGCTGAACATTGACCGCTACCCCATGAATACCTTTCGAGCAATTGCTTCAAAACAACCAGTAAACAACCAGTGTGCAATTAGTGCTTATTGAATTAGAGCTGTAATTGCACATTAATTGATGTCAGGCGTTACTGCTGATACGATAATGACAATAAATAAATAAATAAATAAATACAAACACCACTTCAAAACTGTTCGCAACATTTTTCTCGAACCTGGCCTTTATATTTACCTGTAGTTAAACATGTATATAGCGGGTGATGCATACATACGAATCGGCGATTTTATAGGCCCTCATGTAAATACCGGCATGAGCTGTAGCCTCCTCTTGAGAAGCCTAATCTCCTGGAAGTGGGTGCTGAAGTGGTCGTCGCGAGCCATCTCGGGCAGCTCGGCGCCTCCGCGAACATGGCGGACCCTTATCCGTTCTCCGGTTAGGTGGGTGTGCAGCTGAGCGGCGACCAGGGTGATTCCAGCGGTGGGCAAAGCCTGTGGGACATTGATCAGGATGCAGGCGATGTTACTAGTGGGCACAGACAGAACCGGTACCGTGCAGAGGGCTTCAGGAACGACGTGCTGACATTCGATATTCACAACATGCATGTAGGCTTGCACGCGATATTCTATTGAATGAACATCTACCAAATGCAAAACCAGTCCAGAGGTGTTATTATGGATACTATCGAATTCCGCCATGTTGACATATTCTGTCATCGATCAATGCTGATTGGCTCAGTGGACTGCTACAACCTCTCTGATTACCCTAAAATGCCGCCATTACGAGCTTTGACAATATGATGGAATGAGAAAGTGTCCAGAATAGCACCCCGGACTGACAGAGCGTTAATTGAAGAATCAGGTTTTATTGTGGTGACAAGTTCATAAGTGGAGGGGAAGATATAAGTTTCACTTTTAGAATTTGGGGGCTTAACATATGCACTGGCAAATTTAAAAGTATCTTTTCATGAAGGAAAGATGTGTAAATTTTAAGGGCTTCTTTTTCTTTGTTAAACACAATAATAATGAGAAATGCCAGACAACACTGCCATGGAAAGTATGAGGGATGTTATTGGTAGTAAATGTAATGTAATTGTGAAGAAAGAAAGTGGACGAAAAGATAGCTTGCCGTCGGCAAAGACCAAACTTGTGACCTTTGAAAATTGGACGCGGACGCGTTATTTGGAGGTCGCAGGTCGCAGGTTCAGTTTCTGCACACGGCAAGTTATCTTTTTGTCCACATTTACTTCTTCACAAATACACTGCATTTACTGCTACTAACATGCCCCGTACTCCCCTTGGCAGTGTTCTTTGTTAGTTCTCATTAATAAAGTATTTTTTGTATTTGGGTTGTCGTTGTTAGTAAATGTTCATAAATTTTTTGTTTAGTCACCGATTTTTTTAAAAGGGCTTGCAAGTCCGCCTTGCCTGGTACAGGCTTAACAAAGCTTGTGTACAAGCCAAAAGAATCCATAAATGTCAGGCGGACACAGCCACTAGTCTTTCATTTTTGATTGGTGTCTTACTCACTATGCCTCGTTTTTCGGTATTGTATAGATATACTGTCTGCGCCAACTATTTGTTTGAAAGGTTTACGCTTGGTAAATAAAATGGTTGGGTAATTTATTTACATTGGGTATTGATAATAAAACATTTCGTGGATGCCTTCTATGCATCACTGGTAAAGTTGGGTCTCCTGGGCTACTGTCGTATCCCAAGAAGCATGAAAAATTTCTTCCAAGAAATATGAAAGAAAACACACATGAAAACTTGCTCACAAGAACATGAAAAGCGAGAGGAAGATCAGTTTCGTAAAGCGTTGTACACCTCCACAGAATACTATAATGGTGGAACTAAATCTTTGATAGCCCAACAGTCCCACCCAGCTAACAAATAAACAAGCGCAAATCAGCACTGTGTTATATTCAATTTAGCAGGCTTAGACTGAAATATTTCAAGTAAGATGGCTGCAAAAATTGTAGCCTACTGCAGCCAAAGCAGATTTCGTCGTTATATATAAACATGAAATTTCGGTACGACGATGGTCCAACTTGTTTTTTGCACTTAGTTCCTCTGCTGTGGCTACCACGGCACAGATTTTTGTCAACTATACAACTGTATAACTTTTGTTCATGTTTTACCACATTGGTCATTAAACACTAAATATATTATAAATACAGTTTTCCCTTCAGATGCTACCGGGGTGTTCATACGTGCCGAATGGCATGTCACTTATTTGGCTTTTAGTCCGTAACACACACAGTCAGTTCGTATCTTGCTGCTCGAAACAGCTTGCGAATCTATCCTGCACAGTACAGTGAGTGTCACCGTGACAAAGATAGAATCTGCATACTTGACGGTGCCTGAGCATACGCCGCCTAGTTTCGCTACATTACTTGAACACGCCCGAAAGTGCTACCTGGGACGTCACCATAATGACCATTGGGCTCTGGCTCATGCGTGTAACCACTAACTAAAAATAAGGGGGGTGCACCATGCCAACGCCTTCTCTATTTTATCAATACCAGCCAGATGCGCCTGATACAGCTGCTCACCATTCTTTCCTCTAGCCCTTTCCTGCTTTCGCCCATCGCCTAGCCTTCGCCCGTTCTTTGCTGTCATGGAGGTGGGAGCCCCCTTATGCAGTATACCTCACGACGGAAATTATACGAAGTAATTTTTGTTTAGTTGTGTACAGATCCATGGAGCGGCGTGTTTTGCATTCCTCGTGTTCACTTGGCGGTGACGCTGACTCTGTAAAAAATAAGGTGTTTTAAGATAACCCGTCACTGTTCGTGGCGCTATGCGAGCAACCAATGGGGAAGCCTCACTGCAATGCTTCTAAATGCGATGCGCCGTGATGCGGTGGCAGCGTTGCTTCAAGTCTAAAAAAAAAAAAAAACACACGAAGGAACGAATTTGCCAGACGTGCGATATTGTAGTGGGGAACACGTCTATCGCATCTCCGGGGGAAAGCGCGCGCTCGGAAGCACGTGTTGAGCAAGCAGCGCGACCCCTCATGCAGCGTTGCATCCCGACCATTCCCTGAACTAAGGCGGACCGACAGCTCCCGCTGATAAGCGCGCGTTTGCTTTGGCATTGAAATAAAGGAGGCTTTGACCATGCACTGTACACTCGTGCCAGCCTACAGAGGACGCGTTCTCCGCTAGAAAGGCGTATAGATTGCACATGCGCACCACACGTGTGCACTCCGAGATGCAGTATCCGTTTAGGTGAAATCCCGGCTGCCGCGGAGGAATGGCCATCTTGTCTGTGTACTCGAGCCCGATCTCCAAGATTCCCACGTCGTATGGGCGAAGTTCTCCCGTGTAGTAGATTGTGATGCCCGAACTGTCCACGTAGTCAGGGTGTAACGCCGGGTTGTTGTAGTGAACCTCGAGCATGACGTACGGCGAGTAGTCGCTCCCACCGGCGGAAAGGCCGGCCTCCTCAGGATACGCCAGTGGCTGCGAAGTGGTTGCCGCGGAAGTCAAGCATGGCAAGCAGGTATGGTTCATAAAGCTCGCGGTAATCATAAGCGATGGAGGGTCAGATCGCCACCCTCAGTGTTCACCGGCAGTCTTTAGCTTGCAAAAATAGTGTTACGTGTCCATAGCGAGTGTTCGCACAAGAGGTGAACTGGCTGGGTGTTTTCAATTCAGCTTTGACTTCACATACGAAAGGATTTATTGCAGTGGCAGTTGCATTGATACTGACACTAGTGAGAAAGTGCAGGCTAAAAGGGTAGTGCATTTTTAGTTACATAAAAAAAAACAGGAAAAATTATAGCGAGGTAGGCTACGTTAGAACCGGCTTATCGTCATGGTATAGTAACATTCAACACATACCCAGATAAGCTGTCGGTGCAGCCATGGATGCCTATCACACCTTCTAGCTGCTGCAGATAACGACCTCTGTCTAGACTGCAGAAGTTTTACGTGACCAGCTGCAGATTTTGCGACGTTGACACGGTCATATTTACATACGGGTAGCGTTTGCTTACAGTACTAGTCGTTCTGCCTTGCTGCTGCTGTCGTGCGGTGGCTCTTAGGTTTTTCACGGACATCCAAACTACCAAGTAAAAAAACAGTTTAACTTCGTTATTAGTCGCTGGTTTGGCTTTTAAAACCAACACTCATCAAGTGTGCAAATTCTGGCAACTCTGAATGACCACGTTACTTCTAATTTCAACCAAAAGTTCTTTTTATCACAGAAATTTAGCACAAAAGTCGGACATTGGCCACGCCCGTTCAGTCAACAAGAAACATCGATGTAGCCATTGTTTCAACAAGTACACTTGTGTTCGTCCATTTTTACTAACGTCGGCTCCAGCGACATTCCTGGTTCAACAAGTTTATCGCACTCGGAACATTTACATTCCCCTGAACATCGTGCACGTTTCCGTAAATGCCTCATAATATAAAACAGGCGTTCCTCAAAAGTCATAATTTTTTTTAAGTCTTCGTAGGTGGTTGATATGTTACTGATACTACTTGAATTGAATAATTGACTTTCCAACTTTCGTTTTTCTGACTTTTCAAGTTTCGTATGCATGCCAGTATACCCTGTATAAAAACACTTTTTAATCATCTATGCGGAATGTTCTGCTAATCAGAGTTGTTACTCTTACTTTTGAATACGATCAAGGCACTGTAACGAAATTAGGATCACCAGACTATGGCCTCAATTGCAATATAGAAACGACAACTATAATTTATATGATGCAGTAGGTGTAGCGTACCACTGTGTGTTCACCGCAACCACCAGCGCCATTGTTATCATCTCTCTCTCTCTCTCTCTCTCACACACACACACACACACACACACACCTCGTACTAGATGAGGATTTGGATGATGTAGCATCTCCTAGGTGGCCTTTACATCTGTAAACTTAGTGAAGCTTCGAATCAACAGATCACGAAGACATGTCTTAAAACGGGTAATGGGGTACTTACCGTGAAAGGTGTACTTACCGGAGCCCCCATGGCCCAGGCGGCTATGACCCTTTTACAGCGGTCCAGTGGCTGAGGCCTCTCGGGGCTGTTGCAAGGCCCGTTCCACGAGGGCAATACCTCGTCAACCGGTGCCTCGCAGTGGAACAGCTCCATGTGGTGGACCAGCGCCTCGCTTCCCTTTTGAATGTTGGCTTCGTACTGTTGTAGCGGATGCGTGAACGAAAAATAAAGAAGAGCCTATCTGTATCTATATATTGCCACGGGAAATGCTAGTAATGAAGGTGTCGCTGAAAGCTCTTTCATGTTGAAATAACTTATCATGATGTTCTATGGGGCTGTATGGTGATCAACCTGCCTGGCTATCTTCATACCGTATCTCTCTCTCGTTATCTCTAGCGGGGTTGCCGTTTGTGGCTACATCACCCCGAATTGACACCATTACGATGCCATCTGGCCTGTTTGGCAGTGGAAATTTCAACTTGGCTCCAGTACTCTTTTTGGTGACATTGAACTTTCATTGTGTTATATTTAGTAGCTAACTTTATTACAATATAAATTATACGGATACTCTCAACTGGATTTTGCAGCTTGCGTCGACGTCGCCATCACTCACCGTATAAGTATACGCATCTATATACAAGAAAACGCAAGAAAAAAATCCAGAAAAAGACCCCGGTGCGCGGAATCGAACGCGGGACTTCTGAATGGTGAGTGCGAGGCGTTAGCCACAGAGCCACGAAGAAGCATCTCCTTCGACGTTCAAACGGCAACCTATTTATATCTACCATTCACCACTGGTAACGAGCATCTCTGGGGGGAACTATCATACTTTCAGCATTACCAGCAAGATGGCACAATGAGCACGTGTCGCCACATCGTCATGACGCGGCGGCGCGTGCTCTCATCTCCAACGCGTACTTTGCTCTGCGGAGAGAAGGCAAGGTGGACAACATGGAGGAAGGAAACAACTGAGGAGAGGCCCTGACTTCACTCGTTGTGAAGCCGTGGTGAAGATGGAAGTCGGCTATATTGACTGGGCTAATTCTCCTCTCTTGTTTACATCCAAATGTGAAGCAGAATGCGTGACTCTCTCTCCGCCTTAAACAGCACCTGGGCTGCGCGGCGCGCGTGTCGTGGCGATCTGAAATTAACGGAACGGGGCTTAAGACACGCTGGGCCAGCCCGATTACGTTGGGGAAATCATTTTGTCTGAGTATTAACAACGAGTAACAGCTCGCCTACAACAACGCAAGAGCAAAAGAATGCGAACCATGCGCGCTAGATGGCGAGTGTGGCGTCAGTGTTTTGACATCGTTAATTCACGCACTGTACAGTCAACACGGTCGGCCGGACGCTGCCTTTTACGTTGCATTCCGTCTCTCACGCACCCGACGTGGCGCCCGGTCACCGTGCCCGTCTTCCATGTAAAACTCACCGGCGTCAGCCTTGTGCAAGCATGCACAGTGACCTTGTGCACGGTAAAATTACACTCGAACGCGGTTGCTCTAATGCCGAAGGGGTGAGCAGAGCAAACGAAAGAAAAGGTGTTTCAATGCGCATGCACGTGCAAGCTGTTTCTGTACACATATCGAACAGGAAACTACATGCGTGCACATGATGTTTTCAGCACAAATGTCTCGTCCGTTTCCACAAGCAGAAACACTGCACAACCTTCAATGACCGGCAAGGACTTCTTCGTGGTTCCGTTTCGGCATGTTGCCCGAACGCAATTTCACTGAGCACTTCAATTACTTCATCCGCCGCATGGCACATGAATATGCGCGCTCGTTCTATGCACTGTTGAGGCCCCGTGGCAAACAACAGGTTTTGTAAACGTTGCTGCTCGCACAATAACCGTAGAGAGAGCACTACGAAGCCAACAACGCGGCAAAAAGCTCAGATATTCTGTGCCGCACGTCAGTACGAGAGCTATGGATCTGCACATGCCATCACGGCCACAATCATGCCACCGCCATTCTTTACTAGACCAACGAAACTGCACAACACGTAACCATAGCAATGCCCTCATTGTGCCCTGTAGATATGGCCACCATTACGTCTTTCCTCTACACTTTTCACGCAATGCGCCGGCTGGGCATGCCCTTTCCTCTCATTCCTTCTTCTCTGGTGGACGCTCACGCGTGCGCTAATCTCGCGCTGGGGACAATCGTACGTCTTGGTTGGCCTTCGGCTTTCACCGGAATAATTCTGTTGTAGCTACGAGCGCACAAAGGTCAGTGGGCATGGCTTGGCGTCGTCTGCTCCTGGGTGCATGCGCGGCTAACCGATCAGCGAGGCTTCGCACTAGTGGTGTCACAATTGAAGGAACAATGGAGCTGGTGGCCTTGCTTGTTTTATTCTATTTCTTTCTGTTTCTTCCCGTCTTTTTTTTCTTCCTTTCTGTCTATTGTACTAAACCATTTAATTGTCTCTGCTTCTTTGATTTCGTCATTTTTCTTTCACTGTCTATTTCTCACTTTTTCTGTCTTTTTTGCAACTTTTCCCTCTCTTTTTTCTCTCTATTTCTTATTCTTGCTTTCTATCTTTTTCTCTCTTCCTCTGTTTTTTATATCTTTGCAGTGTCGATCTCTTTCTTTTTCTCTGTGGTGCTCTTTCTCTCTTTTTATTCCCCCTTCTCCCCATTTCCTTTCTCTCGTTCTGTCTGTCTTCCCCTCTCTCTCTGTTCTCATTCACTCGTCCGTCCGAGTTATTGTACCCCACGCCGGATAAATGAGCGCAGTGGGAGAAAGCACGCCTACAGCACATGGTCGGAAAGCGAAGCAGGAGAAGGACGGCTAAGGGTTATTGCAGAGTTATTGCGTTGCGTGTGCTTCGTTAGGAGCCATTCATGACAATGATAGTTTTACGAACGCTTAACGGCGTAAGGAATAGCATAGCAGCACAGCTGCAAAAAATCAATGCTATTCATCTGCCATAAAGAAAGGACAACTTTCAAGAGAGGATACTTAAAATAAATACTGGATATTTACTTTCCGAAACAAAGATATAATTATGAGGCATACCGGAGAGAAAATATAACTATTACCTGGAATTCCTTAACATAACTATTACCTGGAATTCCTTAACACCCTAAGCCTAAGCACACAAGTGCTGAGGCACTTTACTTTCGCCGTGCTGAGGCACACAAGTGCTGAGGCACACAAGTGCTGAGGCACTTTACTTTACATTGACCTTGCGGCCTTAAACTCCATGAATAGGAACATACAAAATTATAGAAACAGGCATCTTACCCTCACGATGTGCTTCTTATAGCTGAAGTCAC
Organism: Rhipicephalus microplus; assembly: GCF_043290135.1. NCBI lineage: Eukaryota > Metazoa > Arthropoda > Arachnida > Ixodida > Ixodidae > Rhipicephalus > Rhipicephalus microplus. Next base: position 269,355,313 of record NC_134710.1, read on the forward strand.
TTGGAAGCTTGAGGAGCCGGCACCAGTACGTCGTTTCTTGGTCTGGAACTTTTACCTACAATGGCAAAGGAGCTACTTTAGCCAAGCAATGTGATAGTAATCAGTTGGGTATGAAAAATTCTGACCACAATTTGAATAGTCCGTAGTACAAGAAGCTGTCCGGATGTTGATACTGTAGAGAAAAAGATGAACCGCTGTCCCTATGATTTTCTTTACCTCAGATTTCATCTTTAGGATTTTCTTAAGTTTTGAGTAGCGGGAAGTTAGCAGATTGAAGCTCATACTTATCTATATGTTAAGCTCTGCACAAATATATGTTCATGAGAGAACTCAGCGAAAAGCAGTGCATACTATTTAGTGTCATGTTTAGACTCACTAATGCGTCTAGCAATATACAATAACGCACGAAATATCATTCGAGTCAATAAGCCTAAATGTATGCAAATTAAAATAAAAAAATCGTTAAAAAGTTTAGCATAGAATTTTGAAGCTCTATATTTAACAACGTAATGTAAAGTTTAGAACCTACAATTTTCATCACAGCGCGCTCGCAAAAAAAGCAAAACAGATTTATTTTGATTGTGCTTCAAGATACTCCAAGCACAACCACTACTTTCATGCGAGGGAACTACCGAAATTGGCAGGAAACTTCATAATAAAGAACAATTATACTTGTTCGCACCCTAGTTAAGTCATAGCTGTGGCTCTATAGTGGCGTTCCGCAGTGGGTAGTGACGTACCACCAGAATCAAGAAGTACAAGGAATAAATGGAGGACATGGAAGGCTAGATAGATATGTGGGGTTTAACGTCCCAAAACCAATATATGATTATGAGAGACGCCGTAGTGGAGGGCTCCGGAAATTTAGACCACCTGGGGTTCTTTAACGTGCACCCAAATCTGAGTACACGGGCCTAAACATTTCCGCCTCCATCGGAAATGCAGCTGCCGCAGCCGGGATTCGAACCCGCGCCCTGCGGGTCAGCAGCCGAGTACCTTAGCCACTAGACCACCGCGGCGGGGCGGACATGGAAGGCTTTGAGATCTCATGACACTGCTGCAATCACCTAATGTGGCCTATCTTGCTATCATTATATAATATATAACAGGTACACAAGCCTTTATACGCTCTAAGCAGGTCAAATATGGCAAAAACAGCGGCGCCACGAGGCATCATATTAAGCAACGGCGACAGTGGCCATTGAAAAAAAGTTCATGCAATATTGTGGCTGTATGTGTCTATGAGGGCCTTGAGTTTATCGGGCACAAGTAAATTGCGCGTAAGATAATTCTAAGCGAAGCTCAATGCTGTTAGTCTCCGTCTATTACTTCCGGTAAAATATCGTTCATGACCACATTTGCAATGACATCACGACACGCAGTCACAGCGACATGCATATGCAATGAAGCTGCAAGCAAAGCATTGGGGTACTTTTGGTCCCAGATCAAACAGCCAGAATGAATTCCCCTCACATAGAAAAAAAGAAAACCAATACAACAAAACACTATTGATGCCAACTACATGGCGAACAGGGCAGACGACAGTAAAGGTTATAAGTATACAAACAGGCCAGATGCACCTGCATAGTCGATGTCTCGCCATGCTGAATGTACTATAGCCCAGTTTAGAAATCATAAATCAGACTATAACAAGTGTGAGTGCTGTGACTTTTAAAAGAAAAATAAACGAACTAAGTTCTATTGTTGAACTTAAGTGCGCTCAAAACATGAACAAGCAGCAACTAACCCAAAACGGTACATAGTTCATCACTGACCGTCTCATGATTGTGGGGCGAACTCACAAGGCGAATAGATTGGAGAGAGGGAATTCGGCGAAGTGCACTGAATCATGGAAGCTGCTTCTTCGAAGCAGGGATTCATAGTTTGCCCTTCACTGTTGCTGTTTCTAATAAGTAGTGAATGTTCATTAGATGCGTCGTTGCTAGGTAAGCACGGCTTTTGGCGAATACCCAGTGAAGCATAAAGTGGCATGATTGAAGGGTGACCATAGGTGATCGGTCTTGCACACTGCAACATTTGGGTAGTGATAAGTAAGGTTATTCAAATTTTGTTGTTGTTTCATGCTGCTAAACTATGACAAAACTAGGATATTAAATGGTTTAATCCTTATGCATACCCCCAGAATGGTACTTATAATACCTTGTGCAAGCCATTGAGGTAATTACTGTAGCATTGGCTAATTAAAGAAATTTGCATATCGACGACTTAAGTTGGGCCATTGTTTCAAAAGCAATACGTGTGTCCTCTTTCCCGCATCCCCCCCACCCCTTAAAAAATGTTGGTTTTTGCGAAAAGCGGTTCTAAAGGGACACAAGGTGCTCATGAGAGGACCTGCTGGCTTCTGTTATACATTGGTTGCTGTGTACGAATCAAGGTTAATATTACTCCAGCTAGTTAGTTGTTCCGTCCTGAAAAAAAATTGAGGATACAAGTTATAATAATGAAAATGGCGTCTTATCGGCAGCGTCCTCGCGTTAAGGAAGTTACAAATTATTTAACTCCTTGTCATACATGAGTAATATTATAGCATTATGATGTAAATACGCTTTCCAAACATTCTTGAGACACTTAGTGAGGAGCGGTTTGTTTCCTATTAGACACAACTAATGAAACCAACAACCATTGAAGTTGAGGAATACCGTGTATATAGCGAAGTACGAATCCCAACATAAAAAAAAATAACGTAAGAGTCATTTATTCGATTAGCAGTAGCAGCGGGCAAGCCTGCTGACGCTATGATCACCTGGGTAGCAAAGCAATAATACACTTCCAAGCTTGGTGGCCTGATCATGGCCTGGTTGCGTAGCGACCACCGGTGGCGTATCGAGTGATGCTTCGGTGGCACTGCGGCTTATCGGAACATGGAACAGCGTGTAGCCATTGCGCAGCCGTGTCAGGCCGGGCTGAAGGAGCGTGAGGTAGAGGGCGCGTGGCATTATGCGCAGAGTGTGCCACCACAAGGCGAAGGAAGGCATAAGAGACATTATTTGTTGTTTTGGTAACTGCTGTATAATTCAACCCAAATTGAAAGGACGAAAAAGCACTCTTTACGCCGGTGTATACCCATCAACCACAACATTCTATTTACGCATCTGATGACACGCCAATTCAGCTACAACCATGATGCGAGAAATACTTTACAGCAGAGGCGTTCTGTAGTCCCTTTGTAGTGCGTATTAAGAGCGTTCAATCTCTGGTAAGGTTAGCCCCAGGGGAAAAAAGTGTGTTCCACACTCGCTGCCTTGGCTACGAGTGGTGCTGGCCAACATTTGAAGGGATCAAACGCACTTAAATACCCAAGAAAGTGGACTGGGCGCCCTTTGTCGCTCAATAGGTAGAGCATAGGATCCCTTCGATGGAGACTGATTTTGTGTTTGTTTCCATTTTTTTTTCAATTTAGGTCGAAATCATTCCACTAAAATTACAGAAACAAAAAATATGTCCTCTATGCTTTCGTTGGCTGAATTGGTTGACGGTTGGTGACGGGCGTGTATTGCAGTAAATATATGTGATACGACCAGCTTCGCGCACGTGAAGACGCGACGAAAGTTGGGTGTTTTACGCCGCCAGCGACAAACGACGTAAGAGGTTAACCTATCATGACCCTAAAAGAGAACGAAAGTCGGAAACAAACACTTTTTGAGAAGGCATAATAATGTTTCTAGTTATGAGGGATAAATAGAATATTTACTGGTAAGTTGAGTGAAGAAAAATTTACCCATAGAAAGTTAAAACCTAATTAACAGCACCACTCACACCCTATAAAGTCAAAGAAAAAGGCCTATATGTGCTTTATAAGTGGGCATACGAAAGTGACGTTTGGCAGGTAAGCGGTACCCAAGTGTTGTGCTAGGAAGGAGTGTACTTCCACATGTAAATCCTAATTAGGATTACTTAAGTATCTTTAGACCATAAAATGCCTATAGCTTTTCTCCAAATGGAGCTGAGGAAGTGGGGGTGGGGTTTGCCTGTCCTATCTACTCATCTTTACCGTTTCTATCGGCATTACCTTTATTCACGTTTATACTCGTGTCTAATCACACGTATTCCAAAGCACTGTCGTTCATACATCATTTCCACATGTAATGATCAGAGGCGCAAATCACGTAGGAGAGTGCTTTGATTCTCCCTCATCCCCCGACCTTTCCGGGGAATTTCTTTGTGCATATATTCACGTTGTCAGCTCTTTCAAATGACCTTACTGGTTTGCAAGCACTAATAACTCGTATTCGAAGGTACTAGTATATTAAAAGGTGCCATGAAGAGCATCGATCACGTGAGATATCGGAGTTTAAGGGCATTGACACCGTGGTCGAAAAAGCTGATTATAGGCTAACGGACTCATGAGTCGACTCACTTGGACTGAGACTGAGATAGAGCCATGAGTCTGAGTGAGTCCGCGTGAGTAGTGTTTTGGTGAGTTTGAGTCAGAGTGAGTCCGATTGAAGAAAATTTTCTTGAGTGTGAATATAAGTGAGTCCGGCTCAAAAAAGAAAAGAAAAAAAAGAAAAACTTTTGGTGTGTCTGAGCCGAGTGAGCCTAAGCGCAAAAATATTTCATCAGTGGGTCTGAGTGAGCTCCGCAAGTTTTAACAACTTATGCCTGTGGATGCTTGTGGGTACTGCGGTAGACTACAGTAGTGTACTGTACCCTTCGTCGCAGTTAAGGGTAAGGGAAACGGTGATGCTACTCGCTGCGCCGGTATGCGCGGCCTCCTGCGCTCTAGTGGCTCGAATTGCGTGCTCCCGCTCGCTGGAGTCAGTTGCACTTGCGTACGCTCCGTTGCGCTTACGTCATGCACGCGTCAGGTGCAAAACATGGTCTTCTCGTTGTGTTTCTGTTACGGAGCTCGCATAACCACGTCCACTCCTTTCCCGCCTCTCTCCATTTTTTCAGCGCTCGCGTGCGCAGACGCATTCGTACACGTCGGCGCTCTCCTGGCCGGGTTCCGTAGGGGCATGCCGTGTGCGTGCTTGCGCTGGCTCCGTTTCAGTACGACAGAGGGGGACGATTGTCAACCACCAGTTCCTAGCAAATCTGACTGTATGCGTTCACACAGTTCATAGGTTCACAAGAAGTGCCCGCAAAGTTTATAGAAACTGCTCATCCCGCACAGAGTTGCCATCAAAGGAAGCTAACCCAGCTAGCTAACTTATGTCCCTTGAGGGCTGCTGAGGACGTAAAACTTTTTAAATGTCTTTAACCAGTGCTGTCCAAATCAGCTATAGCTATAGTCGACATTATCAAGAGTCTCTCATTGGTGCACTCTAACTACAGAAAAACAAACGGATGCAAGAAATTTTCCCCATTGATGCTGAAGAAGTAACGCACTGGTGTATTTCTGGGCGGGAAATGCAGTGTGCCTCATGCTAATATTTTATGGAATACTAATCGCAACTATTACACGAACAAGCTTACATCATCGGGCGTAACTGTTCTGAAAGGACACAATTTGATATCTGTTTAGCGTTCGTAGAATGCACAGCTCATAGATCATGTGATTGCGACGCTATTAAAAAGCAGTGCTTCTCTTTACAGTTTCGTATGCAGTCAGTGACTATTGGAATTAAGTATCAAATGAAAAGAGAAGTAACCGTAAAACTCCATGCGTGGTTACCTTGTCATTGAGGAAATTCGCAAACTTGGTGTCGGATGGAAATGGCGGCGGGTCTTCCATGACTTTCAGGAGCTGGGCCCTCTGAAAGCCGTGCTGCGTTCGAGTGAGCCGCAGACCCTCCAGGCGACGCAGCGGTCCTTTGCCCGTCGCGTAGACCAGGTGCACTGTGCCATCCTGCGCCACAGTGCGTAAATGTGAAGAAGCCAGTGAAGGGCTAACCATGCAGAGGACCAATGGGGTTCACGATTCAAGCAACAAATGTCAAAGAAAAAATATTCTGGAGACACTTGAGGAATGGTCTGCCACCGCTATAAATGCCTCTTTCCTATGAACCAATGGGTCTATGTGATATGGGATATGGCGCATTTGAAAATGCAATGTGCATTCATAAACCGTACTGAAATGTTCCACAGGCGCTGCAATATTTTCACATGTATTGTGAGTGACTAAGTAAAAAAAATCGGCCGATATTTATATTAGAATGATGTAGAATCTGTATCAAGGCACGTGGAGTTATGTATGTAGAATTCTGGGACATAGAACTTAATAGGACGAGATAGAGAGGGCGGCCTGATCTGGTGCGCTCTCGCCTGCTACCTCACACACAGGAAAAACAAAGAGTGAAAAAGAGTGATGAAGTATAATACTGGGAAAAGGAAGAAGAGTTGCGTATAGAATGCCCCACTTGCTTTGTTTTTATTTTCCCGTTACCACCCCACTATAATGTTACTGTTGCCTTGAGCAAAGCGTATGGAGGCGGAAATGTTGTAGGCCCGTGTACTCAGATTTGGGTGCACGTTAAAGAACCCCAGGTGGTCGAAATTTCCAGAGCCTTCCACTACGGCGTCTCTCATAATCATATGGTGGTTTTGGGACGTTAAACCCCACAAATCTTGAGCAAAGCGTGCCTTAATGACAGGGAACTATCTAGATAATCTTAGAACCTTCCGATAAGACGACCTGCACAACGCGAACCTTGAATTTCTAAAACTTACATTGACGATGGTTATAACGCTGGAATTTTCGATTATGCATGTATAGGCCTCCCAACCTCTGCCAGGCGGCGCTGGAGCGAGCGCGTTTGGCCGCTTTGCCGTTAAGAAACATGCCATCTTGAAGTGCGCCCGCTCGAACCTTTACGTGGCTGAGCAAGGATGAATACGACCAACCACTGGATGGCGTGCCCATGCTCGCTTCTATTCGTTGGTCAACCCATGTAATAGCTGCTTCAGAAGGGCCATGAAGACCCAAGTTTGGCACCAAACATTTTTCCAAGAAAAAAGCTCGTTTTCAAAGCGGCAGCTCTATAACACCCGCAGCTCAGGCATGTGCAAGGATGAACTATCTTACGTGTCAAAGTCATGACATAATTAGAAGGCACGCCGTGGTGTGACACACCAGATCTTTTCCAGCCACCCGAATTTTTCGAAAGTGCCCCTAAATCGATTTGAAGTGCAAGGGGCGAAGATGATAACGGACAGAGTGTGCGCATACACCGAGAGCCAGTTCTGTTTACATTGAGTGTCATTCCGCCTGCTTCAAATATGCCTATCTAGCAGGCCCTTTCTACCATTATTACACCTTAATTTATCGCGGGATCAAATCCTGGCTGCGGCGGCTGCATTTTTGATGGAGGCGAAAAGGCTGTAGGCCCGTGTGCTCAGATTTGGCTGCAAATAACCCCCGGTGGTCAAAATTTCTGGAGCCCTCCACCACGGCGTCTCTCATAATCCTATGCTGGTTTTGGGACGTTAAACCCCACATATCAGTCAATTACAACTAAATCCAAGCCCACTCAGGTTACTACATTTCACTGCCATGGAAATGCAGCTGACGTATGCGGGAACTGAACTCACGACTTCAATCTTAACATCGCAACACCTTAGCCTACTATGCTTGCAAAATATGAGCTCAGAAAACACATGTAGGGCTCGCGGTACAATATTTTAACTATGGTGCATTAAGATGATAAGCTCAACCACTCAGATTGTACAGCGGTTGCCTATTTATTGCGCACTTTCTTTTCATATGAGTCTGGCCATCGCGTTTTTCCCAGTTAATACTGCGCATAACAAAACATTCTTCAATATGACAAGACCAGTGGAGTACTGGCCAACTGCCATAATCCACTCTTGTCGCCTTTGCTTCTCGCACTGTGCCCCGCCGTGCTGATCTAGTGGCTAAGGTACTCGGCTGCTGACCCGCAGGTCGCGGGATCGAATCCCGGCTGCGGCGGCTGCATTTCCGATGGAGGCGGAAATGTTGTAGGCCCGCGTGCTCAGATTTGGGTGCACGTTAAAAAATCCTAGGTGGTCGAAATTTCCGGAGTCCTCCACTACGGCGTCTCTCATGATCATATGGTGATTTTGGGACGTTAAACCCCACATATCAATCAATCAATGATCATCTTCTCGCACTGCTTGCATTGAAAAACGGTAGAACTTGACGGGCAGTTTACAGGTCTTTGTCACATTTAAACTTTTGTAGCAACTCACAATGCACCAGGATTGCGTGCCTGCTTTTCAGGATGATTAGGAAGCGGTACCCTTTGCGTGCAAAATGGGAGATAAAAGCCCCAAAGAAGACGTTTTCTGTGCGTGCGATTGGGAAAACCAAGCAAGCGTGGCTGGTTCGAGTGACCGGAGCTTTGCCCTCTGTCCGCTAGGGCGGCGAACTGCGTTGTGTTTCCGCCACCTGTCGGCCGTCGTGTGCATACCGCCACGTTAGGGGCTCCGCGCGGCGCAGTACGCTCAATCCGCGTGCGTTTACGTACACGTATATGCAAGGCGTATCGACGTGGGGCGTGTATTGGCTGATAATCGCAATGACGACGTATTGCTGCGTCCCTTGCTGCACAAGGAGAACTGGAAAGGCTGAATGAAACAAAAAGGCAGATCCCACGTACAGTGGGAATCGATGATATACGAAGCACGAATGAGGAAGGTTTTGTCGCTTTATTATCAGCACAACGTCACTAGGCGGACATAATTTATGCCGTACATGATGTCCATGTCATGATTATCAGGTTTGAGTCTGGCAGTTGTGTTCGTCGTCCATTCATGTCACGTAATACCAAATTTGGTATATCTGAAGCTAGCCAAACGGCCAGAAGCGCACTATGAGCGTATCATCTAGTCAAGTTTTACATGACACGCATGCTATGATTATCATCTTTGGACGTGTCATTTACCTTCGCCTGCCATTCACGTCACGTAATACCAAAATCGGTATATGGGAGGATAGCAAAATAGCCGCGAGCGCATCATGAGCGTGACCTGTAGTCATGTTCTTTCTTACATGACACAACACACATGTCATGGTTATCATGTTTGCACCAGTCATGTTCCTTCACCATTCATTAACGTCACGTAACACCAAATTTTGTATAGGTGAAGCTAGTGGAACTGCCGCAAGCGCATCACGAGCATTACATGTAGTCATGTTCTTACATGACAGGCATATCATGATTCTTATGTTTGCACCAGTCATATACCGTCGTCATTCATTCACGTGACGTAACATGAAATTTGATATATGTGATGCTAGCGAAACGGCCGAGAGTGCATCATGAGCATGACATGTAGTTATGTTCTTACATGACACACATATCATGAGTATCATGTTCGCACCAGCCATACACCTTCGTCATCTATTGACGTCACGTAACAAACAAATTGGCATAAGTTTAGCAAGCGAAACGGCCGAGGGCGCATCATGAGCATGGCATGTAGTCATGTCCTTACATGACACGCATAACATGATTATCATCATTGCACCAGCCATATACCTTCCGCATCTATTCATGTTACGTAACACAAAATTCGGTATAAGGGAAGTTACTGAAACAACCTAGAGCGCATCATGAGCATGGCATGTTGTCATGTTCTTACATGACACACATATCATGATTATCATGTTTGCACCACTCATATACCTCTGTCATCCATTTACGTCACGTGACACAAACTTTGGTATAAGTGAAGCTAGTGAAACGGCCGAGAGCGCGTCATGAGCGTGGCATGTATTCATGTTCTTACATGACACACATATCATGATGATCGTGTTTGCACCAGTCATATACTTTCGTCATCCATTCACGTCACGCAACAGAAAATTTGGTATAAGGGAAGCTAGCGAAACGGCCGAGAGCGCATCATGAGCGTGATATGTAGTCATGTTCTTACATGACAAACATATCATGATTATCATGTTTGCACCCGTCATATACCTTCGTCATCCATTCACGTCAAGTAACACAAAATTTGGTATAAGTGAAGCTAGCGAAACGGCCAAAACCGCATCAAAGCATGGCTTGTAGTCATGTTCTTACATGACACACATATCATGATTATCATGTTTAAACAAGTCATATGCCTTCGTCATTCATTGACGTCTGTTAATACCAAATATGCTACACGTGAAGGTAGTGAAACGTCCACGAGCACATCATGAGCCTGGTATGTAGTCATTTCCTTACATGACACACATATCATAATGTTCATGTTTGCAACGGTCATACACCTTCGTCATCCATTGATGTCTGTTAATACCAAATATGGTACATGTGAAGTTGGTGAAACACCCGGGAGCACATCATGAGCCTGGAATGTAGTCATGTTCTTGCATAATACGCATGTCATGTTATCATGTATGAATGCGTCATTTTCACGTTAGGGCCTGCTAGTTATGTTCGCCATGCAGTCATGTCATACCATACCAGTTTTACAGTATGTCATGTGAGCGAAATTACCGCAAGATCAGGAAGACCATGACATGTAAATCATGACATACGGATAATGTTCATGTTATGACTAGTCACTTATTCTCGTCTCACAGTCATACCGATTTATGTCATACCGATTTTGGTAGAGAGCCCATTATCGCAATGGCCAGGAGAGCTAAAAGAAGTAGGCGGATAGATAGACACGATCAGAGTCGCCAAAGTTCGCTAAGAAATGCTTCGCATTCAAAATTTGATGGAGAGTTTATAAATTCCAAGGAGGTTTGTTCGACGTAAACCTGAGGCTATTCGACTGACAATGGCAAGTCTTTTTAAGGTATCGGGGAAGTCCACAATCCTGGGGGAGGCTTTTTGGAATCGCTTGCCGACAAATCACTTGCTAGCGTGCCAGCTCTTCTGTGAAATCAGTAGCGTTAGCTGGTTTTCGCTCAAATCGCAAGTAGTGTTTGTCAGTGAACATAAGAACTACGCCTATTCTTTCTTAAAGTTCACTGTTATAAATCATAATATGTGTGGTCGAAGGAAAATGCCACAGTATGCAACAAAACTTACCTAGACGTCAAAGCTTGCAAAGTAAAACCGATGACAAAATTGTAAATCTATGCTATGACCTTGACAAAACTATTGTGTGTGACGAATTTCGAATTTCACGCTAGTTAGCATTCCGTGTAAATTGTGAAGCCCCCGGGACAGCATTTAGCCCTCCCATCATAGAGTACCAAGTATTCTAAATCGTCAACAACTTTTTCTAAACAAACCGGGACAGCTCACAACCCTCCCATATTTGGCGTGCTTAGCCGCTTGTGTGTTCATCGATGACCGACGCTTTGTGCGTTGGTATCAGTGTATGGCGTGCGTTTCTTGCTGCAATATGAATTTCCACCGTGGCTGCAAGTTTGGACAAATAAGAAGTTTTGCCTAGAAGAAGCTGACTCCTGCCGTCGTCCACGTCACGACCCCGTTACAATACAATAAACACAGTGAAATTATGAAAGTTTACTGTCCAGTCTAGTAAAAGGCGCTGTCGAAATGACATAAGGAAGATATCAATAAAAGATGTGGTCAGTCAAGGCATGCCGTTATGTACACTAGCAACGAATGGTATATTATAAGGCGGTAACGTAAAGGCGTCGGTTATATAGCACCACGGTTCCTTATATTGCACGTACAAAGGCGAAAAAAAAGTCTTGCTTTGTGTACTGTACGCCATGATGTACTTGTTGACAGTCTTCGTTTCTTTTCGTTTTTTCTTGCGACAAACGTTAGCGACTGGATCTGTTGGTATAGAAGAAACCACTCAACCACTTTCCGTAGTGATAATTATTGCTTCAAGACTATTACGTGCCTGTACCATGTAGCCACTTAGTTTTCACCCACAATGATGGCCTAGTGGCTAAGACACTCGGCTGCTGACCCACAGGTCGCGGGATTAAATTCCGGCCGCATTTTGAATGGAGGCGAAACTTTTCGATGCCCGTGTGCTTCAATTTACGTGCATGATAACGACCTCCTGGTGGTCGAAATTTCCGGAGTCCTTCACTAAGGCGTCTCTCATATTCATAAGGTGGTTTTGAGACGTTAAACACCAACAATTATATTTTTGTAGTATTCTGTTCTTTTTCTCCAATTCCCTAGCGTAGTGCAGAAAAGCGGGTATATGGTTGAACTTCATGCCTTTTTGTTTGCCTTTGTCTCTCTATTGACCAGGACTAATTGAAAAGAAATCACACTTGATTTACTATTAGGGAACGGGTCAAAACTTTTAGCAGAGTACAAGATACGCTGTTGACAAGTTTAAAAGAAAACATCATGGTGGAACGACCCTCATGATATACTTAAGTATGTCATATGTGAAATAGGCGAACACAAGATGCTCCACGTGAAGAGATCATTTCAGTAGCGCTAGTAAAAGATGATGATGATGTGTGGTGTTTTATGGCGAAAGGGCCATTTGATGGCCAAAGAGGGCCAGGTCAATGGACAAATGATGTGAACAATGATAATCATAGGTGGCTGTAAAAGGGCCTAAAATTACTCGCTGTAAAGACGGGTAAAACAGAGGCATTAAAATCATGAGTGTGCCGTGCAATGTGTGTAGTGAAAATGAGTGGCAAGGTTGTGATAAATTAAAAGCTTTAGAGGGGCGGTTTGAGCACGAATGTCTCATGAAACGCCCTTCTTTTCAAGGGCTCCGAGGCATGTGCTTCTTGTGATGCATCTACCGCAGCAGCGGTCTCCGTTCAGAGACCATGCTGCAGGTTAATTCACGTGAAAATTTGGACATTTTTAAAAAGCTTAAGAGTGAATATAGGCTGAAAAGAGGAGATGGACATAGCTGGATGGAGCGGCATTTGCTCTCGGCAGAGTAATGGGAAATGTTTTTTCTAATAGGATCGAATTCACTGCATTGTACCAATAAATGAAGGACCGTAAGGGGTTCACCATATTTGTCGCAGATGGGTGCATCACTACGGGACAGAAGATGTGCATGTGTACTGGGTGTGTGTCCTACTTGTAGCCTGGTAAGTGTTACTTGTGTACGGCGGTACTTGGGATTCTGCTGGCCAGTCTTCAATGTTCGGCTTGACAACGTGTCGCTTATTACGTGTTTGTGTGTCCCATAAACACTGCCAGCAGGCTCTGAGTTTTCGTCTTACCAGGGGTTTTGTGTCTAGTGGAGGAACAGCTAGGGAAGTATCAGCAGCGTTTACGTGGACAGATGCAGCAAGCTGGTCCGCCAATACAATTCTTCTTATCTCGGGGTGCCCTGGCACCCAGCACACTACGACATGCTGTTTCAGTGTGTAGATAGTGCATAAGAGAGAATAAAGTGAGACGAGCACATGATTTTTGCGTTTTTTTGAGAATTTTCAGCACTTTTAGCACATTCAGGCTGTCGGTGTATATTACTCCTTCTTGTAGTTTTAATTTCTTGATGCGTTTGACTGTCGCAAGCATCGCATAGGCCTCCGCCGTAAAAATGCTTGTATTAGAATTCAGAGCACCAGAATTTTAAAAGAATGGGCCTATTAAAGTGTAGGACACAGAAGTGTGAGTTTTGGAGGCGTCAGTGTTAAATTCAAAACAAGTCTATTTGTGCTGCAATGTGCAGAAATATGTACATATATGTGCAATAGGCACGTACCTTCTTACTTCTAAAAAAGATGTATCGCAGTCTACAAGCCGCCACTGCCCCGGCAGGAGTTGCGTCGCAGGAGGAATAAGGTGTTGGAACAGCGGGACGTTTGTTTCTTCAGCCAACTCTCTAACGCGCAGCGATTAAGGGCGCGCCATTCTAGGTCAATTGCGAAAAATTGGAGCACTGGACAGGCCATTGATGGGAGAATATGTGGGCTATTCACTGTTCGCATTCACTTCCAGGAAATACGTGAAGCACAAATATGTTCTCTGTAGATGGAGTGGCCATTTGTCTGATTTCACATAAAGGCTCTCAACTGGGCTTGTTATAAAGGCACCTGTAGAAAAGCGGATGATGAACTGGGTCCAGCACTTTCAGAGCTCTTGGTGAGGCTGGATGATATACTATTGCCCCATAGTCAACACGTGAACGTACCAGGCTTTTGTACAGATTCATGAGGCGCTTTCTGTCGCTGCCCCAGGATGTGTGCGACAGTACCTTCAGGATATTCATTGTTTTCAAGCATTTATTTTTAGGGTGTTTAATGTGTGGAACGAATGTTAGTATTTGCGTCCAAGAGTATACCTAGGATTGATTGATATGCGGGGTTTAACGTCCGAAAACTACCATATGATTATGAGGGACGCCGTAGTGGACGACTCCGGAAATTTCGACCACCTGGGGTTATTTAACGTGCACCAAGTCTGATCACACGGGCCTACAACGTTTCCGCCTCCATCGGAAATGCAGCCGCTGTAACCGAGATTCGATCCCGCAACCCACGGGTCAGCAGCCGAATGCCTCCCGCTATACCACCGTGGCGGTCAGATTATACCTAGGAACTTATGTTTTGTGCTTACGGGAAGACGTTCGGCTTTCATGACAATCTGAGGATCAGGGTGTAAGCCTCTTTTCCGTGCAAACAGGACTCATGTGCTTTTTGGTCGGTTGACTTTGAACCCATTTTCATCAACCCCTTTGGACACTTTGTGTTTAGCAAGCTGGACCTGTCGCTCACAGATGCCGAGGGAACACGATTGAAAAGCTATTTAGATGTCGTCAACATATGTGGAGTAAAATATGTTATGGGGGATGTAAACAAGGAGAGAGTTCATTTCTATAATAAAGAGCGTGCAGCTCAGAACCCCACCCTGTGATACTCTGGTTTCCTCTAAAATGTTCGAGACAAGACAGTGCCCACTCAAACGCGGAATATGCGATCAGACAGGTAATAACTTTTGATGATATTGAATAAATTACCACGTATACCCATATGTGAGAGGTCTCACAATATCCCAAACCTCCATGCCGTATTATAGGCCTTTTCCATGTCAAGGAATACAGATAGAAAAGACTCGTTATTAAGAAAAGCTTCACGTACGCCTGCCTGAATCCGTATGAGATGATCGTTAGTGCATCAGCCTTCTCTAAACCCGCACTTGTATGGGTCTAGCAGTTCGTTTGATTCTAGGAAGTGGAGTAGGCGGCAATTAATCATTTTTTCAAAAAATTTACAGATGCAACTGGTTAATGCTATAAGCCTGTAGTTTGATGCAGTCGAGAGACCCTTACCCTGCTTCAAAATAAGAATTATCACAGCTTCCTTCCAAGGAGAGGGGATCACACCAAAAAACCAGATAAGATTGTAAAGAAAAAGGAGAGTTTTTTTGGGTTTCAAAGGGTAGTTGCTTCAGCATCTGATACATTATGCAGTCAGGACCTGGACAAGATGTGTTGCAACAGTTCTGTGCTCTTTGTAATTCTGCTAAGCAGAATGGCTCGTTGTGAGCCTCGACTTTTTAAAAGATTTTCTTTCATGGTTTTGTTGTTCCAAGTGTGCTTTGTACTTTTGGAATTCGTCAGAATAGTGTGAGAAGCTCGATATATTTTCAAAATGTGCACCACGAAAATTTGCTTGGTCTTCCAAGCTTTCCCCGAGGGTATTTTCTAATAGGAGAGAATATGTTTGTAGGCCTTTAATTTTCTGGACTTAGTTCCACTCTTTTATCTGTGAACGAGTTGATGCTCATTAATGAAATTTGTCCAGCTCTCTCGTCTGGCTCGTCTACAAATACTCCTTCCCTGCGATTTGACCTGCTTAAAATTTTTCAGGTTTTCCGCTGTTATAAAGTTTTGATTCCTCCGAGCTTTCCTGCAGGCATCGTTCCACAATGAAACTCGCCGATTGGAACTCTTTCCACTGGTTTGAACAATGCAAGAATAAACAAGAATAAACAATGCAAGAATAAACAATGCAAGAATAAAATCTGTGAAATAGGTGACAGTGTCATCTATAGTCAGAGCGGACATCTCGGTCCATGTCATGTGGGTAAGAGTTTGATACTGTTCCCGATCAGCTGAGTCGAGCTTCCATCTCGAAACCTGTGGGAATGGTTGGCCTTTGTTCGGTGCGCTCGAGATGATCGTGAAGTGGTCACTCCCATAAGGGTTTTTATGAACATTCCATTTGAAATTGGCTAAAAGAGATGGTGATGAGATGCTAAGATCTATCGAGGAGTGTGAATTGTTCGCTAGGCTAAAATACGTAGGCTCCTTTGTATTTAAGAAACATAAACTAGACGAATAAAGAAGGTGCTCAATGAGACGTCCTCAAGCATCACAGCGAGAATCACCCCACAGGCTATTGTGTGCGTTAAAATAATCTAAATCTAAAAGGGTGCTGGGAGTTCATCTATTAACATTTCCAAGTCGTGCCTTTTAAACTGATGGTGTGGTGGTATATACAGGTAGCATACAGTGATGAGTTAAAAAGTACAGCCCGAATGGCCACTGCCTCAAGGGCTGTGTGGAGCTTCAACTGCTGGTATGCCACACTTCGATCAGCTATAATGGCTACTCCACCAGATAATACGACAGCATCTTCATGGTCCCTTCGGAAAGTAATGAATTGGCGGAGAAAGTTGCTGTACTTAGGAGTTGGGTGTGGTTCTTGTACGTCATCCGAGATTTCTGAGTAGCCCTCTAACATTCCACTGAATGATTTTATCCATCATGAACTAGAAAAAAGTGCTGTGTGTAGGCAAGAGTGAAGTGGGCTCATTTTAAAGGGCCTTTGTGAGGCCCTGCAATTAGTGTTTTGTCTTTTTGGAGCGGTCGACAAGAGGTCACCACTCCTTTGGCGCTACCTGCGCCGTTTGCCTATAGGCTAATGGTGCCGGCATCTCTATAGAGGTGGTGTCCATAGCCTCCTGCGAGGCACTGGACATCCGCTGCACAGAGCGATCTGTGTGTCGCTTAGACTGCACCTCAAACGAGGAAGTCTTTGACCCCACCGGGCAAGAGGTTGTTGGGACCACCTTAGCCTCTTCGTTGCTCTGGCGGCTGCCAAAGCTTGTAGAGGCTACCGGTGTGGACAGGTTGGCTATGGGCAGGGCAGCGCTGGCTGCTCCCACCAAAGGGGCAGGTGGCTCTGACCTGGCTATGCTAGGCGTAGTCGGTTAGGGGGAGACAGAAAGTTACGTGGCAGATGAGATTAAGAAGTTTGCGGGTATAAATTGGCAGCAGCAAGCACAGGACCGAGTTGATTGGCGGAACATGGGAGAGGCCTTTGTCCTGCAGTAGACGTAGTCAGGCTGATGATAGTGATGATGATGATGATAATAATTAGGTGCTTTGTTGCGGCTTCAGTGTTGTTGCGTCTGATTTTTATGCGCTGCACACGTGTAGGCCTTGGTGCATTTTCGCTTAGTGTCTTCAGGTCTTCATCGGATACTACGCCCTTCACTGTATTCGTGGTACAATGTGCACTTACTGATACGGTAATAATGCCAAAAGCTACAAGATGTGAGAGTTTGTTGAACTCTTCTTTGTCTTTTAATTCGAGGAGAATGTCCTCACTTGCCATCTTTGGGGCCTTATAGCCTGTTCCAATGATGTATTTTAGGCACTTGGCCACAAGCAAAGGTGAGATTGCTCTGGCTTTGTTTGGGGATTGTTCGCAGTGAAGATCATAAAATTTGAGAAATTTTCAATGTATCGGGGAAAAAGAAGAGATGATGCATCGGTGCGTACCATTTCGAGGGCATGATTGGTTACAGGGGGTTCAGAGGTCCCATGAAAAGTGGCTTCTTCGGTAGCGGCGCCTGCCACCCACCACGGAGCCCAACAAGGGGACGCGGCAGAACATGTGAACAAGTCTGCACTACGCCAGCGGTGCGCCGTTACTCTAACCGAATATGGTTTGCCCTGTGTAGGATAGTTTGATTGATTTGTGGGGTTTAACGTCCCAAAACCACCATATGATTATGAGAGACGCCGTAGTTGAGGGCTCCGGAAATTTCGACCACCTGGGGTTCTTTAACGTGTGCCCAAATCTGAGCACACGGGCCTACAACATTTCCGCTTCCATCGGAAATGCAGCCGCCGCAGCCGGGAATCGAACCCGCGACCTGCGGGTCAGCAGCCGAGTACCTTAGCCACTAGACCACCGCGGCGGGGCCCTGTGTAGGATAGTCAAACAAGGTTAATTTACTTCTTTGTTTCCTAGCCACCAGGAAACAATGAAGTAAATGAGAAGACAAGATTTATCTAAAGAGAAGAAAAAGACGAAGATATAAGAAGAGAGATGCAGGAAAAGGCGACTGCCGATTTCCCCTGGGTGGGTCGGCCCAGGGGTGCCGTCTGCGTGAAGCTGGGGCCAAAGGGGTGTGTTGCCTCTGCCGGGGGGTCTTAAAGGTCCAATTACCCGGCATCGGCTCAACCCCCAGGATTCCTTTTTCCACGGACACGGCTCAGCCACACACGGCAAGGCGTGGGAGAGGTCGAGACTCCTCCGTTAGTTAGGGTCAGCTAGTAAAAGAAGATGAAGGTGGAACTTTGTTCTGAGGTTTGATTGCAGTGGCGAGGATCCTCGCGGCATTTGCAAGGCGGGCTGGCACAATACGTATAATGGTCTGTGCTAGTTGTGCGATACAGAAATGCACTATGATTTTTAACTTTTCCCCAGGTTACACTGTATTATGTTATAGCTTCAAATTTGCGACACTTTAAGCTTGAATAATGATTTCTTATAATGTTATGCTTTTATAAAGCTAAGAAAAAAAATTCACGATAGCATTTTTTCGTTTCAGGGGTGGAACAGTCTAAACTTTTATGCTTCAGCTTTTGTACTATAATATTTTTTCTTCTGTTCAGAAATATGAAGATGCATCAAGCTTATTTGCAGCTTGGCACCACTACTGATGCTTTAAGATGTCGTTCGTGTTATGGCCTAAAGTATTTCTCTCAGAATTTGCCATTGCCTACTAGAACCGCTGCGATTTTAAGGCCACCAACGCTGCAACCAGCTTCGATCTGCGTGTAATTCAACACGCGGAAACCTATTCACAATCAGAAATACTCGTTTGTCTCGATACATACGGTGGTTTTTGGGACGTTAACATCCACATATCAATCAAACAATCGATACATCCAGTTCCATGCAGCTGAACATGGGGCAGTTATTGTAAAAACTAGGATTCGTAGCAGCATGTTATGATTTGAAATAAAAGTAGTTGCAGCTCCATCACTGCTGTTTCTTTTGTCACAACAATCAAACCCTCTCTTCAAGTGATGTCTCGAGGTATACTTACCTCGATGACGTAGTCGTGGCTGTCGCAGGTGTCGAACTTGCGAGTAAACAGAAACCTCAGTGTGGAACCCTTGCGTTTAAGGCTGCCCAATATGCAGTCATTCTGCTCATCGACAGTGACATAACCAGCGTCGTCCGTCCAGCCATCCTGCAAAGGAACAAAGCGAAGAAGGAATTTGGTCGTCGAACAGAAGTGATACGTCCTGGTGTTGGAACGTCTTTGACAGATGAGTTCTCTTCTTTTTCGAGGAAGAAACGCTATGAATACAACGCACCCACGAGTTTACTTCTGCACACATGTATGTATAGTATATAGGTTTCTATACTTTTTCTTGTAAAGTGTGTTTTTATAGTCTAAGAGCCTTAATATCTTGAAGAAGAGAAGACCTTCGGTATGAAATTATTTCACTGTAGCAGTACGCATATACAATCACAGTTGAGGTGACGGTACTGTAAATGCGACAGTTGGTTTTAGCGTTTTCTTTAAAACAAAACTACTTATTACACTGATTAGAAATTTGGTGAGCGAAAAAGAAATGTCATTTAGCTTAAGATTCAGTAGCCTTTTTTACCATGGATGTCCAAATACTTTTTGTAATAATCAACTATTGGGGTAACATTCTCGCAATTTCATTACTCGCTTTTTTGCAGAAACTATTGACAGGGTGACAATTTAATTTAGATAATATATTTCATGTAATCTTGCCTCAAAATTAAATTTTAAAAAGTATGACTTTTATAGGCATCAATAAGTAGGAATATTAATCGTACCAAAATTAGGACAATGTTTTTTGCCAATATATATGAAGCAAAAACTTCACAATTAATTTATTTTTGAGGTTATAACAAGCATTTACGTGTTATGCTCACATTGTTAGCAATACAGGGTACGATCAACGGTATGATCAGGTGTGTAGTTAACAGGTAAAGATACATCAGGGGAAAAAAGCGCCAATGCGTTGTTTTTTGCCATTTTGAAAGAGGCACTTGTCTTAGATTTTTACTCGTTGTTGCATTCGCCTAACTTATTGTGTCAGTTTTTCTTATTGACCTTTGTCTCCTTAGAATAATGACATTACATTAACAATAATAATAATTGCTAGGGTTTCAGGTGCCATACAAGATATGATTGTGAGGCGTGCCGTAGTGTGATTACCAAGATTAATTTAACCCACTTGGGGTCCTTTATTGTGCGTATGAATCTACACGGTAGGCCTTTGTATATCACCCTTATTGAGAAGCGGCCGCCGTGGCCGCAAATCTACACCACGCTCTCGAGAAGAATAGCAGCACGACACCATACGTGCTATGCTACCGCGGTGGTTTGCTTTATCAACGTCCACGTGCATATATACTGCGGGCTGGGAATACATACCACGCGAGAGAACAATTGACGCAGCTACCCACTGCCTCTTTTTTTCTTACTGCAGAAGTGGGCAGCGTGATTGACGCAGCACGTACCTATCAATGGAGGTGTGTCAGCCTGCGATAGCTGGACACAAATCCCAGCTAGCAGCCAGAAAATGCTGAGCAAATCTACATTACGGCACAGCACTCTTTTCGACACCACAAGGATATACAGGGGCACTCCACTATGCGGAGCTACTGACTGCTCTGAGAACTTACTGTCTTTTACGGCTAACCTCCGGACAAATCAATTTTTCGAAACCACAGGGCAGTAATACGGGCGGAATGTTCGAGC
The DNA here is from genome assembly GCF_043290135.1 of Rhipicephalus microplus. Taxonomy (NCBI): domain Eukaryota; kingdom Metazoa; phylum Arthropoda; class Arachnida; order Ixodida; family Ixodidae; genus Rhipicephalus; species Rhipicephalus microplus. The sequence goes on from NC_134710.1 coordinate 269,376,123, forward strand.
TGTTCGTGCTAAGATAAAGCATGGGAACGCCGAACACGCGTGCTCTCATCGCGGTACACTGTAGCCGGTCGTCTAGGCGTGAGTGGCTGAGTTGTGTGGCGACTCGTCGTCAGGTGCTCTATGGTGCCCCGATGAGTGAAAACGCGCGCAAATCATTTTTTGGCGCGCCACCTATGCAGTGCCAGTGTGCCATACCTAGTCACGTATCGTTAGAGCAAGAATAAACCAGTTTTATTATTCAAATCTGCAGCGCATCACTGTAGAACATGGTGTCAGAAGTTTGGATAGCGATACCTCGCGTCAGCAAGTGATTTCTCATCAAAAGCTACAGCCATGACTGAAACCGCAGCAGAAAATGATCGGTGCATCAAGCTCTGACCCCTTAAAGCCTTGAGCATCATCGCCAAACAATGTATGGCCAGGAAGCGAAGTAATGAGTGATTCCGAACTGCTAGTGGTCTTCATCACTAACCAGATACTAATCAAATCAACTCATTGATCTGCATCATGAGTGGCAAAGCTGAAGACATACTTACGGCACTACGTCTGACAATCAACGCGAAGAAGTGTTCCAAAGTCACCGAAGCCTTCGACAGTCACTTTGTCGTTAAAAAAAATGCGACTGATTCCTCCTTCTAGGAGTCGGTAAAACACGGAAGGGAATCATGTCTTCACAGGGGTAGTCGAGCACCTATTCTGCATTGTTTCGTGACAAGACTGAAGGAATGAATGCTGTAGCAACAAATTGCAGAGTCAGGAGAAGAACGGCATGAAAAAGCTGCTCGAAACTTGTAGCGCGTACGTCAAGAAAAAAGGACGCATGAAATGAGCATACACAGGACGAGTGCGGGCTAACTGTTTAAACAGAAAGAAAGGCACACGAAATGAACGCACACGTATACACAGGACAAGTGCGAACAACTGTCACAATTCTTACTTCGTGTGTGATCAGCGTGCTCCTTTCGTAAATGTGGCTGCGGCAGCGAGCGAAGTGATGTTCGTGCTCTCTCGAAACACAAGCTGATAAGCGCGCTCGCAGGAGAGACCACGCTTCGTGACTGCGGCGCTCTCTGAAACGCGAGAGGCGACGACGAGCCGGCACAACGCGCGTTTGTCGTGCCATCTCGCTACTGATGACGAAAACGCACAAAATCTGCGGAGCTATGAGGGCCACCAAGTGGTATATGGTGTATATAAATGGCTTGCCGTTAGCGCTATTGACTACATGAGCATTGTGGCGTAGTGGTTACTGCCGTGCGCTGCTGTTTGAGAGGTCAATGATTCGACGCCCTTCAGTAAAGCTTTTGCACAACCTTTTTTTTTGCAATGTATTGTGTATATCTTACAACGCCATATCCGTGACGGAAATACGTCAGTAAAGCCGTGGTGGACCCCTGCATAAAATACGTGTAAAACATGATCTGGGAGAGAGCGCTCTTTCATCACCGTATCCAAGACGAATGTGAACCAATGACAGACTTAACCACAGCTCTACATACTTTAGTCGAGCTGTGCGACTACGGCGACCTTAATGACGAGTCAATCCGTCACAGGATTGTCGTCGGCGTGCGTGGCCAAATGCTGTTCCCGAAACTTCAGCTTGAAGAAGACCTCACACTGGAGAAAGTAGTACTTCGCGCCAAGTAGTTCGAAGAATTCCTCAGGCAGCAACTACATATTCATGCTCGGAAGACATGCCATCGAACGTCTGCTTGCAGTTAGCGAACTAGAACCCGCTGATAACAAGCGCAACCAGTTGGGCAACCGAAGACTCGGCGTTCGTGCAGCTAATGTGGTAAGCGAGACACGCACCTCCGAAAAGAATGTCCGGTGTCAGAATGGCACTGCAAAATGTTTTGCAAAAAATATAATTCGCCATTGTATGCCGATCAAGCAATCACATGCTGTGGAACGACCCCGTGGAGAATACAGTTGTGCGTCAACGGACAGGAGGTGGAATTCTGATTGGACAATGGTGCAGATGTCTAAATTCTGCCGGAGGATACATATCTCAGCTTCAGCTCATCAGCGCCACTGCGTGAGTCTGACCGATTCCTCATCGGGCCTTCTAAAGAAGAGTTAGAGGTGCTAGGCATGATCTAAAACTGTGGTTTACAAAGGAGCAACCACCCCGTAGGAACTCTACGTTGCCCGAAAGCTCAACTAGCCACTGATGGACTTAGGTCTGATAGAGAAGCACAACATATTAAGACGGGTCAGTGATATTTCAGTTAAACCAAACTCTGACGCTCTACGAAAATTATACAAAAGCTATTCTCTGTCCTCGGTGAAATAGAGAATGATTTCACTGTGAGACTGAAACCAAATGCGGTGCATTTCACACTACGTATAACCTTTCCGAAGCGCATTTCCATCCCGCTGCACGACGCCGTTGAAGCTGAACTGAAAAAGCTGGAGTGTGAAGGAGTGATAGAAAAAGTCTAAGCGCCGTCTCCTTGGTGCGTGCCGATAGTGATCATAACAAAGAAACATGGCGATGTCAGGCTTTGCGTGGATTACACCAGGCTTAACAACGGGGTTCTCAGAGAGCATCACCACATTCCAAGCGTAGAACAAACGTTGGGACTTTTCGCAGGAGCGAAGTATTTCTCGAAGCTCGATGCGTACTCCGGATTTGACCAAATCAAGGTGGATTAAAAGCCATCTGAACAGACCATCACTCCTTTCAGAAGTTTAAGAGGATGTTCTTTGGAATCTCAACAGCTCTGGAGCACTACCAAAGGATGGTGAGTCACGTACTCGAGGGCTCGAATGGAGTCTTGTGCCAAATAGACGATAAGCTAGTGTGGGGAGAGACCAAGCCGTCCCACGACGAGCGTCTTGCCCTAGTCATCCAGTGGTTATTCAAGACAGGTGTGTCGCTGAACAAAGTGAATTGTTCCTTCTAACAAAAGAGTGCGAAGTTTCTAAGTCGCATCATCGATCAAAGCGGCATGCGTCGAGACAAGGGTATGATTGAAACCATCGTTAAAATGAAGCCACCAACCAATGTTAGAGAGATCAAGCGCTTTCTCTGGATGACGAACTTCGTATCTCGGTTCATTCCGAATTTCGGTGCCATCGCGCAAACGCTGACAGAGCTTTTGCGAAAGTCGCACCATTTTTGTGGGACTTCGCGCAGCAACAGGCTTTTCAAGAAGTTAAAAAAACATTAACTCGACAACCGGTCCCAGCTCTTTATGACCCGAGGCAACGGCTCATTGTCACATCAGACACCTCAAGGTACAGTCTGGGAGCAGTTCTGTTCCATGAAGAGTTGCATGGCAATCGGTGTCTGGTGGCGTATGCTTCAATGACGCTGACCTCAGCTGAAGCAGGCAACTCTAAAATCGAGAAAGAAGCTCTCAGAAATCGGATGAACAAGGGCATGTGAGAAATGCAGGGACTGCCTAATCGGACTTCATTTCAAGATAGAAACTTATCGCAAGCCTTTGGTGCCCATCCTTCTCAATAAACCCATCGACAGCCTAACCCCCAGGCTTCGGTCTTCGTCTACGCATCATGCGGTATGACTACGAGACCACGTTTATACAGAGCAAGCAGCTAATCACAGCTAATGCTCTATCTCATCAACCACTCACAACGCAAGATTCTGGAGATATCTCAGGCGAAGTAGCTACCTACGCGAGTGTCGTAGTAGGCCTTTGTCGTTGGAGGTGGCAAGCCTCGAGAAAGTTGCTATGGCACAGAAGCGTGATTCGACATGTAAAGCTATAAAAGCCTTTGCAGAGATGGGTGGCCAACGCAGAAGAGCAAGACTCCGAAATATTACCGGAAGTACTGACAATTCAAGCATGAGCTCACAGTACACGATGACGTCTTATTAATGGGCAACCAGCTTGTCATTCCCCAATTTTTACAGAAAGCAATACCGAACGTCTTGCACGAGGAACATGAGGGAAACGCCAAGTGCTTGCAACTTGCCTGACAGACGTGCTGGTGGCCTGGGATCACTAGAGACATAAAGGACTTCATGAAAAAGTGTCCCAACTGCATAGGACATCGACAACAAAGGAGCAAACTGTTAATACCTATGACGCGAAAGGTTCCACCTATCTCCTAGTGGCTAAACACTACTCACAATACTTCGAGATAGCGCTCTTCTAATATCAGCGACATGCGACAAGCATACGAAAGATGAAATCAATTTTCGCGTGCCAAGGTATCGAAAATACTGTTGCAACTAAGAACAGCCCACAGTTTGATCCTTCTTTTGGGACGTTAAACCCCACATATCAATCAGTTTCATCCTTACGAAAGTCTCTAGATGTTTCTGTGTTTTTTCTGATGTACCGACAACCATTGAAGTGCCATCGATGAATCTCATTGGTTAACGCTCGTTTTCAGCCACCATGCTATTCTTAACGCCTTGCCAGCACCTGGGAAAACAAGTTCCTCACTCACAGACGACGAGGCACTGACAGGGGAAGAAAAGCGCGTCGCGTACGCTAAAAAATGCGCGGCTGTAGTGTACTTAAACATACGTCTCTTTGTAAACCTTCCAAGTTAGGAAGAAAATGGTGGCAGATGCCGGCTGCGCGTGGGAGAGGGTTGAGAAAGGAGGCAGTTGTTGGTATCTAGGTAAAAAAAAATTTAGGCACTTTAATCTCTGCAATACGTCCGAGTTTTTGGAATTCACGAGAGACCCCGCCGCGGTGGTCTAGTGGCTAAGGCACTCAGCTGTGGACCCGCAGGTCGCGGGATGGAATCCTGGTTGCGGCAGCTGCATTTCCGATGGAGGCGGAAATGTTGTAGGCCCGTGTGCTCAGATTCGGGTGCACGTTAAAGAACCCAAGGTGGTCGAAATTTCCGGAGCCCCCCACTGCGGAGTCTCTCATAATCAAATGGTGGTTTTGGGGCGTTGAACTCCACATATCAATCAAGCATCGAAATTCGCGAGAGGCTATAGAAATTCAAACATATGCCATGTAGACCGAAGTACCCACAGGGCAATGGATTCGCTGAGGTGGGAAATCGCCAAACAAAAGATAGCCAAGGCCACTAACCCCTAAAAAGCTCTTCTGGCGTACCGTGCAACACCTCTAGAAAACAGCTATAGCCCAGCAAAGCTACTTTTCGGCTGGCGTGTTCGCACCACAGTTCCTGTTTCTCCCCACATTGAAGCCGAGGCTCACAGACAGTCAACGACTTCAATAGACCGAACAAAAAATCAAGCTGTGCCAGCAAAAGAACTACAATCGTTGCTTATGGTATGCGTCGTTTACCTATTCTGAACTCGGGGCAGCAACTGTGGATAAAAGACCTCAAACGCATAGGTACTGTCTCAAGACAGGCTGACAATGAATGTAAACATTCGACAGAAGTCTGTCTGGTTGGGTATAAAACTGGCTCACTCTCCACGCGTTCGTATTGGATCCAGTGCGAAACGGGCAGTGTCTGTCACAACAGAAAACACCTCGTCATAGACATCGCAGGTGTGGCGTTTGACACCGCAGGTGTGGCGTTGGACAATTACCCGACATCACTGGAGATGCCATCTCATCTGTCTGCTAAGGCTCTTGGCATGGAGCAACAGAGAAGGACGCAGTCAACACCAACCGCGCCACCTCTTTACGTCACCGCGCACGAGAGAACTGCGTGACATCGCCCTGCCGCTGTAGTCTAATAGTTATGGCACTCGATTGCTAACGCAAAGGTGGCGGCTTCAAATCCCGGCTGCGACAGCTGCATTTTCGATAGATGTGAAAATGAGGCCGATGTACTTAATCTAGGTGCACGCTAAAGAAACAAAATTTCTAGAGCCATCTACTACAGCATATCTAATAATGATATCGTGACTTTGGGACGTTAAACCCTAGATATTAAGACTAACTAGGCGCCCTCTTGCACGGTTCTACTCCTAAGGGGTGAGATGTAGTACCGGAAGATCACCTCACTGATTCAGCGTGATTACAAGCGCCATCTCTGGGCCTGACACAAACAGCGGAAATCAAAGGTGCCCTATTGTTGCCTATGCACATGGCCTCCGAGATGGCAGACGCGCGGCGTGTCTCTGTCCGGCCGTCCCAATCGTCGCGCTCCCCAGCAAAACCAAGTACCTCCTCGCGCGCCCGGTTACCGCGAGAGGGCACATTAAGTGAAGGCTCCGGCGGTGGCGGGTAGCATGGCATACAGGAGATCACACGAGATTCAAGCGTGCACATGGTTTTTTTTTCGCCTACGAGCAAGAATTACCGCCCGTATCTTCTGGCTGAACTGAAGGAAAATATACGAGCAAGAATTACCGCCCGTATCTTCTGGCTGAACTGAAGGAAAATATCTCTTTTTTTTTCCTGCATTTACTTTGGTCCAATTAGCGAAGAAAAACATAGAAACTGCTGCATTTTGCTGATGGGTTGTTGTAAGGAGGTATCAATTGGTCTGGGACAGTATTACTCTTATTCATTACGGGCCACTTTGTCTTTGTGATAAATACCTCGATTTGAGAAATATTGATGCATTTTCGCATTCCCCTTTTCTAGAGACTTGTATTGTGGAAAACAGGGCTAATTATCGTCGTTGAATCGTATAGCTCTTCTATACTAACTCGTAATTTTACTATTATGTCGCGTACGGACACTTATGAGGTGGTCAACCAAAGCGCAGTTACGCTCTAGATAACTGAGTGCCCAGGTCTTGTCATTGAAATAAGCTACATTAGAAGTAATTTTGCTAGAATGAAGGCTTCAATTAGCCGACCTACATTCACTTCCCACGTCTTTCACAGTAAAAGTGCCTGAGTTGTCACCGTCTCCTTTTTCATCATTTGAATTTTGATTTTTTTTGTAGTATAATGGCAGTATCAGTGTCGTGTTCATTTACTGCACTCTCGAATGAATCAAAATCAAAGGGTGGCACATGTAGCATAACGGCGTCTTTCTGATGAAAACCATGTACTGGCTGAGGTAGGCTACTAACAAAAAAAAAGTGCAAATTGTGACAGCCATGTAACACCACAGTGTTTCATACAAGGTACGTCAAACTCAACTAGTCTTGCGTATACTTCTTGAACAAGCAAATCATTTCAATGTTCGTTCTCACATTGCCCAACGTATTCACTCTGCACCGTAAAATTCACAATGGGAATGGGTGCCTACAAGTGACCAAACATGCCCGTAACGAGCCCGTGGTTGTCGCTGAAGCGGCGACATTCTGTATAGACGCATGGCGACCGCCTACACCCATATACCTGTATCCTGCTTCTGCGGCTTGACGGGAGGATTCTTGAAGGAGTGGTATACAATGAAAAGCAGCGCTAGTTTCATAAAACGAAAGACAAAACAACCCATTTAATTGAGCTTAAGCTGTGAACCACGGCAAGAAGCCGGTTTTCGCTCTGTGGGGTGAAACCTTGAAGCAGTATCAGGCTCTGATGTGGTCAGCCTCACAACTAGGACACGAATGCTCCTGATACACCACTTGAGCCCGAAACTGTCTCAAGGTTTCGTGCCACGGAGCGAAAACTGTCGGCTCGCGTGCTCTACACAGACGTGGCCGCGGCTGTACGTGTGCGATACTGCGAGCAATTCAGATTAAGGGAGGTCGTGGTGTGCGCGATGTTTCTCGTGCGCGTCACCAATCTGCATTTGTCAGCGTGCCGTGTGCATGGTCAGAGCCTCTGACCATGTACAGGACACGCTGCATGGTCAGAGGCTCTGCTGAGCTTCATAGTCAATGTTACCTGGGTTTTCTGTCACGGCTACTATAAACAATAACAGGAGGCCCATATTATCACATTTTCATGCGACCGGCTGGGGAGAACACGAGTAATTTACTTAGCACGTTCGCAATGGCCTGTATCCAGCGCACTCACCGTTCTGCTTCGTGCGACAGCTGCAGACATTAGTAAAACTGAACATTATCGTTTAGTTTATCACATTCGAGGCAATTCACAACGCAACAGTATGCATATAAGGTCGATTCCGGCGTCTTTTCGTAGCGCGCGGGGCTGTTGCGCCTGCTCTTGTTTTCTTCCTCGTTCTGGTGAGTTATCCAACTAGCACATCAGAGTAGTTCGCTGGTGCGTCCGACTAGCTGAGAGAAATTCGTAGCTCTTTTTCTTGGGGTTATGTGCGCAAACACGCGCAATATTCAGATCAATTGATGTTTCGCACTCACTAGTTGCACCTGATTGCATAGCAAACTGCTCAAGGGAATCAAATTTCATCATCATCATCAGCCTAATTACGTTCACTGCAGGACAAAGGCCTATCTCATGTTACGCCAATCAACTCGATCCTGTGCTTGCAGCTGCCATTTTATACCGACAAACGTCTTAATCTCATCTGTCCACCTAACTTTCTGTCTCCCCCAAACCGGCTTCCTTTCTCTGAGAATCCAGTTAGTTACCCTTGATGACCAGTGGTTATCCTGTCTACACGCTACATGCCTGGCCCATGTCCATTTCCTCTTCTTAATTTCAACTGTGATATCTTTAATACCCGTTTTTTCCATGGTCCACTCTGCTCTCTTCTTGTCTCTTAAGGTTATACCTACCATTTTCTTTTTTAATGCTCGCTGCGTCGTCCTCAATTTAAGCTGAACCCTCTTTGTAAGTCTCCAGGTCTCTGCTCCATAGCTAAGTACCGGCAAGATGCAGTTGTTATATACCTTACTCCTGAGGGACAGTGGCAATCTACCTGCTAAGATTTGAGAGAGCTTGACAAATGTGCTCCACCCCATTCTTATTCTTCTCGTGGTTCAGCTCTGCTGTTAATACCTGTCGTAAGTAGACATAGTATTTTACAACTTGAAGTGCACTATTACCTATCTTGAATCGTTGCTCTCTTCCGAGGTTGTTGTACATTACTTTCGTTTTCTGCAGATTAATTTTAAGACACGCCTTTCTGCTCTCCTTGTCTAGCTCCGTAATCTTGAGTTGCAATTCGTCCCCTGAGTTACACAACAGTGCAATGTCATTGGCGAAGGGCAAATCATTAAGGTACTCTTCATTACCTCTTATCCCTAACTCTTTCCATTTTAGGCCTCTGAAAACCTCCTGTAAGCTCGCGGTAAATAGCATTGGGGAGATTGTATCCTTCTTACTTACACAATTCTTGGCTTAGTACTACCCAATACTACTCCGACAGGTGTCACAATATGTCTGCGAAACTCCACAGTCTGATGTCTATAAGCTTGTTTGGGCCAGGAAACACAATTGCTCTCACCCCATGGCACATCTATTCCCGTCCCTACACAATTAACGTCTTCTACAGCTATATGCAGAATAACTGCGATATTTCTAGTATATTCATTATAGGCGGGTAGAGAGCGACCTTTCATTGCCCTGTGAACCAATTTTAGCAAACCGATGCAGCAATACGCAGGATACCCCGCCTCTTTTAGGCGATAGATCACTTTGCAACTGGAAACTACTGCTCATCATATTGTCACGAGGTTGTGATACACGCAGCACTTGAGAGGAAGCATGCAGGAGTCAGGGCGGTGTCAGGCGAACTGTTTATTGGGCGAACTTGTGCCCAGCAAAACAGGGCCAAACACAACTCACAGCGGCGTGAACAGTCGTCGGCCGACGGAAAAAAAAGAAGACCCCCAGTGGCGCACTGCGCCGGCTTTTTATACACGCGTCGTAACGCGTTCCAGAGTGGCATACAAGATAAACGCGGCCTGCGTTGCGCTTAACAGAAAGTGATAGCGGCTTTCTTCGTAAACCAAAAGAACCGCACGTGTCAATATGTACGTAAGTTTCTTTCCGATGCGGTGCGTAAGCATGACATCACAATTCCTCCAATATGAGGGCCACTCACCACTCTGCTTTCAAAGACGAGGGGGTGGTTTTCTTCCCTCCTTTCATACTCTTCGCACACGCGATGAATCCTCCTTGCCCCTCAGTTCGTAAAAGAACGTGAACAATGTTAGCACTAAGCCGCGGTGCAAGAGTACTTTAGGTGAGTGAACGCCGGGACAATCTGCTGCCCTATAATGGTCTGCTTCGCTAGGAGCCTGGGAGACGGCGCTACAAAGTTTGCCCCGGCCTATCCTCCTTCCTTCTTGGTGTAGGAAAGCCCCGTGTTGTAAGAAAGTAGCGGTGCTCATTTATCGTCGCCACAACACCCTCGCCGCACCGTGAACCTCCTCCTTTATCAACTACTCTTTCGCGGCGCCGCTCTTTGCGTGTCGCGTGGTTGATATCACATGATTACCCGGTTTTCTCAGATTTGGAAAGCGTCGCTCACGTGCCGGATGTGCTTTGCGGAATTCGCCAGCAGCTCGCCACGGTCCTCAGTCCGGCAAGCCATCTATCGGCACGCCGCAAACGAGAACGTAATCGGTCCCTTTCCGCCAAGCGCTCGCTTCGTGGCGTTCGCTTACCTAAAGTATTTTTGCACCATGCACTAAGCGCCGGAGCCCGTTAAGATTTCACAATTCTCGGCTATCCGCTGTTATCGCCACTTGCAAACCTCTAAACATACAAAATGAAGTGTGATCGGTTGATCATGCACGATATTCATTCGATACAGCGAAGAAAGAATTGGTGGCTGCATGGCAAAACAGTGCAGGAGACAAATCACACTTGATATTCCGCGCATGTGGACCAATCAAGAGCATGTGCACTATAGGCGTTACGGGAACTACTGTGCGTCACTGAAGTATGAAAAAAGGCCAAGAAACATCAGGAGATAATATTGCGCTTGTTTCTTTTGTATTTTGAGAGCCTGGTGCACCGACGTGCCAATCAACACTGTGGTTTCAGAGGCGTATACGTAGAGTTTTTCTTTTTTTTGGGGGGGGGGGGGGGCGGGCATCAACCTTAATCATTAGTAGCGGCTGGACAGGAAGATGTGGTTGAGCGCCTTTTCTGCTTTGCAGGCTGTGGTAAAAAAATAACAGCAGATCCACGTACCTTGGGAATCGGTGTTATGCGAAGCATGCGCATGCAAGCTGACTGTCTTGTAATTTTTTATTGAGTGAAATGTTATCGTGTTGTGCTAAAGATAGATACAAATGCACGCACAGGCGTATACGTTAAACAGCCGCATATCTTTCATATCACCAGTTGTTTACAGTTGCGTAAGAATGCTAGCAACAAAATTGGTATTAGCAGCACGAAAAGCGGCAGGCTGGTATAAAAGCACTGGTGCTCGCGAGGATCGTAGCCCTGGACATTGCTACATCAATAAACTTAATCAGGTGGCACCTGACTACAATCGATGTAACGCGACGTTACAGCTGTATCGTAGGAATACATATGTGATCATTATTAAAGTGGAAAGCCAGCACTGCAACCACAAGTAGCAGTTCTCTGGCCTTAGGGTCGATATTAAAGGTAGTTTCAAAACTTGGCGTGGCTCTGTGATAGAATACTTGATTGGCTCGCAGAATGCTAGGGTTCGATTCCTGCTTGGACGATGACATTTATGCTTTGAATTCGTCCGGTCAACGTTGCTCAAGTCCGCTTTTTCTGAACGATCAAGCGTTAAAATTACCCATATGTGTTCTCGCCGTACTTGCGTAGACATGAACTGTCGAAAAATACCCGCATAACTGTGGCACATATCCGCCTTTGGGTATTGTGCTACTGTTCTTTAGAAAATGTTGGACGACGTACTTGATAGGATTGTGACATTATTCATGTCATGACCAGGAAGTCGCATTCGTCAAACCACTTTACCCTCCCATACTGATTTTTGGTTTACCCCAAGTTAAGGAGGTGATCGTGAGAGCACCGAGACGTACAGGGCTAGATTGACAGATAGATAGATAGATAGACAAACAGACAGACAGACAGACAGACAGATAGATAGATAGATAGATAGATAGATAGATAGATAGATAGATATAGATAGATAGACAGACAGACAGACAGACAGACAGACAGATAGATAGATAGATAGATAGATAGATAGATAGATAGATAGATAGATAGATAGATAGATAGATACGCAGATAGACGCTCAAAGTGCTTACAGTACGCAAAGAAATGCTTCGCATAAAAAAATGAAGGGAGGGGGCATGAGCCCTGAGTGCCACTATTCTCTGGCAACGCCACTTTTTTTGCCAAACCTAGGCTACATTTCGCGTAAATCTGCCAAGTCAACTTTGAAGCATGTACAAAGAAACTGCGAATTATCAGAGCAAGGCATGTCGCAAGTGAATTTTAGTCTCCCATCCTACTTCCCCCTTTAAACACGTTTAGAATGGGCTTGTTGCTTTGTATAGCGCGTAGCCTAATTGTCAATTAAAAAAACGCCATTTCTATTCCTTAACACTGTAACAACTTTCTGCGGTTTGGTTAAAAATAATTTTTTTCGTATGGTGGTACCACAGCACTCACGAGCAATGGGTGACCGAACAGCTGGGGCGCTCAACGTACACAATTTTTCGATAGTGCTTAGCATGACCGCGGGGAGTTCTGGAATTGCTTGAAAATGGTCTATTACCTTTACCACCTCTAGCGCGGTTCGTTTGCACGCGCAGCCCTTTTAAGGACTCTTAGGAGTGATGGGGCCTCTTCGCTTAAGATCTCATTAGCACGAGATCAATGATAAATACGTACAAGATGTGCGCTCAAAAAGAAAACAAAAGAAGCCACATCCTTGGTAGCTTCTCCACAGTAATTTCAGAAGCCCATCCCGCTGCAACGCAAATCTCATCCACAGGAGAACCAGCAGCGAAGCCAACCACCAGCGCAGGAGAGAGAGAGAACAGCGTTGTTCCAAGCTCCCCCTCCCAAGAAACACGCACGAAAACCTCGTCTTGGGAGCATTCAACTTTTCTTCCCCCACCCACAGCCATGGCTTCCAGCTAGGAACAATCGCCTGGCTCCTCCACTACTTCACCTCTCCCACTTCTCCCGGCCGCCGATAAAAAAGGCGCCCGTTTCTGCTGTCGCCGGAGCTCATACTTTGCAGGCGCTGCGCCGTGCTTGCAACCTGGCTGCAGAAATTAGGTGCCATCATCTTCTAACCACGACCACCACCATATTGTCACGGGGTCGTGACGTGGCCGAAGACAGGAGACTTCGTGTTGGGATTTAACTGTTTATTTGGGCGAACCTGTGCCCGGTAAACGGAAAGTCCAATTACAGCAGCAGTCTTGCACAGATAGCAGTCTCGGACTGATAGCGGCGAACGGAGCGTCGGCCTTTGATCAACAATTGACTATTGACAAGCGGCGAAGTACGTCGGCATTTATACTCTTGCCGACGATTGTTCTAGCGTTATCGCTGGCGGTGGCGTAGGTTCCAGAACAAACTGTACCGTTCGCACAGTGGGCGTGATCTTATCGAAATGATCTCCTACAGTCGAGAACCTTCTCGAAAACTGCAGGCGCGGTTTGCGCTGAGAATCGTTTGGTGTTTTGGGACGATAACAAAAACTCAAGAAATGGAACATGGCAGTGCCCCCTCTGAAAGAAAGGCATCGCCCCGATGCTTTAACTAAAGATGAAGGTACAACAACAGTGCAAGAAAGTACAATTAATAAATTAAGATACCACAATAATACAAAAAAAAACACTGTTTCAGTTTGTTAACGCGCATGAAACAGCTTGAGGCGCGCGACATGGACGACTTCAAGTCGTGATCGGCGTCGTTGAGAGTTCGTGATGCCGTCGGGGACAACCTCGTAATCAAGTGGGCCGAGACGTCGAACCACCCTGTACGCTCCGAAGTACCGTCGCAGAAGCTTTTCACTTAGTCCACGTCGGCGTATCGGCGTCCACACCCAAACACGTTCACCGGGCTGGTATTCCACGAAGCGTCGTCGAAGATTGTAACGGTGGCTGTCGGTCGTCTGTTGATTCTTGATACGGAGACGCGCAAGTTGTCGGGCTTCTTCGGCGCGTTGAACGTACTCGCTCACATCGAGGTTTCCTTCATCGGTGACGTTGGGTAACATGGCATCGAGCGTCGTTGCCGGGCTCCTTCCGTAGACCAATTTGTATGGAGATATCTGCGTCGTCTCCTGCACCGCCGTGTTGTATGCGAAGGTCACATACGGAAGAATGGCGTCCCACGTCTTGTGTTCGACATCGACGTACATTGACAGCATGTCGGCGATCGTCTTGTTAAGCCGCTCGGTGAGGCCGTTGGTCTGTGGGTGGTACGCTGTCGTCCGGTGGTGGTTTGTTTGGCTGTATGCCAAGATCGCTTGAGTTAAGTCAGCAGTGAATGCCGTTCCTCTGTCGGTGATAAGGACCTCCGGGGCACCGTGACGTAGGACGATATTTTCGACGAAGAACTTAGCTACCTCGGATGCACTTCCTTTTGGCAGGGCTTTTGTCTCGGCGTAGCGGGTGAGGTAGTTGGTAGCTACCACGATCCACTTGTTTCCGAAAGCCGACGTCGAGAACGGCCCCAGTAGGTCCATACCAATCTGCTGGAAAGGTCGGCAAGGTGGATAAATGGGCTGCAGAAGTCCCGCTGGCCTTGTCAGCGGTGTCTTGCGTCGCTGACAGTCCGGGCATGTCCTCATGCCCGTACTGTCAGCGAGTGACGTCGGTGGTAAGACGTGGCCAGTAGTACCTTTCTTGTATCCTCGCGAGCGTCCGAGAAACACCGAGGTGCCCTGCCGTCGGATCGTCGTGCAGGGCCTGCAGGAGTTCTGGTCGCAGAGCTGAAGGCACCACAAGGAGGTACTTAGCTCGAAGCGGTGAAAAGTTTTTCTTTTGTAGAAGACCGTTTCGTAGAAAGAACGACGCACGTGCGCGCTTGAATACCTTCGGGACTTCGGGGGTCCTGCCTTCGAGGTATTCTATTAGTACCTTAAGTTCCGGGTCGGCCTGCTGTCGTTCAGCGAAGTCGTCGGTAGTTATCGCTCCCAAGAAGTAGTCGTCATACGGGTCGTCAGGAAGCGGTTGGTCGACAGGCGCACGAGAGAGACAGTCGGCGTCGGAGTGTTTTTTGCCGGACTTGTAAATGACAGTCTCAGGCTCCATCGTGCGAGGCGACCTGAAGGGTCCTTCAAGGTGGCTAGTTAACACAAGGCGTGGTGGTCGCTCACAACTTTGAAGGGCCTGCCGTAGAGGTATATAGGGGCGAAATTTCGACGTAGCCCATATGAAGGCGAGGCACTCCTTTTCTGTTGTGGAATAATTCGCTTCTGCTTTGGATAGCGATCGGCTGGCGTAACTAATAACCCTGTCAAGTCCGTCAGCCCTCTGTACAAGAACGGCGCCAAGACCTACGCTGCTTGCGTCGATATTGTGGCCTCACAAGGCACGATCGCCATCCGCGAGCCCTCAGCGCAACCCAGCACTCCACCGCTCTCACTTCAGAACCAGCTACATGAGCGCACCCGTTAGGAGGTGTGTACCAATGCTTCGGGAGACACTATATTCTTTCTTGTCGGGGAGAAGGCAAATTGTCTTTCTGTCTTGAGGGATGCCATGGCCGGATATACCGCATAATTTCGCGCTCACCGACGTGTTCGAGGGAACCCCACCGCAACTTCATTGCTGTTGACGCTTTCCCCGCCTCCAACCCTTCCCCACTATTCTAAGTTGAGATGATCTCAAGGTGTGGGTGAAGATCAAGCGACTCGCCATCAACTCCTGCGTCGGCATGGTATTTGGTGTCGGCACCAACGACATCGCGACGGGCATTACATCGGCAGCCCCCGTGGTGTCGTACTCGCGCCATGGCTAATGCCTCACACACGGGTTTGAGGGCACCACAATTCCCCCAGGCATCTCGCTTTTCAAGCGAAAACGCCAAGTCAACCGACGTCTCCCACTGCCTCTGCAGAGCAACCGCTGTGGTCGCTACGGGATCGCTACGGCCACTTGCTCCCGTGACCCACGCTACTTACGGTACGGTGATGATCCACGCTGCCAAGCCATGCGTGGCAGACCAACCTTGCAGCTTTATTGCAGTGGGAAGCACGCCACAGCTGAACCTCACTGCCCCTCTTGGCAGCTCCAACACAAGACCATTGTCATCCTCGCCTCGTTCGATGGCTCCGCGACTCGCCGCCAAGCGCTGGAACCTGCTGCATCAGCTGTCTACATCGGCAATAAGCGGGACAGTGCGGTGGTTGAAAAGGGCCGCTCCTGGCAGAACGCGCTTGCCGGCAACACCAGGACCAACTCGGTGGCCTCTCCAAAGGCTCCTACTAGTACCCCAACTCCCATCGTTAAACGCAGGAATCCAGTGGTGACTGCACTAGTTGCGGCCTTGAGTGGACACATGGTGCGAATGTGGGAGCTGTTTGACGTCTGTTCGTGCCAACACCCTCAACCAACCGATACTCAAAAGGTTCCAACAGCATATGGTGACGACTTGCACGCTGAGCGGGCATTGCTGAATGTAGCCGCGCGGGCACCGCATGGGTCTGGCGGCCACAGCCAATGGTAGCGCGAGAACACCACTGGTGGACGCCCGTCGCTGCTTCGTTCCTCGCTGCCACAATAGCTCCAAGGCCATGGTATTTGTAAATATGGCTGTTGCCGGTGGCATAACAAAACATTAAACTATTTCTGACAAAAAATAACTCATGATTGAATAAAGTGGTGCTTTAAGTGTTAAATTTTTGCAAGGCGACGACCGTTGCCGAACTACAAACAGGATATTGAGCTGTGATGAAAGGCCATTTCTCAGGTAAACGATGACACCGGCCGTCTCGGCGGACCAACTCGCTTCGTTTCCGCCTTTACTCTCCACGTCGATGCCTTCGAGAAAGCCAATTGCGTCAGTAAATGCATCACATAGGTGCACAAGTTTTTATGGTGTTGTCAAAAATAAGCGTTTCACATCGAGCTTGGACTTGATAAGAAGCGGTGCTACCAAGAGCGTCGGCCTAGCTAGGTCAACGTTTGGAGTCGTGAGTGAATGTGGGCTGTTGAGATGTTTGTCGCTCACGCAGGCGTAGCTTTGTTGGCGAAATCTTCAGAGAATGAAGCATGGCTGCTGGAGGGTAATATGTTTTGTACATAATGAAAATGATACGATGTCTTCTGGGCGTGCAAGCTGAGTTACCGTATGTGGGTGAAGCCTGAGAGCTGATCGCTCGTTCGCCCCATGTCGTGAATTGCCGTATGCCACGTGCGGCGCCGCACGTCGAATCAGATTTCAAATCGCACAGTGTGTCCAGCGCTTTAGGTAAAGTACGAAGACAAAGGGACAAAGAAGGCAAAATAACTACTAATACGGATAGGATGGTTAAAATAGTGGAAGAGTTTCACAGAGATCTGTACAGTAGCCGGGACAACCACGACCTTAAAACTATAATGACTAGCAGTAACCCAGATGACACCCCACCAGTAATGATAGAGGAAGTCAGAAAAGCTTTGGAGAGCATGCAAAGAGGCAAAACTGCTGGTGAGGATCAGGTAACATCAGATCTGCTGGAAGATGAAGGACAGATTGTGTTAGAAAAACTAGCCACCCTGTTTTCGAGGTGTCTCCTGACGGGAAGAGTACCAGAGTCTTGGAAGAAAGCTAACATAATCTTAATACATAAGAAAGGAGAAGATAAGGACTTGAAGAATCACAGGCCGATCAGCTTGCTCTCTGTAGTATACAAGCTATTTGCAAAGGTAATTGCTAACGGAGTAAAGAAATCATTACAATTCAATCAACCAAAGGAACAAGCAGGATTTCGAACAGGCTACTCAACAATCGACCACATTCATACTATTAATCAGGTAATAGAGAAATACTCGGAGTATAACCAACCACTATACATAGCCTTCATAGATTACGAGAAGGCGTTTGATTCAGTAATAATATCAGCCATCATGCAGACACTGCGTAATCAGGGCGTCGATGAAGTATATATAAACATCCCGGAAGAAATCTGCAAGGGATCAACTGCTACCATAGTGCTTCATAAAGAAAGCAACAGAATATCAATCAAGAAGGGTGTAAGGCAGGGGGACACAATCTCCCCAACGTTATTTACCGCGTGCTTACAGGAGGTTTCAGAAGCCTAGAATTGGAACAGCTAGGGATAAGAGGTAATGGAGAGTACCTTAGTAAGCTGCGCTTCGCAGATGACATTGCATTGCTGAGTAAATCAGTGGACAAATTGCAACTCATGATTACGGAGTTAGACGAAGAGGGCAGAAAGGTGGGTCTTAAAATTAATCTGCAGAAAACGAAAGTAATGTACAACAACCTCGGAAGAGAGCACCGCTTCGAGGTAGGTAATGGTGCACTTCAATTTGTTAAAGACTATGTCTACTTAGGGCAGGTAACAACCGCAAAGCCGAACCACGAGATTGAAGCAACTAGAAGAATAAGAATGGGGTGGAGCACATTTTGCACGCACTCTCAAATTATGAGAGGTAGATTGCCATTATCCCACAAGAGGAAGGTATATAACAGCTGTATCTTGCCGGTACTTAGCTATGGAGCAGAAATCTGAAGACTTACAAAGAGGGTACAGCTTAAACTGAGGACGACCCAGCGAGCAATGGAAAGAAAAACGGTAGGTGTAACCTTAAAAGACAAGAAGAGAGAAGAGTGGATTAGGGAACAAACGGGGGTTAAGGATATCATAGTTGAAAATCAAGAAGAGGAAATGGACAAGGGCCGGGCATATATCGCGTAGACAGGACAACCGCTGGTCATTAAGGGTAACTAACTGGATTCCCAGAGAAGGCAAGCGCGTTAGGGGGAGACAGAAAATAAGGTGGGCAGATGAGATTAAGAAGTTTGCGGGTATAAGTTGGCAGCAGCAAGCACAGGACCAGGTTAAGGGCGGAACATGGGAGTGGCCTTTGTCCTGCAGTGGACGTAGTCAGGCTGACGACGATGATGATGATGGCGAAGACTAGGCGAGTCCATGTACTACCCATAATTCCCATGCTCGCTGAAGGGTCATACTTTGCAGCTCCCGTAGACACTACCGCCAGAGTTACGTGCCGTTTTTTTGGTCATACCGGTGTATTCTTCGGCACATGGTTTGTGTGCCGTGGTTCTCACCGCGCACGACACCCTGAAGCATTAACCACCTTAGGATACCTATATTGAGGTTAACGGACATCAACCATGTAAGTACATTGGACTGTTTATTTTTTCTCCAGTGGTAGTACTTCGGCTCCGGCTAGCACTTTATGCACGTACCCTTTTAGGAGCTGGCTCGTCAAGCTTTTCATGCTCGCGCCTTTTTTTGTTCGGCGGCTTGTATACTTGTTCTCATTGCTTCCGCTTGAGGCACCACTGTTCTCTCTCGCATCTGCGTGACCACCGGTCAATCATGCTAGCGGGGTGCCGCCAGTGCGCCTGTACACCGCCCGCCACACCACCCGCCCATTCAGCGCCATGAACTTTCCTATATGTACACTAGAGGGAACTCTGGCGCTAGTGTTTATGGGAGCTGCAATGCATGGCCCTTCAACAAGCGTGGAAATGAGGGTAGTACACTGATTCGCCTAGTATTCATATTTTAGGTTCACTTAGGCTTCGCGTGGCTTGAAGCTGCTTTGTCATGAAACAACAATCGGCAAATGTTTACAGTTACGCTTCATCACCTTAATATTTTAGGTTTACCATTTCAAAGCGGGTGACGAAGTTCAAAAGGGTTCGTTCTTTCCTTCAAACAAAACCGAAACACAGCAATAAATGAAGCCACAAGTGTGATTCAAGGTCTGCAAGTACGAAAACTAGGGAAATCCGTGTGATTCCAATGGTCGCTGGACGATCGCAGTGCCAGAGTACCCTCAAGTTAATTTTAGGGAACTATGCTCGGTGGTTCGGGCTCTGGTTAGACAGGTGACCTTTAGATAGCAGCGCCTGTATACAGAGTTCACGTTAGATGCGTTTCCTTTCTCTTCTCTGGGAGATTATTCAGTGAACACTCTTCGTTACCACCTCGCAACATGAACACTCCAGAAGTCAAGGCAGCATCGTAGTGGGCTCGCAACGTAGCAGAAGTTCGGGCTTGCAGCCAAGACCTTGTGGTGAAAGCCCAGGAGGCTGAATAGAAGAGGGCTCGTCGTGAAGCAAACCTGTCATGTCTTTATATGTTGGTAGATGAATGCGTACGGAGGATTCGCGGGTTACACGATCATCTCCAGAGAAGCTCCTCTAACATAATTCATATTATGAGTATCGCTGTTATAATTTTTCAACGCGCCAGTGGCCTGTTTTTTTTTCTTTTCTTGTTCGGCTAGGCTTATCTCTCGGCATCCTTGGCGACTTTCCTTGCGGCTGTATCTGGCGCGTGGTGACTCACGTCTGCACATGGCTGATGAGTCCCTCATTATTTTAAATTTCCCACCCTGATTTCTTTAACCTATGTTTCATTCCACAATCCCCATCCCCTGTGTCCTACTGCTGAGCTGTCTTTACCTGATAGAGAGAGAGAGAGAGAGAGAGAGAGAGAGAGAGAGTTGCGGGGCTCACTTCTCTCTTCATTCCCAAAATTTAAAGTCACTACCTCTTATATTTTGTGAAACGTGCTTTAGTGCAATTGCACTCATCATGAAAAAAAGCCACTTTAGAAGGAAGGCTTTGGTCATGTCCTGGATTCATGGCAGTTGCTATAGTCTTTCAAATTACTTACAGCATTAGTTAAGTGGGCACAACACCGCATGCCACACGATGCTTAACACTCTGTTAACCTTTCAGGCGATGGTGTCCTGGCTCTCTGCCAACGCCCCAGTGTTTCCCAACCCACCACGGGTACCTGGACCGGTCCGCGAGCTTCAATTCTGGAGCTTCGAATTTCCCTGGAACCTACCAAACCCGCCCGGAAATCCAGTTTTGGCTGCATCCCGCTTTGCATGGCAACAACCACCGGCTTCAACGTCATCGATCACATGGCCCGAAAGAACGCAATATATTCCTGCAAGTGACGCCGTCTGCTCGGGGCACAACACCGCATGCCACACGATGCTCAACGCTCTGTTAACCTTTCAGGTTAGTTACCTCGACTGTTCGAAACAGTATCGTTCTAGCGATCGTTTTCTCGTGTTGGTGTTGTGCCCCGGCAACACTCAACACGTTGTCAACTTTCATTTGTGCTGCGACATGCTCACCTGTCTTTTGCTTTCTGATTTGATATTACTGCTTTCCGGCGACATAGAACTTAACCACGGACCCCCAAATGCTGTTGACCTCCCATATGTCTTGAGCACTTTTAGGCAACTAGAGAACGAACAGGCAGCGTTGCGCACTGAACTAAACCAGCTTAAAGAAGCATGCAATCAACAATCCATTCTTCTGACATCTTTTGACCAACACGTTACAGCACTAGAAACAAAACAACCCTTTTCACCCACGCCTTTAATTAATGCTGAAACAGGCCAGCTAAAGCAAGAAACTGCCACGCTTAGAGCTGCTAACATCGACGTAAGCAATCGCATGCGTCGTAATAATCTTCTTTTTTTTTTGGTCTTGATGACGACCCCAAGGAAACATGGCAGCAATCGGAAGATAAAGTTAAAGCGTTTTGTTCGACGCAGCTCTCCTTGCCGCTGCTTTCAAGCAACATCGAGAGAGCCCACCGTATCGGCACCTTTACGGCCAGCAAAAAACGTCCTGTTATTGTTAAATTTTCCAGCTTCAAGGCTAGAGACGGGATTCTATTTTGTGGACCCAAGCTGAAGAACACCAATTATGCGATTAGAGAAGATTTCGCTGCCGCCACTCGCTTGGCCCGCTCCAAGCTTCTTAAGTACATACGTCCCGCCAAATGCACTTTTAAACTGAAACTTGATAAACTTCTTGTAGGTAAACGTGCTTACTATTACGATAGTGTCAGTGATACCGTTGTAGGATGCACCCAAAATGTCTCTGCTGAGCCTTCACGTACTGAATCATCTACAAACGCAAGAATTATCACTGATTGACATCATGTGAAGGCGTCCACGACCTTGCCCCGCTATCGGCCCTTAACATACCATCTTTTTAACATCGCTTTCACGAATTGTCGCAGCATAATCCCCAAACGTGACCACCTCCATAGCCCAATCGAAGACGTTGATGCAAACATTGTACTCTTAACAGAAACGTGGCTACATCCTGACATTAGTGATAACGAAATACTGCAATCTAATCTGAACTTCAGCATATATCGTCGTGACCGGCTGGAACGGAGAGGGGGTGGTGTTCTCATTGCTGTCCGCAATACCTTGTGTTCCACTTTTTTATTCCACGACGACACCCTCGAACTAACATGGATCTGTGTCCGAAACCGCACAGTTACGGCTGTATTTGGTATCTGCTACAGGCCTCCCGACATTCCGAATTCTTTCTGTTCATTACTCGAGCGCGCCTTAACTAAAGTCAAAGAAAAACTTCCCGATGCCTGTATCTTTTGTTCGGCGACTTTAACTACCCTTCAATCAGCTGGCTCCTTCTCTCCACTCCAAACGCCCCCAACAAACGAAGCTTATCAGTTCATCCACCTTACTCTAGACTTTAACTTGCACCAAGTCATATCATGCCCCACTAGAGGGAACAGCACACTAGATCTTTTACTAACCACGAACCCTGATGATGTGAATAGTGTAACGGTGTTACCTGGTATCAGTGATCATAGCGTTTTGCACATTTGCTTATCCTTGCCTCTCATAAAGAAGTCACCCGAAACTAAAACGATCACAGATTACAAAAGAGGAAACTACGACGCCATAAACATGGGACTAGCACAATTCCACGAAACCTTCCGGCATTCCCACCAAAATCGTACCGTCAATGCTAACTGGGAACTGTTCAAAAACAAGCTCATAGGTCTCAAAAATAAATTTATCCCTACTATTCTTATCAAAACCGACTCGCTCAATCAGTGGTTCACTAAACGCCTACAATCCTTACTCAACAGAAAAAAACGCCTATACCGATCAGCGAAATTACGCAACAATACCGACGCCTGGGAAAAATATCGCCTGTGCGCCGATCAGTACATGAAAGAGGTAGCGGAAGCAAAAGCTAAAAGCAAAAGCTTCTCAGTGGATCTGCTATCTATCCTAAAATCGAATCCTAATAAGTTTTGGCGTTTGCTTTCACCAAAGTCAAGTAGCAAACAAATCAAACTTGCTGATTCAGGAGGTCAACCGGATAAACAGTGAGGATTGCGCATCCGTCCTTAATGACTACTTTGCATCTACATTTAACCCCGCCAATAGCACTGCCGTCTCGCCTTCTCCCTTCAGTTCCCCTCGAGAACTCTCCCCATTCGACATAAATCCTGACGGAATTTCTAACTTAATTCGTAATCTTAAATCTTCTTCATCGGCTGGCTGTGACTGTATCACCACCAAGCTTTTGAAAAACACTGTCCATTATTCTAGCCTATTACTTTATCTAATATTTTTGCAATCCTTAGAGCTGGGCACCGTTCCAGACGAGTGGAAAAAAGCCCAGATTATACCGATCTTTAGGTCAGGCAACCGGTCAGTCCCAGCTAATTACCGTCCAATTTCTTTAACGTGCATTTGTTTTAAACTATTTGAGCACATTATAGCATCTAGTCTCATGAGCCACCTTGAATCAATTAATTTTTACCATCCACTTCAACACGGCTTTCGCAAACATTTTTCCTGTGATACCCAGCTCGCCGAATTTACGCACGATTTACTTAATTCCATGGATAATAACCTTCAGACAGACGCCATTTTTCTGGATTTTGCAAAAGCCTTCGACCGCGTACCTCACAATCACCTGATTCGCAAGCTAACTTCTCTTGGTATTCCTCCGAATTTATTAAGCTGGATTAAGCACTTTTTGACGGGACGCATGCAGTTCACGTCAGCTAATAACTGTCAATGAGCATTTGCTAAGGTAACATCCGGCGTGCCGCAAGGTGCCGGTTTATCGCCCCTTCTGTTCCTCATCTACATTAATGACTTGCCGGCTAACATTAAATCTAATATCCGACTTTTCGCTGACGATTGCGTCATCTACACCGTCATCAATAGCCCTGCCGATGCTAATAAGCTACAACGCGACCTCGACTCAATTGCTTCATGGTGCAATAAATGGCTCATGCCCCTAAACATAGATAAGTGCAAATCATTATCATTTACCCGTAAGCGTGCCGTACTTGCCATCATATATTCTATTAACGCCGTGCCCATAGCTTCCGTATCATGCTACAAATATTTTGGCGTCCACTTGATTTCATCGCTATCCTGGATCACCCACATCGATTCCATCTGCTCTACAGCATCCCATACACTCGGCTACCTTCGACGCAATCTGAAGTGCGCATCCTCCGACGTAAAAAAACTAGCTTTTATCACCTTCGTACGACCTAAACTTGAATATGCTTCAGCAATCTGGCCTACTTCACAAGCCTACCTAACAACTAAATTAGAGTCCATCCAAAATCGCGCAGCTCGCTTCATATCTTCGCAATACTCACACAAAACCAGCGTTACCGAGCTAAAACACTCTCTTTCCCTTCCAACTCTTGAATCCCGCCGCTTGATCACCCGTCTATGCCTTCTGCACCGCTTCTACTATCATCCACGCTCAAGACATCAGTTGCTCCAATCTGCTCACAGAACTTCATCGCGCATAAATTATAGCAGGCCCATTGCACGCATAAATGGCCGGACGACAGCATTTATCACCTCATTTTTTCTTAATACAATAGCCCTGTGGAATGCCTTACCGGATGACTCCGCTTCATGCGCCGACAGAGAAACGTTCCGCGCAAAACTGAACGAACATTTTTTCAAGCCTCTCTCCTGATAATCTCAACTACTTCGTGTTTATCACCAATCGTTTTAGGATTGTACTTAGTTTTGCTCTGCAATTGTTTAACATATGTAAAGCATTGTATATTCTTTTTTATCTTGTTCTAGTTCGTTCATGTAATTTCTGATTCCTGTCTCCTGTGTAAACTTATTTGCTTTTATTTACTTATCCTGTTGAACATTGTACCCTATCTTGTTACTTGTCCCCCCTTAAGTAATGCCTTCGGGCCTTTAAGGGCAAAATAAATGAAATGAAATGAAATGAAAAGTGTTCGCGCGACTATACAATCCTTAATGTTGAGAGCCAAGAGCTTAGGAATTTTTTTCTACTGGCAGTGGGCAACGAAGACGATGTTTGGACTAAACTGTGATCACCGAGCTCAAAAAACAGCATGCGGCAAGCCAGACAAGAGGATGCATGTTTTGGCAAAAAAGACACATATACCAATGAAGTAGAAAACTTTGAAGGAGCACACGCCTAATTGAAAAAATACTTTCTGGATGGTTTCTGGGTGGTTTCTGGATGGTGACATGGTTCAAAATTCTGTGTCACCTCTGTGTAATGTGCTAAACCTTGGTCGTCAATCTTCACAAAGTAGAATAACTCCTCAATATTTTTGTCTGATATATTGATAGTTATGCAGAAAAAAAAGCAGTCTCCCGAATATAAACACATCAATATGTTATGAATGTTTCAATAAAGACTGTCAGTATTTCTACTGCTGGAAATCATAATATTATCAGTAGAATAATCAGCAGAAGAACAATTAAACATTGCCGCGGGATGTCTCGGTGCACAGGCATACTAAAAGAATTCATCCAAGTGTAACTGTGAAGAAACGCGACTGCCTCCAACTTTTCAATATAAATAGGCCCGCTGGCTGCAGTCATCGAAAAGTTCATTATTAAATCTTACCTGATTTTGTCACTGACAGTCATATTTATTGTCTCCCTTTGTGTCCCCCTGGATACACAAGTTATGCGCAAAGGTGTTTTATGTTCTTCCCAGTTCTGAATTTCAAGAAAATAATAAAGCTTAACTTTGAACACCAGGTATACCTCAACTGCCATTCACGATTTGAGAAGGCCTCCAAAAGAACTCTACCCCATTCTTATTCTTCTCGATACTCCAGTCTCATGGTTCGGCTTCACGTCCCTACTTTTATTCGGTATAGTATTTTTTTACCATTTACATTGCTTCACTACTTATTTTAAAGCGTGGTTCTCTTCCGAGACTGTTGAATATTACTTTAGTTTCCCCTCACACTAATCTTTCAGACTGTATCGTACAACTTTCCTTGTACAATTCTGTGAGAACATCTTGCCTCAATGTTCAGCAAATAAATATTTCTTCGTCCAGTGTGAACTTGTTAGGTTCTCGCGTGAATTATATTCGCGAGTGTTAGGTACACGCGTGAATTTCGTCCTGTCTTTTGCCGGGAATTATAATTCTTAAGACGTCGGGAGAACATGGACGTACTAACGGAAAGGTTACTTACACACATGAATATTGAGTAACCATACCAGAAGAAACAAAGATGGCAGTGGCACAATATATGGTCTCGGGCTGCTTTTTATTGAATTCTCTCTCACAGCCGAAAATTCCTTCCAACCCACTGCCATATGTGCTGGATCTTTGCGCCGTATCACCTGATTTATTTTTCTCTTGTTTTACGAGTTCTTGCGACATGCGTGCATAATTTACGTCAGAACTTTTCGAAGAGAAATTGCCGCGCTTTGATTGGCTGGTCCGGCCTTTTGAAGACGTCGCTGCCATCACATTGCCGCTGTTTTTCCTTGTCATTCTCCGAGCTTGTCTTAATCATTGCAGTGATCGCACAAAGGAGCACTAGCGAGGTCATGAAAAGACAAGAATGTGCGCGACCAAAAGACGTCGGCGTGTCCACAGGGCAGCTGATGATCTCAAAGGGGCGCCTTTGACACGTCGTGAAGGTGCGAAGAACGTCGATAGAGTAGATGCCGGGCGAGATTACGCCGCTTATGCTGTATATGCTATGTCTCCCGGAGGCTTCTGTATTAACCGAGGTGAAAGTAGTATATTTTATCTCTCTTACGTCCGTAGCTTACTACGTCAACTCTCTACATTGCTACCTTGAGAATTGTGAAATCTTACTTGCGTTAGAAGAAAAAGTACACGTAGAATCTTCTGTGGCAGTTGTGCAAATGGTATGTGGGCGTTTATTGCATATCACCTACGTGCTGTCGTCATCGCATGGTGCTGTGTATGGCTGAATTGCGAGGAACGCCAAAGCGTTAGGTGAGACCAGCGTGAGATGAAAAAGAAAAGACGAGTAGCGCGCTTCTCAGAGTTTCGTACATGAGATTACGCTGTAGAATTCCGCGATTGAATTATTGCTTACCTTAAGGTGAATTAAGGAGTCCCTGTTGGAGTGGGAATTGGGCCGCAGACACGGAAAGATGTTTGTCATCTTTTCCAGTACTTGTGTAATACGCCAGGGAATACGCACATTTAGTTGTAGATTGAACATTAGGAATGAGTGGAGCTGTCGCTGGTAGCCAACGGACGACAGATTTCTTCAATCTGTTTGGTGTCATGACAAGTTTGGCATCTGTCAGAGTGAGCAACCGGTAAGCACCTTTCAAAAAATTGCGAACGCTCCAAGTAAACAAAGTAAGTAAAAATCACGCGTGTGAGATGATCAGCTGCACAGTTTGCCGTGCCCTGCCTGAATTGTCAGTAGGCATGATTATTGTTTTTTTCATGCTATCTACTGATGTTGCAAACGTTTTTCATTTTAGAGTCACTTATAATAACAAAATGTTGAGCTGTAGTTGGCAGGAATTCATTGTGGAAGATGGTGAGGCGTTCAAACATGGTCACTAGAGAGGAGAACGAAATAAAACACACGCTGAATAACAACTGAAAATGCTCATTACTATGTTGAATATATAATTTTCCCTGCTTAAATCACGTATTTTAACGGCGAATTGGTTCTTTGTCGAGGCTTCCCGTCCGTTGACGTAGCACTGGTCATGGGGCCTCGCAGTGTGTGAGAGTGAGGTTCGGTTACTAGGGATCGCTGCGACGTGGTGCAAGAGGTGAGGGCGTAATTCGAGAGCTGAGGGCGAGGGTTGAGGATGTCGGTGTTCGAAGGAGGGGTGAACTTTCAATCAATCAATCAATCAATCAATCAATCAATCAATCAATCAATCAATCAATCAATCAATCAATCAATCAATCAATCAATCAATCAATCAATCAATCAATCAATTTTGTTACTACCTATTTTGTTTCAGAGTCGGCTGAATCGACATGCGCTCAGCATTTGCGTTTATCTCTTGATGGCTCTACGAGAAAAAAACAACTTTGTCACTCTGTCACAGATGTAAAAAGACAACTTTTGCGTACACGTGAACTTTCTCCAGATGCCCCTCTCTCGCGTGCTCACCTCCAGGTGTGGCCGTCCATGAGGATCTGCCCAGAGCACGCAGACGTCTGCGAGAGTGATGTCTCCACGATCAGAGAAGCCGATGGTGAACCAGTCGTCGGAGGGCAGGTCAAGCTTGAGCTCCGCTGTCAGCGATTCGGCTTCGTAGTCGACCGTCCAGTAAAGCCGGAAGCGAGACTCGGGGTCGAGCACCAAATCAAAATATCGGGCCGCTTTCGCTGCCACAGCGCAAGCGACCACCAGCCATGACATCCAACGGGGGAGCACCCGCAGTGCGAGGCTGACTGGTCGCCTCAGAGCCGAAGCCATTATATTCTCGCAGGATGGACCTTGTAGCAAGTAAGTCGTCCCAGTGGTCGTTCTGTAATAAAAAAAAATCAATTGGTTCACCATCACATTCACCCTGGTGTGAAATCTAAGAGTGTACAAGTAGTGTGCGAGTGTATTCGTGTTTTAAGAGCGAAGCTCCTTAAAGCGGCACCCGTTCGTCCCTCGTCGTAATGCGTAACCAGTCTTCCGTTTTGATCTGCAAGGTGGTGCTGGTGGGAGATTTCTCCTGTTCGTTGTTGAACAATGAAAAATTCGCAGCGTGCGCGTTAAATAAAAGGCGAATTCTCCTGTCTCTCATTCTCCATTAGCAGTCATTGGCATGTACATTGAGCACTACCTGATAATAAAGCGTTGCTACGTTATACTCGCTGGGCGTAACCTCTTTGCTTTTTTACTTCATTCATATACAGCGGAATTCAACTACGCTGCATTTACATCTATTAATAAATCATACGTAATCATTTTATGCGCTGTTGGGCGAAGATAAATAGCATTTAGGTTGTTTGAGGATTAATAGTGGACACTTGCGGTTCCTTAAAGTGGGTAGAAGTTCCAATAAACTAGTCGCCTTATTCTAGAAACCCCATACGCTCTAAGCTCCCTTTTGAATCGAAAATGTTACGGCAGTGTCACCCTTAGGCAGAGATGGTTATTGCATATGTGCGACAATTGGAAGGAATGCTTCATAATCGCGACGTCATCTTTTGACGTCATCATTCCTCTCACGCCGGGGCACAGCCTCAGTAGGCAGGAATAGAACTCGGGATACAAATTGGGATGCTGTACCAGATTATACACAACAGCAAATCAAACAACCCCAGATGTTCGAAATCTCCGAAGCCCTCTACTATATACAGCGTCTCTCGTCATCATATTATGAATAGTTTTGGGACGTTAAACTCAAACTATTATTATCAATATGAAGCAGCTCAGTGGGTATGCATGTGTTTTAACTTGTGAAAATTTCTTTACATGCAATTTATGTATATAATATACACTCACCGCATTCGAAGCACTTTCCGGCACATTACATAATGCTGTTTCACCCCCGTAACCGATATTGGCTACACTGTGTTTTCGATTTCCCATTGGCCATGTGCGGGTCCGCACGTGAAAGCAAGTTACAGTGAAGCATGCTTGAAATACCAGGATACGCTTGACACTTTCAATGATAAGGCTTTATAGCCATGCAAGGTGGTTAGCGGTAAATATAGGAGAGGTAGCCCACAAACCAGCTGTTATAGAGCGGACATGAGGTATGGTGTTCACGATGTTTAGGTGTACATAACTACGCGAAAATTCGAATAGATTTAAAACGGGGGCGGCTCTTGTGTAGTCGTGCCATTTTAGTCAGTCGCCTTCACGTACCGCAGAAGAGCTCGTGTGGCATCTTAAGGTTATCACCATAAGGCTAGGATGCCAAGTGTAGCAAACTGAACAAAAAGCAGTTGACATTCCTGCGTTTTCTTCCTTCGATCGGCCTGCCGAAAATCAGTGGCTAGGGCATCTTAACATAAAGTCAACAAAGAATTATTCGGGGGTGACTGATCCGCAAACGAGTT